>NC_141355.1:38886702-39486702 GCF_057382095.1 Aulonocara sp. 'chitande type north' Nkhata Bay | reverse complement strand
TCACAATGAGTCCACTGTGAACAACCATCTTTGAACAGAGGTGGTGATTTACGACACCAACTGTCTTCCATCTACAATCTGGTTTTGAGATCCCTTCCCAGATGCCTTAACGCCCACTCACATCCTGGGCCATCTGACCTCAGGAAATTACATGATAGGGTGGGGCCAGGTTTCACAATGAACTCACCCGAAACCCTGGCTGATTGTGACCCACACCCGTTTTCACACCTTTGTTAATGTGATTAGGTAGAGGATCATCAGGGGGTCCTTTGTCCCTCTCGGTGGGACACTCCCACAGGGTTTAAATTTGGGATTCTCCATTTGACCCTAGAACTGAAGAAGCTTCTTGGATTCAATTCAAATCAATTTATACAGCGCCAAATCACAACAAGAGTCACCTCAAGGCCCTTTATATTATACAGTAGATCGTACAATAATAGATACAGAGAAAAACCCAACAATCATATGACCCCCTATGAGCAGCACTTTGGCGACAGTGGGAAGGAAAAACTCCCTTTGAACAGGAAAAACCTCCAGCAAAACCAGGCTCGGGGAGGGGCGGGGCCATCTGCTGTGATTGGTTGGGGTGAGAGAAGGAAGACAGGATAAAGACATGCTGTGGAAGAGAGACCGAGGTTAATAACCAGTATTGGGTAAGTTACTTTAAATTAGTAACTTAGTTACATTACTAGTTACTTCTATCAAAAGTAACTCAGTTACTTCAAGTTACTCGTTCCTTTCAAAGTAACTAGTTACTAGGGAAAGTAACTTTGGTTTTACTCAGACTTCTCTTGTTAATGTGTTGCTAACTGGATACCCAGCAAGAGTGCCAGTCTTCTAGCTTGCTTACTTGCCACAAGTGCACTGTGCCACCTACCAAAGGAAAAAATAATGTGCACATTTCCACGAGAGAAATCCCACGCCTGGACCGTCATTGACCACTGCCATGATTCTAGCCTACGTCACAGCGTCATGTGCGCTTTTTACATTCAACACAAAAACTGCAGTCGTGATGCTTTTGATTGTACTCAGAACTCAGAAATTCTGCCTTCCGAATAGGAAGATGTAGGTAACACCAGACTGCAGATGAGTTGCATACAGGGCTGGACTGGGACAAAACCACCACATATCCAGCTTTACAGCTGTGGCTCCAGCAAACATCAGCTGATACTAGAAATTTATATTAAATAAATTCTAACAACAGCTGATCAAACGTGCTGCTGTTGTTTAACGTGACATCCGGTGGTTTCCTCTTTCTGGCGCAAAGCAGACGATAAATAAACAAGAGGGAAAAGCCGATCAGCTGATCATTGATAAGTTTCATGATTAAAGTAGCAACAGGAGAGGGAGGGGAGAGAATGAGAGAAGAAGAGGCAGCTGTGCAGCAAAGACACAGAATAACTTCAGCTTTGTGTCTTTTTCATTGTAGCTGAATTACGGGACAAACTGTTCATTTTCACCTAAATACGAAACGCGTAATAATTTATCTGAATATGAGACGATTCCGTTTTTTACAGGACGGTTGGCAACTCTAATAATTAACCGTATGAACAAAATAAAGTTCAACATCAGTAACATAGCACCACCCAGCTGTATAGAAACCCCGTCATGCTAGCTAGCACACAGTACGAAAAAGTCAACACAACGAAAATAAACTCCAACTAAACTTGGTTTATATCTGACCCAGATAGACTGCAGGTCATAACTTCTTACCTGAAGTTCAGTTCACCTGACACTCGGAAGGGCGGCTGCTTCGGGTCTCTCCTCTTGCCTCCCCTTTCTCTCATCCACCTGCTGGCCTCCACCACTTGCTAATGTTACTGAATCTGTGGAAGCTCCGCGACAGCCACCACACGAAGTAACGAATAACGAGCCTATCTAAATCCCAGTAACGAGTAACGCGTTCCTGATTTTGGCATAATAACTAGTTACCGTGCTCGTTACCACAATAATAACGTAGTTACTGTAACGCGTTACTTAATAACGCGTTAGTCCCAACACTGTTAATAACAGATAGGATTCAATGCAGAGAGGTCTGTTAACACATAGTGAGTGAGAAAGGTGACTGGAAAGGAAAAACTCAATGCATCATGGGAATCCCCCGGCAGCCTACGTCTATTGCAGCATAACTAAGGGAGGATTCAGGGTCACCTGGTCCAGCCCTAACTATATGCTTTAGCAAAAAGGAAAGTTTTAAGCCTAATCTTAAAAGTAGAGATAGTGTCTGTCTCCAAATCCAAACTGGAAGCTGGTTCCACAGAAGAGGGGCCTGAAAACTGAAGGCTCTGCCTCCCATTCTACTTTTAAATACTCTAGGAACAACAAGTAGGCCTGCAGAGCGAGAGTGAAGTGCTCTAATAGGGTGATATGGTACTACAAGGTCATTAAGATAAGATGGGGCCTGATTATTTAAGACCTTGTATGTGAGGAGCAGGATTTTGAATTCTGGATTTAACAGGAAGCCAAAACAGGAGAAATCTGCTCTCTCTTTCTAGTCCCTGTCAGGACTCTTGCTGCAGCATTTTGGATTAGCTATGAGGAAAAAAGGAAATTCTGCTTCCACAAACATAAATCAAAGGACATCATCTTCATCACAGGCACCAATTACCAGACACGTCAACTTAATAAAGTTTATTTGCCCCCTAATAAGTTTTTCAAAGCTTTAGAGAACAGACACTTCTCAGAGGAAGATCATTTCTGCTTCTTCTATCTGCAATGTCGTTCTTTCAAAACCACAAAACCCTGTTTTGACTTCCTGCCAACAGTGAAGGTGTCATGAATTGCTGTGTGGCAGGCAGGCAAGCAGGAGTGGTGGACCCAAAATGCAGAACTCAGACACGGAAGTAAAACTTAAAGCGCAGCTTTATTGGTGGGAAAAACCTCGTACAAACTAAACTCACTCAGAGGAACCAAGGACTGAAACACTGGAAAAGAAATACTAAACTGGAGCAGCAGACTAAACACTACAGGGAGTGCAGAATTATTAGGCAAATGAGTATTTTGTCCACATCATCCTCTTCATGCATGTTGTCTTACTCCAAGCTGTATAGGCTCAAAAGCCTACTACCAATTAAGCATATTAGGTGATGTGCATCTCTGTAATGAGAAGGGGTGTGGTCTAATGACATCAACACCCTATATCAGGTGTGCATAATTATTAGGCAACGTCCTTTCCTTTGGCAAAATGGGTCAAAAGAAGGACTTGACAGGCTCAGAAAAGTCAAAAATAGTGAGATATCTTGCAGAGGGATGCAGCAGTCTCAAAATTGCAAAGCTTCTGAAGCGTGATCATCGAACAATCAAGCGTTTTATTCAAAATAGTCAACAGGGTCGCAAGAAGCGTGTGGAAAAACCAAGGCGCAAAATAACTGCCCATGAACTGAGAAAAGTCAAGCGTGCAGCTGCCAAGATGCCACTTGCCACCAGTTTGGCCATATTTCAGAGCTGCAACATCACTGGAGTGCCCAAAAGCACAAGGTGTGCAATACTCAGAGACATGGCCAAGGTAAGAAAGGCTGAAAGACGACCACCACTGAACAAGACACACAAGCTGAAACGTCAAGACTGGGCCAAGAAATATCTCAAGACTGGTTTTTCTAAGGTTTTATGGACTGATGAAATGAGAGTGAGTCTTGATGGGCCAGATGGATGGGCCCGTGGCTGGATTGGTAAAGGGCAGAGAGCTCCAGTCCCACTCAGACGCCAGCAAGGTGGAGGTGGAGTACTGGTTTGGGCTGGTATCATCAAAGATGAGCTTGTGAGGCCTTTTCGGGTTGAGGATGGAGTCAAGCTCAACTCCCAGTCCTACTGCCAGTTTCTGGAAGACACCTTCTTCAAGCAGTGGTACAGGAAGAAGTCTGCATCCTTCAAGAAAAACATGATTTTCATGCAGGACAATGCTCCATCACACGCGTCCAAGTACTCCACAGCGTGGCTGGCAAGAAAGGGTATAAAAGAAGAAAAACTAATGACATGGCCTCCTTGTTCACCTGATCTGAACCCCATTGAGAACCTGTGGTCCATCATCAAATGTGAGATTTAAAGGAGGGAAAACAGTACACCTCTCTGAACAGTGTCTGGGAGGCTGTGGTTGCTGCTGCACGCAATGTTGATGGTGAACAGATCAAAACACTGACAGAATCCATGGATGGCAGGCTTTTGAGTGTCCTTGCAAAGAAAGGTGGCTATATTGGTCGCTGATTTGTTTTTGTTTTGTTTTTGAATGTCAGAAATGTATATTTGTGAATGTGGAGATGTTATATTGGTTTCACTGGTAAAAATAAATCATTGAAATGGGTATATATTTGTTTTTTGTTAAGTTGCCTAATAATTATGCACAGTAATAGTCACCTGCACACACAGATATCCCCCTAAAATAGCTAAAACTAAAAACAAACTAAAAACTACTTCCACAAACATTCAGCTTTGATATTAATGAGTTTTTTGGGTTCATTGAGAACATGGTTGTTGTTCAATAATAAAATTATTCCTCAAAAATACAACTTGCCTAATAATTCTGCACTCCCTGTAGGAACATAGAAGCAGAACACACAGCTAGTAGAGGTAAGAGGATGAACAGACGTTAACGACGCAACACCGAGTAGGGGAAGACACAGACACTAAATACACATAGCAGCAATCAAGGGAATGGCACACAGGAGGGGACACAGCTGGAACTAATGGGCATAACGAGACACAGACCTACAAAGTAAAACAGGAAACATACAGACTGTTTTACAACACAAAACTCGAGTACCCGTACAGAGCACAGAGGGAGACACAGGTAGGGAAAATAAACACGACAACCAAACCCCAAGAACTAATACAAAATCAGAATAAACTAGAAAATAATAATCATAAACTCAAAGCGCTGGGTCACCGACCCAGGACCATGACGGAAGGCTTGATGCTGGTAACTCTCAGTAAGGCTGCTACCGTCTAAGAACAGATCTGAACTGGTTCTTTTTTTAATCTATTAGTCAGGAGGAAAATTATATCAATCAATCAATCAAAGCTTTATTCGCCACGTGCAGGTTGCCCTGCAGTGAAATGGGACCCCCGTCCGACCTTACACACACAACACAGACATCACATGGGGATACAAGTCGGAGATCAGTAGCATTACAGAAAAACACTGAAATGTACACTACAATGGGAAAATACAAGAGGAAAAAAAGAGACCTCTACTCATGCTGTGCTTCCATGGGAGGACACCATGAGAACAGGAAACAAAAGAACTCCTCTGCACAAAAAGCACATAAATGTCCACAGCACAACATTGTGAAAGACATGACAAGCCACAGGATTGGGTGGGGGGTGAGGAGTAATCCGAAGCGAACACACAGACTCGCCGTGTTCCCCCGCAGGAAACAAGCATTGAAGGCGTTTGGAAAGGGAGGGGGATGAGTGAGTGCTTATCAGTGTATATGTGTGTGTGTGTGTGTGTGTGTGTGTGTGTGTCCAGAGTTCAGCTGAGACAGTGTCCTTCACCCTGCCAGGCTAAGTAAACAGTCTTTCAGCCAACCCAGGTGGTCTTGCATGGAAGGGGAAGGAACAGACTAAACACAGTCGTTATCACGGTGTTGTTTTTTGGCTCCAGCCTCAAGACCGCCGCTGGTGCCGGGGGGAGTTAGGACGAATGCACCAAATGCAAACTTATGCTATTTAAACTTGGAAAAACATCTGTTTGTGTACATTACCGTGAATCATGAGACCTGGGTGATAAAGAAATACCAATCAAACCAAAAAACTCCAAAAACAACACAGACTACAAAACCAAATAAAAACTGAGTAATCTGAGCTCATGAGATCTTTATTTTCTGTTCTGAGACTTTGATGGGAGTAACAGTAATCACAGTGATTGTGGTGACAAATTTATTTTTTGAATACTTGATTTTCAAAATTCAATTTCTAATATTTCTTGTGTTGTGTTTTCTTTATATTTTATGTTTTTTCTGTACTGTTTTTGAATACCCTGACCCAGATTTAACAGAGAACAGCTGAAGCTGCATACCTGTGGTAAACAGGAAACTGTGGGTGGAAAGATTACTGTGAGAAAGATGCTGAAAAGGTGCCAGTTGCAGGGTATTCTGCCTGGCAGGAAACGAGACAGACTGTTTTCTGTCTTTGATGCTCCTGCAGTGTGATGTGCATCGCCTTTTCAAGATGATGTCTTGAAACATTTAAGAAAAAAAAAAAAAAAAAAAAAAAGATGATGTCTGTTTTCTTTTCCTTTCAGTAACTAACACAAAGATAGCTTTCATTCTTTTAATGAATATTTATTATTTCTTCTCACTCAGAAAGATTTTCCATCACAACTGTGAGCTGAGCTCTCCAGAGGAGGTGGTGACTGTTAAGTGTGCACGTGTCAGTATTGGCAGGTTCGTTTTAGTTGTAAAATTTTGATAAATGTCAGTTGCATTATCTACAGATGAAGATTTACACGTGTTCAAACATTTGTGTATAACTGAATATTAACAGTTAACATTCCACCCTAACACGTCCTAACACAAAGCTATCTGAAAAAACGTGCAAATACAAACTTGTAAAATTAACATTTTTTTTGGTTCAGTACTTTACAGTTGAATATATATTATTTAGAAAATGTTGATGTAAATTAGACATTGGTTTGTTTTTCTATTTACACTTTTTTGATGTGAAGATTTTACACAATTTTACTGTTAATTTCACAAACATTTTTTACAGTGTAAGTCAGGTAGGGAGAGATGAGGTGCGGGTGGACATGGGATAATTAAATGTCAGCGACTTGATTGGATGGCTGAAATGCAGAGATGTGACATCCATCCATCTAAGAGTCTGTTGTGGTCAGTGCTATCCTCTATGCTGATGCATGCTGGGGCAGCAGGTTGAGGGTCGCAGATGCTAAAAGACTCAATAAACTGATCTAGAAGGCTAGTGATGTTGTGGGGACGGAGCTGGACTCTCTTAAGGTGGTGTCAGAAATGCGAATGTGGTTGAAGAGAAGAATCATGGTGGACAACAGCTCCCACCCACTCCATGACATGCTTGCGAGTCACAGGCAAACACTCAGTGAGAGACTGAGATTACCAAAATGCACCACTGAATGACACAGGAAAATGACACCTGGCAGGTAGTGAGGAAATGCCCTGAGCGACCGCTGTAAAAACACCCCACTCTCTCTCTGCTCTGGAGTATGTCTTTATCACCTTGAGTGTGAGGCATCAAAGCCAGAGGCAGTGGAGGAGGAAGCATGGGTTGGCAGGGAGACAGAATCTGTTCTGGCAGAAGGTATTTATAAGGGATAAGGGATATTTATAACTTTTATCTGCCTCGCTCTCTCCCATCTGTGTGTCAGTTATGAAAGGTGAGGGAGATCAGTTCTTCGAAGGAAGCTGGCTCATCCCGTGACGCCAGTTGATCTTTAATCTGATCATTTAATGCTTGAAGGAACCCATCTGCAGCGCATTTTCAGGCCAACACGTTTTGTCGGGGAAATCCACCACACTGCGATCACTCTGACGGGAGTTGATATAAATAATATAACGGTGTACAGAAAGAGGCAGAAATGTTGAGAGCGCAAGCAACACATAGAGAGCGCAAATGCAAGAACTGAGCGAGAGGGGCTGTTGTGTGTGTTTGTGGATAACAGCAAACACTGAAATACATTTTTTGCACGCAGCAATGAATTTTGTTCACTCGAATTTAGCTTTTCTTGGCTCAAAATAAATTTCTTTTCACTTCTCACTTTCTTCACACTTGCACCTGAAATGAAATAGTGGCACAAAAATAGCGCCATAATTTTGTGGCCATAGCAGGTAGATAACTTGTCTCTATAAATGATTTTATGCTTGTTATTTGTCTAAGTAAAATGCCTAACGGCTGCTGCTGTGCTCTGTATTGTTGTTTGACCCCTTTGAAAATGAACCTACAAAGACAACTTTTTTGTGGGCACATCAATTTATTTCATATTTCCAAAACACTCCAAAATTAGCATCTACTTTTTAACATTGCGAGTCTTACTGAAACAGTTCAAAACAATTCTCTGTACACTTTCAATGTCATGTCCGCTGAGGCAGATGTGTGGGGTTGGAGAATTAGGACCCAAGATGCAGGCAGCTGAGATACGAGTGAGTTTATTCATGAAGTGGAATACAAACGGAAATGGGAAAGGAGTAGACGGACACTAATCAAAACCTAAACTGGAGAAAGCTAACAAAACACAGACCTGAAATGGCAAAGCAGGGAGACGTGGGCTGTTGACACAGAATGAAGCAGGGAATGACCACAGATGCCGGAGAGCCATAACGCAGACAAACCAGCAACTAACAGAGGAAAACACAAGGCTTAAATACACAGAGGGACAACGAGGAAATGAGACACAGAAGGAGAGCACAGCTGGGAGTAATCAGACATCACGAGACACCCCAATACATAGACTGAACTTAGAGGTACAATATAACAGGCCCAAAACGCAAGAATAAACAAAGATACATCATGAAATCAAAGATTAACAATACAAAACAGAAAACACTGGGTCACAGACCCAGGACCGTGACATTGAAAGCCCTCTACCCATTGTTAATTCTTCATTAGCCAAGATAACCACCGTGAGCTGTATAGATCGTCTTATTGCCCTATGGGCACAAACACAGGAGTAGCATGCAAAGCAAGCTTTAATATTGATTTTCCAGGTGATATAAAACCAGTGACAGAAAACAGGGAATTCAGGTAAATGCTTAGAATGATAAACACAAAGACTACAAACACAGGGGAACTTGGAGCTAGAAGGACGAGAAGGGACCGAGACAATAGATACAAGCGGTAATGCAGGAAACAGGTGGGGGACACATCTGAAATTAATGATGGCAGTTGAGACAAAATATATAATACAAAGCACAAGAGACAAAAGGCTACCAAAATAATTCAGAAGGACAGAGAAGTAAAGAAGAGAGAGGATAAAAGAAGAACATTTTACCAAAAATCCTGCTGCTGGATACTAACAGAAATGACAATTACTTGAAATAAATGAGCTGAGGTTGCTGAAATAACCATTAAACATACAGAGGAAACTGGAGATGATGATCATTGAAATTTAACACAATTTACATAAAATAAGTGCTCAGAGGTTTTTGGGATGGACCTGACTGCCAGGACTTGCTGCTAGAAGGACTTTAGACCTTGAGAATATCATATTGATAATGGTGGACTCAGTGTCGGTGTTTATATATCAATATTCCTACACCGCCCCCTGGTGGTTAGAAACACCCTGTGACATGCTTTTACAGCACAAAGCCTTTATGTTGCAATAACCTTTGTGTGATTACCCAGCACTACTGCCAGTGTTACGGTAAGTGGAGCCAGGTAAGGAAGATAACCTGGTCATTCTGCTTCTGTACAGGAAAGTGGCACATTAATGCTCACTAAAGCTGTTCACTGTTATAGTACTGACCCGAACCATTACATTAGAAATTACTGAGAGCATCAGGCTACAAAGTTTTTAAAGTATTTTCAGACAAAATAGATTTGTTGAAATGTAAAATATATTGAGCTGCATTAGTTAAAACAGAAGGGCACTCAAAGAACACATCTTCCAACAAGACCTGAGCTCTGACTCCAGATTTTAAAGAGAGAGACTACAATACTACTGATAATGGACTGTAGTCTTCTTATTTGAATATCTGAGCTCTTCACTAGGCTCTGTGAAACTTGACTGAAGTTTTTGTGTAATGTTACTGGAGAGGAAAACATACATCAGTGTAGATGGAGTTATTATTCTAACCTACACTTTGACAGTGTCTCCTAGTAGCATGAAGAAACACATAAATTCAAATGTGGACTAACATGGTTTATTTCATTTAACAACAGCCACACTACAAGTAAAATCAACCTTAGTTATGCCATTAATTATAAAACAAAAATTCTTCTTGTACAATTAATAAACAAAGAGTAAATAACAGCTTTAAAGCATTTTTTTTACAATATGTGATCAGTTTAAATAATAAAAAATGAGTAAATGCTGTTATACTTGTTTGTTTGTTTGTTTTTTTTGTCCCGTTTGGATCTATAGCCAAATCAAAATCAAATCAAAATCAAAATCAAATCAAATCAAATCACTTTTATTGTCACAGCACATGTGTGAGTGAAATTCTATTCTGAAACAGCCGTCAGAATTGTTGTCTTAAGGCCAAGAAAGATGCCAAGCAGATTTATTTTTCCAAGTGGATCATCATGGCCTTGCCATATTGGTCCATTTGATTGACCTTTATTATAATTATGAATTTATTTTATTTTCAGTTGCTACAAACGGGACAAACATGACTGTGGGATAGGACAGGGAGAAAGAATGAAAGAAAGAGAGGGAGAGAAAGAAAACCAAAGGGGAGAAGAGACGGTGAGAAGGGGGGGAAGAGAGAAAAAAAAACAAAACACCTGGGTCACCTGTATGGAGAAAAAAAACAGAGGAGACAGCAAACAACAAAGAGCAACATAATAAGAAAAAAAAAGCACCATCACAATAAACTAGCTAGCAGTAGATATCAATAGTTACTAAATAATAAACGATATTGTGCAGCACGCAAGATAGACAGCGCACCGTGTGCTTTGAGGCAGCAGCCAAGAAAGCTTTAGTCCGCGTCTGTGAATACCCGTGTGTACACCTGTGTGCATACCTGTGTGGATCAGCATGCTTGCATTCCAAAGGTTTCTCCATGTAATGATCTGCTAGGGAGTGTGGGGGGGCCACAGCCCTGTCCTTTATGGTATCAAGCAGGTATGGAGGAGATCAAAACTCCAGACATCCAGAGGCCCCCAGAACACAAGAGACCAAGGAAGACCAACAGAGGGGCAGCCGCGCCACTGTCCCAGTAAGAGCTGAGGAGAGTCCCAGATGAGGGCTCACTCAGCAGCCGCGGAGCAGAAGCCAGGGGGGGTTGCAGTGACGCGCCCGTGAGCTCCGCCGGCAGCCAGCTGTGCCTGAGTGACCGAGCCCCAGGCCGAGAGGCCGGGGGCACCCCACCTCCAAAGTGAGGTGGGTGGGGAATAACTGTAATCTAAATACCACCTTTTTAAACGGTAACTGTAACGGGAAACACTTACTTATATTTTGTATTTTAAATACGTAACGACGTTACATGTATTCCATTACTCCCCAACACTGCCTGTTATCCTGTCTTCCTTCTCTCACCCCAACCAATCACAGCAGATGCCCCGCCCCTCCCTGAGCCTGGTTCTGCTGGAGGTTTCTTCCTGTAAAAAGGGAGTTTTTCCTTCCCACTGTCACCAAAGTGCTTTTTCATAGGCAGTAATATGATTGTTGGGTTTTGTCAGTGTTTGTTTTATTATTGTAGGGTCTACAATATAAAGCACCTTGAGGCGACTGTTTTTGTGATTTTGCGCAGTATAAATAAAATTGAAGTGAAGTGAATTGAACATGCAGGTTAAAGCTCCATTATGCAAAGAGGAAGCCACATATGAACATGACTATCCTTCCTGGACCAAAGCTCATTTAAAATGGTTTGAGGCAAAGTGGAAACTGTTCTGAGCTCAGACTAATCTAGATTTAAATTTTTTGTTGGAAAGCATGAACACTGCATCCTCTGGACTAAAGAGAATCAAGGACCAGAGCGTTTTATCAGCGCTCAGTTCAAAGCCTGCATCTCTGATGGTATGAGGGGGCATCAGCATCTATGGGATTGGCAGCGTACACGTCTGGAAAGTCACCATCAATACTGAAAGGTATCTACAGCTTTCAGAGCAGTATATGCTCCCATCTAGAAAAGTATTTTTAAGGGAAGGCCTTCATGTTTCAGCAGGATGATGCTAAACTGCATTAGACAAAGATGGGACAGCATTCCTCTCCCAGAAGTTGAGCTGCTGCTCTCCTCAGCTCACAGACGTTTATGCACTGCTGTTGCTGCACAGTAGAAACAATAGGTTTTATGTCTTTTGTATTGTGTTGTAGACTAAACATGCACACAAAACATGTGACATTTCATACCTGTGGTAAACAGGAAGCTGTGGGTGAAAACATTACTGTAGGAAAGAAACCACTTCTGTTGTGTGGTGCACGCTGTGATCATGAGGACATGAGCCATAGCCACATGTGGGATGGGTGTGTGAAGGAAGTATTCTGGCTTTGATAAGATGCACTTAGAGTGGGATGTGCACTGCTTTTCCTTTGTTTTTAATCATTGTGCTCCCAAAGAGAAATTCAATTAATTTAATTTATAAAGCTCCAATTCACAGCAACAGTCACCCCACGGTGCTTTATACTGTAAGAGAAAACCCAAGAATCAGATGATCACATTTGAGCAAACACTTGGTGACAGTGGGGAGGAAAACCTCTCCTTTAGGAGGAGGAAACCTCTGGCAGAACCAGGCTGTGAGAGGGGCGGGCATCTGCTGCGACCAGCTGGGGGTGCAATGAACAAGGAAGGAGGGTATAAATCACGGGCCATCGTTCTCCTTTAATTAGAGGAAGTTGATAAAAATGAAATACATGACATGGTTAAATAACATAAGAGTCTGCAGTCAGTTCTTCAAACACAGGCATATTTATAAGAATAATATAGACCATAAGTAAATAACAGTATATAAATAAGACAGAAAAATTATCTACAAATATGGAAATAAAATGTATTCAATTACAGAGCTTTGCTTAGGCTGCTGCCCCCGCGACCCGGCCTCGGATAAAGCGGATGAAGATGGATGGATGGAATTACAGAGCAGTTTCTCTGCTTTCTTAGTTTTTGAAGATTTTAGAAAACCTGGTTTTACAAAGACTTGATACTTGATTGTGATCTACTGAAGGAAGTTGGAGCAGCGATAACAGGGACATGAGGAGAGGGCAGAGAAAAATCGCTGAAGGTGGGGGTGAAACTCTGATGTGCATAGAGCAAAGGAGTTAAAACAACAGGTTTAACTCCGCCTGCTCAAACATCATCACATCACACGATCTGTGCTCCTCTGACACCTCCAGCAAACCCCCATCACTCTGACCTCCATCCCCTCCATGCCACCCTGCATCACAGCCCCAGATACCACCACGCCCCCAGTTAGTCAGACCCGCCAGCACAGCCACTCAGATAGTTGAGAAGCTCAGAACATTGACCCAACACCACAGTTTGTAAATTGATCTTTGACTTGTCAAGATCCTTTAAGACGATTCAGCCTGCTGAGTGTTGGGGATGAAGGTGGAGGCTACATGTTTCTCTTTCTATGCTTCATTTCATAAATTCGCTTTGTTGTCAGTCGTATTTATGATTTTATGACAACTACATTTTCCTCCACGATTAATAAAGTTTCTCCGTGATGTTGTTTTTTATTAGGTTTGATGTAGTTGTGTTCTGTGGTAAACAGGAAGTTGTAGGTGCACATTACGGTAAGAAAGAAACCACTTCTATTATTTGGTGAAAAGTCAGCGGACTGTTCACCACATACGGTGTGTCATCTGTCAACAGGAGGAAGTGAGACGTATCCAGATGTGGGGGTGACAGAAGTACTGTAGCACTGTTTCTGCTTCAGCCTTGGTTGAGTCTGATATGATGCACTTTTATATATCAGTGATTTTGATTTGTTTGCTTTCAATAAATAACAAAAGGACAACTTTGATTTGCTGATGATCATTCAGAGATTTTCCATCACAAATGTCAGGCGGGTTCTTCAGAGGAGGCGGTGATCAGACTGCTGCTGCCCCTGAAACCCAGAGGATGGATGTGCTGTGAAAAGCATTTAATACATCGTGATTTGTGACGTTTGTCACACTTGGACAAATAAAATATCGGAAAGAGACGACGAGAGTCAAACCGAAGTACACTTTAAAAATAATGATTTGATTTCTTAAAGGAAAACACTCGCGCAATGCTGCCTGCTTTAATACGTACATGTACAAATATATTTTAAAATCAGGTCTCAAGTGTGGATCATTCTTGTTTGAAATAAGTTATTTTTATGATTAATGATTACAAACATATACAAACAAAAAAGATTTTTATTTTGGCGAAAGTACAGAAAACATGATCACCATCACTACCCCCCACCGCACGCACACCATGTGATCAGACACACAATCACACAGAAGAAGAAGCACTGCTGTGTCTCAGAGCGTGCAGAGGTGTTCAGCTGTGAAGTCGGATCGAGGCAAACAGGTAACACACACACACACACACACACACACACACACACACACACACACACACACACACACACACCTGCTGTTAAAAGGAATCAATCACTCAAACTATAACAGATCAGTCAGATTTTTATCTTCTTTATTCTCATAGAATCTAAGTTATTTGCCTTTTTTAGTGTTTCTGCTGCGACTCTTCCGCTTCCTCCTTTTTGGCTAAACTAAAACATTTTTGACATGAAATTTGTTTCGGTCATTTCTTCATTTTAATTAAATCAGGTTTTCCATCTCATTTGCATTTTTCCTGACTGGCTGAGAGATGTGGACAGACTCAAAAATAATATTTATGTTCAAAACTCTGACTTTGGGTAATTAATCATTGTAAATTTGTTACATAAGAACAATATAAAATGTTTAATCTGGTGAAATGTAGTTGATTGATATACATTCAGTATATACCAGGATTATTGTCCTTAGTAATATAATTTTATTAAATCAATAAACCTTTGATTTTACATATTTCAGCTGCATTTTACTCAGAATTATTGCTTCATGTTTGTGAGGGATACTAATCCGTTTTTGAGTGTACAGATGTTTTTGCAGCTGTCCTTATTGGTTCACTCTGCTGCTTAGATAAACAGCTCTGCTTGCAAATGTTTATTAAACCTGAAACTGTCCTTTAACATTTTGTGTATTTTATGGAATGACTGACTTAATGAGTGGCAACATGAAAACAAACTAAGAAGTGCACTTTTGAAGTGGATGAAGAATCTCTTTCCTATGAAAAGATCCTTAAATTGACATGTTACATGTTACATGTTACATGTTACATGTACGCTGGTACTGTAATCTGTGACATTAACAAGGGTCTTAGTTTGAGTCCAGAAGAGTGTTTCAGTGAGCTAAAATAATGCTGTCCACTTTTTATTTTTAAGAAAACGCCAATATTGTTTAGTATTAACATGTTTTTAACAAGTGTTTGAGTCAGTCGACTTTTCATTTTTAGCTCATAAAATCAATTTTCGTGATAATTCTGAGGCTGAGTCCTCTCTAAATGGTGTTACTAACCTTCTGAATCCACTTAAAACACAAACATTTATCTTTTAAACCTCGTTTGTCCAAAAACAGATCGTCCACGTCAGAGTTACTTTGCTCTTGCTGTCTTGCTGCACTTCCACATCTCTCTTCACTTTCAGTGATTTCTGATATGTAGTTTTTCCACCTCTAAAGTTTTGGACCAGGTCGTTTTAGTTCATCGTTTTAACAAACTGTGAAACTACTCACATCAAATTTCTTGTTCATGTTCACACAAAGAAAAGCAGAAGAAAAGTTCAGATACTCAAGAATGAAACAAATGACAGGAAACGTATAACACACAACGACTGCTTAGAAGCTTGGCATGAATGTTTTCAGTGCTTGTGAAGAAAAACTTTAGTTTGCTAACTCAATCAATATTTTATTTCTATAGCACATTTAAAAAGGACAGTGTGCATCAAAGTGCTTCACACAAGGTAGCAAAACAGAAACAACAAAAGCAACAAAAACAGTTAAAAACAATTAAAACCAGTTACAGTTACAGTTACAGAGCACAACTGCAGACCGGGAGGAAGTCCAAACTCATTTGCTTCAAATGGAACAGGTGAGTTTTTAAGCGTGATTTAAACGATTGACTGGAATCTGACATGCGGACATCGGACATGCCAGTGTAGCTTGGCTAGAACAGTAGTGATGTCATCATGCCCTCTGGTGCCAGTTAAGAGGCGTTTTGAACTAAACGCTGGAGGAGAGAGAATTGGAGGTCCATGAACAGAGAATTGCAATAGTCTAGTCTCGAAGTAATGAAGGCATGGATGAGCTTTTCAAGGTCTTGATGTGGACTGTAAGGCTTTGCTTGGAGATTTGACGTAGCTGCTGTCTGTCTGCATCATTCTGAACAACAGACCAAAGAAACACATCAAAGTTACAAAATAATAATTCAATAGTTGATGCACAACAGCTTACTGTGTTTCTGGCATCTGAGCTGTGCAGACCATTGTTTTTCTGGAGTTCTGGGGACACAGTGTAAAGTATTTAGTATTCACTGCTCATCCAAAGACTTACTGTATGATACTGCATGTGTCTGTATAAGCAAGTTTAGCACAAGAGAGCTTAAAATCATCTTTTCCTCTCTCAGGTCAGTCAGTCGGTGGACTTTCAGCAGTGACATGATGGCAGCAGCACCTGGTGAGTCCAGACAGACTGCAGGTGAGACCTGCAGCCTGCTGAGATCAGATTCATTCTTTATACTGACAGGAGTGTGAAAATTGGTTGGCACTGTTGGCCTTTGGTAACTTACTGTGATTCTGACCATGCAACACACCTGTTCACCTGTTGGAAGAAAAAAAAACCCCACATCATGATAATAATAATAATTCTCTGTTTTGTAAACAGAAAAAGAAATATGATGAGTTTTTTTTCCACTTTTTGTTGAATTAGTTTTCTCTTAAAAACAAACATAAAAACATTTATGTTCAGCACATAAATCAGCTCCAAATGAAACTTGAGACTCTGCACACTAAACCACCAGCTTCAACCAGAGAGAAGAGACTCGTCACTGAACTTTTCCAGGACGGAGGTTGCAGGAGTGATTCACACATTTACACTCAGCATTATAATTTGCTGCTTTAAATTTCTGAATAACCTGAAGCTGGTACAGGCAGAGCTTTATCCTCTCTGAAGCAGCCGCTGAGTCGAGCTGTGATGCTGAGTTAGAGTGCAGCCCTTTGATGAACCTTCGTTGGCTTTGCATGAACGCCTGCTCAAGGAGGCGTTTCAAGAAACTTGCTATGGATTGCACAAGTTGTGTTATGTGTTACACTAATGCACTGATGTGACGTCCATAAAGTTTCTCAAACTCACATTGAATTGCAGTCAGGGACTGAAAAACCCTGACGATCACTTGTAAGGCGAGTGATCGTCTTACAAGAACTGTAAAGTCTGAGCTTTCACTGATGCCCAAGCAACGAAAGAAGGAAATGAACGGGGACTTTTGGGATGCACAGTATATGATTATGTACACACACACACACACACACACACACACACACACACACACACACACACACACACACACAGAGTGTTTATTTACTTATCTTCGCTGAACATAAATGATTTTAGGAGGAAATAACATTTAATGAGCTAATTGAATTATGATGATTGATGATTTAATTTTGATCATTTTCATTTTGTACTGATGTAAGCTGTGAGCTCTGACAGCTTGGATTAAATATTGATCTGTATGTGTTGAAAGTGTCTGTGTAAAGGTGATGCCAGAGCAGTTAACAAACTAAACTTACTTTTGCTAAACTGAAATTTTTTAAAAAACTTTATTCCCGTAGCATTTGTAGATTCTCGTGTTTTCAGCCTGAAATTGTAAATTGGAGCACTGATTCATGTTTCTGTATTTTTGCAGATGATGATTTTAACAAACCAGAACACAGCAGCTCAGAGTCTGAGGACTGTAAGTCAAACTAACAACATTTCATATCATGAATAAAATAAGAGAAGCTGGTGGATTAGAGGAATGAAATGTTCTGCCAGGAGCTTTCTTATTTAAAGAGAGAACGAAGCATCTATTAAATCCTGCAGCCTGATTTCCTGCTTATTTGTGAGTCCAGTAGTTACAGGTCAAAATCTTGAATGCATTGAATGGGAAATTAAATTGATTAAATATGTATAAGTATATTTCTGTTTTGTTCATACTGTTAATATTTTTGAAGAAATTGAGTAAAAATGCTCAGTGACCGTGGAAATCACCAGCTGGTAGTGAAGCCATACACGTGTCCTTGTGCAGTTGAAATAATCCACAAAAGTTGCTTTGTAGCTGAAAACAAACGCACAAATATTAATTTCCACAAACTTGAACTCACATGAATGTTGCTGTACGCTGCACGACAAAATTATTTAAACTGTTTGACTCCAGAGCTAGCCACAGTCAGTGTTGGGAAGGTTACTTTTAAAACGTATTCCACTACAGATTACAGATTACAGATTACATGTCCCAAAATGTATTTCCTAACGTATTCTGAATACTTTGGATTACTTTGTAAAAAGCATGATAGTGAATGAACTATTGCTGTGTGATTCATTACTATTACTGAAGGTTACTCTCCACACCAACACCAGCTACATGTTTAAATCTTGATATAAATGAGTAACAGCAGGTGGACATTAGGTAAGGCTGCACTTTTTGCAGTGATCTCGTATAGAAAACTATTCCTCGCGTATATAAAACAGGTCCGCGGCTCCGAACCGTAGCAAAGGGACCTCTGGCTAATACGTCGGGTTCGTGTCGGGCTCGTAGCTGAAAACTAGCTTTACTTTGTTGTCTGGGTCACTTTGCTAGCGAGAGACAGAGAGAGGCGTTGAAAGACTCCAACGGAGCTTATTGTTTCAGAGGAAACAGGAACACAGCGTACAGTCGAGTCTTCATAGCTTACTCACAGCTGGGCTCGTCAGGCTGCAGTGGTTGTTATTATATTTACATGCTTCCAGCTCCCGTTTCTGCTCCGTGACAAGTTGTACTTTTCCTTTTTCTCCCTCCCTCGCACTCACCAAAAATATTACCAAATATAGAGAGGACAGAGCCTTATGACACAGGAAAATCCCGCAGTGTAATCCATTTATTTCAACAAAGTAACTGTATTCTGAATACCACCTTTTTAAACGGTAACTGTAACGGAATACAGTTACTCATATTTTGTATTTTAAATACGTAACGGTGGTACATGTATTCCGTTACTCCCCAACACTGGTTACAGCCTCCACAGTGCAGAGGTGCGACTGCCCAGCATGGGCGTTATTACAGCGGATTAAAGCAACAGCAACTAAAAAAGTAGAAAAACACTAAATAACCATGAAAATGATGCTAAAATGTGATTTTAAAGTAAAATGAATTTCCTCATTTATTTAAGTGTTTCCTTATCTATAACCATTGGAATCTAAATTATTACCAATATGTACATCTTACAACATGGATAAAATATTAGACATTAACAGGCTAACTTTCGTCTCCTACATGTTTAAACTGTTTTAGACTGAAGAGCATAATCGTTTCATTTCTTTTACAAAAGGAGAAGAAAATGTGGTTAAAACATCACAGAATGAGGCATGAATATTATAGTTTCTACAAAAAAATCAATGAATAATTTAAAAACGTGTGTTTAAAATAAACTCAGTGTTTCAGAAACTGAACTTATTTTTCAGTGTCTGAGCTGAGGGTCGTTCTGCTGGGGAACAGCTGGTCTAAGAGGAGCTCAGTGGGGAACTTCATACTGGGAGTGACTGTGTTCAGCTCTGAGGATAAAGCAGACCTCTGTCTGAGAGTCAAAAGGGAGCTGAAGGGGAAAGAAATCGATCTCATCAACACTCCAGATCTGCTGTCTCCTAAAATCTCCCCAGAAGATCTGACGAAACAAGTTGAGGACTGTGTGAGACTCTCTGCTCCTGGACCTCATGTGTTTCTGCTGGTCCTCCAGCCTGCAGACTTCACTGAGGATCACAGACAGAGGCTACAAATGGTCCTTGAACTCTTTGGTGATCCATCATTTGATCGTTCACTGGCTCTGATAATGCCCAAAGACAAGAGTTCAAGTTCCATTGAAAAGTATCAGCAGCATCCACAGTTAGGAGAGATTATCAAGAAATGTAGAGAAAAATTGTTGTGGCAGAAGAACCTGGAACAAGAGCAGCTGTTAGCAGCCATAGATACAGTGGTGAAGAAGAGCATGAGGGAGGAAGTTTCCAGTGAGGAAACATCGGTTTCACCCAGTCAAGATGAGGAAGAAAAAGTCCCTGCCAACGTGGATCCTATTAGGGGCGGTGAGTCTAAAACTGTGTTTTCTGTACAGTATAATGTGATGGTCAGGTTTAAGTTCAGGGTTTTCAACAGTGTTTTACAAATCCAGCAATTTGTAAAACTGTCTGGAAACTCCTGACAACTGCTGGCTCACTACCTTTCTGAAAGAAATCCTGGAGATGACTTTTTTTTTAAATGATCCAACTCTTAAATATAATCCCGTCCACATGTAAACGCTAAAAATGAAATGTTGGCCAATCGGAAGTATAGAAGCCTGGGAGGGAAAGAGTAAACAGGCCTTTGTATCCTGACAAAACCTTCAGTACTTCTGAAATGTTATTGTTTTTCTGAAAGGCAGCTAATTTTGTGTTACATTGCAAGTGCCATTTTCAAGTGCTTTCATTATTTCAAATGTTAATAACTAAAGACAGTATTTTGGCTGTTGTGTAGACTCACACGTTGGGAATGAACCACATGCATAGAGCATACAGAAATGTAACTGAAAAAATATTACATTTATTCAAAACGGACGTCAGGATTTGGGTTGTGACAACGTCTGTGTTGAATGTAGAAACCACGTCCGAAGTTCACTCTGACGCCTCTGTCTTTCTTAACGGAGGGACAGTAGCTGTGTGTGTGTATGTAAGCCTGTGAAAACTGCAGATAGTAAGATTAACAGCAGATAGACAGTATTTTGTCTTTATCTGCCATTGTTGAAATTCATCTCATGTAAACAATAACGTGGCGCACAGCGTGACGTCAAAAACGGCGCACACCTTTGATGTTGCGTGAGTAAATTGAAAATCTCCACCCTGGCAGGAGTTTTTTAAAATCTCAGCTGTCAGTGACCCAGAATGCTGTTAATGTGTAGATGAAAGGCCCAAATGCATAGAAAATACCGTATTTTCAAAAATACCCGTGTACGTGTGGACGTAGCCTAAGGTACTGTTGGTAAGAAAGGTGTTTAGCTTGATAACAGTTCTAGGAAACTATTTTAGAAAGTCATGGATTATGGAGAGGTGAGATCATCTGCGTCTAGCTGTGAACTTTCCAACTTCAGTTCAGGTTTGAACGATTCCAATTTGAAAGAAGGCGGAGCTCCTCTTCCAACTGTGAATTATAGAATTCAACTTTATTGTCATTGCACATGCACAGGTACAGGGCAACGAAATGCAGTTTGCATCCATCCAGAAGTGCTTTAGTGATATAGATATATTACAATATATATTAGCAATAATATAGATATGTAAGTATACTACAGAAATGGGTCTATTATGGTATGTTATAATGTACACGGTATGAAGTATGTTGTGAATATTCTATAACTAAGTATGTACAGGCTGTAGTGAGTACAAGCTATGTACAGGCTATGAACAGGATATAAATATGAAAAACTATACAGAATATGAAATAAATAACTTTACAGGACCATGGCCTTTGATTTAGAGGTGCTGATTCTCATTCTCGCCACGTCACACTTGGCTGTGAACTGTTGCAATGCGAGCTGGAGGACACCACCTGATGAGCCAAACTGATGAGAAACACATAATCTGAAAAAATAAGCAGAGACGAATTTGTGCCTTCCACCACTGGACTGCACCTAGAAATTCTGTCCATAAAAATAATGAACTGGATTGGTGACAAAGGGTAGTCCTGCTGGAGTCCAACACCCACCAGGAGTCTGACTTGTTGCCAGCAGTGTGGACCCAGCTCTAGCAATGGTTGTAGAAGAATCAAATGGCTTGCTGCAACAGGCAAAACACTCCATACCCCTGAAGAACTTCTCACAGAATGCTCTGAGGGACACGGTCAAAGGCGTTCTCCAAGTCCACTAAACGCATGTAGAGGAGTAGGGCAAACTTCCATGCACCCTCAGATATCTCTGCGAGGTTAAGAGCTGGTCCAGTGTTCCGTGATTGGGACTACAACCACATTGTTCCTTCTGTATCCGAGTTTTGACTAAAGCATGGACCTTCCTTTCCATCATCCTGGAATAGACTTTCCTGGAGAGGTTGAGGAATGTGATCTCCATATACAGTGGCTTGCAAAAGTATTCGACCCCCTTGAACTTTCCCACATTTTGTCACATTACAGCCACAAACATGAATCAATTTTATTGGAATTCCACGTTGCATTTCTGATCAGCGCTCTCCTTGTTCGGCCTGTGAGTTTATGTGGACGTCCTTGTCTTGGTAGGTTTACAGTTGTGCCATACTCCTTCCATTTCTGAATGATGGCTTGAACAGTGCTCTGTGGGATGTTCAAGGCTTGGGAAACCTTTGTGTAGCCTAAGCCTGCTTTAAATTTCTCAATAACTTTATCCCTGACCTGTCTGCTGTGTTCTTTGGACTTCATGGTGTTGTTGCTCCCAATATTCTCTTAGACAACCTCTGAGGCCGTCACAGAGCAGCTGTATTTGTACTGACATTAGATTACACACAGGTGCACTCTGTTTAGTCATTAGCACTCATCAGGCAACGTCTATGTGCAACTGACTGCACTCAGACCAAAGGGGCTGAATAATTACGCACACCCCACTTTGCAGTTATTTATTTGTAACAAATGTTTGGAATCATGTCTGATTTTCGTTCCACTTCTCACGTGTGCACCACTTTGTGTTGGTCTTTCACCTGGAATTCCAATAAAACTGATTCATGTTTGTGGCTGTAATGTGACCAAATGTGGAAAAGTTCAAGGGGGTCGAATACTTTTGCAAGCCACTGTAGTTGGAGCACCCCCTTATGTCCACCTTGTTGAGGATAAGAACCCCCACCCTGGCTTACCAATCTAAAGGCTCTCAATGAGATCCTGTAGAGGTGTGTGAACCAAGACAGCCCTACAACATCCAGAGCCTTCAGGAACTCAGGGGAAACCTCATCCACCCCAGGAGCTCTACCACCAACGAGTTGTATAACTGCCTCTGTGTCCTCACCTACGGTGAGGGATGACTTTGTCCCTGTTGTCCCCAGACTCTGGTTTCTGGAGGCAGCAGCCTAAGCAGAGAACCTCACACCTTGCTCTTTCTCGACAACTCCTCTAGCTTATCCGGTGGAATACCAAAGCATTCCCAGGCCTCATGCACTAGCTCAGGCTCCTTCCCCACCAGAGAGGTGAGAGTCCATGTCCAAGACACCAGTCTCTGTAGCAGGGATCAGTCTGCCAGTGTCTCCGTTCTTAGTACACACATTGCACCCGACCTCTATGGCGTCTTAAGGTGGGTTGCCTAAAGGAGGATGGGCCTATGTTCCTTCTTCAGGTTGCACCCGGCCAGGCCCCATGGGCTAAGGCAAGTCACCAGATGCTCTCCCTCGGGTCACCTCCCATGTCCTAGCTCCAAAATGGTGCCCAGGTAACCGGATGCCTGACAGGGTAAACTGTTCCCTTGGTCTGGTAAGGGTCTTATAAGGGTCTTCTAAATGGCTTAGTGTCTGGTCCCTCACTCAGGGGCAACTTGTAATGGGACACACAACCAGGTCGCAAAAGCCCCCCAACAGCATAGCACCTGGGATCCCTGAAACACACAAGCCCCTCCACCACGATAAGGCAGCGATTCACAGAGGGGCAGATAATATTAAAAGGTGATACTGGTTGTGCGCTGTGAATAGAGAGTGCATCTGCAGTTTTCTTGTTATCGTGAGCAATCATCAGCTAACTGTTTTAGGAAAAATAAGTAAATGGTGGTGGTATTTAACCAATCAGGTGATCTTATTAATGTTTCAAACCCTGTAACAGAATGTAGTAAAACTGTGGTGACAAAAGTCTGTGTGTCACAATTTTAAAGGTAATTTACAAGTTTTATCTTTGTTTTTCAGCACATGAACTCAGGATAATGCTTTTTGGAAAAAGTGAGAACAAAAAATCATCCCTCGAAAAGATCATCATTAGAAAGAAAGAGTTTAATATGCCTAAAGTCCTTGGAGGAAAGCAATGTCGCGCTGCCTCTGGAGAGTGGAAAGGGAAACCGCTAACAGTAGTCAAAACCCCCGACATCTTCAGTCTGTCTGTGAAAACTCTGTTCGAAGTGATGAAGAGCTGTGTGAGTCTCTGTCCTCCTGGACCAAATGTTCTGCTGCTGTTAGTGAAACCTTCTGATTTCACTGAAGAGGACAGAAAAACTCTGAATTTGGTCCTGAGCTTGTTTGGTCAAGATGCCCTTAAACACTCAATGGTCATTATAACACAGAAAGAGGAGAAAGGCAACAACTCAGTGGAAAAACTCATTGAAGACTGCAACCAAAGGCAGAACTGGTTTGAAAAAAATTGTTCTGCTACAGATTATTCAGAGTTGATGGAAGAAATGAATGAGATAGTGAGTGAAAACTGGGGAAAATATCTAATGCTAAAAGAAGAGGCTAAACCCAATCTGAAGTCCAGTCTGAACCTGGTTCTGTGTGGGAGGAGAGGAGCAGGGAAGACGTCAGCAGCCAAGGCCATTTTAGGTCAGACTGAGCTTCATTCAGCCTCCAACTCATCAGAGTGTGTTAAACATCAGGGAGAGGTGTGTGGACGTTGGGTTTCCCTGGTGGAGCTGCCTGCCTTGTATGGAAAACCTCAGGAGGCAGTGATGGAGGAATCATTCAAGTGTATCTCCCTCTGTGATCCTGAGGGTGTCCATGCCTTCATCCTGGTCCTACCTGTGGCTCCCCTCACTGATGAAGACAAGAGAGAGTTAGAGACCATCCAGGATGCATTCGGCTCTCGAGTCAATGACTTCACCATGATTCTGTTCACTGTGGACTCAGATCCTACAGATCCAGCTGTTGGTAACTTTTTAAAGGAAAATAAGAACATCCAGAAGCTCCTCCAGAGCTGTGGAGGAAGATCAGTTGTTCTCAACATCAAGAACAAACAGCAGATCCCAGAGATGTTTGAGATTGTGGACAAAATTAGTCAGCCTACAGGACAACTGTGCTGTTATACAACTGCAACATTTTTACACGCACAAATGGAGAAAGTCTTAAAACTTGTCACTGGTAAGTAGTTTAGATTTTCTATTTCCAATGACCCAGAGTTTTAATCCAGTATACAAGTGTTAACTTGTTCTTGTTTTCATGTTTTAGGTGATGAAGGTGGAGAACAGGACTCAGACTGTCTCAGGATTGTGCTGATTGGGAAGACCGGCTGTGGAAAGAGCTCTACAGGAAACACCATTTTAGGAAGAGACGAGTTTGAAGCTGAATCAAGTCAAATGTCGGTCACAACATATTGTACGAAGGCAGAGGGTGAGGTGGACGGTCGTCCTGTTGTTGTGGTCGACACTCCTGGTCTGTTTGACACAAGTTTGTCCAATGAAGAAATTCAAGAGGAGCTGGTGAAATGTGTCAGTCTCCTGGCTCCAGGACCGCATGTCTTCCTGCTGGTGGTAGAGATCGGCAGATTCACAGCAGAAGAGAAGGAGACACTGAAACTCATCAAGAAATTTTTTGGGAAGAATTCTGAAAAGTTCACCATCGTTCTTTTAACCAGAGGTGATGAACTGGAGCGTCAGGGAGAGTCTGTTGATGATTACATCAAGAAGAAATGTCACAGTTCCTTTAAGAAGCTGATCTCTGACTGTGGAGGAAGATACCATGTGTTCAATAACTCTGACAAACAAAACCGCACACAAGTCAGTGATCTGATAGCAAAGATTGACACCATGGTGAAGAACAATGGAGGAAGCTTCTACACCAATGAGATGCTGCAAGAGGCTGAAACTGCGATAAGGAAGGAGATGCTGAGGATTTTAAAGAAGAAGGAAGAAGAGATTCAGGAACAAAAGGCAGAATTTGAAAGAAAACATAAGGAAGAAATGGAGGCTATGAAGAAAAGAATGGATGAAGAAAGAGAAAAGGAGAGAATACAGAGAGGAAAAGAACTCGAAAAAATGAGAAATAAAATTAGAGAAGAAGAAGAGAAGAGAAAGCAGGAACAGGAAATCAGGGAAAAGGAGAAAAGGGAAAAGGAAGCTGAAGAAGAAAGACGCAGACAAGAATTTGAAACAGAACTTGAAAAGCTGGACAAACAAATTCAGTCAGAAAAAGAGGCAAAAGAAAATGTGGACAGAAAACTGGAAGAAGCCAGAGAAGAGATGAGAAGAAAACAAGAGGAGTGGGAGAAAGAACAGAAAGAATGGTGGGACAAACAACGACAAGACGAAGACAAAAGACGAGAGGAAGAGAAAGAAAAAATGGAAAAACTACAGGACGATTATAACGAAAAGCTGGAATGTGAAAAAACCAATAAAGAAGAGGATCAAAGAAGAAGAGAAGAGGAAATAAAAGAACTGGAGGAAATTCATAAGAAAACTCTGGATGATCTAAAGAAGAAACATGAACAGGAAGCCAGAAAGAAAGCTGAAGAGTTCAACCAAGCCCAGAAGAAACACGTGGATGATTTAGCAGCTCAGAAGGAAGAACATAAGAAGGAAATTTACGACTTAGTGAGACGTGTGACCAAAAAGACTGACTATTCGAATAGGATCAAGAATTTAATGCAAAAACATGAAAAAGAAATGAGATCTGTGACAAATGAAGAGGGGATCGAAAACCTCCAGGAAGAACATGAAGAACAACTAAATAAGTTAATGCAAGAAATTTTGAATGAAGAGATCAAGGACGCGTCGACCTGCAGCATTTTATAAAGAGAAATCCACTTTTACAGCTGTTCTTTAACTGTTAGAGGACAGAAACAAACAACATGTGCAGACTTGTTGTTCTGCATGTTTTACACGTGATTGTTCATCACGACCACAGAAGAAGCTGCTGATTGGATATCATCTCAAATAGTTCAGTTCAGTTTTATTTATATATATATAGCACCAAATCACAACAACAGTCGCCTCAAGGGGCTTTATATGGTAACGAAAAGACGCTACAACAATACAGAGAAACCCTACAATCAGATGATCAAACACTTTGGTGACAGTGGGAAGGAAAAACTCCCTTTCACAGGAAGAAACTTCCAGCAGAACCAGGTTCAGGGAGGGGCGTGGCCATCCGCCCACTAACTCCACTCATAACCAATAATAATCATTTTGATTTACACGTTAATCTGCACTATGTAAGCAAAATTACTCATGTGGATGATTTTCTTTGGTTTGGTAAAAATCACCATTTGACCAAAATGTTTTTTTTCTTTTTTAATATTAGATTGTTGTTAAAAGGAATCTTGATGTTCTTTCATATATTGTTCTGTTGTCAATATTTGTGGTTTGATTATGATTGTTTTTTGTTTTTGTTTATTTTGCATAAATGTGTCATTAATAATAAACACAAGATGAATAAATAAACAAGTGAAAGAAAACTTAATGATTATTTTTCTTTCACTTATGATGAATAAATAATTTTTTTAATTTTGTTATAATTTAACCTGTTCTCTCCAAATATCACAGCAGTTATTCATTATAAAAACATATCTGCATATCATTTACACCAGTTTTATGGCATAACTAAGATGTTATCCGTGTTTTCTTTAATTATTAATGTAAACAGTTTTTCTCTGTAATCAGCTCTGATCGTTGTTAAATGATGAAGTCAAACATCTTCATTCAGCTCTGAATTTATGTGTTTTTAAATTACTGAACTTGCAAAATTACATGAACTGCTCCACCTATGCTGACATATTTGATTTGCATAAGTTTTTGTCTATAAGGTAAAATGTGTATAACCTGTATTATGGTAATTAGTGATTGTAATGTGCACAACAAAGTCCTGCTAAAGAAACTGTTGCTAATAAAAACAAAGGTGGGTTTGTGTTTTTGGTGCCTTTTCATTCTCAGCATCGTTGCAGGTAAATGCAGGATCCCTGAGTGGTCAAAAAACATTTGGTTTTTTTCTTAATCTGATTTAAGTCTGGACTCAGACACTCAAAAACTTTTTTTAAGGAGAATTTGCTGGTTTTGGATCATCGTCCTGCTGCATTACCCAAGTGCTCTTTAGCTGCAGAGCAGGAAGTGATGGTCGAAGCTCCTTCAGGTTTTTCTGGTGGAGACATTCAGGAGCAGAATTCAGCAGCAGCCCAGCCCATCACACTACCATCACCATGTCTGACTGTTGTTGTGATCTTTTTATGAACTGCTGTTAGTTTGATCCAGATGTAACGAGAATCACAGTTCAGCTTTTGTCTCGTCAGCCCACAGAAAGTTTTCCCAGACGTCTCGGGGATCATCCAGATGTTTTTTGGCCAATGAGCAATGAAAGGAGACACAAGTCCTTTTAAAGACTGACAGCTGAGTGTGAGAGATGGACTCAAAAATATCCCATTGGTTACTTTCTTACCTATTTTTAATCAGCTTTAATTAATAAAAACATAAAAATGTTTTTGGATTTCGGCATCATTGCTCATGTACCAGTTAAATAGTAGTTAATTAACCTGCATCATATGCATCATCTAACACTGTGCATTTTCTTCACAAGCATCTATAGGATTATTCAAATGAGCACAAAAAACAATCTGAACTAAATGTTGATGCAGATTCAGTTCCTGCTGATGCTGCAGATTTTTAGTATGTCAGAGAATGCAATATAATCACAGCAGTTATATTCTCTCCTCGTCCACCGTCAGCCAGACACGCCTCTGCTTCACTCTGCCTCTGATGGACGTCTCTCACTGTGGGGACAAACATCTGTCTGAATGGGTCTGCTGCAAACTCAGAGCTGAGGCTTTACTGACTTCTTTCTCCAGTGAGCTTTTAATAACCTGAGTGGTGTGTGTCACATTCTCATCAGCAGCACAGTTTGTGTCTCATGTAGTGTTTTTGTTTCTGGGATTGTGACATTTAAGGAAAACCAGAATATTTCTGGATTCCAGCTCTTGGGTGGAGGTGTTGGTGCTTACAAGAAGCTCTGTGTGTGAATAAAGTGCAGGCTGACTGGGAGCTGGTTCAGAGCGTTGCCTCACCTCGTGCTTCATGCTGATTGGATGAAAAAAAACCCCACCCCATGCAGCAGGTAGGGAGGGAGAGCAGCACCTTCATGGATTTTATTTCAAACTGTTTGACTCATCCAATCTCCATGGCAACAATAAAATAATTCATGTTTCATGTTTTTTTTAACCAATAACTGAGCAGTCCCTCCTCTTTTACTCCTTTTTCAGCTGCTTTAAATCAATATTGAAAATGTTGAAGTTCAAATCCAATGTTAGTCCAATAACTGATCGACAGCCTCCATCAGTCTCTGGGTGGAGAATGATGGAGGCTGAGCAGCTGATTCTGTTCCCCCTGCTCTTCATCACATCCTGTCGCCATGATTTTTATCTGAACTTGGAGAAAAACCATGAAACATACTAATAATAACCTCATTTATAAAGCACTCTTTACAGGATAAGAACCACAAAGTGCTTCACAATAATATAAAACAGATATACATAAAACAACACAATCGAGCATACAGCACAGCTGGAGCTGCTGTTTATAAGAATAAATACAATAAATGCAACGTAAAGATGGAGGCAGAGTTATCCCATCTGCTGCCTTTCTGAACTGAAGTGTGGAGAGAAGCTTGGTTTCACTCTGTCATTTAGAAAATGCTGATCAGGACTTTTCAAACAGTTTTTATTAACTACAACAAATGAATCTTTTTAAAAACAGAACTAAATGAACACATTTCATATCTGATCCTATTTGGAGGTTTAAACAGCCTGGAAAATGACTCTTCGTGTGAGCGATGAGGATGTTTTATGGTGCTTTCTGTCGTTGCTCACACTTTGTAGAAATATCGTTTAGTTTGAGATGAATAAAAAACAAAAATGCAGGGTAAGGGTTATGCAAAGTAAAGATGATCTGACTGATCGCTCTGAATATGAATCCAACAAGGTTGATTTAATCATCTTTGTTTTACTGAATGGCTCAAATTTATTCTTCTGCATGAAACTTGTTAAACAGCCAGTTAATGATGTAATCAATAACTGGTATTGATTACATCTGAAGCCTAAAGGAACATGAAGATCAGACGTGTCCAGACAGCAGTGATAGAAATGAGAGTGCTGTTGTTGGAGAGCTCTTAGTTGTGGGTGTTTGGTCTTTAAAAGGACCGTTTGGTTTGTGGGGTGAAGATCCGGCTGGCGTGGAGCTGCTGTGGACGTGATGGAAGACTTTCACAGGTCTGTTTCCTCGACATCACTGACCTCCTGCAGACCGTCCACAGCCAGGCAGTGAGCGCACACGTGCTGGTCAAAGTGCAGAGCCAGCTCCCGAGCCAGCTCCTGGAAGTCCTGACCACGGCTCAGCGTCTCCAGTTTGTCCCTGCAGTCAGAGATGTCCATCGGAGCGAAGTAGAAGTGTGTCTGGCTGACGGTACATGAGGAGAGGACAGGAGGTGTCCTGGAGGTCAGAGTCTTGTTGTTGGGACTAGATGGAGTCTGGCTGCTGGATCTGTGCTCTGTGGTCCTGCTTCCATCCATCGTGGTCTGGGTGATGTTCTCAGTGTGAACTGTGGGACTCTGCCCTTTAGGCTGCTTTATATCGTGAGAGCTGCGTGCTGATTGGATGAGACAGAACAGGACCTACAGGTCCAGGTCTCCATTGTTCAAGTGAACCCCCCCCCCCCCCCCCCCCACCCCCACCCCCACCTCACCACAGGGCCCTGAAGCCATTCAGGAACAAACCAGAGTGTAATCAAAGCTGTTGATTAGTTTTCGTTGAACACAAAGACTTTGATCATTTTTAGTGATTATTCATTATCACTGAATCATCTCTGACAGTGATGAAGTCATTTTTATTACATGTTTATGTTAATGATATAGAAACAATTTAACAGATTTTGTCTTTTTAGCAGATGAAACAAATTTTATTAAACATATAAAAGGAACTTTTCGAAAGTTCAGAAACATTGCACCTCCTGCTCTAACTGGTCACTCACATGAAGAGTGTGAAAACTTTCTTTCTTATTAATAAGTCTAATATTTCCGGAGCAAACATCAGTCCTCCTCCTTTCTCTCTGACTCCACGCTTTAACAGGCCGCCACTCTTAAAGAGTTTTGGACCAAGCTCTCTGAACGCTGTCATCAGTTTGGTTGACAAAATGAAACCACCACACTCTTCAAAAGGGTCTTCAACACCATTGGACCGTTTGTTCTTAAGGTAATTAATAATTCTCTGACCTCCGTCTGTGTCCCTACATATTTTAAACAAGCTGCCTTTTATTTCAAAAGTGTTCTATATATGCTCCCACTCGGGCATATCCTGAATAGCTTTGAGTACATCTCGTACCATTGTTATGCAGACGCTATTCAGCTGCATATGTCCTTCAAACCCCAGAATGTGGCCACGCGATCTATCCTGTATTCATTTCATAAAGAACTGTGTGGCAGCAAATTATCTGTCTTTGAATACAAAAACCTGAAGTTCTGATCTGTGCACCCTGTTCTCTTTAAAAACCATCTGTCTGATGTAATGAACATGAAACAGGAAGTGTTCCTCTAAAACCTGCTGTAGATTCATCAGGTTGGACTGTAGCAGCTCGAGTTCACTCCAAAGCAGTTTCTCTCATGTCACATGATCTAGCTTGAACTTTTATGCAGGTTCATATTGTTCTGTTACTCTCCCCCAAAGAGTCTTGTATCTTCAAATTCACAACAGTATAACAGACATCAGGGGACACGAGTACCAAGCTGACCTCTTCAAGAAACCGGAACAAGTATAATAAATGATATGAAATGTCATGGAGACAGCTGCACAACACATGTTTAACAAGAACAGGCTGACGTCGTCATATTTTAGTAAAAATTGTAATAAATGTTTTAGCTTTACCTTTTAGGGGAGTTTTTTTTAGAATAGAATAGAATAGAATTGAACTTTATTTTCATTGCACATGTCAAAAGTACAAGGCAACAAAATGCAGTTTGCATCCATCCAGAAGTGCTTTAGCCATGATATAGATATAGTGCAAATATATATGGGGCGATCGTGGCTCAAGATTTGGGAGTTCGCCTTGTAGCTGGTTCGAGCCCCGGCTTGGACAGTCTCGGTCGTTGTGTCCAGTAGGCAACTTCACCCGTTGCCTACTGGTGGTGGTCAGAGGGCCCGGTGGCGCCAGTGTCCGGCAGCCTCGCCTCTGTCAGTGCGCCCCAGGGTGGCCGTGGCTACAATGTAGCTGCCATCACCAGTGTGTGAATGTGTGGATGACTGGATATGTAAAGCGCTTTGGGGTCCTTAGGGACTAGTAAAGCGCTATATAAATACAGGCCATTACCATATATTAGCAATAATATAGATAAGTAAGTATATTACAGAAATGGGTCTATTATGGTATAATGTACACGTATGTTATGAATATGCTATAACTGTAAGTATGTACAGGCTATGAACAGGATATAAATATGAAAAACTATACTGAAATATGAGATATGCAGCTATACAGAAAAGTGAACTATGCAGGTTATAAACAGTTGTAGAATTAAAATAAACACATTTTAAAATGTGCTTTTGTTTAACCAGTTTTGTTTCCACAGAAGTAAAGAACACGATCTGTTATCTGAAGACAAAGTGTCACTTTTCGCTTTCTGGAAACTCAACCACACCACAGTATGCAGAGACTCCACCAGGGGGCGATGTTTGTCTCTCTACGATTCGTTATCACGGTTTATTTATAAAGAACAAAATGTACATTTTAAACACATGTAAGCTTCCTTCTTACAGCACATTTAGAATTCATACCTTCAACATTAGCTGGAGATGTTTTAATCTGGTCACTTTGGAAAACCTTTATTATCTGTTAATTACATACAGCTCTAAAAGCTTTAATTCTCACGTGAAATGTATAATTGTGTTTAATAGTGCTCTTATAGACAAACCATATTAGTTCTGACTCCATTCTCTGATTTAATCATCAAGCTTCTGCAAATAATCCGAGACACATATTTTTAATAGAAACAGAAACACTTTCAGCCTCCTGAATGTTTCAGTGTTGATTCCATCTTCTGTGTAAAGTGGAGATCTTTGGCTTTTCTATTTGGGTTGTTCGAGATCCGCCGCAGTAAACTCGCTGTGGAGGTCACAGCAGCGATGATCCGAAGCATTTTCTCAGGATTAATCTTCAGGTAGCAGGAACCAGACCCCATTTATGAAGTTAGTTATGATCAACACCTACGGTTCAGATTACACACTGATTAACAGGTCAGGTTAGAGATCAGCAGGTATGACATCACTGCCTACTGACCAATCAGACCTCAGCAGGAGAGTCTAAAGTCTTCGTGTCTCCCTGTGAGCATCAATAATAAATAAAGATTATTAGACAGTTTTATTCCTGCATTTTCTTTCTGTTGGCAGCAAACAATTTGTCAATATTTTTATTGTTCAGTAAACGTTACTGACACTAAAACAGAACACCTGTACTGTACCTGCTGACCTCGTATATTATTTAATCTTTACTCTTGTAACAAGTAAAGATTAAATTATATATTTGAAGAATCCATAGGTCCGTCATATATATATATATATATATATATATATATATATATATATATATATATATATATATATATATATATATATATATACATATATATATATATACACACACATATGTGCATATATATATGCATATGTAGAGAGCAGCAGTCTGGCCCGGAGACTCAAACCCAGGACGCTTCTACTGTAAGCTGTATGGGTGCTGCTCAATCACTGACCTAACTGCTTCTCAGTGTCTCAGTTTTCTCACTGCTCTGTGATCGTCAGTGAGTCCTGTCATTGACATAATTCCATCAAACATGAGCGGTTTAAAGCACTCGGGCTCAGCACGACTCACTCTTCTAATCCCGTCAACACCTTGAACTTTGTTTACGCGTCAGAGATGCAGTGACGCGTCCTGCTTTATGACAGCATCACTGACTCTGGACTGGGTGGAGCCCTTTTAAGTTGTTGGGGCTGTGATCCAACATTTTTCTGTGCATACTCACGTGTAGATGTCCCACATCTACTCAGACTTTGTTGTGGGTCAGCTTCCTCTCAGGTGGTTCTCTTTTGTTCACCCTGGGACTTTGTGAGCTCGAACATCAACTCATCAAAGTAAGGCTTTATTGTCAAAAACAATATGTACATAAAATCCCAAATCCTTGGAGCGGCTCGTTTATGACGTGAACGCGATCCGAACCGACTACCAGGTGTTGGTGACGTAAACAGCCAGGTGTGCTTTGTGTTCGTAAAGCATGACGGTACTATACACGTGCACAGGTGAACTAGCAGCTCGCCATGAAATGAACCAAACTGTCCAGTCTGCTCCTTCTTCCTGTGTTTACTTTTGTTGCGCCCGCCCCCCACACACCTGGCCAATGAATGACGTGATTTGTTGTGACGCACATAAACCAAAAACTAAGTTTAGAAACGCAGCAGCTGATTCGGTCCAGAGGAAACCGGCTATAGATGTGAAAACACCCACCTGATCTACACAGTACCCGGCAAAATAAAAACGATAAATCCATCGTTTATTTATTTATTTATTTATTTATTTATTTATTTATTTATTTAAAATGTGTGCCTGCCTGTAACAAATCAAGGCAGCAGCATTAAAAACACGAACTTCTTTAACTCAAATCAGTCGAGTGCCAGAAAATATCGCAAACCAATAAACCAGTAAAAGTGTCTTTAGATACAAGTAACACGTAACCAGACCTTGTGACCTGTGAGTAACCTGTGAGGCGCGGTTTCAGTTTTCTGGACGTTTGTGACGAAACGAAAGTGAAAGTAAAGTTTAGCCTTAAGTCTCGTTCGGCGGTCAGTGTCTGTGTGTGTCAGTGTGTAACAGTGTGTGTGTGTGTGAAGCAAGATGGAGGGATCCGAGTGTCCGCCTGTGACCGTGGAGGGGGACTGGACTCCGGCTCAGACCAAAGCCCTGAAGAACAAACTGCACATTTACTTCCAGAGCAAGAAGAAGTCGAGCGGAGGAGACTGCCGGGTGGAGGCGGAGGAAGGAGCCCCGAGGGCGGCCGTTTACTTCATCTCACCGGAGGGTGAGTGCGCTTCATCATGGTTCAGATAGTAAAATAAATCATTTAATAATTAAAAACACCGACAGACGGAGACCTGCGAGTGTAATGATGGAACAAACAGGTCTGAGAGTCTCACTGTGACACAGAATGAAACACGTAATTCAAACAGCTGATCATAAAACTGTGCGTGCGTGTGTGTGTGTGTGTGTGTGTGTGTGTGTGTGTGTGTGTGTGCTGTGATGTCAGTGAGAGAGCGAGTCCTCGCGAGGAAGAATCATGAGATCATCCTGGACAGTAAAACCATCCAGTTGCGGCTGAGCTCAGAAGCAGTAAGTCCAGTTTAGATGTTTCATGTGGATGTTTTTCATCACTCAGAGCTTCCTGTTTGCTGCTCACTGTCACTGCTCTGGGTTCAGCTCTTTGGACCAAGCACCTTTAGGTTTTTATGACTAATCACTGAGCGCCTCCCTTTATACAAATATCACAGTTAGTTCTTTAAAAACAGAAAACTGAATAACTGTGACGTATGAACCAACAGTCTGACGTGTCTCCTCAGTGTTTGAATCATAAACATGCTGTTATGACCAGGGTGACTCCAGCCTGCGTGGCAGGTTTTCCTCGTGGTTATAAATCAGTCCCTGGGTGTGTGAAGCAGCAGAAGCAGGTTGGACTTTGAGCTGATATTTTCATATGTTTGCCCGTGCACTGTGATCGTGCCAACAATAACCAACCTGATGTCACATGGTCTTCAGGTTTGTCAGGCAGTGAAATCACCCATGAGGACAGAAAGTGTTCATCCTCTTCCTGATGTCACACTTTTGTCACACTTAAATGTTTCAGATCAGCAAACAAATGTAACAAAGACGACACAAGTAAACACAACATGCAGTCTCTAAACGAAGGAGGTGAGAACCACTGAGGCTGAACAGGTCGTTGCAGGTCGTGATGGCGGCGGCGAGCTGCACTCGCCGTCTGCCAGGCCTGCTTGGATCAATGTTTATTCAGTGTTTGTTGCCACGGTGTTTCTGCTCTTCTGGTGTATGATATCTATGCTCTCTTTGATATCTGATCACCCACAAAACTTAGAGCGCGATCTGGATAACCTCAAGCCTTCTACCTTTCCTGATGATTTGGGTGTATTTTATGGCGGTGCGATTGCTGGAGCTTGTGTGGAACCAGCCTGTCTGTTCGTCCAGGCCTACCTAACTCAGCAGTGCTGTGTAGAGTAGTGGAGACGAGGACCCAAATACAGGATGACACAGGCAGGTAGGAATGAATTGAGAAAAAGGAAGTGATCCTTTAGGCTGATCGTTGATACTCCAAAAGGCTAAACAAGGAGCGCAGAATGATAACAGGGAAGTATCAAGTTCCAGAAGACCTAAACTGGGAGACGGAGTGGGAAGACAGATGCTCTGACAAAGGAGGACAAGGAGGGTGATTGTTTGGCTCTCAGTAATGCTGCATCACTAACAAACAAGACTTTTCTGCTGAAGGAACTCTTTGCTTTCAACGAACTGGATTTTACGTTCCTGACACAGACTTGGCGTGGTGCTGGTGACTCCGCCCTGTTCTTAGTACTTCTTCCTGCCTGTTAGTTTTCTGCTCCCCTCACCCTGCTGGCAGCGCTAAGACGCCAGTGCCTGTTCAAATCCAGTTTCCAGTGTCTTACCCGTTATCCAAGTTTGCAGACATTTGTCATAAACTTCCTTTACTCGTCTTTTGTTCTCCAAACACAGAAAGAAAAGTGCTTCAGTTCAGTGAGGCTGAACTCTGCTGGCCGTTCATGAATATCGGCTCCCTGTTAGATTCAGAATTGAAACACCTGCTCCTCACATACAAGCTCTGTAATAACCAGGCCTCCTCAGAGGGGTTCATGTGATTGAGTCAGTTGTGTCTGTAGGTCTTTGCCGTACTATGAAGAGCACTGATGCCATATTAATGTTATAACACTGAACTGAACCAAAGTTCAGTTTGTTTGCAGCAACAGAAAAAGTGTAATAACATTGGTATAAAACTCAAATTTATTTGAAAGTTAAAGTATAAGAAAGATATTTTTGTAATATTTGCAGATATATAATATTACATATTTGTATCATATTCATGTATTTATACATATTAACCTTGTAATGAAGTTGCTTTTGCTATAAATATTTTTCCAAAGTGCAAAACTGAAAAACCCCGTCAGTTTGAATGTTCTTTTAAACGTAACTGTCGACATATTTTCCTCTTTTTTTTCTTCTGTTGCTTTAAACCTTTGTTTTTGTTCTCAGAGCCCAACAAGCAGCGACCGTGTCTCAGGTAAATCCTCCTCCTCGGTTTCTATCATCACTGAATTCTGTTCATTTGTTTCAGCATCTTCTTCATGTGAAATAAGTGTGTGTTTGTGGCAATGAAGGAATATTTTACCAGACTTTATTCAAGCTGAAGCACATTCAGGTCAGATTGCTCTCTGGTGATTTTAATCTCAGATGAATCCAAATATGTTCCTGGTTAAATGATGATTCCTGCTCGTCTGGAGTAAAAGACTCAAATCAATTTAAACCAGTAAAATATAAGAAGTTCCACGTGGGCTTATTTTTAATAACCATATATCAGATCTTAGTGCTCTGACCTCTCTGTGTTTCACTGTGTTCATGTCAGACTCATCGTCAGACTCAAAGACGCCTCAGGCTGAACCTGGAGCTGCTGCTGCCAGCAAAGAGGGTAAAAACAAAGTGATGAAGAATAAAGAGAACAGAGAACAAAACTACAGGAAGTTTGTATTTATACTTTATACAAAGTTGCATTAACTTGGCATTTGATACATTGACATTACATTTTTTGACACAAACAATTTCAAAAGAATTTGTGGGAAAATGTAACCAGTTTAAAATTGCACTGTTTTGTTTTTCTTGATGAAAATTGACGCTTATATATATTTTATATAAATATATATTTATCATAGTCCAGCTATTTTTTGTTAATGAGAAATATGAAAAATATGTTAAAATGTGAAACTTAAAATGAATTCCACTGAGTTACTCTGCAGTCATGCTTCTTTCACATTTCCACAGCAGTGAACTTTGACATGAACTTACAGAGTCACACAGTGTCTGACATTAAATGGTCTCATCGTTGATTTTCTTTGCACTGCTGTGAGTGGACGGACAAAATATAACTGTGGAGTGTTCCAGTGTTCGCTGTACTAATTAAAGGGGTTTTGTGTGGATGAAACAGCCAGAGGAAAACATCTGTTCATGTAACGCACAGAGACAGAGAGGCGCGTAACACTGCCGTCCGTCAGGTCTTAGACCTCAGTGATCAGACGAGCTGCAGATGGACGGGACCTCCATCCTCCTGTCAGAGAGGAAAACTGAGTTCATTCGACACAATGGGAGAAGCTTTCTTTAAACAATGATGCTGTGTGTTTTCTGCATCCACAACATCCACCCTGATCCATACTGGACTGTGACAGCTCGTCATCACACACGGGAAACCTTTCAGATTTATTTGATCATATATTCACATCAATCATGAAAGTTCACGCCTGCAGTGCATGTGTGAGAAGAGCTTCATTCTGTGAGGTGAAATTCAAGAACAACAGTTTTTCCTTCATAAACTATTATAAATAAATACTTACTAGTGTTAAGGGCACACACCAGCGTTCGTCTCAACTAAACAAATAAATCAAAACATATGTGGTTCTTCTTCTTAGTCCAGTGTTTTTGGAGCCATTTTTCTTCACTGATTTTATTTTGGATAAAGTATTTTGATTTTGCCCCTTGACGGTGCTTCAAGTAAAGAAAGAGAAATGTCAGTAAAGTAAAGTTTTAGGAACAACAGGTGAACAAAAGCCTCCTTCCCTCACTGCTCACAGACACTTTCTTTGATCAGGTTTGTGTGTTTCTCTCAGACTCAGAGTCGTCTCAGAGCTGTGCAGTGGTTTTGGAAAACGTCACAGACAACATGTCCATAGATCTGCTCTCCATGCTGGTGGAGAACATCTGCAGGTTGGATGAGAACAGCTACAGCATGGAGAGGATCCTGGAATCCAACAAAGCTGTGGTCACCTTCAGCAGCCCTGCAGGTAGGAAGCAGACAGCTACCACCTGATTAGGTGACAGCGGGAAGGAACAACTCCCTTTTAACAGGAAGAATTTACATTCAAAATAAAATAATAATTAAAAAAATATTATTTATTTAAAATAATGAAGGATTTTAAACTTGGTTCTGGATTTAAACTCCACTGGTTCAAGAACTTTTTTGAGAAAAGGAAGTTGGAGATTGGCCTGTAATTAGCTAGGACAGCTGGGTCACTCGCCACTTTAAAGGCCAGGCGCCCATTAATTAAGTGCAGCCAGCAGCTTAGGTTAGCATAGCTATTGAAACCAGGATAAAGGCTCGTTCGGTTCATCCACAGCTTTTTAACCTTCGATAAGTGACTCGCTTTAAGCTCACCTCTGACAGCCTGAGTACACATTTGGGTCCTGCAACAGTCGACACACTAACAGCACAAAATATTAACACATCTGTCTGCAATAAACGAGGATTATTAAATATATAAAGTAGATCCAACAAAGATTGCCTTTATATTTGAAACAAGGACAAAGCCTGACATCATTATATAGATAACACTGTGTAATCCAGCTCTTCTCTCTCACCCTCTCACCCGTTTCAGTGTGAAAGGATTAACCTGGATTATTTTGCAGATGTGGAGAGATTCCTGTCTGTAAGTCAGACCAGCACAAAGATGAAGAAGCATGGACTGACCGCTCGGCCCCGAAAGGTAGCAACAAACATCCGAGTGGAGAGTCTTCCTCCGCCTGTGGTCAAAGGTACACACAGAAAGCAGTACATGCTGCACTTATTCTCTTTTGGCTCTTGACGAAGGCGGTCGCACTTTCTCCCCCTCCCCTCCCTTATCTTTCCTGCTTGGCTTTCTCATGTCTCTGTCTAGTCTTGTCTACTTCTCTCCCTTTGCCCTGGAAGAGTCTCACAGTCTGTTCTCTAAAACCTAAAAGAGGAATTATGGATTTGACACCCTCTTCTCGACAAGAAGCCTGGGTTCAGGAGAGCCGATTGAAGACGTCTATCTTTTCGGAACCATGATAACTGATCAGCGCTGGCTTGGCCCTGGCTTATCGAAGAATAAAGTAAGCAGAAACGGCTGTTCAGATCCCCACAAGGCTGCCCGCTGTGTTGATTGGAACGATGGAGCGAGCCGTGGCTTCTCAGAATGGGCTCATTAGACGCAGCACGGAGGACATATTGGAGAAGCTTGCGGCTGCTGTCAGTACTGAGACTCTGACAACATCTTGGAGAGGCTGACGGCTGCACTCGTGCTCTGTGAGCAAACTGGATAACTTCTCGGTGTAGCTGGATAACATCGTGGAGAGGCTCACGGCTCTCCAGCGGGAACGGTGAGACACCAGTGATGGACATTAGATGACTGTAAAATTGACATGCAGCGGTTCGCACTAAAGAAAGAACACCACCGTTATTTCATGCGGCTACCATTTCGGCGCCAGCTGCGGTCTCAAGGGTGGAGCTGAACATAACAAATAATCTCTCCCCTGATAACAAACTGTGTTTAGACCCTTCGATCCAAACGCCCTCGTACACTTACCTCCGAGGCCGAGTCGGACGGCGGGTCAGGGCCCAGCGCTGGATGAATAGCTGCAAAATAGAATTATAACACCTATAAAAGCAGCTGCACAAACAAAACAATAAGTGTCATAATTCTGTCATTTGATCACTTTTTCTCAGTTATAGCTGAATAAACTTCCTACTGTGTTGAGAAACAAATAACAACTCAAACGTGGGTGTGTGCTGACTGATGTTGACTGTTACTTAATCAAATAGCACTAAAACTCTGCTGCTAGTTCAAGCAAACAGCCCAGAATCTGCCGCCCTCACCCTGGAGGAGGCCCTGCACTTTACAGAAAAGAAATGCTGCTGACAGTAAAGTTTTAGGAACAACAGGTGAACAAAAGCCTCCTTCCCTCACTGCTCACAGACACTTTCTTTGATCAGGTTTGTGTGTTTCTCTCAGACTCAGAGTCGTCTCAGAGCTGTGCAGTGGTTTTGGAAAACGTCACAGACAACATGTCCACAGATCTGCTCTCCATGCTGGTGGAGAACATCTGCAGGTTGGATGAGAACGGCTACAGCATGGAGAGGATCCTGGAATCCAACAAAGCTGTGGTCACCTTCAGCAGCCCTGCAGGTAGGAAGCAGACAGCTGGACGTTTCCACATACATAAACACAACGAGCCAGTACAAGGACAAACATCCAAAATCCCCTTTAGATTAACCTTTGAGTCTAATTTTAAACCTGACTTTATAAAAAATCACATATCTGATCTGGAAAAGTGTAGAGAAGCACAAACCACGTGATATGATTTGAATAATGAATCATTTTCATATAAATATTACTTTAAACTACACAAACATTGCATTCCATTTACTTTATATAGCATTAAGACTGTAAAATAATAATGCAGAGGAAACTCAAGAATCCGATAGCCACCTATCGGCAAGCACTTTGGCGACAGTGGGAAGGAAAAACTCCCTTTTAACAGGAAGAAACCTCCAGCAGAACCAGGCTCAGGGAGGGGCGGGGCCATCTGCTGTGATTGGTTGGGGTGAGAGAAGGAAGACAGGATAAAGACATGCTGTGGAAGAGAGACAGAGGTTAATAACAGATATGATTCAATGCAGAGAGGTCTGTTAACACACAGTGAGTGAAGAAGAAACACCCAGTGCATCATGGGAATCCCCCGGCAGCCTACGTCTATTGCAGCATAACTAAGGGAGGATTCAGGGTCACCTGATCCAGCCCTAACTATATGCTTTAGCAAAAAGGAAAGTTTGAAGCCTAATCTTGAAAGTAGAGATAGTGTCTGTCTCAGGATTCAGAAAGATAAAGCTTGATGCTGGATTTAAATCGTGCTATTTTAAGAACATTTGTAATAGAAACAAAAAGTAGATAACTGGCGATCTATTGGGGTCATATGGCACTATGAGGTCTTTAGGATCAGACGGGGCCTGATCTCGGTCACGCTCAGCGGCCCTGCAGTGAGGATAACCTGCTTGACTTTACATCATACACAAACAAGTGAAGCACATGTTAAACAATTTTTACTTTGATATCAGTAATCATAAATAAATTGGTATCAGTAAAGTAAAAGAATGAAAAGATCCAAATACCTCTACAGACTCTTTGAGCAGAGGAACCTATCACTGCTCTCCTTTATCACCATTCTGTTTGCTGCCACTGATCCCAACGTCTTCATTGCTTTACATACAACATAATGTCGTCTGGATACAAATTAAGATCACAGCATTGAGCATAATCAAGAACCTGAATGAATATTGTTTCCTTTGACCACAACTAGTGAAAATATTAACTCTCCTAATCCTTGATTCAAATTTGAAACGGGGTCCATTAGAAAGAACACAAACAGCATAAAATGACAGCAGATCTGTCTCCAATAAAGCAGGATTGTTAAATATAGAAAATAAATCTTTATTGACTCTACATTTAAAAAATAAAGAGGAAGCCTTCATTCATTCATAAGAACATTTCTAGATAATATGTTGTAGCCCAGCATTTCTCTCTCACCCTGTTTCAGTCTGAAAGGATTAATCTGGATTATTTTGCAGATGTGGAGAGATTCCTCTCTGTAAGCCAGACAAGCACAAAGATGAAGAAGCAAGGACTGACCGCTCGGCCTCTGGAGGCAGCAACGAACATCCGAGTGGAGAGTCTTCCTCCGACTGTGGTCAAAGGTACATGTGCTCCTAAAAACCATAGACTGTATATAGAAACCTTTGGATAATTAATACATTATTTTTAATAAACAGCAGGGGTCGACTCCTCTGGTTGAAAAAAGTTTACCAGAACATGAGCCTACTGCTCAATATAGCTGTTATGTTATATTCGATTTTAGGTTAGCATTTTACAGTGGCTTTATTTGTTGGGACAGTTTGAACTTTTCTCGCTTCCAATTTCACCTGAAATCAACACATGAAATCTAGAAAGGAGCTAATCAATACAACAAGAGGCATAGTTACTTATACAGATAATACACAAGCTAAATATAAAAATAATTATCTTCTCCTCAATACAGGAAATGAACTCAGTGCATGAATGAGCTCATTCATCATTATAGCTGTGTACAGTGTAGCTTCCACACTTTTTGCCCCCTGCTGACCCAAATCCAAATGGTGCTGAGTGCTTTAAGGGGTCTCCCTGGAGCTGAGCTGGGCTTTGCCATTGCTACCACATGGCTGTTAAATCGATTCAACCCTAAATTTCTTTCTAACCTTTCGGAACAATAAGGACAATGTCAAGGCTCTGTGTGCGGGCAGGCGGAGATGAGGATCCAGATGCAGGACTCTGAGACGGAATGTAACTGAAAACTTCAGCTTTTATTGCTGGCACCAACACAAAAACAGAAACCAAACCAAGAACCCAAACAGGACCACAAAGGCTGGATCTGAGGGTACGACGCAACACCGAGCACGGGAAAACACAGGGCTAATATACACAGGGACGTAATCAGGGAATGGAAAACAGGAGGGAGACACAGCTGGGAGAAATTGGACTAACGAGACAGGGGAGCAGTAAAACGAATAAACAGAAACCTATAATTCTCATAATGGTCAACGATGTAAAAGAATCAAAATGCAATCCAAAATACAAAATTAAACCAAGACACGAGAAACTCGAAATACTGGGTCAAAACTGACCCAGAACCGTGACAGTACCCCACCTCCAAGGGCTGGCTCCTGACAGCCCTAAACAAAAAACAGAATAACGAACTAGAGCACCAGGCCAGAGTGGGCGGAGGGGGTCCAGGATGGAGGGACGGAAACAAAACAGAAAACAAGGAGCATGATTCCATCAGTCCATAAACAAGAAAACAGGTCAACACAAAACTAGATCCATCACGAGTCCACAAGAAAGTTCAGGGGGTCGACCCGAAGGTAGACAGCATGGGGCCAATCAGTTCAGGGGGCCGGCTGTGTGGACCGCAATGGCAGCGACGCAGACGAGACACATCAGGAGGCCGGCCACGCGGAAGGCAGTGGTGGCAACAAAGCAGGTCCGGAAGCCGGCCACGTGGAAGGCAGTGGCGGCAACGCAGGCAAAACAAATCAGGAGGCCGGCCACGCAGAAGGCAGTGGTGGCAACAAAGCAGGTCCGGAAGCCGGCCACGTGGAAGGCAGTGGCGGCAACGCAGGCAAAACAAATCAGGAGGCCGGCCACGCAGAAGGCAGTGGTGGCAACAAAGCAGGTCCGGAAGCCGGCCACGTGGAAGGCAGTGGCGGCAACGCAGGCAAAACAAATCAGGAGGCCGGCCACGCAGAAGGCAGTGGCGGCAACAGAACAGGTCCGGAAGCCGGCAGTGACGACGACCTCGTTCTAACGGCGAAGACCTCGTTCTAATGGCGAAGACGTCCAACCAAAGGCCTGGAAAGTGGCCGGCAAAGGCGAGGTGGTTCAGGCCGAGCTGGGTCGGACGGCGGTGGACTGGCAGAGGCTGACACTGACGCTGGACCAGGCGAGGCTGAAGCGGAAACAGAGGCCGGACCCGGCACAGCCGAAGCCGATGCAGAGGCTATAGACATTTTTCATTATACTGACAATGAAAAAATAGAAGTACTCAGATTTTTAATGCCAAAAACATTTCTGCTAAAATAACCAGATAACGAACTTTGAAAGTAATTTAACCTTCATGCATCTGTAAAGCTGTGCATTTCTGGCTTTTTTCTAGACATACTGGAGTTGTATTTTGAGAAGACTTGGACTCATCCCAAAAACATCATCATGATCCCAAAAGAAAAGGCTGCCATCATCACTTTCAGTGATCCTAAAGGTCTTTTTGTTGTTGATGTAAACCTATGCTGAACGTATGCAGGCACCAGCTTGCTGTAGTAGTGGTGATTAATGTGAGGGCTTTGCCCACCAAGTTCTTTCACGTCTTTAAACAGAAACTGGTTCAGCAAAATTTGGAAACATTTTAGTGTTTAAGCTTTCAGAATGGATTCTGTCCGTCTAATAGTTGTCCTTACTGGAGCTAGCAGCCGAGATGAAAACAACAAAAAACAAACCCAAACGTTAGAACACATCACTCCTGTACTTTGGTTATATAGTGCTTTCATTCCCAAGGACGAGGTACGTCTGAGGCAGCTAGCTTCACATAGGAAATATTAGGTCAGCTTTTCCAGTTTTTTAAAGTGAACCTGAACTTAGAGGCAAAGAAATCAGTTATTACTAAAGTTAATAAAATAAAATAAAAAATGCTTTAGATTAATGCCTGTTGTACTTAGAAGTAGTGTACAAATGACTGAAACGGTTAGCTAACAGTGACTGAGAAACTGTAAAAAGTCTAGATCCAATCTGAAATGTGTTTAACTGAAGTAATTTGAAGATGAAAAGTGTTGTAGAAAAATGATATTTGTCAGATAAAGAAGGTTCAGAACCGCAGAGTAACCACTTATCTAACCTTTGCTTCTCTGCTTCTTGTTTGCTGCAGTTGTGGAAAAGATTTGCGTTAAAAAAGACCTTGAGTTGAAGTCTATCACAGTGAAGGTATATCCATACTACGAGTCACTGGGAACCGCCTTGTACAGCAAAGAACGCCCAACATGGAAGATGCCCGAGCCCTTCACAGAGCGTGTTCACCACGTTATCTGGAAATTCCTTGTGGAGAAGAAACTATCAGAACACATCAATGATCAGATGCGTCCACATTTCTGCAGAGTGGATTTGAATGGCCCCGACGTGAAACTCAGCCCTGTGCCGGAGTTTTTGAGGCAGCAAGATCTGACAGCAGAACATGTAGAAAACTGGATGAATAAGGCCCAAGAGGCCTTCCGTCGCCTGATGTCTCAGTACACAGCATTCATATGTCACGTAAATGCACTTGGATGGAGAGCTGCAGAGAAAGATGTCCGTTCAGTTGTGAAGGAAGATGCCATCCTGGTGCTGGATACATCCAAAGGGATTCTGACTGTTGCTGGCCGAGCTGATGATATAAAACGAATCAGGGCTCCTGTGGAGAAGATTCTTCTGAAAGCCATGAGTCACATTGAACGACAGACAAACAGCATCTCTGAGGAAGTGATTTTGCCCCCTGCATGGTTCTACATCCTGAAGCAGGAAGGGCTCCACAAATCTGCTCTGGACATTTCTCCTGAGATGAAACTCTCTTATGATGAAGGCACTCAGAAATTAACCATTACAGGACTCACTGCAGAGTTCTACAAGACCAAGTCATGGATCTCTGAGAAGATAATGAATATGAGTAAGAAACAACAGAATGTCCCCCCATGTCTTCTAGACTTTCTCAGAACATTAGATCCCATGGACTTGTCCCAGGATCTGTTCACATCTCAAGGCATCAGTGCAGTCTACACCATTGAAAGCAAATGGCTTCTCCTGTTGGGGAGTTCTGACAGAGCCCTTGTTGATGCAGAAAGTAAGATGAAGACTGCTTTGGCTCATCAGATTGTAGAAGTGGAAGACCAAAGAGTTCTAAAACTTCCCACCTGGGGCCACCTGAAGCAAAAGCTGCTGGATACCTACAACCTATCCAAGAAAAAAACGGTTGCCATTGAGATGCATCCAGAAAGAAGAAACAAAATAACAGTGGCGGGTTTTGTGAATCCAGTGAAAGAGGTCAGCCAGAGTCTGAAGGAGTTTATTGCAAGCAATTCACAAGTCCAAGAAATCCTTCATGTTGAATCCTGTGCTGTTGTTTCGTTCATTAAAAGGAAAAAATCAAAGGAGTGTTCCAGTATTGTTAAAGATAATCATGTATCAGTAAGGTTTTATGTACAGAAGCAGGGCATCAGCATCCTTGGTGCTCGTCTTCATGTCCAGAAAGCCAAATCCTGCTTTAGGGAACTGGCCAGTGCTCTCTTTACTGACACCTTAACTGTGGACAAGCCAGGAGCAAAGAAATATTTCCAAAACCAAGGAAAAATGTTACTGTCTACATTAATGAATGACTTAAGATGTGCGGTCTTCCTTCGTCCAGAGATTGATGAAGAAGAAGAAGCAGAGAATTATGAAGAAGAAACTAAGCTTTGTTATTGTAAAGTGCAGACCAACAGTGGAGTACTGATTTCTGTCAGTAAGGTGGACATCTGCAGCTTTGGTGTGGACGCTGTGGTCAATGCAGCTAATGAGGACTTAGACCACATTGGTGGCCTGGCTTTGGCACTGCTAAAGGCTGCAGGACCACAGCTGCAGAGAGAAAGCAGCGACTACGTCGCTAAAAATGGACGTCTACGTCCTGGTGACGCCATCATAACAGATGCATATAACCTGCCTTGCAAACATGTTGTCCATGCAGTTGGTCCACGATTCTCTGACTTTGACAGGAAGACAGCAGTGTCACGCCTGAAGACTGCAGTTAGAGAAAGTCTGACACAAGCAGAGATGGTCAACTGCTCCAGCATTGCACTGCCAGCGATCAGCTCGGGCATCTTTGGTTTCCCCGTTGACCTCTGTGCTGAGACCATAGCCCAGGCAGTTCGGGAGTACTGTGACAGCCCACAAGGTCTGAGATCATTAACTGAGATTCACCTGGTGGACAACAATGATACGACCGTCAGAGTCATGGCTACAGCTGTGAGCAAGGAGTTCTCTGACCTCGGACCTACCATGACCATCCCACAGCAAGCAGGCGGGAAACGAACAGGAGCTTCAGGGTAATGTTAAAGTTTTTTAATAATGAACTTTTACTGTAAACATCTTAACATTGATACTCATCAAGCTCATGATCACAGGTACCAATATCCAGCTCCATGTAACGTCCTTATTTGGATTTTGTCTGTTGTATAACTGTATAAGCACTTCTGTATACCTGACAGCATGGAGGTAATCTATATCCACAATCCCCCAAAATAAAACTATTTCTTTAAATCTTTTCAGTAAACCTTGTTGATGCTGAGCTAGTTGAGAAAGATTATATCAATTTATTGGTCAGATTTATGGTTTATGGCTTCCTAAGCCACAAAGATGGCTGAGCAGCTATTATTAACTTTAAATGGCTGCTTAAGTATTCAGTCAAATTGGAGTCATTTGGAAAGTATTTAAAATTGTCATTACTTCCTAGTGGACATAAGTGGGGTCGAGGCAGAGGCAGAGGTCAGAACCAATCACATGATGCCAGCTGGTGTAATGAAAAGCGAGAAGAAGGAAGAGGTGGTGGAAGGGGAGGAAATCATCACGGTAACAGGGGAGGCCAGAGCCCCAAGCAACAAATCAGCCATAGAGAGCATGAAGGGTAAGGTGGTTCCCCTTCTATTTCTTTGGTTTTATCACACTCTTGATGACCTCATGTCCATGAGGCCTCTTTGATATCATCAGTCTGTTATCTGATTGGATGCAGGTTGGAGCAGACCACAGCTGAGGGGCTGAAGATCATTTTATGTAAGGGAAGCATTCAGGACCAGACTGTGAGTACCTGTGCTGTCATTTGGATCATAGTTTAGAGGATTCTGTAAATGGTCATGTAATTACAACATGAAGGGATAGATTTGGCTTACATGCATCTTTAAACCAGGATTAAAAGTAAATTCTGGTTTATGCAGTATTTTTTCAATCTGTCGCTGTCTTTTCATGTTTTTGTGGAGTTTCTGTTCTGCTGAACACCACAACAGTGTTCACCACAGGGCCAAATGAGCTTACTACATAAATTCATTTGAATGCTGAGTTTACAAAGGAATGCTCATCAAAGACTTTTGTACATTAGTGCATTGATAAATACAGCACATTCAAACATCCACTGATTCCAATTTGAAAGCTGCTTTATGTTCTTAATTGACTAGTGTGAAGGTGTCACGTTTCAAACACGACTCAAACTTTGCTCATTTAACTATAATTTGATTAACATGTCAAAATGCCTGGATACATTTCCTGGTCTTTCTATATCAGGTGGGCAAAGCGATCAGACAGAAATAACATATTAATTAAGAACAAAGCTACACACCTTTATCAGCAGGAACAACGAAGGCACAAACAAATCTGATCACATAATTAAGAATTTATACTGCAATATTTTTATGGAAGACTGTACAGTTTGTGTATTTTATATACTGTAGTTTGCAGACATTTAGTGTCTCGGCCTTTTTAATGCAAAAATAATGAGATATTTTTGATTTTTTACTTAAAACTGGCTTTCATTTACCGAGCTTTTTGTGATTTTACTTTTGTTCCACAGACTGACGTCATCGTCAACACCATCTCAGAGGACATGAAACTGAACCAGGGAGCTGTGTCCAAAGCCATCCTGTCAGCAGCTGGAAGCAGTCTGCAGGACGCCATCTACTCTGAAGCCAGAAGGAACACGCTGCGATACGGTGATGTTGTCGTCACTGACGGCTACAACCTCACGTGCCAGAAAGTCTTTCACGCTGTTTGTCCTTTCTGGGACAAAGGAGGCGGCCAGGCAGAGGAGGTGAGGCCTAATAAAGGTTGGACACTGTAAACATGAAGGACCCAGGATACACAGTTTAGCTTTCCAGCTGCTGGTCGCACACACATCAGCTCTGGGTCCTGATGCCACTGAAATAAGGAGAGCGTGAATAGTCTATTAGGCTCAGCTGCCCTGTCAGCCTGCCGGTCACTGCCCCCTGAGCCCACTGCACCACCCTACCCTCTCCCAGCCTATCACCCCTTTGGACCACCATGAACTTAAATGACTGTGGACAAATACCACTGGGTTATCTGGGCGTTGGCATCTTTCATGCGGTGGAGCCATTGCAGCTGGGCTTGGTCTGAGCGGAGGGTGAATAAGTGTCCCAGGATGCAATAACAAAGAGAGCTGACTGCCCACTGGATTGCCAGACACTCTTTCTCCACCATGCTGTACCTGGCCTCCCTCTCCGACAGCCTCCGACTGATGTAGACTACAGGGCAGTCAACCTGCCTTACCTGCTGTGACAAAACTGCCCCCAGCCCTCTGTTTGAGACATCCATCTACAGAACGAAAGGGAAGTAGAAGTTACATGTGTGAGACAGGGGCTCCCACAAAGAACCTTTTTAAACCACACAAAAGCTCCATCCACTGGACCAGATCTGGGGCACCATTTTGGTCAAGGGGCTGGTCAGGTTTGCAAAGTTTGGAACAAGCCGGTCTTAATAACTGGCCAGTTCCAAGAACCACTTAACCTCTGTTTTGGTCTTGGGACATGGGCAGGATGCAATGGCTGATGTTTTGTCCGTCTAAGGGGCGCATCTGTCCTCCTCCCAAGTGGTACCCGATATACTCTACCTCTCTCCCTCAAACCACACACTTCTTTGGGTTGGCCATGAGCCCCACCTGGCTCAGGGACTCCAGGACTGTGGCCACCCGCTGCACATGCTCTGCCCAGGTGTCACTCTGAATGATAGTGTCATCCAAGTAGGCAGCAGGCATAAGCAGCACCTGGTCCATGAGGCGTGAGGCCAGGGCTCCGAACAAGCCGAACAGAAGTGTAACCAATTGGTGCAAACTGTACGGAGTGGAGAAGGACAGTTTTTCCTTAGACTCTGCAGACAAGGGCATCTGCCAGTAGCCCTTGGTTAAATCCAGGGTTTGTTGGGGTTTTTTTAAAAAAAAACTTGCAGTGCCTAACAAGTCCAGGAGGTGGGAATGGTGGAATTTTGCACCTCCAACTCATCTCTCTTCTTCACCAGGCTCACCAGAGAAGCCTCTCTCCGTGCTTTGAGGAGGTTGAGGTGATATGCAAGTTCCTCCCCTGTCTGACCATACCACCTCATAGTCTACGTCCCCCACCTACTGTGTGACCACAAAGGGTCCTTGCCAGTTGGCAAGTAATTTTGAGCTAGAAGACGGGACTAATACAAGCACTTTATGTCCAGGGAAAATGAGTCTAGCCCCTCTGTTGTGCAGGTGCTGTTGACGTTGCTGGACCTGGGACAAATTTTGCTGTGATAACAGAGGGGCTTTTTTTCTATTCTCTTTTCTTTTCTTAAACTCTGTTATTCTTATAAGCCCCAGCATGTGTGAGATACTAACTTCTGATACTAACATAGCACCTCTCTACTCTCTACTCTTCTTTCTACAAGCCTCGCACATTCATCCGATCACTGTTTTCTATCCCCAAACGCTTTGTTACCATCATTCATGCACTCATCCACTGAGGGATGCATCAGGAGAAACTCTGTGCCCCTCACCACCACTGAAAACTCCACTTTTGTTCCTGGTCGTTCACATACCATACTGTGTATCTTGCCCAGTCACTGAAGTCCAGCTTCACTTTGTCTTATCTCTGTTTGTCAGGAGTTAACGTCCATCATCAGATACTGTCTGGTGGAGGCTGAGAAACGTCAGATGGCATCGTTGTCCTTCCCAGCAATCGGGACAGGACACCTGAGCTTCCCCAGAGCCCTGGTGTCCAAACTCCTGCTGAGAGAGATCCGCTCGTACAGCGGCAGCAGAAATCCTCGCTGTCTGAGAGAGGTGGTCATCGTCGTTCACCCCAGTGACAGCCAAACCGTGGATGTGAGTTTGTGACTCTGATAGGAGCTGTTTAAGTGCTTATCATGTTCTGACAGTGAGCACTAGAGACGAGCAAACCCACAACAAACACATGGACACATAATGTGCAGGCAGACACTGATCAGTCACACCGTCACCTAGCTTAGCACACAAACTGGAACAAGCGAAGCTGCTTGTGGCTACAGGTAGCAAAAACCACACTGAGTGGTGATACACACTACAGTGGTCCCTCGCTATAACGCGCTTCACCTTAAGCCGCCCGTGGATTTTTTTTTGTGTGCAATTTTGCATGTTTCCTGTTTTTTGTGTTTTTTTACAGCGCATTGTGTTCTGCATCCTCATCAGCTGTAGACCATTGTCTGTCAATCAATCCCGTGCAGTGTCTCCTGTGCAGTACAGAATGTGTTCGGCTTGTCAAATTTACAGCAGTGTGACTCTGAAGTGCTGTACTCTCAGTGTTGGGAAGGTTACTTTTAAAATGTATTCCTCTGCAGATTACAGAATACATGCCGAACAATGTAATTTGTAATGTATTGTGTTACGTTACTCAATGAGAGTAACGTATTCTGAATACTTTGGATTACTTAACCCTCCTGTTATGTTGGTTATGTTGGAACACCAATTATGCTCCTGGGTTAATTTGACCCGGGGCGTGTTTCCTCATCCAAAAGTGTCAGACACACTGGCACTGATTATTTTACAATTTTCTTTTATAATTTAGATTGTTTTGGTTTTCTGTAGTGATGCAGATGACATGTGACATGTGACTGTTCTGGGTCAATCTGACCCGCAACATAACAGGAGGGTTAATATGGTATCACAACTACATGAATGAACTATTGCTGTGTGATTTATTACTATTACTGCAGGTTACTCTCCACACCAACACCAGCTAGATGTTTAAATCTTAATATAAATGAGTAACAGTAGGTGGACATTAGGTAAGGCTGCACTTTTTGCAGCGATCTCGTGTAGAAAACTATTCCGTGCGTATATAAAACAGGTCCGCGGCTGTTTTATATCAAGCATACAAGCAGCTGATTTCATTAGAGCTGTATGAGAATATATTTGATGCTGCTTCAGGAGGAACAAACCTATGATGTAAACTTAGCAACAAAAAACAATAAAAACTGAAAAATCAAATACAACAAAGATTAAATCAGACTACATTATTACATTAATGTAATAATTAATTATTACATTTTACATTTTATTACAATTATTATTATTATTAATAATACATTATTATTTTTTCTCTGCACTGAGCTGCAGTTACAGCAGCTTCATCAGTGCTGTGAAAACAAAAAATCACCAGCATGAACGTAACACATGAAATATATTATCAGTGTTTCACCAGAGAGTTCACCGGTCAGAGGAACGTCCAACATGAAGCACGTGGTTTTCATGAGGTACCAGCTCAACAGGCTGTCGACCAATCACAGCACTCCTCAGGTAAGAACCATCAGAGCTACAAAGAGCAGAATCCTGTTTAGTCTGATGCTCACAGGTTATTTAGTCGTAATGTAGCAGGTCAGAGATTGGCCAGGACAAACTGAGGATGTTTTAGTTTCACTAAGTGGCCTGATGTGACCATCAGTGACAATTCATATTCGTTAAAGATGCGAGCCTAGTTTGTCCAGCAGGTGTCGCTGTTGAGCTTTATGTTAAACACATTGGACAGAAGAGAGTAAACACTCTGTGTGAATGTTGGTGGGTGGACAGTTATTAAAAGGTCTTGTTTTAATGCCTTTAGTGTAGTTTTAGAAATAAACCTGTAAGAGGCGACGTCGTGCTTTGCTCATTGGCACATTAACTTTACAGGTCCTGAGTTCAGACCTTCAGCTCTGTCTGTTCCCGTTTAATTATATGGAAGAGTTGGTCAACTGTGGATTTTAAACTGTGTGTGTGTGTGCGTGTGTGTGTGTGCGTGTGTGTGTGTGTGTGTGTGTGTGTGTGTGTGTGTGCGCGCGTGTGTGTGTGTGTGTGCGTGCGTGTGTGTGTGTGTGTGCGTGTGTGTGTGTGTGTGTGTGTGTGTGTGTGTGTGTGTGTGCGCGCGTGTGTGTGTGTGTGTGTGTGTGCGTGCGTGCGTGTGTGTGTGTGCGTGTGTGTGCGTCTACATTTCTCTGTCCCAGTCTTGTCCACCTCCCTCGATGTGTACCAGATGCAGATCGATCAACTCACCTTTGAGGCATCATCAGGTGACATTACCAAGGAAGCCAGTGATGTCATTGTCAATTCCTCCAATCAGAGCTTTAACCTTAAAGCAGGTGAGTGTTGACTTTATATTTGTGGCTACAACAGTTAAGACACTGAGTAGGACCTTCCTTCAGGGTGCTGTGCAGTATCTGTGCCGTTCCTAAGACTGATCTGAGATGTTGTTCTTGGGATCTGCTGGAGCCACTCGCCCAGGTTGATAGTCGCCGCACCGAGTGCTCCATTTACCACTGGGACCACCGTCACCTTCACCCGCCACATCTTCTCGAGCTCCTCTCTGAGCCCTTGGTACTTCTGCAGCTTCTCATTCTTCCTGATGGTGCTGTCACTCGGTGTAGCTACATTCCTACAGCTGTCTTCGTCTGCTTGTCCACCTCTGCTGTCTGGTGCTTTGAGCACTCAGGGCAGCGCCCGTCACTGGGCTGGAGGCTTCAGCAGATTCCAGAACAGCGCAGTCCTAGGAACAAACCAAAAATCGCCTGCAGGGCGGGTAGAGAATTATTATTTTTAAAATATGCACATATAAAGAGAACGAGACAGAGGTAACTGTGAAACGTGTTTTTTCTGTGTAACAAAATCTGACTAACTGCACCTGCTGCTCTCCTCTTATTGCTGCTCAGGAGTGTCCAAGGCGATCTTAGACGGTGCTGGAGTAACAGTTGAGCAGGAGTGCGCTCAGCTCGGTGTGTATATGAAGCTCCAGCCTTTTCACTTCCTTTTTAGACTCACTATGCTTCACACTTCTCATAATGATGTTTCCTCCCTGCAGTGACTTCCACGGCTCAGCCTCCTGCAATGATCCTGACATCAGCCGGGCAGCTGCCCAGCAGGAACATCGTCCACGTCGTTGGCCAGAACGACCCTGCAAACATTAAAAACACAGTGTACTCAGTGCTGAAGGTCTGTGAGGAGAACAAGTTCAGCTCTGTCGCCTTCCCAGCCCTGGGAACAGGTCTGTACATGATGCACACAGCTGTGCGTCCCAGTGTATCGGGCTTTACAGCAGCTTTCCAGATGTTGCCATCTGCGCTCTCTCCCCTCTCAGCAAATAGTGAGAGCACGACTAGTCAAGTGGACTCAGTTGCCCTGCCAGCCTCCCTGCACCACCCCTCCCCTGCAGCAGAGCCACAGGCTACACCTCCATCACAACTCGGTTCACTGTGCAGCAATGCGCAGCATCCTTACTTCACCCCACTCTCACAAACCTGAGTTTGTGCCACTAAAATGTCTTTAATATAAAGTTGAAACACAGCTCTGTGTGTCAGATTACAGCTCTGTGTGATCAGAGCAGCTAACTGTCCGGTGGATTCACTGCTGCGAGGTAGTTTCCATCTCTGCTGCTCCTCCATGCTCGCTCATCTCAGTCACATTAGTGCTTTTTCCAACAGTGCAAACGACTCTGAGGTGGACTGTTGGTGCTCTGCGTTCTAACTGATTTATTTCTGTTTTTCAGTCAGTATGTTTCATTTGTCCAGCTCTTTTTCTTGGCACTGTATTGAAATGAAACTCATATTCTGAATCTAACAAGCTGTCGTCCTTTCATCATCATCATCATCATCATTGCTTGGTCCTTGTCTGCCCATCAGGTCAGGGAGGGGCCAGCCCTTCAGAGGTGGCTGAGGCCATGGTGGATGCAGTGGTGCAGTTTGTGAAGAGGAAACAGCCGAGGTTTGTTCAGAGTGTGAAGATCCTGATCTTCCAGACGGCCATGCTGAAACATTTCCACATGAGCATGAAGAAGAGACAGGAAGAGACGGTGCAGGAGAAGAGTGTCGTTAGCAAAACTGAAGGTATTACATTGTTTTTTAATCTGTGAACAATAAATCACATTCAGGCTGATGCACTTTTTTACATCAGCTCTTCTTTGAACAACACTCTGTCAGTGATGAAGATCTAAGAATAGAAACTGTTATAGTGTCTTAAATATATTATATTTTACTATTCTCAATTAAAATATTGTTTATATGTTTTTTTTTCAGTATAGTGTTTTTGTGGATTTTTCGCACATTGTTTTATGGAGATTGGACTCTATGTGACATTCACAGATCTCTTTGCTATAATACAACATTTTTTTGAGCTGTTTTAGACTAACTTTGTTTTTTGGGCTCGCAGCAGAGCAGCCAATCACTGCTGACTTAGTCCTGGAGAGGGAGGAGTTTAAGCCCGCAGTGTTTCACCTGTGTGCCGATGACCACAAGGTACAAATTCATTCATGTTATGTTTCCATTCTTATTTATTTATTTTACAGGAAGTCTGCTTTCTAGACAGAGGTCAGTGCATTTTAGGACGAACCCTTTCTTTAAATAGTCTTTTTACTTTAATAGTCAGGCATAAATATATTATTACACACAGTCTCTTTCTTTTATTAATATTGATCTCAGATCTTCCTACATGTGTAATGCAGAGCTCGAGGCTAGTTTAGCATAAATAACAAAGCAGCAGAGAAACAGATTTCCTTGTTTGGTCAAAAGTTCAGAAAACATTGTTAGAGAATGAATCCACAGTTCCTTCAGAGTTCAGCTTCATCAAGTCTTTCATCACAGTGAGGTTCATTACCATCGTAAATATAGATCAAAGGAAAAATCTCTGCTTCTAACTGAGCAACCAAAACTATATTCAGAGACACTGAGTTGAAGTAACTGCTGGTCTGTATACGTGTTGCTCACGAGGATATAGTTCCAGTACACTCAGTAGAATTAAAATAAAATGATTGTCTTTAAATCTCTGTTATTAACACACATTTGTCTGATGCTGCAGGCAGCGAGTCAGGCCAAGAAAAGGATTAATGACCTGATTCTGGCTGAGCAGGCACAGAAAACCATCTCTGACCCCTGCATTAGTCAGCTGTCACAGGCTGACATGGAAAAGCTGAAGGCTCTGCAGAGAGAACTGACGGTCAGCATCCGCCTGGACAAAGGAGCAGAGGACCAGGACCCGGAGATCCACCTGGAGGGTCTGACCAGGGATGTCTACACTGCTGAGTCTGCAGTCAGGTCAGAAAACAGGAAAGCCACATAAACCATTGATATGCAATAATTCTTAGGTTTAACATGTTACATGTTAAAGTATTGCTTTACCTTTTTATTTGATGACCTTCAGGGACATCATCCGTAAGGTGGAGCGGGCGGAGGCCTTGATGAAAAAGGCCTTGGAGATGAGTGAGCAGGTGGAATGGCGATTTAAGGACCATAATGGGTCAATGGTGGCCTTTGGCATGAACACCAACCTCACCCTCGAGGAAGCTTTCAAGACCAAACAAAAAGCAAAGATCAAGATCAACAATGACGCGTACACCGCCGACCCAGCGCGTGAAAAAGCAGTTTCAGCAAACGGACGTAATGACGTGGAGCTCCATCGAAAAGACCTGAAAGGTGAGTCAGTAATGTGCACGTAGTCCTCATTTAACCTGCTGGAAGAACACAGAACAATGTGTCCAACGTTTTGCATTGGACCAAGAAAAGCTTGAAAAGTTTCACTGGTGAGTTTTTACTTTTTGTTCTGCAGGTACCAGCGCTCTGCCTTTGCCTTCATGTTGGGAGGACATGAAGGACGACCTGCTGAAGCTGTTTGCTGTGGCTCCAGCATCTAATGAATACAACGATGTGGAGAAGGAACTGACGAAGACCGGACTCAACCTCAACATCATCAGTGTATGTTCAGTCATAAATACACGGACCAGGCTGTATGATGTACACAGAAGTATTCTATATTTTTTATATAATTGAAAACAAAAGGAGAGTAAATTAGTTCCCAAGTCTCAGCTTTAACTTCCGTTGGGTTGGCATAAACTGTAGTGTTGGACCTAAACATGTGACATCACCCATTCCCAGTTTGAAGCCTTGACTTTGCCACCTTGGATCATTTCAAGCCAGCAGAATTTGAATGTTGAATAAATTATAAATACTTTGTCAACAATCATTAGAGAGCAGACACAGAGGTAAGAAGGACAGTTATTGTACTTCGATGAAAATCACCAACATGATGTGTTTGGATTACGTCGGCAGATCGAACGAGTCCAAAATCCGTCACTGTGGCAGAACTACCAGATCATGAAGAAACAAATGGAGGTGAAGAATAAACACACAAACAATGAACTGCTTCTGTTTCACGGCACCACTGACACCTCCATCCATCTGATCAACAAACAAGGCTTCAACCGCAGCTACGCAGGAAAAAATGGTAAAGCCATCACACACAGTACACACATACAAGGGTAGAATATTTTAACACTAGTTTAAGTGAATTAGTTATTCAATTAATATGTTCACTCTGTCTGCAGCTGCAATGTACGGCAACGGCTCTTACTTTGCTGCGGACCCTTGCTATTCAGCAGGAAACTACGCCACGCCCGACACCAGCGGACACAAGCGCATGTACCAGGCCAGAGTTCTAGTTGGAGACTACACCCAAGGACAAAAAGGCATGATCACCCCTCCTCCCAAATCTGGGAGTGCCTCAGACCTGTATGACAGCGTCACAGATGACGCTACTTATCCAACCATGTTTGTGGTCTTCAATGATATCCAGGCCTACCCAGAATACCTCATCACATTTACATGAAGTGGCACACTCCCAGTCTATCAACTCTGTCAGATAATATAAAATACTCTACGTCTTTGAAGGGGGCGCAGCTGTTTCAGTTTTTCCTGCTGCAGGTGTCACTTTGTACTTTAAATCTAATCAAATGCAGTTTGAAGGAGCATTAAAGTAACAATACAACAATCAGTGAGTCTCTTGTTGGTTATTTCATACACGCTTCATGTTGATAATGTTATGTTTGAGTTTACAGATCCTGTTCTGAATTAGTCACTTGAGCTTTGACTGGATAAATTTAATAATAATGAGTTCAGATGCTGCTTTGGTCATGGAAGAGCATTCCCCTTCATCAGAGGACTGAGGATGTCCACAGTGATCATTTTCAGAGTTCCACTGAGCACTACTGTGAAGTTAATATACATCTAAATTATTGTTTATTGCTCAGTCTTCTCAAACCTTAAAATAATTTCAAAGTAACTAAGAACTAGAGCTGTTCTTGACTAGATTCTGATATAAGTCAGAATGTGAAATCCCACATTGGTAAATAATCCTTCCAAGTTCAAAGTTGAGCCAAACCTCATGGATGACATTTTCATCCAGACCTGTGCAAAACTGAGTGAAGAATCCTGAAAACAAACAAATAGGCCAAACCAGTCAAAAATGTAATTTGTATAATACTTCAGCTTTTGGCCTCATGTGATGACATCCATCGGATTGAAGGCAAACTGCATATTTATGCTTCAGCAGCAAACCTGTACCTTCCACTACAAACACTATAGTGTTGTAGTGAAACATTATAAATAATCCTATAATAATAACTCGTCTGAACACTACGATGTAACCTGACATGCCACCATATTATTGTAGCGTCTACCTTACAATATACAGCACCTGTTGTTGTGAGTTGGTGCTGTATAAATAAAATTGAACTGAACTGAATCTCCCTGGAAATCTAACTACAGTGTTGTGGATGCATTCAATAACTATTGTGATCAGATCACTGCTGATTCCTCCTCCTGCATTTCTACATATTTCTTTCACCAAAGTTTTCAAATTGGCAGTCAGAAAATAACAACAGTCAATACAGGAACTCACAAATATAAAAATGAACGAATAAAAGCAAATTCATGGAGAGAGACTGGCAAAAGTTAGACGAGAGAGAAAATACAAAGAAATGGAAACTTTAGGGATAATTATGGCCTGTATTTGTATAGCACCTTACTAGTCCCTAAGGACCCGAATGTTAGGATGCCTGGGTCGTTGACCCAGGGTTTTTGAGTTTATTATATTATTTATAATTTCTAGTCTTTGGGTTTTTGTTAGTCATGTCTTATGGTTTGTCTCTGTGTAATCCTTAGTTGCTGTCTCCCCTGTCCGCTATATCCCCGTGTCCAGTCAGTGTCTGTGTCTGCCCTGGTCCCACGTCTCTGTTCCCTCTGTAGTGCCTGCATGTGAGTCTGTCTTTTGTTCAGTCTGTGTTATGTGTTTCCTGTTTTACTTTGAAGGTCTCTGTCTTATCTCAGTGTGTTCAGTTTACGCTTCCTTGTCTCATCAGTTCTGATTTGTTTGTGTTTCCCTCCTGTTGTCCATTCCCTGATTGCTCCCTCTGTGTATTTAAGCCCTGTGTTTCAGTTTGTCATGGTTGTGATCTACCCTTATCTTGCGGTGTGTGTGTTCTGTGTAAGGTTTTTTTGTAGTCTCAGTTTTGTTACCCTTTTTGAGTTCAGCATTAAAGCTGTTTTGAGTTCAAGTTTTGTCTCCGGAGTCTGCACCTTGGGTCCTTTTCCTGCCTGCACACAGCCGTCACATAACACCGAAAGCGCTTTACACATCAAGTCCAATTATGTTAAATATGTACCAACATCTTATTTCTTTCTATCATGGCTGGTACAGTATATAAAACATCACATGTACATGTAGTACACACGTGTACTTAATTGAATTGGATTCAACTCAACTTTATTCATTTTCAGAAAATCACAACAACAGGTGCCTCAAAGTGCTTAATTTTGTAGGCTCTACAGTTATACAGAGAAGGCAGGAAACAGGTAATGACCTACGCCTGACTCATGTGATGGCACACATGGTTAATAGTGGGTTAAGAACCACCTCTTAAGGGACGACCCCCACTAGGGTTTAAATACCTGAGACTCTCCACCCGTTCAGTCACTTCTTTCAAGCTCCTAACTATGAGAGAAACATGCTCTCTGTTTCTACTTGGTTTGCTCGAGTAAAAGAAGAATTTATAAACTTTGTATTTTCTTCTGTCTCCTTCTTACGCTGATAGCAATGCCTGACCAATGGTGAACATTTAGAAAATGTGTGATCTGCTGCTGCACACAGCTTAACACACAGCTTTCCTGCATGGAGCAACTTTTGTTCCTCACTGGTTCTAACAGGAGCTGTTGATTAGCGATAATTCATTAAAACACAGAAAAATTGTTTATCAGATTATTACAAATATCACTAAAATCATCTGCTGCGATGGGTTCAGGTGAGAGGAGGAACAGAAGTTAATTATAACTAACAAATAAATGCAGAGAGGTAAAAACAAACAAAAAAGTTGAGTGAAGGAGAAACACCCAATGCATCATGGGAATCCCCCAGCAGCATATGCCTATTGCAGCATAACTAAGGGAGGATTCAGGGTCACCTGGTCCAGCCCTAACTATATGCTTTAGCAAAAAGGAAAGTTTTAAGCCTAATCTTGAAAGTAGAGATAGTGTCTGTCTCCTGAATCCAAACTGGAAGCTGGTTCCACAGAAGAGGGGCCTGAAAACTGAAGGCTCTGCCTCCCATTCTACTTTTAAATAATAATGATAATAATAATAATAATAATAATAATAATAACGAACTTTATTTATAAAGCACACTTAAAACCAAGGGTATGCCAAGTAACATAGAGAATAAAAGGAAGATAACAGAAATAGGACCAAAGCAAGTACTAGGTATGCAAGCAGATAACTGTCACTGATACATAGGAAAGCAACAGATACAGAACAAACAAGGAATTAAATGAGCATAAAAGTGCATGATATAAAATCATAAAAGAAATGTTAACTAGAGGGAAGGGCAAGATTGAATAAGTGGGTTTTTAGTCGTGATTTGAACAGTGCAATGGAATCAGATGCGCGGAGGTCGAGAGGAAGGGTGTTCCACAGTACCGGGGCAGCCAGAGCAAACGCACGGTCACCCCGAGACTTCAGCCGAGATCTGGGTTGCGTAAGAAGTAGTTGAGTGGCAGATCTGAGTGTTCTAGCAGGAGTATGTGGTTTGAGAAGTTCACTAAGATAACTCAGTGCTAATTTATTAATAGTTTTGAATGTAAGGAGTAATATTTTAAATTGAATACGGTACTTTATGGGCAGCCAATGCAGGCTAGCTAGGACAGGAGTAATAGGGCAAAATTTCCTGGCACCAGTCAAGAGGCGGGCTGCTGCATTTTGGACTGTTTGCAGTGTAAGAAGAAGAGAAGAGGGAAGACTGTAGTACAAGGAGTTACAATAATCCAACCTGGAGGTCACAAAAGCGTGAATAAGCTTCTCCAGGTCCTCGTGCGGAACATAATGCCTAGCCTTAGAGATAAGGCGCAGTTGGTGGAAGCTAGATCTCACTACAGCAGACACTTGCTTATCGACTTTGAACGAGCTATCCAGCAGTACACCCAAGTTACTGACATAGTCACAAGAAAAGCTAGCAAAGGGACCCAGGGCAGCACAGAGTTGGGCACGAGGGATTTTACTGTTGAACACCACAGTCTCAGTCGAGGGAATTACTCAGGAACCATTCTTTGACCTTACGCATGCATTCTTGAAAGTAGTGCAGGGACACAGCAAGGTCATCAGTAAGTTCAAAATAGATCTGTTGTCGGCGTAACAGTGGAAGGCGATATTGTATTTTTCAAAGATTGTATTTGCTCCCTCTAGGTGCAATGAGAAAAGAATAGGGCCTAAAAATGATCCTTGAGGCACACCACAACAGACTGGTGCAGAGGAAGAGGAGAAGGTGCCCAAGTTAACCGAAAAGGACCTGTCAGCGAGGTATGATTTAAACCAGTGGAGGGCAGTGCCTCTAATACCCACAGTGTGTTCAAGTCTTAATAATAAGATGTTATGGTCCACCATATCAAAAGCCGAAGAGAGGTCCAGTAAAACTAGGACCATAGAGCGTCCAGTATCAGTAATTACAAGAATATCATTAAGAACTCTAACCAACGCTGTTTCAGTGCTATGCAGTGGCTTAAAAGCAGATTGAAATTTCTCAGCAATATTGTTCGTGTCCAAGTGCGCCTGGAGCTGGGAGAGAACTAGTCTCTCCAGGATCTTGGATAATAATGAGAGGTTAGAGATCGGTCTGTAGTTTGAAAGGTCTAGGAACAACAAGTAAGCCTGCAGTGTGAGAGCGAAGTGCTCTAATAGGGTGATATGGTACTAGTAGTTTAGAGATATTGTACAAATGGAAGAAAATATTTGTTTAATATGCACAATGAAGGACATATCCTGGTCAAAAATCAATCAATCAATCTTAGTAAGTTACACGTACATGTTGCGTGTTGCACATACAGTTACCTGCACCCTTTACATCCTTCCCTCTTTACATCTTCCACCATGTAAAAAGGACGTGACATGCAATTCTTTAGGCTTCGAGAACAAAACTGAGAGACTCTCTGAAGGTCAGAGTTAGACGAGTCTAGACAAGGACATGAGAAGCCAAGCAGGAAAGCTAAGGGAGGAGAGGGAGAGAGATGTGACCGCCTCTGTCAAGAGCCAAAGCAAAATGAGCAAAAATGACTCCACGGTTCCTCACAGTGTTACTGGAGGCCAAGGTAATGCCATCCAGAGTAAGAATCTGGTTAGATACCATATTTCTAAGATTTTCAGGGCCGAGTACAATAACCTCAGTTTGATCTGAATTAAGAAGCAGAAAGTTAGCAGCCATCCAGGTCTTTATGTCTTTAAGACATTCCTGCAGTTTAACTCATTGGTGTGTGTTATCTGGCTTCATGGACAGATAGAGCTGGGTGTCATCTGCATAGCAGTGAAAATGTATGCTATGTCTTCTAATGATGCTGCCTAAGGGAAGCATGTATAATGTAAACAGAATTGGTGCTTGATGATTAAACAGGCTGGACACAATAATATAATATATATAATTATATATTGAGGTTTACTCAGTAGACAAAGAAACAGTTTGATCTGATTCTTAGGACTGATGTGTGTTTCTTAGTTTAAGCGCACGGATAAAGCGCATGAGCAAAAGAGAAACTTGTGCAGGCGCAGTGGTTTCTTTGTGTGCATAGCTGCTGAGTTCTGCCCACGTGATTGTTGGATTTACACCGGTGAAATGAAATTATTTGCTCTAATTATGTTTTTCCCCCCATGGGACTAAAGATCATTCCATATGCAGCACATCCAGAAGAAAACTGTACCAAAGTAAAGATGATCTGACTGATCGCTTTGAATATGAATCCAACAAGGTTGATTCAATCATCTTTGTTTTACTGAATTGGTCAAATTTATTCTTCTGCAGGAAACTTGTTAAACAGCCAGTTAATGATGTAATCAATAACTGGTATTGATTAAATCTGAAGCATAAAGGAACATGAAAATCAGACGTGTCCAGACAGCAGTGATAGAAATGAGAGTGCTGTTGTTGGAGAGCTCTTAGTTGTGGGTGTTTGTCCTTTAAAAGGAGCTTTTGGTTTGTGGGGTGAACATGCGGCTGACGTGGAGCTGCTGTGGACGTGGTGGAAGACTTTCACAGGTCTGTTTCCTCGACATCGCTGGCCTCCTGCAGACCATCCACAGCCAGGCAGTGAGCGCACACGTGCTGGTCAAAGTGCAGAGCCAGCTCCCGAGCCAACTCCTGGAAGTCCTGACCACGGCTCAGCGTCTCCAGTTTGTCCCTGCAGTCAGAGATGTCCATCGGAGCGAAGTAGAAGCGTGTCTGGCTGACGGTACATGAGGAGAGGACAGGAGGTGTCCTGGAGGTCAGAGTCTTGTTGTTGGGACTGGATGGAGTCTGGCTGCTGGATCTGTGCTCTGTGGTCCTGCTTCCATCCATCGTGGTCTGGGTGGGACTCTGCCCTTTAGGCTGATTTATATCATGAGAGCTGCGTGCTGATTGGATGAGACAGAACAGGACCTACAGGTCCAGGTCTCCATTGTTCAAGTGAACCCCCCCCCCCCCCCCCCCCACACACACACACACACCCCCACCTCACCACAGGGCCCTGAAGCCATTCAGGAACAAACCAGAGTGTAATCAAAGCTGTTGATTAGTTTTAGTTGAACACAAAGACTTTGATCGTTGATTTATTGTAATAATTCATAAAAACAACCAAACATTTCACAGAGATAAAGCAGCGAGCTCTGAACTGTCTGAAAGATCTTTAAACATAAACTGGTTCAAATGGCAGTTTGTTCTTCAGCATCATCTCCAAAAAAACCTCCAGCTCTGAAATGTCTCCTCAGACTCCAGCACTCATAAACGTCCGGTTTCACTAAAATGTTGGATGTTGTAAAACTTCAGCTCTGCAGTAACTGATGTTCACTGCAGCACAATAAATCTGCAGCTACAGACATTTATGGTCTGTAGCTGACTTCATGACTCATGATGTCCTTTTTTAAATATTTGATATTATATTTATATTTGTATTGGGAAAAAGACATTTTCTTACAATGCTTCTTATTCTTGGAACAAATGACAGCAGGACCTGAAGCTGTGCAGCTTAACTAAACTGAAGGGTTTTAAACTTATTCTAAGGACAATGCAGAAAGCATCAGTTCCTAATGCTTGTTATTGTATTTTATTTTTTATTGTATTTTTCCAGTTAATTGATTATATGAATTGTAATCATTATAGTGTGTTTTAACATGATATACTTTTGTATGAATATTTTAAACAGGTCACTTTTGAAAATGAGTCCTAGTGTCTCAGATTTATTTGTATAAATAAAGAGGAAATTCTGGGAAAATTTAAAAGGAACGTTTACAGGATACTGAAGGGAAATCTTAAAAAAAAAATACCTTTGATATAACAGCATTAAAAAACATATTTATGTTTGTTTTTGGAGAGTGGAGATGAGAAAGTCAATGATGAGGGGATGCAGCGCCTCCCATAACCAGGGGAACACGGACACGCATACCCCTACTTGGTGGACTAACTCTTCCCGTTCCTCCTCTCTGGAACACTGCAGCCACTTGCCGCATAGCGACTCCACGGTCCAAATGATCTCCTGCTCTTGTGTCGCTGGGTCCGGCATGGTCGCGTCGTACTGTCACGATCTGAGGGGACAGACCGTGCGGGGGTGTGTGTGGTGGACCCAGGTGCGAACACAAGAGAGTAGACCGGAGTAAAAAGCGAGCCTTTATTGTGGCTGATGACAGGTCTCAACACAAAGCAGAAACACCGTGACTAAACTGAACCTAAACTAAACTGGGAAACGGATACTGATAAACTAAGGAGACTCAGAAAACCATGACGATGATGTACAGACTGACCGGGAGGACATGGAGGGTGGGAACACAGACGACGCGACACAGACTACATGAAACACAGAGACTAAATACACAAGAGGGATGATCAGGGGAAGTGGCCACACATGGGAGCACAGCTGACACACATGAACCTAACGACAGGACAGGAGAGGTGAAACTAAATACACTGACATTGAATACAGACTTTCAAAGTAAAACAGGAAACATGGAGATCAGACATGACATGAACTAAACATAACCACGCCGACATGACACATGAACCAGGGAGACTTAGTACAGGGGGAGACAACAAGACTAAACAGCAATCTAGAAATTAACTAGGTGAACTAAGCTAAGGCACAAATAAATACAAAAGATACATAAACTCAAACACTGGGTCGCTCGACCCAGGACCATGACACAAAACAGTGAAGAAGGCGCAGCAGCGCCTCTTCTTTCTCAGGAGACTGAAAAGATTCGGCATGAGCCCCCGCATCCTCAGGACCTTCTATCGCTGTGCCATTGAGAGCATCCTCACTGGATGCATCACCACCTGGTATGGCAACAGCAGCACTTACAACCACAAAGCTCTCCAGAGAGTAGTGCGGTGCTCTGAACGGATAACTGGAGGTGAGCTTCCCTCCCTCCAGGACATCTATAGGAAGCGGTGCCTGAGGAAAGCGGGGAGGATCATCAAAGACTCCAGTCACCCCAGCCAGAAACTGTTCAGACTACTTCCATCGGGAAGGAGGTTCTCCGGTCCTGAACCAGGAGACTGAGAGACAGCTTCTTCCATCAGGCCATCAGACTGCTGAACACTTCATAGACACCTCAGCTTCACTTACCAGAACTTCAACATTATGCACTCCACACTGTATATAAATGCCACTCGTTTTGCACATTTCCAACTGCCGACCTCTGTAGATTTAATTTAATTTAATTTTATATATATGTATATATACACACACACACTTAGATATACATATTTACTATACATATTCAGTAATGCGCATACATAGTATCCCATAGCCCCCATCCTTAAAACCTCCTCCCTCACAGAGAGAATTATGACCTTGTTTTCTGCTTGTCCATCATCTAAAACAGGAGTCTCTGTTTAACGTCTCCCATGAACTTACAATGGCCTCACTGTGGCAAGTGTGTGTGGTAGAGCATAAGGCCCATTTGTAGTTCACATGCATACAACTAAGTGAGAAAGTGATATTACTATTACTAATGTGATATGATTAAAATATGTGAACAATACACAGGATAAAGAAATCTGCCACCACACGGGAAACATGGAATTGTTTTCCATTATTATGCCGATGACTCGAGGATTCATTAAAAAGATAAATGGTTTATCAGTAGACTCCCTGCTCAGGTGTCTTGATAAATTAAAGGCCTGGATGGCTTTGGGCTTTTTGCATTTTAATGAGCAGAAAACAGAAGTGACGGTTTTTGGTGGCTTTTCTGAGACCACGACTATGGATCTTGGTTCTTTGACACAGTTTGTTAAACCAATCATCACTAATCTGGGAGTTAAAATGGAAAACATACATCAGTGTAAGTGGAGATATTAATTCAATGTTTACTTTGATGAAACATCAAGAAAGACATGAAGTTACTGTAAAAAGGTTTTGGACTTCACCATTTAACAACAGTCCACACTGAACCACAGACAAGAACTGTAGTAAAATCAAATAATCCATATGAAACAAGCAAACGACATATCATTAAAATCAGTCTCAGTTATGTCATTAATTATGAAACAAAAACATATTGGAGAATCAATAATCAAAGAAAAAAATCAAAGCATTAAAGGCATTTTATTACAATATGCTATTGATTTAATTGATATTAATATATATTAAAAATTAAGTTAATGCTGTAATATTTGTAATTTAAAGGTCACAGAGAAAATAGAATGACTTATATGTAAACATTCAATTTCATTCAAGTCATAAAAATCTTTTTTTTTACTGAAAGAAAACCAAACTGTCTCTAATGACCAAAACTAAAGACGTTTTCCTGTCGCCTGTTTATTCATACATTTATGATAAATTGCTTTCTTTACTAATCAAACATATATTTATGAAAGTAGTAATGGTTATAAATGAACATACTGTTACTTAACAACTCAGGGACATAAAACTCAGGGAATCCACACGTTTGGCTTTAATAATACAGTATATAATATTAGCCAGTCTGAGTACAGTCTTACTTGATACACATATACTGTGTTGTGATAACAGCTGTATTATACCACTGTCTTTTCATATTTAGACACAACTATATTTACATGTCTCATTATTAAGTCTCTATTAACTAGCAGTCGAAGTATATTATGATCACACAAAACTGTATTACAGCTTTCTGCCATATTGTTTACTGTAATAATCAAATAACATGTCGATCCACTGTAATTTTTTTATTGACTGTTTTTACTATTATAATTCATTTTTCCCCTTTTCGGATCATTTTGTGGCCTGGCTGCATCTGACGTCAGAGATTTGTGTTGAACTAATAAATTCTTCTCATCTGCTGTGATTGTTCATTGTAATTGGAGACAGAAATAAATTACATAATTATGTGAAGAAGTGCTTCTATAATAACTTGTCTTTAGTGTTTTTGTAAGCTAACAAATGGAGTTCTGTAACATACCCTTATATTGTTAGATTGTGTTTTGTGTATTCATTGGAAATGAATACATGTATTTAGCTTTAGAAAATAATGAATCTCCAGGCAGAAGTGTTTTCTATGTGCTGCAAAATATGGGGAAGTATACAGAACTTTAAAGAAGTACTGATTCATTTTTGTTTGTTTTTACTGACATAAAATGAAGCATCTGAAACTGTTCGTTTCTTATCACATAACGCTGCAGGCTGATGCGTCATTGATCTTTTCTGATAAGATTTCTTGCATAAGCGTAACTAATTCTTTTTCATGTGTTTCCTGGAGTTCCTCTTTTTTATCCTCATCCTTCACTTTCTTCATTTCATTTTCCTGTTTTTCCAGTAATCTCTTGATCCTGTAATAACTAGAATTCCTTTTGATGACATGTTTCAGTAACTCATTCATTTCCTTCTGATATTCTTTCTTCTGATAAGCTAATTCCTCCACAAGTTTCTTTTGGGATTCATTGGCATTTTCAGCTGCCTTTCTGGCTTCTTCTTCATGTTTTTTCTTCATCTCCTCCAGGGTTTTCTTATGTTTCTCCTCCAGCTCTTTCTTCTCTTTTTCCTCCTGTTCTCTTCTGAGGTGATCCTCCTTAAGTTTGTTTTCATATATTTGCTTTTCTTGTTTGTACTTTTCTTGAAGCTCTTTGATTTTTTGCTCTTCCTCTCGTCTCGTCTCTTCTTCTTGTCGTTGTTTCTCCCACCATTCTTTCTGTTCTTTCTCCCACTCTTCTTGTTGTTTTCTCAGCTGTTCTCTGCTTTCTTCCAGCTTTCTGTCAACATTTTTCTTTTCCTCTTTTTCTGACTGAATTTGTTTATCCACAATTTCAATCTGTTTGTTAAAATTCTCCCGATATCTTTCTACTTCCTTTTTCTTATTGATTTCTTCTTCATTTCTAATTTGTTCTTCTTTTCTTCTTCTCTCTTGTTCGAGTCTAATTTTCTCCTCCATTTCCTGGAGTTCTTTGGCTTTTTCTTGTCTCTCCTGTTCCATTTGTTTTCTCTCTTTTTCCATTGTTTCCTTAATGGTTTCCATATCTTGATTGTATTTTCTCTGAATCTCTTCTTCCTTCTTCTTTAGAATCTTCTCCATTTTCATCTGTATCGCTACTTCAGCCTCTTGCAGCATCTTATTGGTGAAGTAGTTGCCTCCATTGTCCTTCACCATGGTGTCAATCTTTGCTATCAGCTCACTGACTTGTGTGCGGTTTTGTTTGTCAGAGTTATTGAACACATGGTATCTTCCTCCACAGTCAGAGATCAGCTTCTTAAAAGAAATGTGACATTTGTTCTTGATGTAATCATCAACAGACTCTCCCTGACGCTCCAGTTCATCACCTCTGGTTAAAAGAACAATGGTGAACTTTTCTGAATCCTTCCTAAAGAATTTCTTGATGAGCTTCAGTGTCTCCTTCTCTTCTGCTGTGAATCTGCCGACCTGTATCACCACCAAGAAGACATGTGGTCCTGGAGCCAGGAGACTGACACATTTCACCATCTCCTCTTGAATTTCTTCATTGGACAAACTTGTGTCAAACAGACCAGGAGTGTCGACCACAACAACAGGACGACCGTCCACCTCACCGTGTAATTTCTGACATTGTTGTGTAACTGATATTTGACTTGATGCAGCTTCAAACTTGTCTCTTCCTAAAATGGTGTTTCCTGTAGAGCTCTTTCCACAGCCGGTCTTCCCAATCAGCACAATCCTGAGACAGTCTGAGTCCTGTTCTCCACCTTCATCGCCTAAAACATAAACATAAAGTTTTATATTTATTATTATAGGTTGTTATGTCAAGACTGTAGGACATCAGACTAAGAAAAATATTTGTGCTTACCTGTGATCATGTTCATCTTCAATTTCTTAGCTTCATCTTGTTGCGTCTTAATGATTTTCTCTTGTTGTAAGACTTTCTCCATTTGTGCATGTAGCAAGGTTATAGCTGTATAACAGTGTGGTTTGCCCATGCTCTTTTCAGACAGGCTCATTTTATCCACAGTCTGAAGCATGGTCTCCAAACTATCCCTCTGCTGTTTAGCCTTGATATTGAGAACCACATGTCTTTGTCTAAAAGTCTGAAGGAGCTTCTGGATGTCCTGGTTTTCCTTGAAAAAGTTAATAACAGCTGGATCTGTAGGATCTGAGTCCACGGTGAACAGAATCATGGTGAAGTCATTGACCCGAGAGCTGAATGTTTCCTGGATGGTCTCTAACTCTCCCTTGTCTTCATCAGTGAGGGGAGCCACAGGTAGGACCAGGATGAAGGCATGGATTGCCTGACAGAGGGAGATACACTTGAATGATTCCTCCATCACTGCATCCTGAGGTTTTCCATACAAGGCAGGCAGCTCCACCAGGGAAACCCAACGTCCACACACCTCTCCCTGATGTTTAACACACTCTGATGAGTTGGAGGCTGAATGAAGCTCAGTCTGACCTAAAATGGCCTTGGCTGCTGACGTCTTCACTGCTCCTCTCCTCCCACACAGAACCAGGTTCAGACTGGACTTCACTCTTGTGGGTTTAGCCTCTTCTTTTAACATGAGATATTTTCCCCAGTTTTTACTCACTATTTGATTCATTTTTTCCATAAACTTTGAGTAAGATATGGGAATGTCTTTTTTGTCAAAACTGATATATTCCTGCCTGTGATCACAGTGTTTGAGGAGTCTTTCCACTGAGGAACTCTTTCTCTCATTATGTGTCAGGATGACCATGGAGTGCTTAAATGCATCTTGACCAAACACACTGAGGACCAAGTTCAGATTTTTTCTGTCCTCTTCAGAGAAATCAGAAGGTTTCACTAACAGCAGCAGAACATTTGGTCCAGGAGGACAGAGACTCACACAGCTCTTCATCACTTCTAACAATTTATCAACAGACAGACTGAAGATGTCGGGAGTTTTGACTACTGTTAACGGTTTCCTGTTCCACTCTCCAGAGGCAGCGTGACATTGCCTTCCTCCAAGGACTTTAGACACAATGGATCTTTTCTTTCCAGTGATGATGTTTTCCAGGGCTGATTTCTTGTCATCATTTTTTCCAAACAGCATTATTCTGAGTTCATGTGCTGAAAAGAAAAATTTCATAATGAGAACACACATATGTCCATCTCACTCCTATTTACCACATTTCATTACGTAGTTTTCAATAACTAAATAGACCAGAAAAATGTTCTTTAAAATATTTCTGACTATATCTTTTAGTTGGTTACAGGTGGATCAGCACAGACAGAAAACTTAATGTTACAGACTCAAGTGACACCTAACAACTGCCATCAAATTTGAATATTATCTCACTGTCGACTGATCCATCCATCTCTCACCATGTTGTCGCAGTGTGTGTGTGTGTGTGTGAAACTATGGACCGTATTTACTAAATGCAGTCCCCAGTTACAGTTAGGTGTGGGTAGTTTCCTTTTACACTCAGCTGTCTCTACAACACGATGGACTGGTACAGCATCCGTATCACTTCAGCCGCAGCACCAATCCGTCTCTCAATATCCTGCTTCCTTCTCCCGTCACTTGTGAACAAGACCTAAAGATACGTAAAATCCTCCAATTGGGACAGGATCTCATCCATGACCCAGAGTGGGCTCTTCAAACTTTTCCGACTGAGGAACATGGTGGAAATTTGGAAATGTTGATTCTCATCCCCACTGCTCACACTGCAAGTGTGTGCGTGTCCATAGTTCAGCTGAGACAGTGTCCTTCGCCCTATCAGGCTAAGTAAACAGTCTTCCAGCCAACCCAGGTGGTGTACGGCTCCAGCCTTGAGCCCACAGCTGGCGCCGAAGGGATAGCCGCAATTAGATGGTAGTTTTTTCTTTTATACAAACAACTCATGAGAATTTCAAAGTTGTACTTTAACACTCCGACACCGACACTGGTCTCTCAATCTCCCGTTGGAGAGCCGCGAGCTTCTCCATGATGTTATCAAACTTGCACTCCGTGGTCTTGTCATTCTTGTGCTCAGAGAGCAGATTCTGAGAACTCACGACTGCAGTAAGCTGCTTCACGATGTGATCCAACTTTCGCTCAGAGGTCTTATTCTGAGTGTTCATGGCAGCCGTAAGCTTCTCCAAGATCTTAACCATGCTGCACTCAGGGAGCCCATTCTGAGAAGTTGCACCTCGTCCCAACATTTCAATCCCAGTGGGCAGCCTTGGGGGGGTTTGTACAGCCGGTTCCGCTGTCTTAATTCTCCGATAAGCGAGGGCCAAGCCAGCTCCGATCAGCAAGAACCCTGTTATCATGGTTCCAAATAGATAGATATCTTTAGCGTCCTCGATCGACAGTCCCGCCAGGCACACGACCCTCCAGTTATGCCACCCGTCCATCGTGTGTCCGGCAGGGAAAGTCCTTCCAGGGCACTCGGGCTCTCCCGACCCGGGGCTTCTTGTTGAGAAGAGCGTGTCAATTGCATTCGGAGACCAGTTGATCAAATCCAGAATTCTCTTTTAGGCTTTAGAAACAGACTGTGAGAGTGTGTTCCAGGGAGAAGTAAAAACACGAGACAAGACAAGGACATAAGAAGCTAAGCAGGGAAGATAAGGGAGAGGAGAGGAGAAAAGTGTGACTGCCTTCGCCGAGAGCCAAACGAGCAACTCAACTGTTGTTCAACAACTGTTCTCAATTCAGGCAAAACAAAGCTAGTGTTGTTTTCTAAATCAAGGAAATGGACCCAAACAATTCCATCAGTAACCACTCTTCAGGGTAATATAATAGAGTTTGTTCACACGTATAAATATCTGGGTTTTTCTTTTAATACAAAGAAGCAGCTTGTTGCTGCAACATTTTTACCTGTGCTGGATTATGGGGATATTCTATATATGAATGCTTCTGCTGCTCAATTTCTTCGAATGGTTGATCTGATGTTCATCACTAACCGTACATTTCAGACTCACCACTGAGTTCTATTCTCAGGTAGGATGGTCTGCTTTGGCAAGTCGGAGGAACTCTCACTTATGCAGTTTTATTTATATGGCAATACTGGGATTGCTTTCTGTTCCATTTGCCCGAACTGAATTTAGAACCCTGTGCTTGGAACAACCTGCAGAACGACTGGAAAATGACTGAATTCTTTTCATTAAGTGCTTTTAAATGTAAACTAAGAATCCATGAAACTGTTTCCATTAGACTGATTGTCATTTTAACAGAATTTGGAATTTTTGTTTAATTATATTTTTATTTTTTTAATTTTTATTTATTTTTGCATGTGTGTTGTTGCTGCCTGTGTTTAATTGAGTAACTTTTGTAACTGTGAGATTCTTCCTGCTGCCTATCTTGGCCAGGTCGTCCTTGAATAAGAGGTTTTTAATCTCAATGGATCTTCCTGGTTAAATGTGTGGATGACTGAATGTAGTGTAAAGCACTTTGGGGTGCATAGGGGCTAAGTAAAGCACTATACAAATACAGGCCATTTACCATTTAAATAAAGGTTTTTAAAAAAAGAAAGAAAGAAAAAACAAACAAACACACCACTCGGGTTTTGATCCGGGAGGCCGCTCTACCCAATCACGCCCCTCCAGGTCTCATTGTCGTTGCCCACATGACCATTGAAGTCTCCCAGTAGGACAACAGAGTTCCCAGGTGGCGCACCTTACCCAAGGACTCCAAGAAGGCTGGGTACTCATCATTCAGCGTATATGTGCAGATGACAGTCAGGACCCATTCCCCGACCCGAAGGCGCAGGGAACAAACCCTCTACTCCACGGGAAAAACCCAACATAAGGCAGCAAGCCGAGGGGATACTAGAATACCCACCTCGGCCTGCTACCTCCCACCAAGGGCATCTCCAGCTGGAGACAGAGTCCATCCATTCTCCAGGAGACTGGTTCCAGAGCCCAAGCTGGTGAAAGAAGCTGGCAGAATTATTGGAACAAGTCTGCCAGAGATCAGTAATATCTTCCCCACTCGCTGTCTGAGGAGGGTGCACAGTATCCTGCGGGACCAACATCACCCTGCGCGCCACCTTTTCCATCTGCTGCCCTCAGGGAGAAGGTACAGGTCTATACAGGCCAGAACATCCAGACTGGCCAACAGCCTGTATCCACAGGCTGTGAGGCTCCTGAACTCTCTGCCCCCCTCTCACGGACAATAACCATATCCAACTTCTTAATAGCAATGAACTGGTCTGCATTGGTGCATCATATCTTTATTCTCTTCCCCCTCCTGCCCCCCCCCCCCCCCCTCTTTCTTAAATAGATAACTATCATATCTGATATCATATCTCACAGTACAATAATATTGAATGGGTTGCATTGTTGTATTTTGTCATGTTTCTCAGGTCTTTGTCTGAATTTCTACGAACATTATTGCTAAGGATTGTCTTATTGCATTGGAGTCACACTGGGTTAAATATGTACACTTGGGTTTTAAGGGATATTTATTATTTTCTTCTTTTTTTGGGGGTTGTATGGAAGCCCCAAACGCAATTTCATTGTTCTTGACAATGACAATAAATAAATAAATACTAATACTAAATACTAAGCTGTGTGTTGAGGCCAATTATATCTATTCAGTGCCTTTTCAACCTCACACACTAACTAACTTCTCACCAGTGAGGAACATTCCATGTCCCAATTTCATGTCTTGGTAGCAGAGGATTAGTCCGCTAGGGCCTTGTTCCTGGCTGCTGCCCGACACATTGCACCAGACCCCTACGGTGCCTCTGCAATAAAATATTTTCTTCATTTAGTTTCCTGTGTGAGGGGTTATGTATGTTACTCCTCCCTGTTCACTAGCAGAGGGGGTCGTAACATAAGTAGGGGCTCGTCCGGGGCTCCTTTTCCCCCATCAGGAGAGAATTCCATTTGTGAAAAAGTGAGAACCTGTGTTTTGCTACCTTTATTTCCCCTCTGCCCTCCTCCCTGGTTGAGCACCATGTTGGCTGCATTTTGTTTGGATTGGTTCTTAGCTGCTCCATCTGTTGAGCTCCTTGATAGCTGCCACAAGTGTGAATTGCTGCGGATTGCAGGTCACCTTAAGCTTCGTGTCCTTAAAACACTCTGTAAGAGTAAGCTGAAATAACTAGTAGCAGACAAGTTGGTGGAGGCTGGTTTGATCCAAGCCCCTTATCTGCCTGAAGGCTCTGGTGAGCTAAGACGAACTTCCTTGTTTGAGGGCGACCATAAAGATGGTTCTAGTATGGATGGTGTGGGAGATGAGCGGGCGAAGACACCGCGCACGCTCCCTGGCTATGATCACCTCTCCTCTGGAAGTTCAGAACCATGGATTGGGGCCCGGTTAAAGGTGCGACTGGTACGGCTCCATTTGGAGGCTGAGGAGAAGGCCCAGGTCAGGCGAGTTCAGCTAGAGCTTGAGATCCATTGTTTGGAGACAGAAGCAGATAAAGGAATGAGGCTGCATAAGCTGGAGTCTCAGCCACAAGCCTCATCTGTCTCTGCTGTTCTTCCAGGTTCTACCCCGACTTTGCAGTGGCCAAGTGATATATGGCCCCTTTTATTGCAGTGTAAACTGACTGGCAAAGCCCAGAAGGTGGTGGCCACACTTCCTTTACAGTACAGTTTGAAATATTCCAGTGTAAAATCAGCTGTTTTTCAGGCCTATGAATTGGTTCCTGAAGCATACAGGCAGAAATTTCGGCAACAGGAAACTTCCCTCCCAAACATATGGGGAGTTTACCAGGGAAAAAGGGATCCTTTTTGACAAGTAGTACTCTGCGTTAAAAGCCAATGATTATTAATCACTGCGTGAATTGATGTCACTGGAAGACTTTAAAAAGGGCCTTCCAGAGTGTAGTTTTACACTTGAATGAGCAGAAAGTAAACACTTTAGCAACTGCAGCTGTTCTTGCTGATGAGTATGTGCTCACCCATAAATCCTTTTTCACAGTTAATGAGAAGTCATGGCTCAGTGCCGTGCAGCAGGCAGGCATGGCTAAAACTTTAGGTTCAAAAGAGTCATGAATTTCGTGTTGTTATTAACCGGGACATGTCATTGTGAACTGTTTGGACCTGAAGCATTAAATTCTCAGCAAACTAAAGGTATTGCCTTTTTTGAAAGTAGCATCCAATCCTGAGTTGCTTGGTTGTGGCGGTAAGGTGCCGTTCATCTTTGATGGTTTGGTCTCACTAAGTAATAGAAAAACTGACCTGGAGGTTCTCAGATTAATTCTTTCTAGTGTTTTGCCTTTCTCAGCAGACAGTGCATGTGGTTTTAATGTTGTACTGCGTGGAATAAAGATGGCTCCCAGACCAGTTCAATGGGTTTATATAAAATCAGAACTTGTTGCGGGAGTTTTTCCCATCGCAGTATGCCCAACCTTGCTAATCTTGCGTGTTGTTGGGGTGGGTTAGTGCGTCCTAGTCTTGAGGTTCTAGATCAGTGGTTCTTAACCTTGTTGGAGGTACCGAACCCCACCAGTTTCCTATGTGCATTCACTGAACCCCTCTTTAGTGAAAAATAAAATATGAATTTTTTTTTTTCAAATTCAAGACATAGATTTTGTTTTACTGGTGCACAAAATGAGCCGTGCATGTCACGGCGGAGCCTCTGCCGAACCCCTGAGACGACTCACCAAACCCCTAGGGTTCGATCGAACTCAGGTTAAGAACCACTGTTCTAGATAATTCCCGTCAGTCACAAGGCCCCAGACATTTCGTTGACGCTGAAGCTGTACCCAGCTTGTGTGGTTACTCGTGCACAAGCCCGTAAAGATGTTGATATTTAAACTCTTTTTGTCTAAGTGCTTGTGAAATATTTGCAAAGTGTCAGTGCAGTGTGTTATCTCAGTGAAGATAACTGGACTCACCAGATTCTGAAAAGGCCATGATGTCACTCTGCTGAAAACACCATAGACTGGTTGACCTGTAGAGGGGAAAGTGTTTGATGCTATAAACACAACACTGACAAATACACACTCCAAAAGCAAGGCGACTGTAGAAAATTAATCCTTCTAACCAAAAAGAATCTTTAACCTTAACTATGATGCCATTTTTAATTATTAGTATTTAAATTAAGTGATAAGTATGGAAGAAGCAGAAGCATGTAATTTATGCATAATCATCATTAATATTAACATAATATAAGTTCAGAGTTAAGAGGTTCTCAGTCATCCAGGTCATCGTAGTCTAAGGAGCTTGGAAAGAAAAGCGTCTGGACTTCTTTAAGTTGCTTGAAAATGTTCATATGGCTGATAACTGTGATTTGGTGTTTAAAAAATATCACCTACGCATTGCCCCTTAGTATTACTTTGTACTATTATTTCATCTAAAATTTTGATATAATAATTAATTTGACAGTTTTGGGTGAGATCAGTGATTTACTTTCTAAATACATTATCGACAAGCTTCATTTACATTTAATTTGGAAGAATTTACTTTCATTCTAGTTCACTCACCTGCTGATGTCTCCAATGTCTCCTTACACCAAGATCAACTTGACAGTTCAAAAGGTATGAATTAAAGTAGAGCTGTGCCTGGATTAATAAAATAAGATAAAAGTGTTTCACATGGCGATATTTCTCCAAATGTAAAGTTTTAATACAAACTGTGAGTGCTACAAAGATCAAAGTGTTTACAGCTGTTTTCTATGTTTGAAACACATTTCCATTGCATATTTACCAATTGCTGAACATATTTTACAAAACGTATTCAAAATTCAAACTATTTAAGAAAAAATATATACAAATGTCACGGCTGCGGCGGCAGACGTGTGGAGTTATGATCGAGGACCCAAAATGGAAGCACTGCTTATGATGCAAGTGAGCTTTATTTAAGGTGCGCAGGATACAGCAGGAGCGGAGAATGGCATACACAGAAACTAAAGGGAACCTAAACAGAGGAAACACAGGGAGACTCCAGGAGACATCGCAGACGGACCAGCGATGAGAACGAGCTGACTACACTACAAATACACAAGCAGAAACATGAAGGAATGAGGAACAGGTGGCAACAGCTGGAACTGATTGGGCAAGACGAGACAAGGAAGTAAAACAGAATACATGAGACACAGACCTTCACAATAAAACAGGAAACTCAACACACACAGACTCAGAGACACAAGCTTTACACAGAGACCTGACTACACTGGAACACACAGGCAGGGATGAGTAGACACAGAACAGAGGGAGCACAGAATAACACGAGGAGCAAAGGGATCAAAACTAGGACCTAGAAATACAGACAGCAATAACATGAGGGAAATAAATAATAAACAGTGCAACTCACTGAGTCACAGACCCAGGACCAGGACAATAAATACAAACAAAATAACTGAAAACTCACAAGTATATAATTTATGATTACACAGAAGGTTACCTGTTGTAACCAGTAGTGACTGAATGTCATGAAGCATCTGGTTCTGGAGGTGGAATGACATGTTCTCTATAAAAGTATGTAATCATATAAGAATTTCACAAAAATGCTTATATAAATTGCTAGAAGTAATCTGAAGTGTCAGCTGAGATCAAACAAAACAAAAATCACCACTTATTCCCTCACATTGAAAATTGTATTTACGTCAGTAGTTTCCCTTGTTTTCTTTCGGTGAAGCATTTAGGTATCTAGGTATTACTTACCTGCTGAAGTCAGTTGTGTCCTCACACCAAGATGGCTAAAGTGAAAGTAAATAAAACTCCAGTTCTGCCTGTGAAATATGTGGACTGGGTGTGGTTTGGAAAAAAATGTGTCCGGTAACACTAGCTTGTTTTTCAGTTGAGAAACATGGACTCAGACATCAAGATGTTAAATCCCACCATATCTGTGCTCTGATAATGTTTTTCCCCTAAAGTTAAAGTCCTCTTTGTAAAAAACGTGAAGAAGTCATCAAAAAATGTTTTGCAACAATCAATACACTGAAACAAAGAAATTAGTGAGTTTTGGGGTTTGAAGGCCACAGAGATGTGGTGTTTGGAGTCAATGGGCTTTGATCAGTAATGGTTCCATTGTTAATTCAATGGTGCTGGTTTGGTTGGTTATTATGCAAATGTACAGTTTATAAGGTCGAGGAAACCTGCAGTCAGCTGAGACTGAAGAAGTCACTGAGTGACGAAACGTTTCTCCCACTGAAAACATCCAGATGAACACAATCAACTTTTTGGGATTTACTTACCTGGATGACTGAGCCTGAGCATCAAGACATTTTACCCAAGGATGTTTGGCAAGAAGACTAAAGCAGCCTGGAATCAAAACCCCAACATTTCGGTTGAGTAGGTGACTTGCTCTACCGCCTGAGCTACAGCCACCCCAGACATATTACAGGGTTTAAAGTCTACAAGAATTAAATATCTTGGAAAGAAGAAAGCACGAAACAAAAACAGCTGGGAGAAAAAGTTGTTCTTTCATTTCCTCATTGTAACTCACTCGGCCAGAGTTTGTTTGTTGCCACAAATGTATCGGCCAAGAAACGTTTCTCAATCCTAAAAGCTCACATCGTCTGTTATGTATGTTTAGTTTTGTAAATAGAGACCGGTCTGACCTCTTTTATCTACTCACGTTGTGCCAGTAACAGATTCCATGAAGATGAGTCATCCTGGTTGGTGCAGTTTTCATGAAGTGTTTTTTGCATTTTCACTTCAGCCAAACACCCGTGTTGGAGTCAAATTGTTAAATGTTGTCATTGTGTTACTTGAATTTGAATGTCTTAGTTCAAGCAACAGGATCAAAGACATTCCTTTGTCTCTGACCACCTCTCCAGCCAGTTTGTTGGTGGAGGAGGCTGAAGTGTTTTATTTGGGACTTCTATGTGAGGGTTCTGTTTGTTGCTTAGTAAACTTCCTGCCTTTATGATCCTTTTGTGGGCAGGAGGTCTCTCACACACACACACACACACACACACACACACACACACACACACACACACACACACACACACGTGTCTTGTCTTTTGTAACCAAAGGGCTTTGGAGTTGACATCACGCCACATTGTATTGTGGGATTGCGGCGCCATCTTAGAAGGCCACGAATAAAAACAAACACACTGTGTTGGAAGCAGGACTGCCAGATCCATGCTTAAAATCAGCGCAAAAGACAAAGGGCTGTATCCTGACCGATTGCACCCAGATACCAAGAGACGGTACTTAGAAAAAATAGCGTGCATCGGTAATGTGGACCCGTATGAAATAAGGAAGTGGAGCAGAAACCCAGACGACCTACCGCCGTTGTCCTATCCTGATATCTTCGCGTACCTTGTCTGTGGAGTCAGCGCACACACGACGAATCAGTTTAGGAATTATAAATCCCTGGAGGCGCACATCTAATTAACAAACGGCTGGGTGTAAGATTTGGCCATTTTAATCCTCCACGTTGCGAGTACGTTGTCATTAAGACAAAGGTAAGTCGTCTTGAACTTGCTAACTTTCTAAACAACTTCCTTATTATCGTTTTGATAACTGGATTTTCCAAGAGGGGAAACGATAAAAAGCGAGACCATTTTCCAGCTTCCGGCCTTGGTGATCGTGTGATCTAACGTTGCAACTGACAACGCAGCACGTACGTAGCTGACGTTTCCGTGTGCTTTCGTTCCCGTGTACTGTGTTTGACCTACTAAGTGGCCACGCCCCCTCCCGTGACATCACATTTCAAAGCCCTATAGGGGGGGTTTAACCCTTTACAGCCGATCGGAGCGGGCACGCTCTGTTTTGCGTAACTATTTTTAAATCCCGGTAGCTCTGCAACCAAGTAAGCTAGCGCAATAATTTTTTTGCATATGAAACTGGAGGAGTTGTACTTACATCTTATGCCATCAGCTTGTCCTAGGTCACAGTTTCCTTCCACATATAGCTTTGCAAAAACTGCATAAAAATCACTTGCAGCAACAAAAACATGATATTCCAGAAACAGGCTTCGCCGATCCATCAGCTGTTTGTAACACTTCCTACGTCCATCAGCGCGAACTATCACATGACCGCATGACCTGCCCGAAACCGGAAGTGACGTCATTTTGCGGAAATGTAGTTTTTTTTACGATCGGGGCCTTATGAGCTTGTGTTTTACTTGTTATGTGTTTTAAAAAGTTATGTTTGACTTTATGACTTTCTGTGTCGTTTCTGGGATGCTTAAGACTCATATTGCACTGCTGGAAATAGTTTATTTTGATGCAGATGCTGTTATTTTGCAAATTTGCACTATAATATTTATTTTCGTTTTTCCTGCAGTATATAAAAATTGGTGTATTTCAAAAATAAAACTATGAAGACACTCAAAATAAATTTCCTGTGGTGGGAAACTAGTTTGTGTAACTTTTTTGTATTTACAGTTTTGAGGGATAAGCCTCTTAAATTTCTCTAACTAGAAATATATGTTAAAAAAGCAAAAACGATTTTCAATTTTTTTGTAGTTTATTGCACTTTTTTGCAATTTATGTAATTACTATGCACTTAATGCAGACATATTATTAAAGTTTGGGCTATAATGGTTGTATTGATGTATAGCAACTTGAAATGCTCCCAAAAATGGCTCCACAGCATGTAAAAATATAATATAAGCTCTGGCGAACTTGGTTCTATGGTAGGTCTTAAAGGGTTAACAATAGGTGCTTGTGTGTATTGTAACTATTTTCAGTAAAAGGCGGCAAGCGGAGGCCTAAGGCAGGGTCATTCTGCGGCTGGATTCAGTGCTTTCAGGGACACTGAAGATTTTATGGATTTTATCTGAAATTTAAAGGTTTGGTCACCATAATTACTATAATTTGTTTTTGCCATGCCCTGGCCTATCAGCCTGTTCTGTTTCTTGGACAGTTTGACCGTATGAGTCATATATTAAGGGACGTAATCACTCACATCGAGCCAGTGGAAGGTGCTGCACGTGACATCCTCATGAAGATGAGGAAACTTTATGAACACCTGCTGAGAAGTAAAATATCCTTCATCCATTATCTGTAACCATGTATCCTTATCAGGTAGCCTATCCTAGCTGGCTCTGGGTGAGACTCAGAGTACACCCTAGAAAAGTTGGCAGTTCACCACGGGGTACTGAGCTGATTACTCTGTGCCTATTTAAGGCTGGGGCTCGGATCTTGTCATCGCTGGATGATTGCGTGAGACACGGTAGTGTCAGTTTCAAGCTTTTGTGATTGTTCACGAGTGAGTTTGTCTTTTGAGATTCGTCTCTCTCTGTGTTAACAGTCTCTCTGGACCTGCTGCTGTCTTTCCTGTGTCAGAGTACGAGCGCGTTGGCATGTGGATTCGTGTGGTGGAGCGCAAATGTATGAGAGGATTTTTCCCTCACTTGTATATATCGTGCACTTTGTATAAACTGTCATATCAAACTTTGAATTTCAGTCTGCGCCTGAGTCCTCTCCCTACCTGTAAAGTAACCAATTACTGGGATTTTTTTAATCCTCTGGGGTCCAGGGTGCAATTGGCAGTTTTTGACTACTTTTGATTTTACCTCTGTATTTCACCTTTAAAAATAATTTATCTTTCCTTGTTTGTATCATTCTTTTCAGCACAACCTCACGTCTGAATTTACAGTTTTGTTTTCATTTTGATATACTGCATTAACAAAATTAACACAAGCAATATTATTATTAAAGTTATTATAATAATTATAATAATAATAAGCAATATTATATAAGTTGGTCAATTTTGTCTCTTTTTCTGTAAAACAGATTTATTTTTAGAATTAATATTTTGTTTCTAAGTGGAATTGACAATTTAGTCTGTTTTGTTTGTTCTATTTTGAAACTTAAACGCTTTAGTGGCTGCCTTTTGTGTAGTTTGTAATATTTGCCTTTAATTTGCCTAAACTGAAGCCTCATTTTAAGTGCATCTGCCCTGTTGAACTTATTATGTGAAATAAATATTTAAATCAAAACAAGCTGCTGATTATTTAACATTTTACTTGTGAGCAACGGCACATTTAAATCTTACAAATATAGTTATTTGGCTTATATCGTGATATATATGGTTATCCCCTGAAATGAAAAAAACATATCGTGATATGAAAAAATCTGATATCGCCCAGCTCTACTTGGAAGTCTATTTTTTTTTTTTTATTTCAACTTGGATCTCAAACTTGGAAAAAGAACAACAAGGGTGTTACGGTTGCAGTTGTAACTAAAACAAATGAAACAATTGCCACAGCTGTGTGGTTTGTGAGAGAAAAGTACCCAAAACGCAGGGAGTGGGTTGATGTGAGTGAGCGTTTATTTACAGTGAGGGATATACAAACCAAAAGCGAGGGTGGTAAGGACAGAAGTAAGAAATGCCCTAAACTGGGAAAACTAATGAACACACCTGAAACACGTAGCGGGGAGATGCAGAGAAACACCAACTAACGCAGGCAGACCAACAACAAGCACAGGCAAACACACACTATACAGTATACACACATGGAGGGGAACGAGGAATGGCAAAACAGGAGGTAGGCACAGCTGATCCTACCTGATGTGACGAGACAAGAAACACAGACCTTAAAGGTAAAACAGGAAACGCATAACAAAACCTAAAACTAGAACTCAAGAAATACTAAAGGGCTAAGGAGCTAGAAAGAGTGAGAAAGAAACCAAAACACTACAGTGACGAACCAGGATGGAATCACCTGCCAACATGGACGATGATGCAATTCTACACTGCAATCATCGAGTCCATCCTCACCTCCTCCATCACCGTGTGGTACGCTGGAGCCACTATCAGGGACAAACAGAGACTGCAGCGTGTTGTGCGCTCTGCTGAGAAGGTGATTGGCTGCAGACTCCCATCTCTGCAGGACCTGTACACCTCCAGGACATTGCGGCGTGCAGCCCGGATCTCAGCTGACCCTTCTCACCCTGGACACAGTCTGTTTGACCTGCTCCCCTCAGGCAGGAGGCTCCGGTCCATTCGCACCAGAACCTCTCGCCATAAGAACAGTTTCTTCCCCTCTGCTGTTGGACACATGAACAATAACCACATGACTGTACCCACCACTAACATATGACCCTACGCTGTGTCACTGCATCATTCCATGTTTGGCACTGATCACCACCTGCACTCATGTATACTGTATATCATGTATATATCTATCTATTTAGCACTTTTAATTTTTATTTTTATGCTTATTTAAGCGTTATATGACAGTATGTTTGCACTAAGCACCGCAGCAATTTCCTAATGTTGTAAACCTGCTCAACATTTGGCAATAAAACCCTTTCTGATTCTGATTCTTCTTTCTGTCCAGCAGGGGGCGACTCATGTGGTTGTAAAGAGAAGTTTGATCATAACAATGTCACAGCTGATGGGCAAACTGGACTCAAACACAGAACTCAGAAAGTCAAAATTCATTGCGCTTATTTACGCACATATTTATTTAAAGTTATTCATGCAAAAACACAAGGCGAAGAGAGGAATAGTGCTTCAATAGTGGTCCAGGGAGAAAGGGAACCCACACATCCAAAAATCCATTGCAACACTCTGCTCACTACACCTCGGAAAGGAAATCCAGCAAACTGCACAGAAGAAACACACAGTAAATGTGTTTCCAGGAGAAACAGGAGCAGCACAGAGCAGGAGGCAGAAACTGTGTAGTTCAACAATCCAGGAAAGAAACACCATCTTCAGTAGTGACTGGTAATGAGATCATTGGAGACAACTTTGTGATTGCCACAGGTGTGTCAGGCCAGAGGCAAAAACCCAAGATGAGTCCCACCAACAAACACAGACCACAAAAAACGAATGCAGATAGTAGAGAGAGACAAAGATAAGGCAGAGAGACAGAAAAGAAATTCAATGAAGAGAACTGAGGGACAATAACAGCAGCAGCCTGTGAGGAAGTGAGCCTACTGCTCACTCACACTTTGCTGAGTTTATGGTCTTGTTTAATAATTCATGATATTATTTTTTTAAAGTCAAAGTTCCAAGTTAAAAAAACAAAGAAAGAAAAATCAGAGTATACTTTAGGGCAGGCCTATCTTATGACTGATGAGTTACTGCCATGAGTCAAGCAGTGAGTCAGCAACTTACTCGTGACATCTGGTTTCTAAATACCAAAATAGTGATGGTCAGTGTGTTCAGTTTGAGTCGTCCAGAGTTGGATGATGTCATGAACCTGCAGACTGAAGCATTATTCAAATAAAAATTTTAATTGGATTAGTCTACTTGTTTGTTTTCAGGATTACTCAAAGTTATGGAAAGCTCTACATGAATGTTATAATGAATGAACGAATGATGTTATGTGACATGGGCCTACTTTGACCTTCTGAGTGTCCAATTCAGATCCAGGGAAGTCTTTGTTGTTACAATTGTAAGACTGAATATTCAGACTTGTGCTGGAATCCAAAAATTTAAACTGTGGGTAGTAGGCATTTTTCAATTTTAAGTCTGGGGGACATGAAAATATGACACAAATGTCACCAACTAGTTTCCATAATTTAGAAAAAAATTTGAATGGTAACATCAGAGTAGAGCTGAAGGAAAATTAGAGAATCTTTAGCATGAATACCATCATCTCTGCAGGTTCTCAATCATCCAGGTCAGAAGGCCTTAAAACACAAATACCATTAGCTCTATAAAGGCGAATGGCCTTTCATGACCAAAGCAAAACCACAAGTCACTACTACAGGAACATATCCAGTCAAATTTAAAATGATGAATTCCATTCATTGCTTGATATCAAATCAAATACAACATTATCAACATATCGCTATACACAACACTAGTACAGTCCTTTAGGTGTAAAAAATAATTGACAAGAGAATCATTGGAATTTGTTGGAGTGCTACTTTAATGTTTCTTTAAAAACCCTTTGAACAGATTTAAAATACAATGTGAAATCTGAAAGAGGATAAACTAGAATAGCAAAAGCCTTTTCAAAGAGTCTTTTTATATTATTTGAAATGTTTTTTTGCTGACTGAATTTGAACTCAATATATATTACAGGTCTTTTTTTTTTCTGAGACGTGTTGCACAGTGGGAGTATGGCACTTCATGTAAATGTAATTAGGTATTCTGGGTAGGCCTGGATATCATTGAAGACCACAAACATGGTTGGTTTGGCAGTGTTATTTGTGACGCTGTCATACAGGTCTGAGGCACTACCAGATTTGGGGGGAGGGGTGATCATGCCTTGTCGTCCTTGGGTGTAGTCTCCAACTAGAACTCTGGCCTGGTACATGCGCTTGTGTCCATTGGTGTTGGGCTTGGCGTAGTTTCCTGCTGAATAGCTTGGGTCCACAGCAAAGTAAGAGCCGTTGCCGTACATCGCACCTGTGACCAAACAAAGTGAATGCTGTGGTTCAGTGGATGAGCAATTTTAAGTGAAATCTGACTGATGCTCCTCCACTGTGCTCTCTGGTACCATTGTAACTTCATTTACAAACTAATTTTTTGACACAAACCCACTTTACTGACTGAACTGGATTTTGAAGTCAAACTCCAGGATGAATACAACTTTTCTGTCTGACAGGTGCATTCTGACATGCACCTGGGAATTAGTGAAGTTGTGTGAGAAACCTCTTAGACATCTTTGTGAGCAGTGGCAGTCCTAGCCTGTTTGGCACCCTGGGCGAACACCTCTGTGCCCCCCCCCCCCCCCCCCCACCCCCCATACACAAAACATATTAAGGATTGTACATTAACAAAAAACGGTTGTTGGAACCATACTGAATTTCACCAGAGAAACACACACACACACACACACACTCTCTCTTCGTGTGTGTGTGTGCGCATTGTATGCAAACAGCTACCAAACAGCCATCATAATTCGTCATACAATGAGAACAGGACAAATCAACAACTGACACTGACTAATTAATATTCAAATCTGTAACATAATGTATTGTTTGGAGTTTAGTCTGTTACTGTTAATATATTTACAATTTCTTCTTGGAGCAACTGTAACGCACATAATTTCCTGATTCTGATTGGTTCAGGATGACCTGCCATCATCCAATCACACATCTGCTTACCTGCATTTTTTGCTCGTTTCTCCTCATTTTTCCTCTTTTTTTCTAAACTGAGCACCTGATGGCTTTGAACTTTTCTTGTCCATCTTCCATTGGTTTTAATTTTGCACTCCAGTATGAACACAAATCCCCCAACTCGAGGATCACCACAACATAACCTAACACACCTACACCTTAGTTCACAGATTCACTTTGTCTAAGGTGCATTTCTGGGATTTCACACAACCCAGGATTCAAATCAGGAATATATGATGGGCTTGGATTCACAACATTATGAATGAAATGTGCTCTATTTGGAAGCAGCTGGCCCCTCCCCTTTCGACGGGTTGTGTGTGAGACTTTAAATCATCAAACTGTAAATTATGAATTTACAATTGTTATTGATCCTTTACCCCGAGTCCTAAAGTGTATATTTATTTTCTTACTCTTCTTATATTTATTGTTTGTTTACTTGCACTGCTGTAACTGGAGCCTCGTCGTCTCGTCTCTATATGCTGGACTGTCTGTAGCGGAGATGACAATAAAGTTTACTTTGACTTCAGCAGCGAGCACGCGCACCGAGGGCTCTCGCGCTCACTTTTGGCGTATAGAATTTCGAAATAACAAATTATAAGTCTGTATCATGATGTCTGGTGTTTTCGTGTTTGTTGATTTGTTTTTATTTAGTTTTACTTTGGTTGGTTATTAGACGCTGCTCCAGCCACCAGAGACAGAGGCAGAGGCCCGCCTTCCCTGTGCCTCAAGCAGCAGGCGCACCTTGCAAACGGAGGGCGCCCTTACTCCCAGCAAATGGGCGATAGAAAACCGATCGGTGCCTGTGACATTCCCAATACGCGCTGGCTGATGTCGGGGCAGCATGAGTACGAGCAATTTTTATTTTTTTTGCCGATACCCGTGATGTCGCCCCCCACCACGATGCCGCCCCGGGCAACCGCCCGTGTCAAAAACCACTACTGTTTGTGAGGACTGAAATTTGCTTTCTACAGTACTTGTGACGACCAACAGTCACTTGTGAGGACACACACACACACACACACACACACACACACACACACACACACACACACACACACACACACACACACACACACACACACCCTCACAAGTTTGAAGGCCTTTTTGAGGCTCAAAATTTGGTTTTAGTGTCAGTTTGGTTACCATTTTTTCCTGCATAGCTGCGGTTGAAGCCTTTGCTGTTGATCAGATGGATGGAGGTGTCAGTGGTGCCGTGAAACAGAAGCCGTTCGTTGTTTGTGTGTTTATTCTTTGTCTCCATTTGTTTCTTCAGGATCTGGTAGTTCTGCCACAGTGCTGGATTTTGCACACGTTCAATCTGCCAAAAGAGTCCAAACATAACATTAATTCATTCTCACAATTCTTCCCCTTCTTATGTCTGTTACTTTTCTCTAATAATATTTCTGTTCTTGTCATGAAAACACTGGGGTGGCTGTCTCTGTACATGAACTTTGAAACAACACAGGTCTCCCCAAGAGGATGGCCGAAGCTGCCTCCAGTAGTGAGTCAGTCCTACAGACTACAGCACAAATAAACATGTTTACAGATACAGAAAAAGGTTTTGGTCTCTTTCATAAGAATATAGAAGAGAATTCCAAGAATATCTACTTCATTGTCATTCAGAACATACACCAGTTAGTGCACATCAGAATAACATTTTGGTGCATTTACTCACCATCGAACTGTACAATATAAATAATAAACAAATCTAAATCTGTAAGGTATAAAAAAAATGTACATGTAAGAATATAGGCGAAGTTTTTAGAAAATATTAGGAAAATGAATATATTGCACAGCAATAATAAACAGCAGAAAAATATAGTGCACAATTTAAAAAAGAAAATTGCACTGTCCTAAATATAGTCATAACAACTGTACATGTCATATCTATCTATCTATATCTATATATATATTTTTAAATGTATTTAAGAAATACCACTTCCATGTTATTGATGGCTTTTGGAGTTTACTCTGTTTTTAACACTAAGAGACCATCAAAGAAGTCTGTGCTCCAATTTGTTAAGTGAAATTCTAGGTTTTTTTTTTTTTAGATGCCAGGTGAAAAATCTTTAAGCGCCTAAAAAGTCCAGTTGACTTCATCTCAAGCATGACCTGCATGAAAACCTACACTGACATAAATTATCAGGTATTTGTTTCTGTGGGATGTATAAAAAATTTAATTTCACACATATTTCATAAACTGTCTATGAGAAACAAACTCAATTTAAAGTTGAAATTTAGAACTTTAATTTTACTAGCCAATTATTTTTAACTGTCACAGTCATACAGTCTGCTCTGTGTATTGGTGACTGAACATACGCTGATGATGTTAAGATAAAGTCCGGTCTTTGTCAGTTCCTGCTCCACGTCGTCGTATTCCTGAGCTCCTGGAGTCAGAGCAAACAACTTCACAAGGTCTCCTTTCATGTCCTCCCAGCAAGAAGGCAGAGCGCTGTCATCTGTAAAGATCATTGGAAGAATTCAGTTTAAATAATGTTGTGCTACACTAATAGTTTTCACATACTTCATATGTTTCAAAGGCTTTTATTGACAGTTACATGACATTTATGCAAAGAGTCAGTATTTGCAGTGTTGCCCCTTCTTTTTCAGGACCTCTGCAATTCGACTGGGCATGCTCTCAATCAACTTCTGGGCCAAATCCTGACTGACAGTAACTCAGTCTGTCATAATCACTTCTTGGAGTTTGTCAGAATTAGTGTGTTTTTGTTTGTCCACCCGCCTCTTGAGGATTGACCACAAGTTCTCAATGGGATCAAGATCTGGGGAGTTTCCAGGCCATGGACCCAAAATGTCAACGTTTTGGTCCCCGAGCCACTTCGTTATCACCTTTGCCTTATGGCACGGTGCTCCATCGTGGTGGAAAATGCATTGTTCTTCACCAAACTGTTGTTGGATTGTTGGAAGAAGTTGCTGTTGGAGGGTGTTTTGGTACCGTTCTTTATTCATGGCTGTGTTTTTGGGCAAAATTGTGAGTGAGCCCACTGCCTTGGATGAGAAGCAACTCCACACATGAATGGTCTCAGGATGCTTTACTGTTGGCATGACACAGGACTGATGGTAGCGCTCACCTTTTCTTCTCCAGACAAGCCTTTTTCCAGATGCCCCAAACAATCAGCAGTGACTTTGCCCCAGTCCTCAGCAGCCCACTCACCATACTTTCTGCAGAAGATCAATCTGTCCCTGATGGGTTTTTTGGAGAGAAGTGGCTTCTTTGCTGCCTTCTTGACACCAGGCCATCTTCCAAAAGTCTTCGCCTCACTGTGCGTGCAGATGTGCTCACACCTGCCTGCTGCCATTCCTGAGCAAGCTCTGCACCGGTGGCACTCCGATCCCACAGCTGAATCCTCTTTAGGAGACGATCCTGGCGCTTGCTGGACTTTCTTGGATGCCCTGAAGCCTTCTTAACAAGAACTGAACCTCTTTCCTTGAAGCCCTTGATGATCCTATAAATTGTTGATTTAGGTGCAATCTTAGTAGCCACAATATTCTTTCCTGTGAAGCCATTTTTATGCAACGCAGTGATGGCTGCACGCGTTTCTTTGGAGGTCACCATGGTTAACAATGGAAGAACAATGATTTCACGCATCACCCTCCTCTTAACATGTCAGGTCTGCCATTCTAACCCAATCAGCCTGACATAATGATCTCCAGCCTCGTGCTCGTCAACATTCTCACCTGAGTTAACAAGACGATTACTGACATGATCTCAGCAGGTCCTTTAATGACAGCAATGAAATGCAGTGGAAAGGTTTTTTTGGGATTAAGTTAATTTGCATGGCAAAGAAGGACGATGCAATTCATCTGATCACTCCTCATAACATTCTGGATTATATGCAAATTGCTATTATAAAAACTTAAGCAGCAACTTTTCCAATTTCCAATATTTATGTGATTCTCACAACCTTTGGCCATGACTGTACTTGAGGACTGTGGTTACCTGTTCTCAGGGTTTTTATAAGTTTTCTTTTTTATTAGTTTTTCCCTCCTTTTCTTTAGAATTCTAAACATTTTAAGGGAAGATGTCAGAACTCGCCACTTAGTCTTTCATGAAGGTTTTACTTTGGAAAATACAAATGGTTACATAAGTACTACATGCACATAAGTGACTCACCTTTAAGGTCTTTCCGAAGAAGCTCTACATTACGCCTCTTTGCTGTAACTGCTTTTCTAAGTCCTGGATCAGCGGTGTACGTTTCATTGTTGATCTTGATCTTCACCTTTTGTTTCTTCTCTAGCGCCTCCTCCAGTTTGAGGTTGGTGTAAATATCAAAGGCCACCATTGAGCCACTGCGGTCTGGATACTGCCACTCTACCAGGCTGCTCACTAACAAAGCCTGTCTCTTTGAGTTCTCCGCCCTCTCCACCTTTCGGATGATGTCCCTGATGGTCATCAAATAGAAAAAGCAGTTAGGACTTTGCACTGAACATTCTTGAAATACATTTATGTCTCTGTTTGCTGACCTGACTGCAGACTCAGCAGTGAACACGTCTCTGGTCAGACCCTCCAGGTGGATCTCGGGGTCCTGGTCCTCTGCTCCTTTGTCCAGACGGATGCTGACCGTCAGTTTCCTCTGCAGAGCCTTCAGCTCCTCCATGTCAGCCTGTGACAGCTGACTAATGAACGGGTCAGAGATGGTTTTCTGTGCCTGCTCAGCAACAATCAAGTCATTAATCCTTTTCTTGGCTTGACTCAGAGCCTGCAGGGTTGGAGAAATCGTGGTACATTTTAGTTACAGGCATCGACACGTTTTGATAAAATAATAATCGCCCATTAAAACATTTACTGGGAAAAAACTAGTCCTGAAAAGCTCCTGATCAACAAGCTTTGACGTAAATAAATGTGAACTCTGTGAAAAATCTGCAGGAAGCTCCAGAAGACAATTAAAATATGCAGATGAATTATTAACTTAGTCTGATATATGTTTAAATCATACAGCTCGCTGAAGGCTGACGGCAGCCGTCCTTTAAGACATGGAAGTGATGTCTGCAGTAAACAGGGGTGAGTCTAAAGGGGGACATGAGGTGTACTTGACCGTATTTGTTTCAAGGCTTTTGTAACATTTTTCAGATTGAAAATGAAATAATATAAAATACTGTGTTAATTAAATTGCATTCATTTTAAAAAATATAAAAACAAAAGCTTTTTTCACAGGGCATCAAAAACGTAAATGGGCCATTAAACTCTGAGCTAATGGCCTGAGGGTTTTTAAATATTGCAAGTTCTAAAATAGAAACCAACGAGCAGTTCATGCTTTTTTTCCCCTTTTAAATATTTATTATTGCTCTTTAATAAGACAAATGCATTTCTTATCCGATTACTTGATTAAGCAATGATCAGTACAACACTTGCTAAAATAATCATTAGCTGCAGCCCCAGTTTAACTTGCACTTCTTTTTATATTGAATGTGCCCTTTCTCTCTAAACTGAGAGAAAGGGCCTGGCCTGTGGCCCACGATGTAAAATGTTCTCCATGGTAAATTATTTGTAAAGTTTGAATCTGACAGAATCTGAGGGGATTTTTTAAAACCATACAGGCTTTGATTCATTGCGTCTTTTGATTTAGCACAAAAATTTGCAAGTTCAGTTATTTTGTTTGATGTGGGAAGCCTTGCCCTGCAAAATTTTAAATATTGTTGGAATAAAGTATAAAATGTATGTGTACCTTGTTGTCGTCGGCACACAGCTGAAACACTGTGGGCTCAAACTCTTCCCTCTCCAGAACTAAGTCAACAGGGCTGGACTCTTCTGACCCGAATCCCAGAACTGAAGCGACTTGACGAATTTTTGCTGAAACAATAAAACAATAATAAAACTACATGTATACATAATAAAGCCTCATATAGCCTGAACTTTAAAATAAACAACTGATTCAGCTGACCTGATGGGCTGTTTCGCACTCATTTTATAGGTTAGCGTTCCCGCAATCTGTCACCATCACTTTTGGCTACAGTTCTTATCTAATGTGTTTATGTAACCATGTGCAACCAAAATGTAAAGAAACAAAGAAAAAAATAAAACAGAGTGTTGTGAAATGTAAATAAAAACCAAATGCAATAATTTTCAACTAACAACAGAACATAAACTTGTTAAATATTTAGACTGAGGAAATGGACCACTTTAAGAAAAATATGGGCTAATTTTGATTTTTATGGCAGCAACATGTCTCAACAAAGTTGGGGTAGGACGGGGGCAACAAACGGCTGGAAAAGGAAGTGGTAATAAAAACAAAAAGCTCGAGGAACATCCTGTGACTATTAAGTTTAATTGGTAACAGGTCAGTTTATTAATGGGTGTAAAAAGAGCATCTTAGAGAGGCCGAGTTTCTCAGAAGTAAAGATGGGCAGAGGTTCACCAATCTGCAAAAAACTGTCTACAAATTATGGAAAAATGTCAGAATAATGTTTTTCAGTGAAGCGAATCTGGAGAAATCTCTCTGATAAGGTGGAAAACACTGGATTTTCTTAATCTTCATCTTGATCTTCAAGCCATCAGGCAGCGCTGCATTACAAACATGATTCTGGGATGGAGATCAGTGCAGAGGCTCAGGAACACGTCTGTAAATCACTGCCTGCATCCACACATGCAGGTTAAAGCTCCATCATGCAGAGGTCATATGAGAATATGATACAGAGATGCTGCCATCTTCTCTGGATCAAACTTCATTTAAACTGGATGGAGGCTCTAGGAGTATGCTGAGCAACTAGAATCCTTTTATGAGACAAGGATGGGACAACATTCCTCTCCCAGAAGTCCAGCAGCTGCTCTCCTCAGCTCCCAGACATTTACAGAGTAAAAGAAGAACGGATGCTACTTAGTGGGAAACGTGGCCCTGTCCCAACATTTCTTGAAATGGTACTTTTTATTTTTAGTTTAAACACTTGATATGTTTTCTGTGTTCTATTGTGCAGATCATTCCATTTATTTATTTATATTTCATGCAGTGTCCCAACTTTTTTGAATTTGGGGTTGGCTGTAGTGAATGTGAGACTGTTATTATTGTTATTATCATCATCATATATCTATTTATATTATTACATATCCAATTCCTTTGATCTACAGAGTTCTAACGCTGCTCCATAAAGGCAGTGACATTTTCCTTTATCACTCTGACCCACAAACGTCATCCTGCTGCAGGAAGAGCATGCCACAGCTCTAAATATAATCATGGGACTAATGGATGCCGAAAGAAAATTCCCTCTCAGATGCATTACTGCCTTCAACACATTGACCAAGAATGAATTCCAAACTATTTTACATATTTGTGATGTGCTTTTACAGACTTTCATCTCCAGTAAGAGCCAAAGAGCTGTACAGACAGGTAAGATTATTGTGAAATGCTTTTCTTTCATTAAAAAAACCAAAAAACCAAAAAATGAGGATTATGTTTTGAGAAAATTTTAAAATATTTTTTCTGTGCAGAAAAAAAGGTTTTATACATGAAAAAAAAAACCCATCTAGAGTTGGGTTTCCCTGCCAATGAACAATGACGTACCTTTGAATTTGTCAAAGACAGTCTTCTCCTCCACCGTCTCTCCCTGTCTCTTCTTCATGCTCATGTGGAAGTGGTTCAGCATGACCGTCTGGAAGATCAGGATCTTCACACTCTGAACAAACCTCGGCTGTTTCTTCCTCACAAACTCCACCACTGCATCCACCATGGCATCAGCCACTGCTGAAGGGCTGACCCCTCCCTGACCTGACAGGCAGACAAGGACCAAGTGATGATGATGATGAAAGGATGGAAAGAGGATGAAGAGTACACTTTGTAAAACTCAGCACAGCAACAATCTCACACACATCACCAACAAACCAATGCTTTATGGCACAGGTGTCCAGCTCCAGGCCTTGAGGGCCGGTGTCCTGCAGGTTTGAGATGTGTCCTTGATCCAGCGCAGCTGATTTAAATGGTTAAATCTATGGTTTAACTCATAAATCCCTCCATAAACTGCAGTTAGTTCAAAATACAGCTGCTCGTATTATTTCCAGAACTAGATCCAGTGAACATATAACACCTGTTCTTAAACAGCTCCACTGGCTCCCAGTTCACCTCCGTGTCAATTTCAAGATCCTGCTTCTCACTTTCAAAGCACTTCATAACCTCGCTCCTCCATATCTATCTGATCTTCTCCATACATACTCGCCCCTTCGTACACTCCGCTCTTCTTCAGCTTCCCTTCTGTCTGTTCCACCTGCTCGACTGACTACCATTGGACTCAGAGCCTCTAGTTGTTCTGCTGGACTTTCTTGGATGCCCTGAAGCCTTCTTAACAAGAACTGAACCTCTTTCCTTGAAGCCCTTGATGATCCTATAAATTGTTGATTTAGGTGCAATCTTAGTAGCCACAATATTCTTTCCTGTGAAGCCATTTTTATGCAACGCAATGATGGCTGCACGCGTTTCTTTGGAGGTCACCATGGTTAACAATGGAAGAACAATGATTTCAAGCATCACCCTCCTCTTAACATGTCAGGTCTGCCATTCTAACCCAATCAGCCTGACATAATGATCTCCAGCCTCGTGCTCGTCAACATTCTCACCTGAGTTAACAAGACGATTACTGACATGATCTCAGCAGGTCCTTGAATGACAGCAATGAAATGCAGTGCAAAGGTTTTTTTGGGATTAAGTTAATTTTCATGGCAAAGAAGGACGATGCAATTCATCTGATCACTCCTCATAACATTCTGGATTATATGCAAATTGCTATTATAAAAACTTAAGCAGCAACTTTTCCAATTTCCAATATTTATGTGATTCTCAAAACCTTTGGCCACGACTGTAGAAGGGTTAGTTAGTGTGTCTCAGCTTTGCATTAAAGACATCTGTTGTGACACAAACCCTGTTCAGACTTTAGCTTTGTAAGAGTAGTGTGATTCACCACCCATACTGATGGTTTATGGAACCGTCCATGAACCATCAGCTGTTTGCACAGTGAATCAGTGAACTGAGTATAAAGTTTGTACAGACCTGTTCCCAGGGCTGGGAAGGCCACAGAGCTGAACTTGTTCTCGTCACAGACCTTCAGCACCGAGTAAACCATGTCTTTAATGTTTTCAGGGTCGTTCTGGCCGATGATGTGAATGATGTTCCCGCTGGGCAGCTGCCCGGCTGATGTCAGGATCATTGCACGAGGCTGAGCCGTGGAACTCACTGCAGAGAGGAAACACACAACACTTATAACACAAAGGGCCAGATTTACTCAGAACAGTCTATGAGCACAATGGCCAAATAGCGTTCATAGGTGTGATTACTTTAATGAGGATTTACAAACGTTGCACAGCTTTCTAAACACGACGCGCAGTCGGCTCATTTCAGTGTGACAATATACCAAGAGCCAAGCAATTCAGTGCAAGGTCGTAATCTCAGAGATGATATTCTGTTGTGAGTAACCACTTATCAGGACAGGCACAGCTTGTTAATTGTGATCAGAAAAGCAAATCAGTATAGGTCATACATGGTAAATGTAGGCCTATGGTGTCAGTCTGGCAGAGCGAGCTGTTATAAAGAAAACAGATATTGGTAAATGGCAGGCTCCGATGTAGGACAGCAAGCCCTTTGACGATATTTTGAAATCACTGTAATATTCTTCTATCCTCTGTGACTGGTGGTGTTAACAGAACCAACACAGTTTTTCTCTCCTGGATTCGTTTAGTTCTAGTTTTAGTGTGTGTGAGTAATCGATTATTCACAGGCGCTGTTAAAGTGAACGTAGAAGCCACAGTATGTTTAAAGACCTGGAAAAACTTTTATTGTCGCTGGTTTTGCACGACTATTTTAGGTTCGAGGTTTCAAGTCGTCTCTGAGTTCACTGAACTTCGAGCTTAGAGGTCGGTAATATACGGTGCATGTTTTTGTCACATCTTTGTCTAGCGTTACAAATAATTAGCATAAGTAGAAAATTGTCTCACTTATCTAGCTTGCGATCTTAAATATCAAATCGTATTTTGTGATGAAAAGTGAAAACACTGGGAAAGATCCAGGCTTCGCTAAAAACTTGGGGCTATATGAAATATTAAAAGAAATCATTTAATGAATTATGTTTAGGGTTGTGAGGAGATCGAGTCTGTCCCTCTGTGGAAATAAATATCAACACATTGTCAGTTAGAACTGCTCAACTGTATGAATTTGAAGCACAGAGGTACTGAGGGAACTGATTATTGTCGTTCCATGTACACACCAATCTGAGCACACTCCAGCTCAACTGCTATTCCAGCGCCTTCCAAGATCGCCCTGGAGACTCCTGCGGAACAATAAGAGGTCCAGTCAGACGTTACACTGTCAGAGAATTAAATACAGACCACAAAAAATACATTTTCAAAATACTTTCGATACATGCAGCTGTGGTTACTCAGCTGTAGAGATAAATATACTGATACATATAACAAACGAGGATATCTCTGTTTTTTTAGCATAAGCACGGAAAAACAAACACTGACCTGCTTTAAGGTTAAAGGTTTTATTCGAGGAGTTGACAATGACATCACTCATGTCTTTGGTGATGTCACCAGATGACACCTCAAGGGTGAGCTGACCCATCTGCATCTGGTACACACCGAGGGAGGTGGACAGGACTGGACCGAAGGAGGCTAAGACACACACACACACACACACACACACACACACACACACACACACACACACACACACACACACACACACACACACACACACACACACCATTTTTATGTAATTTGGCATATATCAGCCTTTTCTCTTTTATCTATTGTGGATAGATGACCTATTAAAACTGCTTCTGTGTCAAGTTATGTCTAGACAACACCAGTTCATACCTTAGGTGCCTTTTTTATGCCTGAATAATTTATAGGTCAAAAAGAAAAAAAATGATGAGGTTCAAGGACTAGACTGAAATTGTCTCCACTTTAAAAATTACCACAAAGACTCTTTGGAAGCAAATCTAAAGAAAGACTTTTGAACAGTTCTTTATCACCAACAGTCACATCAGGGCTGTTAGATCTTTATAAAACAGTGACTACCATCAGTTTGATCTGGATGAACTTTAAATGAGTTCAATTCAGTGCTTTAAGCCTAAATACTCAGTAAATCATGTATTAGAGAAGGCTTCTGCTCGAGTTTTTTGTGCTCTCTTAGCACTTCTGAAGGCTCTTACCTGAGGAGTGTTGTGATTGGCTGGTGGATTGATGAGCTGGTAACTTGCCTGGTAACTCACTAAAATCACGTGCTTCATGCTGCATGTTCCTTGCAGCACCCTGACCAGTGAACTCCCTGGAGAAACACTGACAAAGAATATTTATAAGACTATTTAGTATCAATCTCTGTCTAGTTTTTATTTTTTTGTTATTTTTGCACTGCCTAGTTTTTGCTAAAGCAGAATGAAACAGTGTTGACCATGTAAAAAAGAAAAAAAGGAGCTAACACATCAAATTCAACTAATGTCACTAGAAACAAACTGTGTAGCCTGAAATACAACCTGGGTGTATGTTGTTGTATTTGTTAACACAAAATGATTAAATTACCAATTTGGATAACACATTTATTTTATTTCTTGCTGGTGTTAAATGAATACTAAACTTGCTGATCCAAACTTTGTTGTTGTTGTTTTTTTTCTGGACATAAAGCAAAGCATCACCTGTCATGTGTTATTAATGCAACTCACTCTACATTCTTTACTGTTTGGGGCAATACTCATAAATGCTCACTAACATCATGCAAAAAAGGGCTATAAGGGTAATCCATGATACTGGTCACAGAGATTATACAAATACCCTGTTCTTAAAATCAAAAACACTAAAATTCACTGATCTGGTTCATTTTCACCACAAATTATGTATAAAACAAAAAAGAACCTACTTCCTGACAAAATTCTGAAAGCTGTCTTCTAAAACAAATGTTGGAAACAACTTCATGGGAGAATCACATTTAAAACATCCTGTATTTGTACAACATTAAAAAGATTATTATTAGTATTTAGTGATAATTATTAGTACAAATAGAAGAAAGGGATGGGATTAGACACATGTATGCTTCTTCCTACTCCTTTTTGAACATGTTATTTATTAGGATTATGATTATTCTGTTGTCCTTGTGCTTTGTTTTGATTGGTTGTGTTTTTCCTTTGTTGTTGAATTATTTTATTTTATGTTCACAATAAAGCCACACAATGACAACTTGTTTGCACTGCAGTGTATTTTTGCTTTAATTACCATTTTTCCCTCTCAGCCCTGTGTTAGATCTGTAAGTCCATATGAACACGGAGTGAAGTGGAGTATTTCTTGCAGCAAAAGAGAATTTTGCAATTAAACAAGTCTTTAACTTGGGAATATACTTGTTTCATATGATTGTCTCAGGAAGTTGAAGACAAACTTTGGAACAAATCTTTCCACCTGACAGTGTAGGTCAGGTCTCACCGTGTCACACATCAGTGTCTGCCTGCACATTATGTGTCCATGTGTTTGTTGTGGGTTTGCTCGTCTCTAGTGCTCACTGTCAGAACATGATAAGCACTTAAACAGCTCCTATCAGAGTCACAAACTCACATCCACGGTTTGGCTGTCACTGGGGTGAACGACGATGACCACCTCTCTCAGACAGCGAGGGTTTCTGCTGCCGCTGTACGAGCGGATCTCTCTCAGCAGGAGTTTGGACACCAGGGCTCTGGGGAAGCTCAGGTTTCCTGTCCCGATGGCTGGGAAGGACAACGATGTCATCTGACGTTTCTCAGCCTCCTCCAGACAGTATCTGATGATGGACGTTAACTCCTGACAAACAGAGATAAGACATAAAGTGAAGCTGGACTTCAGTGATATCATAACAAGCTTAATATGCTGTATTACCACACAAATGGTATCAGACATGATGAATGTGGAGCAGAAAAGGACTGTGGTGATCTGAGGCCTTCATATAGACGACCTCTCCTGTAACTATCTGCCGTTCAGCTTCTCTATATTCTGTCTGAAGTACTGTGACTGTTTTCTGTCTCGATGTTTGTTATTTGTCCAAAAAGGTCCCATGTTTATCTTTTTATTATTCAATTAAAAAGAAACATTTCTTCTGAAACATGTAAGTGAGCCTTACAGTTCATTGACTTTTCTTTGTTTAAATGAGGTTAAATCATCCACATTCATTACTACAGATTCAGCCGTCACTGGACCCACATTAATTGTCTAACCTTCAATAAGAAGCCTCACCTCCTCTGCCTGGCCGCCTCCGTTGTCCCAGGATGGACAAACAGCATGAAAGACTTTGAGACATGTGAGGTTGTAGCTGTCAGTGACGACGACTTCCCCGTCTCGCAGTGTGTCCCTTCTGGCTTCAGAGTAGATGGCGTCCTGCAGACTGCTTCCGGCTGCTGACAGGATGGCTTTGGACACAGCTCCCTGGCTCAGGTTCATGTCCTCTGAGATGGTGTTGACGATGATGCCAGTCTGTGGAACAAAAGCAAAATGGCACAAAGCTTAGGCTTGAACAATCAACGGTTCACGCAAAAATACAAAAACATTTTATGATTTTCATTTTTAAAACCAAATGGCCGAGGAACTAAATGTCTGCACAGTGTGGCAGACGATACCAAACTGCTTACAGCAAAGCAGGCGTCTGCTCAGGCTGGCCAGATTAGATTTTGTAAAAGTTAAAACAGCAAAAACAACCCTGAGCCAAATATTCAGCCCCACAGTAAAAGTTTCCCCTTTGATATTTCACATTAAATGATAACAATTCTTCACAGATGTATGGTAGGAACAGTGTAACACAGACTGTTATAACTATACTTTTTGTTTTAACCTAAATCTTAAACATGCGAATTACTGCAAATTGTATTCTGGTTAATGGGTTTGAGATTTTGTATTTTAACGTCTTTTGTGATGTAAACTGTTGTGGTTCTGCTGTGTGGCAGACAGGATGAGGACCCAAACTGAGGTCTCTAACACAAAAGGTAAACTCAAAGCAGCAGCTTTATTCGCTAAAAAAAACTCAAAGACTAAATAGAAGAACCAAAACATGAAACTAGAAGCTAGGACACTAAGACTCAGAATATGTGAGTCGAGGGAAATAGAAACAAAGGGACTTGGAACTGACAGGAAGTAACAATGGGACTCAGGAGCATAGAGAAAACACACAGCAGTGTAAGGGCACGACACAACAACGCACGGAGGAAAACACAGGGCTTAAATACACCAGGAAGTAATGAGGGAAAGGAAACAGGATGGAAGCACAGCTGGGGCTAAGCTGACATAAGGAGACAAAAGAAGAAAAGCAAAATACACTGACATAGGACACAGACTTTCAAAGTAAAACAGGAAATACACGAACGCAGAGGCAAGGATGACAAGGAAGACACAGAGAACATCGAGACCTGTAATGTGGGACAGGAAGGCAAAGAGTAGACATAACAAGGAACACAGGGGAGGCACGTAAACAAAACCTAAAGACTAGAAATCAAGAAATACTAAAGAACTTACGGAGCTAGAATACACAACAGAAACCAAGAGACTAGCAATGATAAATCATGATGAAATCAAAGATTAATAACAACGCAAAACCCTGGGTCACCGATCCAGGACCAAGACGTAAGCAAGGCGAATGTCTCGGCCATTAACGGGTGCGTTTTGGATCTGATCAGTTTTAGCAGACTGAAATGTTTGCATTGCACTTCTGCATTAATCTGCAAAGTTTGAGAAGTAAAGACTAATAAAAAGACGTGTGATAAGCAAAGGAATGTGAGTGGTCAGATAGGGGTCAACAGAGAGTGATCAACAAAGGACAAAACTATAAAGATTTTCTACAAATTGTAATAATCTAGAATTCACCTTTAATCTTGGTTTTTATGTGTATGTGATCTAATTCTATGTTCTCATGTTGTAATTAGCTCTAAACCAGCAGTTTACAGAATCCTCTCAGTCGTGATCCAAACAGCACCACAGGTACTCACAGTCTGGTCCTCAATGTTTCCCCTGCACAGAATGATCTTCAATCCCTCAGCCGTGGTCTGCTCCAACCTACACCCAATCAGATAACAGCACTGATGACATCACACTATGGCAGAGTTTTATACAACCAAAGAAAAGAAGATGAGGAACCTTACCCTCCGTGCTCTCCGTGGCTGGTGTGTTGCTTGAGACTTTGGCTTCCCCTGTTACCCTGATGATTTCCCCAAGATTCACCTCCTCCTCCTCTTCCTCCTCCTCCTCCTCTTCCTCCTCCTCTTCCTCCTCCTCTTCCTCCTCCTCTTCCTTCTGTTTCAGACCAACTGGCACCATGTGACTGGCTCTGACCTCGTTTGCCTCGACCTCGGTGATATCCACTGAGAAACAATTTTAAAATATTTAAGTTCACTTTGTTTTAATAAAAAAATAATCAACTTACATGCTGCATGTAAGTTTCTTTGCAAGCACAAACCCTGTGTCAACTATCTTGGTATCAAAATAAAGCTAACACTTCATCAGAAGTTTAAATATTACAGTAGATGTTGCTGAAACACAGAAAAAGTAAGTTAATTTTTTTCCTCGTCTATTTTATTTTTGGATTTTATTGCATATAACCAATGTTGAGTTGCACACAGTAAAAATTCATTATTAAAAAACTTTAACATTACCCTGAAGCTCCTGTTCGTTTCCCGCCTGCTTGCTGTGGGATGGTCATGGTAGGTCCGAGGTCTGAGAACTCCTTGCTCACAGCTGTAGCCATGACTCTGACGGTCCTATCATTGTTGTCCACCAGGTGAATCTCAGTTAATGATCTCAGACCTTGTGGGCTGTCACAGTGCTCCCGAACTGCCTGGGCTATGGTCTCAGCACAGAGGTCAACGGGGAAACCAAAGATGCCCGAGCTGATCGCTGGCAGTGCAATGCTGGAGCAGTTGGCCATCTCTGCTTGTGTCAGACTTTCTCTAACTGCAGTCTTCAGGCGTGACACTGCTGTCTTCCTGTCAAAGTCAGAGAATCGTGGACCAACTGCATGGACAACATGTTTGCAAGGCAGGTTATATGCATCTGTTATGATGGCGTCACCAGGACGTAGACGTCCATTTTTAGCGACGTAGTCGCTGCTTTCTTTCTGCAGCTGTGGTCCTGCAGCCCTTAGCAGTGCCAAAGCCAGGCCGCCAATGTGGTCTAAGTCCTCATTAGCTGCATTGACCACAGCGTCCACACCAAAGCTGCAGATGTCCACCTTACTGACAGAAATCAGAACTCCGCTGTTGGTCTGCACTCTGCACAGGGTAGTTTCTTCTTCATAATTCTCTACTTCCTCTTCTTCTTCCTCTTCAATCTCTGGACGAAGGAGAATAACACATCTTAACTCATTCATTATTGTAGACAGGAAAATGCTTCCTTGGTTTTGGAAATATTTCTTTGCTCCGGGCTTGTCCACAGTTAAGGTGTCAGTAAAGAGAGCACTGGCCAGTTCCATAAAGCAGGATTTGGTTTTCTGGACATGAAGACGAGCTCCAGCAAAGCTGATTCTTGGCCTCTCTACATGAAAACTTACTGAAACATTATTATCTTTGGCAATACTGGACCATTCCTCTGTTCTTTTCTTTTCAATAAACTGAACAGCAGCACAGGATTGGACACGAATGGTTTCTTGAACTCGTGAGTAGTTCTCAACAAATACCCTCAGACTCTGGCTGACCTCTTTCACTGGATTCACAAAACCAGCCACTGTTATTTTTCTCTCTGGGTGCATCTGAATGGCCACAGTTTTTTTCTTCGATAAGTTGAAGATATCCAGCAGGTTTTGTTTCAGGTCCATCCAGGTAGGGAGTTTTAGAACTTCCGGATCTTCCACATTTACAATCTGATGAGCCAAAGCAACCTTCATCTTACTTTCCGCATCAGCAAGGATTCTGTCAGAACTCCCCAACAGGAGAAGCCCTTTGTTGTCGATGGTGTAGACTGCACTGATGCCTTGAGATGTGAACAGATCCTGGGACATGTCCATGGGATCCAATGTTCTGAGAAAGTCTAGAAGACATGGGGGGACATTCTGTTGTTTCTTACTCATATTCACATTCCTCTCCAAGATCCATGACTTAGTCTCAAAGACCTCTGCAGTGAGTCCTGTAATGGTTAACTTCTGGGTGCCTTCATCATAAGAGAGTTTCATCTCAGGAGAAATGTCCAGAGCAGCTGTCTGGAGCCCCTCCTGCTTCAGGATGTAGAACATCGCAGGGGACAAAATCATTTCCTCAGAGATGCTGTTTGTCTGTCGTTCAATGTGACTCATGGCTTTCAGAAGAATATTCTCCACAGGAGCCCTGATTCGTTTTATATCATCAGCTCGGCCAGCAACAGTCAGAACCCCTTTGGATGCATCCAGCACCAGGATGGCATCTTCCTTCACCACCGAACGGACATCTTTCTCTGCAGCTGTCCATCCCGGTGTATTTGCTTGACATTCGAATGCCGTGTACTGAGACATCAGGCGACGGAAGGCCTCTTGGACCTTACTCATCCAGTTTTCTACATGTTCTGCAGTCAGACCTTGCTGCCTCAAAAACTCCGGCACAGGGCTGAGTTTCACTTCAGGGTCATTCAAATCCACTCTGCAGAAGTGTGGACGCATCTGATCATTGATGTGTTCTGATAGTTTCTTCTCCACAAGGAATTTCCAGATAACGTGGTGAACAGGCTCTGTGAAGGGCTCGGGCATCTTCCATGTTGGGCGTTCTTTGCTGTACAAGGCGGTTCCCAGTGACTCGTAGTATGGATATACCTTCACTGTGATAGATTTCATCTCGAGGTCTTTCTTTACACAAATCTTTTCCACAACTGCAGCAAACAAGGAGCAGAGAAGCAAAGGTTAGGTAAGTGGTGTTAAGGGGATTTTTTTAAATGTTTCTATAAAGACTTATCCAAGTCACAAGGGGTTTTGAACCTTTTTTTATCTGACATAACCCCACAGACATAAAACATTCTTCTATAACTCCTTTCATATTCAAATTATTTCATCCATCCATCCATTCGCTTCCGCTTATCCTTTCCAGGGTTGCGGGGGGCACTGGAGCCTATCCCAGCTGTCATAGGGTGAGAGGCGGGGTACACCCTGGACAGGTCGCCAGAACACTAACACATAGACGCAGGCAACGATTCGCACTCACATTCACTCACAGATTCACACCTATGGGCAATTTAGATTAATCAATTAACCTATCCGTCAGTCTGCCCCAGGGCAGCTGTGGTTACAACTGTAGCTTGCCTCCACCAGTGTGTGAATAGGGTTAGGGTCAGGACCCTCTTGCTGTGCGGCTACCATGCTAACCACCGTGCTAACCAACATGCCACCGTGCTAAATAAACCTTTAGGGTCGCTGAAAGTGATGATGGCAGCCTGTTCAGTTGGGATCATGACAATTTTGGCCGGCAGAGTCCAGGTCTTCTCAAAATACAGCTCCAGCATGTCTAGAAATAAGACAGAAATACACAATTTTACAGCTGCTTAAAGGACAAATTCAATTTCTAAAGGTTCGTCTCCATGAAATTTGACAATAACGTGAGGTTTGTGTAATGATGAATGAGCTCAGGAACAGCAGAACCCCCTCAGGACATCCAGCATTCATTGTAAATAACATGACATAACTCTTGTTTTAAAACACATATTTATGCCGTAAATAAAAGTCAGCTCAAACTGACAGATATAACTTTTCCAAAACATCACAAAAAACTCTAATAATATAGAATCTACTACGTGTGAGAATCTTTTTTTTCTGCAGGTGTTTTTCTGAAACAGTTTTGGCAAGAAATCCTGAGACATGCTAGGATCTACAATTCTAATAATTCATCCCATATATTGAAAACACACTGTAATATGTGTTTTAAATATACGAAAGAGGAAGAAAACACATCTGTTTTTTTCCTCTTTCGTGAGGTTCAACACATATTACAGTGTGTTTAAAGAAATTTAAAACCCGGATAATGTGAAATGGTAACAACAAAAAAAGAAAACCAGGAGAAAAGGAATCATCAACAAATATGCAACAAAGCTTCAAAATACACACAAATACACAATCAGCAAACTCACATGAATCTAGTCCCTGTCAGGACTCTTGCTGCAGCATTTTGGATCAGCTGAAGGCTTTTCAGGGAGTTTTTAGGACTTCCTGATAATAATGAATTACAGTTGTCCAGCCCGGTTAGATACCATATTTCTAAGATTTTCAGGGCCAAGTGCAATAACCTCAGTTTGATCTGAATTCCTGCAGTTTAACTCATTGGTGTGTGTTATCTGGCTTCATGGACAGATAGAGCTGGGTGTCATCTGCATAGCAGTGTAAATGTATGCTATGTCTTCTAATGATGCTGCCTAAGGGAAGCATGTATAATGTAAACAGAATTGGTCCTAGCACTGAACCCTGTGGAACTCCATAATTAACCTCAGTGTGTGAAGAGGACTCTCCATTTACATGCACAAACTGGAGTCTATTAGATAGATATGATACAAACCACTGCAGCACAGTACCTGTAATACCTACAGCATGTTCTAATCGCTCTAATAGGATATTATGGTCGACAGTATCGAATGCTGCACTGAGGTCTAGCAGGACAAGCACAGAGATGAGTCCACTGTCAGAGGCCATAAGAAGATCATTTGTAACCTTCACTAAAGCTGTTTCTGTGCTGTGCTGAGCTCTGAAACCTGACTGAAACTCTTCAAATAAACCTCTGCAGATGATCTGTTAACTGTTTGACAACTACTCTTTCAAGGATGTTTGATATGAAAGGAAGGTTGGAGATTGGCCTATAATTAGCTAAGACTGCTGGGTCTAGAGATGCTTTTTGAGTAAAGGTTTAACTACAGCCAGCTTGAAGGCCTGTGGTACATAGCTGATTATTAGAGATAGGTTGATCATATTTAAGATCGAAGCATTAATTAATGGCAGGACTTCTTTGAGCAGTTTTGTAGGAATGGGGTCTAAAAGACAGGTTGATGGTTTGGAGGAAGTAATTATTGAAGTTAGACTTTTATATACAGTCTATGGTTTTTAGGAGCATATGTACCTTCAACCACAGTCGGAGGAAGACTCTCCACTCGGATGTTCGTTGCCGCCTCCAGAGGCCGAGCGGTCAGTCCTTGCTTCTTCATCTTTGAGCTGGTCTGACTTACAGAGAGGAATCTCTCCACATCTGCAAAATAATCCAGATTAATCCTTTCAGACTTAAACTGTTTCATCAGAGGATGAGAGACAGAGCTGGGCTATAAAATGTCAGATTTATTTATTTTAGTGTTATTTCTAATAGAACTTGTTTCAAGGTTAAAATCAATGTTTAATCTCAAAGACTGAGCCAGCATAAGCTGTCCACTGATATCAGCTCTACAATGTTTGTAAGGACATTTGAAAGACACGGTTTGAAAATATAAACATCTTAAAGCAACATTTCCAAAATGGTAAATGGCCTGTATTTGTATAGCGCTTTTCTAGTCCTTAAGGACCCCAAAGAGCTTTACACTACATTCAGTCATCCACCCATTCACACACACATTCACACACTGGTGATGGCAGCTACATTGTAGCCACAGCCACCCTGGGGCGCACTGACAGAGGCGAGGCTGCCAGACACTGGCGCCACCGGGCCCTCTGACCACCACCAGTAGGCAACGGGTGAAGTGTCTTACCCAAGGACACAACAACCAAGACTGTCAGAGCCGAGGCTCGAACCGGCAACCTTCCGACTACAAGACAAACTGCCAACTCTTGAGCCACGATCGCCCCAAAACATGGGAAATGAGATCTGGGGTTGAATCCAACGTGAACACTGAGCTCAGACGTGGAGTGAAAGGTTATACAGAGGAAAAAAGTAACCCACATGTGTCTGAAACAGCGTACATTAAGATAACAGTTTTTTATATTTCAAGTTTTGTAAAAATGTATATTAAAATAATTATTCAATTATTATTTTATAGTTTTATTGATTTGCTGTAAATATGGACAAATCTGCACAATTTATCTGAGTGCTGCATAAAGAGAGTTTTAAAATGTAAAATCAGAATCAAAGGTTTTAACAAAGTAGATCTGGGATGCCTGCCCTGTAGTGTAGTGTGTGGGAGGAAAAGTCCAGGTGTGTCCTACCTGCAGGGCTTTTGAATGTGACCACGGTGCTGTTGGATTCCCAGATGTTCTCCATGCTGTAGCCGTTCTCATCCAACCCGGAGATGTTCTCCACCAGCATGGAGAGCAGATCTGTGGACATGTTGTCTGTGACGTTTTCCAAAACCACCGCACAGCTCTGAGACGACTCTGAGTCTGAGAGAAACACGAGTCAGAAACAGCCCATCAGTGTTGGAGGAAAATGATTCTTGATTCCAGGCTGGTGTTCCCTAAAACTTTCCTTCATAGATTCAGAGAATTTGAGACTAATCAGATCTGACTTTGTTCACTTAAGACTGAAATCACGTGTCCGTTTCCATAACACTAGGGTGTAAGTGCTTATTATTTATTTCTAATAAAAATATTTTAATTGTGAGTCATTCACACTGCTGAGTAAACCTCTTTCACACAACGACTACAGGCGTGAACCTGCGACACTGAGAGTCTGTGACAACCAGGTGAGCTGCATGAGTACAGTGCAGGTCCAGTGTGTGCAGCAGTGAGCCGACCTCTGAAGAGGGGGATCCACTCCATCAGGACCACATCTTCATGAACAAGAACTCATCAATAAGACCTGAGAGTCTCATGAACACTGACATTACATAATATAGTAACAAAGTCACCCCCCTGTCTCGATGCATTTCTCTATCCCGACTATTATATCTGCACACACAGCACATTTACTCCACACTGTGAACATCAGCACACATGCTGCTGCTCTGTTCACACGTGCTCACAACTGGACTTCACACTGGTTTTAATACATTTACTGTGTCACTCAGACATTTAGCTCATGCTGAAGTTCACTCAGTGCATGTGTGACCACAGCTTTTAACAGCAGAGGAATCCAGTGGAATTAAAACAAGCTGTCACATACAGAAATATTACATTTGAACCAGCTCCAGCTTTGATGAGGCACTGTGGCACAGTTTTCACAAGTTACTGTCACAACATTTGTTCCATCAGTTTGTTTTTACCCTCTTTGTTGGCAGCAGCAGCTCCACTTCCAGGTTCAGCCGGAGGCTTCTTTGAGTCTGTCGATGAGTCTGAGAATCAAGAGGATCCAGTTTGTCCAGTTTAGAGTAATGATCAGCAAACATGAACACGTCGAACCACAGGCGCTCAGAGAAAAGCTCAGATGAAGCTTGAACACATCAAACTGATTTAAAGTTGATCTTATTGTTTTTCTTCATAAAAACGATGAATAATCAGTCAAATCAGAACATGTTTAACAAACGTATCTGACATCATGACAAATCATGATGTGAATGTGCTTCAACTTAAATAAAGTCCAGTAAAATCTCCCTTCAGTACCACAAACAATCACTGCAGCTCATTTTACACAAAGAAGCTAAAAAAACTAAATAAACTCTGTGATGATGAAAACTGAGGAGATAAGCTGAGGAGGAGGATTTACCTGAGACATCGTCGCTGCTTGTTGGGCTCTGAGAAAAAACAAAAATAAGATTTAATCTAAAAAAATTAATCTGCAATCAGTTTAATGAGTATTTCAAAGAGTTTTGGTCAAGAAAAAAAGAACATTAACCAAAATCAACACAAAGTTGACCAAAGCACTGCAAATCAAATGTTTGACCTCCTGCTGGGACCAGCTCACAAAGTCAGAACATCGATCAGTCCTGCCGATCGTTCGCATGAGAATGACGACAAGTTTTTATCAAGCATCTGTGTAGGACTGGACCTCTTTAGGCTTGTAAAGATGTTTCGGACCTGGAGTTTATGTTGTGAAGTCGCTGTCTTTGTGCGACACGCTTTGTGATGTGAAATTATTTTACCTGAGAGATGCAGGAACAAAAGAAACGTGAGTGTTTTTGTCTCTTCAGCAGGAAGTGACAGCATTAGTGGATCACCGGCTGAGAAACTGTCACAGTCCTGGGTCAGTGACCCAGTGTTTTCCATCTGTTTAATTTGTGTTTGTTGATTATTTGTTATTCATGGCGTTTTGGTTTCTGTCCTAGTATTTCTAGCTCCATAGTAGTATTTCCTCAGTTCTAGTTCTTAGGTGTTGCTGTGCTTCCCTGTGTCATCTACTCTGTACCCTCCTGTCCCTGTTTCAGGTTCCTATGGTCTCTGTGTTAAGTTTACATATTTTGAGTTCAGTCAGTGTGTTTCCTGTTTTGTCACTGGATTCAGTTTTGCTTCCTTCCTGTCTTGTTATGTTCAATTTAATTCAATTCAATTGTATTTATATAGCGCCAAATCACAACAAACGTCGCCTCAAGGCGCTTCATAGATACAGAGAAAAACCCAACAATCATATGACCCCCTATGAGCAGCACTTTGGCGACAGTGGGAAGAAAAAACTCAATGCATCCAGCCTACGTCTACTGCAGCATAACTAAGGGAGGATTGAGGGTCACCTGGTCCAGCCCTAACTATATGCTTTAGCAAAGAGGAAAGTTTGAAGCCTAATCTTAAAAGTAGAGATAGTGTCTGTCTCCTGAATCTTTCATGTCAGTTAAGTTCAGCCGTGTCTCCCTCCTGTGTTCAGTTTCCTTGTTTCCCCCTGTGCTTATATATTGTGTGTTCTTTGCTCGTGACTGGTCCGTCTGTGTCACCGCTGCACGTCTTCCCCGTGTTGCCTCAGCGTCGCCTCCGTCAGCTTTCCCCGTGTTTCCCGGTTCCTCATCCCTCAGGTTGTGTTTATGCTTAGCTTTCCTCGGTGTAGGTTTGCTTAGTTTTCTCTGTTCCACCTGTTTGCAGTATTGATCGGCTGTAAAGACTCACTTTCTGTCCAAAACGTTCTCCTGCATCCGTGTCTGCATTTGGGTCCTTATTCTTCTATAATTCCACATGTCTGACAGAAACATGTCTGATTACGACCATCTGACCTGTGTGACTGTGAAACTTTATTCTTTTATTCCAGCCTCGTGTTTTTCACCAGGCTGTCCACCTTTAAAACCTGCATCTGTATCTGAGACTCTCTGGTTTAAATTTGGGAAACTTTGAACACAGCAGATCGTGCTTCTCTTTTAATCCACGACAGCTTTCCTTCACCTCATGTTTCTCCAAAAATCCAGGAAGGTGATTTTAGGAAAAGAAGAAAGGACATTACATCATAACTGTGATTTTTCTTTAAAGAGTCCAGTGTTGACATATTTTAGTCATATCTGGCGACACTGTGGCAGTGAAGGACCCGACGACAGCAGCGTTGAACTTTTTAAACGTCTTTTCTTTTCTAACTTTCCGGCTGCTTCTGCACACACAGCCCTCCCCTCCCAGCAACAGCTTTAACAGGTCAGATGTGATTGGATAATGAGGTCAGGTGTGTGAGTCAGACTCCCCTGACACCACACCCTGAAGCCACTGCTCCACCCCTCCCCTGCAGCTCGCAAGCCACACCCCACCACAGTGATTGTTATATAACACTTTAGTGCTCAAACACTAACAGCGCTTTATACAGCACGCCTTGTTTATCCTTTCATACTTTCTTCTGTGAGAGCTTTCTCTCTGACACTCATAGTCTGATGGAGAACTACGTCAGGTTAGCACCCTGGCCAAGGATATCAGACGGGGATCAAACGGATGTGAGAAGTGTAAACTGGGAGGTTTGGAGGTTAAGCTGTGATTTCACTGCCTTATAAACGTGAAGAGAACATATCATCATCATGTCAGCCAGGCTGGTTATTGCTGGAGTTCAGAGGAGTCACACCCGGTCACACAGCAGCAAAACACACAAACAGCAACGAGGAGGAGAAGCTGCAAGTGGAAGTCAGGCTCCTGCTGCCGTCACACAGCCAGGAGTTTATTTCCACCCATGAAGAAAACACCTTTACAACCTGCCACACAGACTGAAGCTCACCCTCTCGTAAGGACAGCTGATCCGTCCTCTGTGCTGTTATTAAGACTCTTTGGACTGATCAGCACTGAAACAGGAATCCAGGTTTCTTTAATAAATCACTCGCTGCATCACAAACATGAAGCCACTTCAGTGACTCCATGATTATCGATGCTTCTGGAATAAAAATCTGCCAAATAGTTAACTGAAGTTTCACTTACAAAAATAGGGGAAACTATTTTTGCCCCTAAATTAACCCTAAAATAAATCTGATCAGAGAACCAGTGGAAATATTCACCTTCCTTTAATAACTGCTTCGTCCTTTTCTGCGGGACGTTTGTGTTAAACTATTATTTTCCTGTGAAATGAAACTCTGGAGCTGTTTGTGTCCTGAGCTGATAAGAAGCTCAGCAGCCATAAAACTCCTGCGTGGATTATTTTACAGTCAGTACCTGATGTTTCCAGATCTCTGATCAGCTCAGAATCAGAGGACCGAGACTGATGTCACAGTTTTCTGTTTTTAAAGAACTAACTGTGATATTTGTATAAAGGGAGGTGCTCAGTGATTAGTCATAAAAACCTAAAGGTGCTTGGTCCAAAAAGCTGAACCCAGAGCAGTGACAGTGAGCAGCAAACAGGAAGCTCTGAGTGATGAAAAACATCCACATGAAACATCTAAAACTGGACTTACTGCTTCTGAGCTCAGCCGCAACTGGATGGTTTTACTGTCCAGGATGATCTCATGATTCTTCCTCGCGAGGACTCGCTCTCTCACTGAAATCACACACACACACACACACACACACACACACACACACACACACACACACACACACGTTTAATGATCAGCTGTTTGTAAGAGAGTAAGAAACTAATCCCTCCCTGCTTCCACTTCCTGTGAATAAAAACCTGCTTCCTGTCATGTTTTGGTGACAGCTGCTGAGTATCAAAGCCACACAGAGTCCTGGTGTGGAATCATTTTCATGGCTTTAAATACACGTTTCTAAAAGTGATGAAGGCTCCACGCACGAAGCATGGAAATAAAACCCTCCAGGAGCTCCGCACTGAAGACCAGAGGAGCTGTGCCTCAACAACAACAGGAAGGAGTGGCACTGGAGGGTGAAGTGCATGCCGGGAAATCATCGCAGAGGCTCTGGGTGTTTATTAACCAGCTTCAATAACCGGACAGATGTGACAGTATGAAGAATTTCATATTTTAAAGCTGATGTAAGTCAGCTGCTCTCTGAAACTTTCCTCTCTGAGCTGAAAGGTTAAAAACATGAAGTTTTGAGATCCTTCAAAGCTTTGTGGCCAAACTTTCTCTGCAGTCTGTCCGGTCACAGTGAGACTCTCAGACCTGTTTGTTCCATCATTACACTCGCAGGTCTCCGTCTGTCGGTGTTTTTAATTATTAAATGATTTATTTTACTATCTGAACCACGATGAAGCGCACTCACCCTCCGGTGAGATGAAGTAAACGGCCGCCCTCGGGGCTCCTTCCTCCGCCTCCACCCGGCAGTCTCCTCCGCTCGACTTCTTCTTGCTCTGGAAGTAAATGTGCAGTTTGTTCTTCAGGGCTTTGGTCTGAGCCGGAGTCCAGTCCCCCTCCACGGTCACAGGCGGACACTCGGATCCCTCCATGCTGCCGTCCGCTCACACACACACGGACACACACACACTGACAGCCGAACACACCTCAAACTAAACTTTACTTTCACTTTCGTTTCTTCACAAAGAGCAAGAACTCCGGAGCCTGACTCACTGTTTATTCTGACACACGAAACTTAACTGTACAAACACGTTTCTTTAACCAGTCGTTCCTTACGTTCAGAATCATTTTACTCGTTTGGGACAAAACTCAAATATTATTTAAGGCCTTTTGTAATGTTTGAAATCATAAACACGCAGAGAAAACCCAGTAAAGAAATGCACGAATACATTTAAGGGTAAAATACTAGAAACCACAGAAAACGCCGCATTTATTGAAGCGAGGCTGTAAATGCAGAGTAAATATTATAAACCTGATAATCAGCGCTGTTAATGTGTAACATGCATTAAAAGACAAACAAAATCTACAGTAATAATTAAAAAATGATTTTTTTTGAGGTGACATAATTAAAAGTGAGCATCAGCAGTTTCAATGTAAACTAACATTTTAGATTTAATTATGTTTCATCATTTTAAATGTGTTGTAAAGGGAAGCTTACGTGTATTGTTTCAAGTACATTTTGTTTTTCTCTATAAACCTGTTAGAGCCGAATACCGCCCCCTGGTGGACACAGCTGCACATTGCGGTGGGTTTTGTTTTGAAATTGCAGAAAGCGAAAGCTGAACATTTAGAAAGATGACCCTCTGTCTCATGACCTTTCGTTCAGCAATCAGCTGATATATTTTCCGTCACCTGACAGAGAGATTACATGTTTGAATTTTACTTCTGACTTTACTTTCTGCAAAATGATCCAAAAACAGGAAGTTAACTAATGACCTATAATAAACATGCATTAGAAGTCTGTCATAGGAGATCATGTGACATTTACAATAAACAAAATTCATTTCACAACATTAACGACGATGCAGGAAAAGTTATTTTATTGATTTCAAGTCTTTTTGCTGTAAATGAGCTCAAACTGTTGAATGTTTCAGAAATCCACACAAGAACTTTTACAGGTCAGTTCCTGAATCTAAGACGCAAAAATATTTTTCTGACCACATGAGACGATTCAGGCTTCATAGGCCGCTTTGTTTTCACCTGCAGAGGAACCGTGATGAGCATCAGGAGGAGGAAGAACCACTTCAACCAAAACAGATTCAAATATTTGTGCTGCTGTTTAAAATGACTGCTGCCTTGGTGCAGGTGTAGGACGCCTGCAGGTACCTGGTCCTTTGAGGCATATTCAGCAAACAGGACGTGACAGACATCTGGTTCCCACAGCTGCACAAAGAGTTCAGTTTGATGATCTGATCTGTGATCAGATTTATGTTCAGTTGAAATGATTGACACGTCTCTCTGTGACTACACTACCCATGATTCTTAGCTGCTCTTAGCTGCATGATTCTTGTGCTGTGCATTAAGAGGGCAGTGAGATATTTGAATCATAACTGAGGGGAAAGAGGAATTTTCATATTTCCTGTTTTATTGGGGGAGTCGTGATGTTTTCCAGAAAGGTGGAGCTGTGTGGAGCTGCCGACCACAAGTGGAGGATGGGGCTGTGGATTTAGTGACATGTTTGTAAGTGCTGCATTTCCACAGTGGAGCAGTCTCATAGCATCACCTCCAGTTACCACACCTGCTGCTGCACATACACACAAATAATGGTTTGGCCCCATTAACTGCTATTCATCGAGGACTGTCTCATTAGCGCCCCCTAGATGAACTGCAGCCAATTTCGTATGAATATTATTGACTGAAGGAATTGTCCATAAGTCAGAGTGAACAATCTGACTGTTATAAATGTAAACATCTCAAATTTCGAACGTGATTTAAAGTTCAGTGAGGGATGTTTGTTAGGTTGTCGTTTACTCTGCCCTCAGAGGATTTAATGACTTCAAGTAAAAGAATCATCTATAAGTCTAATACTCGGAGAGAGCTCCATCAGTCATGTGACATCATCTACAACAAACACAAGGGCTCTCTGGAGACGACAGAATAAAGTTGTGCTGCATAGGTTTCCTTACAGATCCTCCTCCACCTGAGACCAGGGGAGGGCAGCAGGTGCTGGGTCTGTCGCTAACACATCTGCAGAACAAGTGTGACAAAGCAGGACAGAGTTTCATTTCTTAATAATTTGTTGCAATTTAATTTCTTTACTTCAGCTTTGATACAGTAAACTGACAGTAGGGATTAATATGAATTAATGAATATTCGCCTCCGTCAATGCGCCCAGGGCGGCTGTGGCTGCAATGTAGCTGCCATCACCTGTGTGTGAATGTGTGCATGGCTGCATGTGTAAAGCACTTTGGGGTCCTTAGGGACTAGTAAGGCACTATATAAATACAGACCATTTACTAGTTACCAATATTTCTGTTAGTTATGTCACATTTGTTGGTCACATATGCTCCACAGGCATCACTTAAAGGACTGCACTGATCATCAAGTCAAGAGAATGCAGGGTTATTTATAAAATATGAAGTTCCATTTGTTACCTTAGCTCGTGGCTAAGATGGAGGTGATTTATAACGTCTTATTGTCCTGAGACTAAAACACACGTTTCCAACCCTGTTATGATGTCTGGCATTACAGTTTCTTTAACCGTCCGATTCTGGGCAACCTCATCCCACTTTAGTGTTCCCATCATAATTCACCAGTTTTAGTAGCATAACAAACTTTGATCACCAAATTCAGTTCAGTGGGTCTTTCAGGGGGTTGTTCAGCCCCATTAACTCATTACATCACTTCCTATAAATGATGTAACAAGGTTGAGTAAAACACTCAAAATCCAATGAAAGAGGTGATCATCACTTTTATATGTTCAAGTGCACCGTGTGCAGGATTTCATAGAAGAGTCATACCTTCAGCATAATAATATTTCAGAGATGCAGAGTACATTCATCCAGACTTACTGTCATTTTCTTCGTACTTTGTGCCTCTCAGCCGCCTGACAAAGTCTCTCCCTCAGAGCTGTGGTGGGGGCTGTCAGGACGTGAGGGCAAGAAGGGCCAATAATCCAGTGCTGAAGTTTTACACGTTCATTTGATTTCATCATTTGATTCATGTTGATCATCTGAACAGGTTTAGATCTCGATCAGGCGAAGCAATGAGTTGATCTAAAATGAGTGTTTTCATACCACAGTCCCACAAATACTCAACACACTGATGTTACCCTGTGGTTGACATAATACAGCTGTTGGTGCAACATATAACAGACAAATTTAGGTTCAAACAAAACAGCAAGATTTGATTTACTGTGGTGAAACTGATGTAATTCCACGCTACACCAGAAGGTGACACTGTGTGTTTGTGTCGGCACTAACCTTCTGAGCTTTGGTAGAAGGATTGAAAAAACAAGAGGTACCAGAACACAATCTGATGCATGGCCCTGTTCTACCTGCTAGCCAAGACCAAAGCAACAAAGGCTGAACAACTCATTCTTTAGAGATAATAAGGAGGTAAACATACACTCAATACTTACATTTGTTATGATGAAGACACTCGTAGACAAACACGTCTGGAAACTCCTCAAATATCAAGCAGAACATTTTTTATCTGGCACATCTGAAGGTGACCAGATTTATACTGTGAAAGCAAAATACTTGGAGTGATGCCTGCTATGCAGTTTTCCTCTCCATTAAAGCTTAGATAGATATAAATAGATAAGATAGATTAGATTGATACTTTATTGATCCAACACGTGAGAAATTCAAAAGTTAGAACAACATAAGTGTCGAAGAGAAAAACTAAAAAAGCTTAAATTTTAATTCAAAAGCCATTAAATTTCCTTTAGTCTATTTCTGTGAGTGGAAAACATTAAATGATAAAGACTCTGCATCTCAAGCTTATCTCATAATCGTTGCTGTATTTTTATTTCATTATATTTATAAACTGCTGATTCACACTGAGCCTGTCATAACTGCTGATAAATGTCTTGATTTGATGACGTTAGTCTCTGTCGTCAGGTGTCTTCCTCTCCCCTGACACACCCTTTGTCCCTGTTTGCATTCAGCTCTCCTTGGTTACTGTCAGGACTGTGCTTTTGTTCACTGGAGGCAAAAATGATGCAACATTAGTTTCTGGTGAGAACATTTAAGATAAATGTGAGCAAATACTGAATAATAACACTGTACAATAAAATGTGATGTACTTCTTAATTACATACGCTCATGTGTTGGTATAGTTTAATTCAAAGTGGTTTTAACATGTAGTTTGACCCTAATGTAACATTTATGGTGTTATCAGGGCTTTTCTTGATGATCCAGGTCTGGGAATAAAAAAATCTGAACACTACGATGGATCAGCACTCATCTTTGCAGAACTGCTGTAATTCAGCCACACTGCTGGGGTTTCTAACTCGGGCAGCATCTCAGTCTGATTTAAGTCTGGATCTCAACTCGGCCACTCCAAAAGCTTCATGGTTTTTTTTTGTTTTGTTTATATATTTATTTATTTTTTATTTATTTTTTTAGCCAATCAGAGTTGGGGAATTTTGTTTTGGATCGTTCTCCTGCTGCATAACCCAATTGGTCTTGAGTTTCAGGGCATGAATTGATGGGTGGACATCCTCCCATCTGCTGTCTGGGGGGGTTTAGATGTCATTTATCTGTCTAAAGTCCATAGAAACCAGAACATGAACCAGCTTCCATTTAGAGGCAGAATATTTGGAAGCTGACTATGATCCCAGAGTTGATCCTTGAGATGACAAACTGCCTGGAGAAGCAGCTGATTGTGACTTTATTATATATTTTCACAAAGTATTTCATCCATCTATCCATCGCCACGTCACAGCAGCAGCCTAAGCAGAGAAGCCCAGACCTCCCTAGCAAATCAAATGAACAGCAAGAAGTACATACACAGAACAGCAACACATAAAAGCAAAGCCCTGGGGTGTACAGCCTTAAGCACAGAGAAGAGAGCCACACAGAGAGGGACAGAAAGAAGGAGGGGTGTCCTCTGGTCCCTGAATTTATAGGGACCAGTAACCCTGCCCCGTGCTGCTGGGTAACTTTCCTCTTGTCCTCCAGCCAAAGACAGCAGGTGCACGTCTGTGTCTGCGTGCGCCTGTTTTTCCGTGTCTATATGTCAGCTTGGGTCTTAGACTCCGCCTCCCTGGGAACATCTCAGGCTCTCCGAGGTATGGAGGTCTATCTCCCCTCACCACACTCCCTGCTGGTGGCTGATGCCCTCAGACGTTGGTGTGTTGGTGGTTCTTGGTGTCTGGGCGCTCATGTATGTATCGGCTCACTCCTGGTGGTCGATTGGCGGGGCCTGGATCCTGTGGCCCAGCTGGGCCCCTTCTGGGGGGTGGGGTGCCCTGCGGCCTCTAGGCCCGGTCCTTTCTGGCACAGCTGGCTGCCGGCAGAGCCCGCGGGCACGCCACTGTAACCCCCCTCTGGCCTCTGCTCCGTAGCTGCTGGGTGACCTCTCACTTGGGGCTCTCCTCAGCTCTCCCCAGGAGGGTGGCACGGTTGCCCCCCCTGGTGGTCCTCCTTTGGTCCTCATATTCTGTGGCCTGGATCTCCTCCATACCTGCTTCATGCCCTGGGGGACGGGGCTATAGCCCCCCACACTCCCTAGCAGATCATTACATGGAGAAACCTTTTGAATACAAGCGTGCTGATCCACACAGGTGTGCACAGACACAAGCTACACCTTTCTTGGCTGCTGCCTCAAAGCACATTGTGCGCTGTTGATCTTGCGTGCTGCACAATAAAATGTAATATTCAGTATCTACTGTTACCTACTGTGAGCTAGTTTATTGTGATGGTGCTGTTTTTATTATGTTGCTCTTTCTTATTTGTTTTTCTTTTTTTTCCTCCCCCCTTTCTCACCGTCTCTTCTCCCCTCCTCTATTTTTCTTTCTCTCTTTCTTTCATTCTTTCTCCCTGTCCTGTCCCACAGTCATGTCTGTCCTGTCTTTAAAAAACGAAAATAAAATAAATACATAATTATAATAAAGGTCAATCAAATGGACCAATATGGCAGGGCCATGATGATCCACTTGGTAAAATAAATCCACTTGGCATCTTTCTTGGCCTTCAGACAACAATTCTGATGGCTATAGATCCAAACGGGACAAAAAACCCAAACAAAACAAAAAGACAGCAGGTGCAGGGTTAGATAAAGGTCCTGGCCCGGGGCCAGTCAGGACTGTGGCTACCCTTTGCTTTGCCTTATCACAATAGGTCACGACACGGTCAAACATCGCACATTACCAAATTATTAAGTCTTACAACAAGCATTCAGCCAGTGGTCTAATCTTATACTATACATGTGAATAATACTTGACCTAACTACATAGGTTACATGCTTGTCTGTGTATACATGGTTACTTAAGGTGATTTTATTGTCACGTGTTACCGGAGCTGGAGAGTAAGTTATTCAGGAAAACTCTTCCTGGCATTAACAACCCTGTTACTGTAAAACCTTAATAAACAGTAGTGAGGGCAAAACGTCCTGTGCTTAAGAGTTACAGCATATACAGTAAAGTATATGTGTTCAGTGCAGATAGATATATAGTTATATAGATACACTTGTCACCCAAAACTCCACCACAGGATTGTATGGATTTTGGTGTAAAATGAACATTTTATTGTACAGGTTTTTTTTTTTTAATTATTTTGATTTATTTTTAGCATTGTTTGCTTATTCCTGCATTCCTCCTCTGGCAAGAAGCTGAATCTGTTTGGACCTGTTTAGTCTGTTTGTGCTGGGTTTCTGATTCTTGCTCCCCCCCTTGTATTTAAAGAACCTCCTAGTAGGACATTTTGGTGCACCAGCTTTAGTGTGTACAAACATATGAGGATTGCCAGAGTGTTTTCAAAATTGTGGTTCATAACACATACTCCCGTATATATATGAGATAGTAAACTGTTACACAGCGTCCAAAAGTAGCAAATATAATAATATCTTCATATTAGATCATCTACTGGAATCAGGAGGTAATTATAAACACTGGCAATTAGATCCTCAATTTCTCACCAGGAAAACATTCTGCAAATACTTAGAAGAACAGATCAAGTTGTTTTTTTGAGATATGACCAAGACGATTTATCATCTCTTTTATTGTGGTAGACGTTTAAAGTGTATGTGAGAGGCTGTCTTTTCAGTCGTCTGAGAAAAAAACGTAATAATGCGAAACATATACAGTTGGAGGTTCAAATACCAAAGTTGGACTCTGCCAAACAACCATCAGTACAGCTACACAGTAAAATATTGACTCTAAAGTACAAACTCAATAAATTGCTCTCAGATAAAATTTCCAGGACCTGTTAAGCAAACCTTGAATTTGGTGATAAGCTGCATAAATTACTGGCCAGGCATCTAAGAAAGAGAGAAAGTGGTCGGGGTCAGACTCAGGGTTGTTGATTAACTCTCATAAGGATATTGAGTCACTTCTGGCACTGCACTTCATTCTTCCTTCTTTTCCCTTTCAGTGGGTTCTCGTCACTTATGGAAAACTGGAAGTGAAACTATTCTTACTGTGGTTTTTCCCCACTTGGGTGCTGTGAACTGCTGTATGATCACCTGCTTTTACAGCGACTCTGACACCTTCCAGAAATAAACCGTGCAGAGCAGATTGTGTATCCAGTTTCATTTTTCCTTTTCAAAACCAAAAGCAAATATAGATGCTGGCCCCGCCCACCTGGTGGGTGTCTGGGAGGGGTGCGATCCTAAATGCTGCAACTGTGCATTAGAATAAAGAGGCACACAAGCTTGTTTACAGCTCTGACTGCAGGATTTATGAACAACACAAACTTATCAACCACTTCCAATGATAAGCAGCATGGCAGATGTTGATACACTGTCACAAAGGGCATGAACAACCTCAGCAACATGACAACTGAAGCACCACAGAGTGAATCTCATGGTTCACAGTCACCATTATAACAATATCTGTTCTTCGGCCACAGTAAACCACTTGTGCAAACATTTGCATCACCAAACACAATAAACTATAGACTCACAGTGAGTAACTAGTAAATAACCATTGATATAAATGCCATCACTGAAACATGGGAAGATTTCTTTAAAGATGAAAATCTCCCACAAATGTCCAGCAGTTAAAAGTAAGGAATGTTGGATTAATGTGAGTAGAAATAAAAAAAAATAGTGATTGATAAAAGATGTTTTTGTATGTTTTAACAACGTTAACAACGATGCATAACAAAAATAAAGGTTCACTGTGTGGATGATGTGCTGCATGAGTTGCTCATCAGGAAAACATGAGAAACACATTAAGTGCACAGGTATGTCTTTCAGTTTTGTTCTGCTGCACACTTTTATTTTCACTTTTACACTGACTGTGAGGATGGGCTGGGCCACATGTATATATAGCGCTTCACTCTGAGGACTCACAGCACTTCTCTCTGCAGCACTGACTTCAGCAGGTGAGTGGAAAGAAACTCAGACGTCTCTCTGCACATCACACAAACACAGCTTTATATTTGGTTTTACTTCAGATCAGCAACTTTCAAGTTTCAAGTCAAAGTTATAAGATTTCGCTGCTTAAATATAAAACATTACCAGGAACATGATAACTCATAAAGTTATTATAAAACACAATAAAAGTGTGTTTGTTTTCAGGAGTTTCACAGTGATGATAAATGCTTTAGAAAGATTTACATTAAGTCTTAATAAGCTTTTTTGATAGTGGACATTAGTGGAGTTCAGGAACAGCCACCAATGTTTCATTCTCATATAAAATCTGCCGTCAGCTCATCTCCATCTCTGCATGTCACTCCAGCTTCATCAGCTACTCTTCTTCTTATTTTGCTCTCAGTGGTTCTTGAGTGAGAAAACTTTGTTCTGTGGGAGGGGAAACTTTCTTTCCCTGCTTTTAAACTTTAGAATGATTAACTTCCTGTTTCATTCTTGAATGCATCAGTTTTGACTTCAGGATTTCAGCTGGTGAATAAATGAAGCCCACACTGAATTATTTGTCCCTAAATCACAGTGTGATGAAGCAGACGTTTCATTAGCCAGGGATGCTAATGAAGTGTGTGTAATGTAATGTACACGTCATTAATCCCTGTAGGGGAATTAGTCCTCTGCATTAGACCCATTCAGTCAGTGCAGCAGTGGGCAGCCACCGAGGTAGCACCCGGGGAGCAGTGAGTAGGGACGGTGCCTTGCTCAGAGGTACCTCAGAGTAGCCTTTCAGTGGATTCAAACCCCCAACCTTCCCATCATGGTGCGACCACTCTACGTACTGAGCTATGAAATTGTGTTTTTGTGTGCGAATGTGTGTAAAAGTGTTCCAGTTAAACTCAAAATGTTCTTTGTGTCACCAGGTCCATCAAACAGTTCAGTCCATCGTTTGTTTCTAAGTTCGGAGACATCATGGGATCATCATTGTCGTCTTGTGAGTCTGTAACTGTTTCTTAGTTTTCCAAGGATGTTGTCATTTCTCGTTTGCCACAATTTACTTTCATCATTTCTGAAAAAGACAGAGGAAACTACTTATGGCCAAAATATGGTTCAATTAATCCAATAAAATAAAAAGCAAAGCTTTTCTCTCTTTATGTTATATTTCCACTGTAGTGTCAATACACTATTAGAGCTTATGCCGAGTCAGACTGCACACACAACAGTTTGTTTACAAGTTGACTTCTTCTTTATTGGGATAACACAGAAGTAACACACACACATAACTGGGCGTGGTTCCCCCTACTGGCGATGGCTTGCATAGCACACAATAATTCTTGGTTCGTACATAACACTGTACTAAAATGGTTTTTGTATTTTTGTTTTTGCAGATGCCGGAGGGGATCAGGTAAGTCAGACCAGTCAGACATGAAGGCTGTGACATGTTACTGAGACTGGTTTTAAAAACAATTTAATTATTTAATTGAGGAATTAAATTTGTTTTCTTTTTTTTCCAATCCCAGGATGACAGGGAGCCAGAGCTCGGGGACTTGATTGAGATCTCCCGTGAGAACTATGCGCACTGGGCTGTATACGTCGGTGCGGGCTTTGTTGTTCACTTTGTAAATCACTGTAAGTTTCAGTCTAACAGCCCACATTCATTCAGTGTAGTTTTCAGACCACAAACAATATGTTTGTAGACTTGACTGTTACAATGATCCACTTACCAGAAATGAATAGGTTTGCATTCAGTGTAGAAACTCTTTATGAGCCGTTTTTATTTTCCTCTGTTTCGCCCTGAAAGCTGGAGCTCCCAGCGGCGCTTATGTCCAAGCTGCAAACGGCATTGTGCGGAAGGAGAAGATATGGAATGTGGTGAGAAAAGACAAGTGGAAAATCAACAACAGCATGGACAGGCAATACAAGCCACGCCCAGCTAATGCTATTGTGGAGGATGCTAAAGCGTTGGTGGGCAAAGAACTGCGATACGACCTTGTCTCATTTAACTGTGAGCACTTTGTCACAAAGCTGCGGTACGGTGTGGCCGAATCATGGCAGGTGGGTTAAACCGTGTTGCTGCTTTCAGGAAACAGTCTTTATGGAGCTGCTGTGAAAAAAATGACATAAAAAGGCACCGATGTTAGTCTGCTGCTCATGGAAGAAGCAGCTTTACATTATTATTTCATTATTAGGACAAGTAACAAAACCAATAACAATCATTGCGGTGTGTGATATTCTGTCAACTAAAACCCGATCATACATGACACTGACGGCAATTAGTTATAATATTTAGACACACGAGGGTGAAGCACACAGAGAAATGGATTTACTGCAGCTGATAACCAGCAGAGCTGTGAGGGGCTGCTGCTCAGATTTCAGCTGAGATTTTGAATTAAAACGTTTCTGACTGCTGACCAGAATTATTGATGCCATAATAATTTAAAGAAATAAAAATTCCCATAATCATAGTAATGACCAACAGCTGACAATGCTCGTGTACGTGTTCGTGTGTTTTTACTGATATCTCAGAGTTGTTGAAACTTTCAGTGGTGACTGACGACAATAATCTGCTCATAATGTTCCTGCAGAAAAACTAAACGACGTTTTTCCTCCTGCAGGTGGAAGAAGCAGCAGTCGGAGTCGTGGTTGGTGCAGGCGCCATCGCTCTGGCTGCATGTGCCGCTGTGGCACATAATTGACCTAGCTCATTTTGAATTCACCTGCTGATCCTGATTCCTGCTGTTCATTCATTTTAAACAAATCATTTTGAACAGTCTGGAGCTGCTGTTTTACACAAACACACACACATAGCTGTTAGCTGTTCCCAGGACCGCACTCTTCTGATCTCCGCTGTTGTTCCCGGGATCTTCTGGAGCCACTCGCCTAGCTTGGGAGTCACCACACCGAGTGCTCCGATCAACACGGGGACCACCGTTACCTCCACCCTCCACATCCTCTCGAGCTCTTCTCTGAGCCCTTGTTACTTCTCCAGCTTCTCGTGTTCCTTCTTCCTGATATTGCTGTCATTCAGAACCTCTACATCGATCACTACGGCCGTCTGCTTCTGCTTGTCTACCAAAAGAAGAAGATGACGAATTAAATAGTTGAAGCGTGTAGAGCATAGGTGTCAAACTCTGGCCTGCGGGCCAAATTTGGCCCACAGCCTAATTACATTTGGCCCACGAAGCCAAACCAAATGACTATCAGAGCTGGCCTGCTGGTATTATACAGCTAATATATATATTGTTTAGTATTAAGCTTTGCTTGTTCCATATTCAGTTTTTCAGCAAACTTGTTTGAGTCCATAAGAAAAGATTCATTCTTATATCTGGAGTAAGATTTTTTTTTTCTGTAAATATTAACGTTAGCCCGCGACTTTGTTCCAGTTTTGAATTTTGGCCCACTCTGTATTTGAGTTTGACACCCCTGGTGTAGAATAAAATGCTGTATCGATGTATGATTAAAACATGACTTGTTAGTGTTTTGAGGTCAGTGAGACTAAGTGTCAAAAATCAAGGCTGTAAAAATTTTTTTGAACTTAAATCAAAGAGAAATGAGGCTGAGTGCAGCTGCACCACAATAACTGATGATCAGGTACATGATTCCCCAAATGCTTTATCTTAAATTTAAAAGAACTTGTCATCAAAATGTAATATTGACATGTGTCAGAATAGGATACACCTGTGTATAAAAGCTTTCAGTGATTTATGAATAAATACTGTCTGATAATAATTCACTGTTTTTTGTGTGACTATTGAAATACAGAGAAACCTACAAATGATTAACACAGATTTGTTTTCTTCAGATTTTCTATTTGCATAGAAGACAAAGAAGAGAGAAAACACACAGCCAGAGCTGAAGGTCTGTGAGCATCAATATTTCTGCACAGAACTGAGCCATGAGTCCATTTTCCAACAAAGAAATCCAGCGAGAGAGCGATGGCCAGCTAGCAGATGATCTCTGAGACTGAAGAAAAGACAACAAAGTCCAACTGAGTGTGATATTCTGGATTAGGCTCTTTGAAAAGATCAGGACAGAAGGACGTGGATAGGTGCCTTTATTGAACAGCAGGACATCACACACTAACTTGTTGTTTTCTTAGTGTGCAGAAACTACCCTTTTTCGTTGTTATATATTGGTCAACCAAGAACTAGCCCTGTAACAGGCACTTCTGTATTTTACCACTGGGGGCCAACAATCCACTCTATTACATTCCTCCCCTTTTAGATTTGTAATTGAAATAAGCAACCCTTTAAAGAATGTATTTCACTGCCCCCACCAAAAGAAATATTCTGTGGCCCTTACGAACAAAGAACAAATGTAGCCATTACTTTTATTATTAAACTGTTCACTTCTAAAATAACTGGCAGTAAATAGCTAAAACATAACTCTACATTTTCAAAGATTCAGTCTCTTTGGGGGAACTCTGCGTCTCTCTGGGTATCTGCGTTCCACAGATGGGCTTTGGGTGGTTTCTGGGGTGGATACTGGTGGTTCATCGGTTGTCTGTTTAGGTGGTTCAGGAGGTAAGGGGTGTGATGTTAAAATCCCAGGTGGAGTTGGTGGTATCTCTGGAAAAACACCGTCCATAATCACTTCTGGCCGTCCCTCCGAAACCGGTGAAAATATAACTGGGGGTTTTTCCACAGTTTGTCTCCATGGTAACAGGTGGTCCACATGTATTGTGCGTGTTCTCTGTCCCTCTTGTATCAGGTAAGTAACACTTCCCATTTTCTTCAGAACCGTTCCCTGAGTCCATTTTGTTTCCCCCCCCTGAAGTTTCGGATACGCACAGCGTCTCCCTCCGAAAAAACACGAACAGGTTGGGTTTTGTAATCATGGTGTCGCTTCTGCTCAGACTGTTTCTGTTCAATGTGTCTGCTTAGTTCAGGTTTCAGCAGGCTGAAGCAAGTCCGGATCTGACGTTTCAGGAACAACTCTGCTGGTGTACGACCCGTCACAGTGTGCGGTGTACTGCGATACATGATAAGGAAGTTTGCCAAACGATGACTGAGTGGCAATGTGGCCTTACCATCTGCTTCCAGCACATTTTTCATCAGGGATCGTTTCAGGATTTGTACTGACCTCTCTGCTGCCCCGTTTGATGCAGGATGATAGGCAGGAACAGCTGTGTGTCTGATTCCATTTAACTCCAAAAACTGATTGAATTCCTTTGACACAAGTTGAGGTCCATTGTCTGAAACAAGCTCTTCTGGAAGTCCATATGAAGCAAATAACCCTCTCAAAACCTCAATGGTGTTGTGTGAGGTAATGGATGGCATAGGGAACACTTCCAACCATTTTGAATGACTGTCAATGACAACTAAAAAGTACTGCTTGCCTTTTTCAGCAAAATCAATGTGAATCCGTTTCCAAACTCTCTCAGGCCACTTCCACGGATGGAGTGGTGCAACGGGTGGTGACTTCTGTACAGCCTGACAGACTGAGCAGCTTTGAACCAGTTCTTGTATATCACCATCACAGCCTGGCCACCACAGGTAACTGCGAGCGAGTGCTTTCATACGACAGATACCTGGATGTTCATGATGCAGGTCTTCCAGCACTTTCTGTTGGTAAACCGGTGGAATGATGACCCGTTGTCCCCAAAGAACACATCCTTGTTCTGCTGACAGCTCGTGTCTGCGTGTAAAGTAAGGCTTAAGTGATTCGTCTTGCATATAACTCGGCCACCCATTCATGGTGTAGCTCCAGACCTTGCTGAGGATTGGATCCTTCATGGTTGCTCTCTCAATGTCTTTAGCTACTATTGGTAGCTCTTCCACATGTGAGAAATAGAAGATACTTCCCTCCTCTGCAATGTTGTCTGGCGTATTCCGAGGTAGACGTGACAATGCATCTGCATTAGCATGTTCAGCTGATCTTCTATATTCAATGTCATAGTTGTATGCCATTAGAATAAGAGCCCAGCGTTGCATTCTTAGTGCAGCGAGTGTTGGGACAGCTGACTTTGGCCCTAGTATAGCCAGCAGTGGCTTATGATCTGTTATGAGGGTGAATTTCCTTCCATACAGATATTTATGGAATTTCTTTACTCCAAAAATTATGGCAAGGGCCTCTTTTTCTATCTGGGCATACTTTCGCTCAGCTTCAGTTAATGTTCTTGATGCGAAAGCCACAGGCCTTTCCTCTCCATTTTCCATGACATGAGAGATGACTGCGCCCAATCCATAAGGTGATGCATCGCAGGCTAACTTCAATGGCAGATTTGTGCTGTAGTGGACCAACACTTTGTTCTGCAGCAGTAGACTCTTTGCATCCCTGAATGCTTTTGCACATTCCATGGTCCAAATCCATTTAGCATCTTTCCTCAACAGGTTATGCAAAGGCTGAAGAATGGTGGATGGATTTTCCAAAAATCGACTGTAGTAATTTAGAAGACCAAGAAAGGACTTCAGTTCAGTGACGTTTGTTGGTTCTGGTGCATTTGCTATGGCTGCTACCTTTTCCTCTAAAGGATGCAGACCATCCCTGTCAATACGATGTCCCAGGTACTCCACACTGCTCTGAAGAAAGTGGCACTTGGAAAGCTTCACTCTGACACCATGCTTCTCCAGACGTGTGAGTACTTCCTCCAACCTCTTCAAATGATCCCTTTCAGATGAAGCAGTGATGAGGATGTCATCCAAAAAGCAGGTCACATGCTCCATCCCCTGAAGGATTTGATCCATCACAGACTGGAAAAGAGCCGGAGCACTGGAAACACCATAGCTGAGGCGATTGTACTTATAGAGACCTTTGTGTGTGTTGATGACCAGATACTTCTCTGATTCTTCATCCAACTGTAGCTGCTGATAGGCATGAGAAAGGTCAAGTTTACTGAAGGATGTTCCTCCAGCTAAAGTGGCAAACAAATCTTCCGTATTAGCAAGTGGATATCTTTCCTCTTCAACACACTGGTTGACACTGACTTTGTAGTCACCACATATCCTAATTGTTTTGTCTGCTTTTGGCACAGTAACAATAGGGGATGCCCACTCACTTTTCTCAACCTTTGAAATAACCTTCACCTTTTCCAATCTGTCCAGCTCCTTTTCCACAGCTTCTTTTAGTGCATAAGGAACTGGGCGAGCTTTACAGAAAATTGGTGCAGTGTTTGGTTTAGTGTGGATTCTAGCTTTAAATCCCTTTATGCAGCCTTGGTCATCCGAAAACACTGCCTGATGGCGCTGAATCACTTCTAGTACTCCTGGCTTTGCTTCTTTCTGCACCAGTACCTTGTGTACTGTGAAAATCTGTTTCCAGTTCAGCTGTAGTTTCTTTAACCAGTTTCGTCCAATCAGAGCTGGTCTGTCTCCCTGAACAACGATCAGTGGTAGGGTGATGTTTTGAGTCCCATACTGTACTGGTAACATAATATATCCACGCACAGCAATGTGTTGGCCTGAGTAGGACTTGAGCTTTAGCCCACTGGCTGGTTTTATAGGGAAATGAGTGAGATGCATCTGATAATACTTGTCTGATACTACCGACACTGCTGATCCTGTATCCAGCAGCATGGTGGTGTTCTTGCTCCCAAGCGCAACATCCACTGTGTATCCCTTCTCACTGGAGGTGATGGAGTACATTGAATATACTCCAAAAAGTTCAGCTTCATCATTCCTACTTGAACATTCATCCTCAGTTTCCAAATACTGAGTTTGCTGACTGAATTTTTTATTCCTGCAAGCACGTGCAATGTGTCCTATTTTTGCACAAACATGACACTTTTCACTCTTAAATTTGCACTCGCGTGCTGAATGCTTTCCACCACAACAATAACATGGTTGCTTCATTCCTGTGTCTTTTTTAGGTCCCTTCCAGTTCTTTGGCTTGTTATTACCCTCTTGCCTGTTCTGTCCTTTCCATCCTTTGTTGAAAAAATTTGGAGCATTTGTCAAGGCATTTACGTGGTGAGGGTCCTGGCGTCCTGAGAACTCCATCGTATTTTTCGAAGCGAGTTCCATGGATACGGCAATCTCACATGCACGTGGAAATGTAAGATCTTTTTCCGATAGTAGCTTGCGCTGCACAGCATCAGAACGCAGCCCACTAACAAAACGATCCCTCAGGGCCTCATCCAAATATTGTCCAAAATCACATGTGGCTGACAACTGCCTCAGGGCGACAACATAGTCAGAAACTGCCTCCCCTTCTTTCTGGTTACGTTTCTGAAAACGAAAACGCTCAGCTATTACCACTGGAGTCGGCTTATAATGCGCACTTAACGCTCCAGTCAGCACTGCATATCCCATGGTACTCGGTACCCTCGGAGACACAAGATTCTTTAGCAGCCTGTATGTATCTGCTCCGATCACAGAGAGAAACGTGCACACTTTCTTCTCATCGGAAACATCATTTGCCAACATCCATTGCTCCAGCCGCTCCAAATATGACTCAAAATCTTCCTTCGATTCATTATACTCTTCAACACGACCCACATGCATCGCCATGTTAGCTCACCAAAAGCTGTTCCGCTGCAGCCGTGAAGAAAACGTCTTGGTTTGTCTTTTTTCTTTACATGTGAACACAGCCCTTCTACTGCCTCTGTCACGCTGTGGAAATCTTTAGAATCCTCGTCACCAGTTGTGATATTCTGGATTAGGCTCTTTGAAAAGATCAGGACAGAAGGACGTGGATAGGTGCCTTTAATGAACAGCAGGACATCACACACTAACTTGTTGTTTTCTTAGCATGCAGAAACTACCCTTTTTCGTTGTTATATATTGGTCAACCAAGAACTAGCCCTGTAACAGGCACTTCTGTATTTTACCACTGGGGGGCAACAATCCACTCTATTACATTGAGGGAAGAACATGAGAAACAGAGGCAACAATCAGGCAGCGAGTTGGAGCCAGAGTTTTATTGCTGCATTACTGATTGAAAATGTGGGAAACCACCATCTCCAAAATAAAAATAAACCAGGAGGAAACCAAAACTCACAAAAGTAGACAAACACACACAGACAGGAGGCAAAATATAGAGGTGTTGTTCAGCACTGGAGGGAGGGCGACCACGGCAGATGACATCACACGCTCTGCACTGCATTTTGTTCTTTTGGAGATGAAATAAATATTTTATAACACAGTGGGTTCATTCTGAGGCAGGAAAAAGCTTTTATTTGTGTACAAACCTTCAGTGACCCGTGAATGAAACTGTGAGAATAATAAAGTTTGTTTTATGGATGATTTTAGTTTCAAGTTTACGGAGAGTAAGAGAGCTCAAACCCAGACCACCAGCTGCCGAACGGCTGAGAGCGACCGGTCTGGGTTCGAGTCCAACCCATGGCCGCACGTCTTCCCCGTCTCTCCCCCTGCTCTTGTGTCCTTTCTTCACTTCATCTATCAAATAAAGCTAAAAAAAGGTCAAACAAACTACTATTTAAAAAAACACTACAAAACCGGAGCAACTCCAGGTCACAACCTGATAACTAGGCATGAAGGATGCATCACTTTTCCAGAGTCCAGTGTTTATGCTCCCGATCAAACTGAAACCTTTAATGCAGATTAATTTCACCAATCAGTGCTTTTCTTAGAGTTACACAGATGTTTAGTCCCCTGAGTTTCTTTCTACAGGGAGTGCAGAATTATTAGGCAAATGAGTATTTTGTCCACATCATCCTCTTCATGCATGTTGTCTTACTCCAAGCTGTATAGGCTCGAAAGCCTACTACCAATTAAGCATATTAGGTGATGTGCATCTCTGTAATGAGAAGGGGTGTGGTCTAATGACATCAACACCCTATATCAGGTGTGCATAATTATTAGGCAACGTCCTTTCCTTTGGCAAAATGGGTCAAAAGAAGGACTTGACAGGCTCAGAAAAGTCAAAAATAGTGAGATATCTTGCAGAGGGATGCAGCAGTCTCAAAATTGCAAAGCTTCTGAAGCGTGATCATCGAACAATCAAGCGTTTCATTCAAAATAGTCAACAGGGTCGCAAGAAGCGTGTGGAAAAACCAAGGCGCAAAATAACTGCCCATGAACTGAGAAAAGTCAAGCGTGCAGCTGCCAAGATGCCACTTGCCACCAGTTTGGCCATATTTCAGAGCTGCAACATCACTGGAGTGCCCAAAAGCACAAGGTGTGCAATACTCAGAGACATGGCCAAGGTAAGAAAGGCTGAAAGACGACCACCACTGAACAAGACACACAAGCTGAAACGTCAAGACTGGGCCAAGAAATATCTCAAGACTGGTTTTTCTAAGGTTTTATGGACTGATGACATGAGAGTGAGTCTTGATGGGCCAGATGGATGGGCCCGTGGCTGGATTGGTAAAGGGCAGAGAGCTCCAGTCCCACTCAGACGCCAGCAAGGTGGAGGTGGAGTACTGGTTTGGGCTGGTATCATCAAAGATGAGCTTGTGGGGCCTTTTCGGGTTGAGGATGGAGTCAAGCTCAACTCCCAGTCCTACTGCCAGTTTCTGGAAGACACCTTCTTCAAGCAGTGGTACAGGAAGAAGTCTGCATCCTTCAAGAAAAACATGATTTTCATGCAGGACAATGCTCCATCACACGCGTCCAAGTACTCCACAGCGTGGCTGGCAAGAAAGGGTATAAAAGAAGAAAAACTAATGACATGGCCTCCTTGTTCACCTGATCTGAACCCCATTGAGAACCTGTGGTCCATCATCAAATGTGAGATTTACAAGGAGGGAAAACAGTACACCTCTCTGAACAGTGTCTGGGAGGCTGTGGTTGCTGCTGCACGCAATGTTGATGGTGAACAGATCAAAACACTGACAGAATCCATGGATGGCAGGCTTTTGAGTGTCCTTGCAAAGAAAGGTGGCTATATTGGTCGCTGATTTGTTTTTGTTTTGAATGTCAGAAATGTATATTTGTGAATGTGGAGATGTTATATTGGTTTCACTGGTAAAAATAAATAATTGAAATGGGTATATATTTGTTTTTTGTTAAGTTGCCTAATAATTCTGCACAGTAATAGTCACCTGCACACACAGATATCCCCCTAAAATAGCTAAAACTAAAAACAAACTAAAAACTACTTCCAAAAACATTCAGCTTTGATATTAATGAGTTTTTTGGGTTCATTGAGAACATGGTTGTTGTTCAATAATAACATTATTCCTCAAAAATACAACTTGCCTAATAATTCTGCACTCCCTGTACTGTTTAATGTCAGTTCCGCTAAGCTTTCAGCTGAAACTTGTATTGACACAAATGACTGCTTGGAACAATGTTCAGTTGCCAGAATGTGAGCTCAGCCTGAGACACATCAGTTGTGGAGGGACTGCTGTTTCACTCTCGGCTGTTTCTGACATTAAAGGTCACGAATCAGAATCCTCAGTTAATCCCCGAGGACATTATGTAAATTCATGATGTTAAATAGGGTCAGTTCTATAGAGTCAGATGAACTCCTTCTTTACCTGGTAGGTCTGTTGACCTTTGTTTTGAAAGAAATTTGATGGCTGACTGGGTGACTTCTCTCCATTCACTTCCTCTCTCTTCTTCTTCTTTTTTAATACCATGATTTTTACTTCCTTGGAGAAACACGTGACTTTCAGTTCAGCTCAGCTGTTACCCAGATAGAATAAATGAGCTGTTCTGTAAAGGCTTCTAATGCAGATATAAAATAAACCATCTGGCACAACCGGTGAGCAGTGACAGGGTCAACAGAGAGCGTTTTTGGAATCGTTTTGGAAAGTTCAGTGACTTAACCGATTTAAACAAGCAATTTATTTATTATTAGTTAGAAATATATAAATGCAAGAAGTATCCAACGTCATCAGTTTTGATTGTAAGGAGTGGCGTGAGATTATTGTTTCAGTCTCGAGTGGAAACGAATCAGCTCTTACTTTGTGTACTAAGCCTTAAGGCTCGTCTGCCCATGGCAAAGTTAGGACACACCTTTAAATCTCTTTAAATACTTTCACTTTCACTCGGGTGGATATTTTTCAGGAAAACTGTTTAGTGTTAATGTGGTGGGTAATTCAACCGAAGTACTGCAGATACACTAAACAGCTGATCATTAAACCACGCCAAGCTTCAGTATTGACGTCACTGACTGATAATCGATCACTGATCGTCGTTAGGTGAGTCTGATCACATTTGTTGTTCTCTCGGTAATTTCTTTGACTGAACCATTGTCCTGATCCCTGAGACTGCTCACAGACTCAGCTCAGGTAAAAACTTCACTTCAAACACATCCAGAAAATTAATCAGAATATTTGAGGCGGAAATACAGAAAACAGCCCGAAACTAAAACGTAATTTCTAATGTGGAATTCGATTCTCTGATTATCAGTTTGTTTGGAAAAATGAGACGTTTCCGGTTTCGTTGTAGATTTTTTCATTTATTTTTGAGGCTGAAATCATCAGATCGTGTAATAAATGCATGATTTTAAATCTTTAATACTACCAGGAAGAAAAACGCACATAAGTAAAAGTTGCATATCATCCGTATTTGCCTTGTTATCAGTTAAGCATCAACAAACATGTCTTTGCAAGTTATACTGTTGATGCCTGATAGTTCATAAATTATTTAATCTCTGATTTCTGGGGCCTGTTCTTCGTACCTCGCTAAGTAAGTTAGCTGGATCTGATTGTTGACGATTTCACGTGATCTTGGATCGTTCGGTTCCCCGAAGCTCATCCGGGACTTGCTGTCATAGCAACAGAGCCGTAAGCGTAAACCTGCTCGGGAGCAGGTTTACTTTATGTAAACAGGATTAGATCGCGGCCACGCAGGTATGTCCGCTTCATTTATACGAAAGCAACAGCGATATTTTACCACTGTTTCACCATAAATAAATAACATCAATGTAACTGAAGATAATGCAGCACTTGATCCTTTTATTGATTTCACACAGATACATACAGGTCATTTCCTAAAAAAGGGAAATGTACTATTAACATTCTATTACATGTATGTGATTATTACAGATGTAATTCATATTTCAGAGTAGTAATTGTAAATTACTTCGTGTAATCAAGATGAGAGACCACGGCTATAAAAGCCAAGGTGGATTTGGGAAGCCTGTCGCAGCCATGTCCTGTCCGTATACGCGAGCCACCCATTGTGGAAGGTGCAAGATTGATAAGGAGAGTCCTCAGAATCCAGCGTATATTGCGGGACAGACAGGATCCTTTAGCTCAGCGCGACAGTGTGCTCATAGAGAGATATCGATTTTCCCGTGAGGATATTATTTACTTAACCAACTTGTTGACGAGGGGGTGCAGGACCACCACCTGTCTTTTTTTGCTCTGCCCTTTTCTTGGTTGCTGTTATAAACAAACAAACAGATTATTTCAGGGTCTCTTTTCAAGAGACTAAAGTGATAAATATTACCATTCTATAGAATATTCTTATATTTCACTTTTACTTGTTCCCATGTTCTAGTGGGTCCTGTCGTGGCTCTAATGTGAAAGAGGATATAATGTAATATAATATAATAAATTTACCCTACCACCTACTGGTGTTGGCCAGAGGGGCCGATGGCGCGATATGGCAGCCTCGCTTCTGTCAGTCTGCCCCAGGGCAGCTGTGGCTACAACCGTAGCTGCCTCCACCAGTGTGTGAATGTGAGAGTGAATGAATAGTGGCATTGTAAAGCGCTTTGGGTGCCTTGAAAAGCGCTATATAAATCCAATATATTATTATTATTATTATTATTATTAAATTACTTACGAGTTTAATTTGTCAGCAACTTTCTGCCAGCCCTCTCTCCTTGCTTTTGCAGCCTTTGCAGTGTTCCCTTGCGTTCTGATTAAACTCTGAAACTCCTGAAATCCCTCACTCAGGAGTTCTTGCTCTGCTGCCGAAAAATACCGAGCCGAGCGCACTCCCTCGACATTTTCGCCGACCAATCAGAGGGTTGCCGATCAATGTTTCTACTATCGATGCGTAGCCCCTTTTACGACACCCAGTGATCTCACATTACTTCATCCAGCTGTACTAATCGTCAACAGCAGGTGTGTTCGGAGAACCGGATTAGCGAGCTCACGGTTAGCGCGATGGTTTGATCTTGGATGTGTCATTTGATCTTGGATGTAGTGAGCGACGTACGAAGAACGGGCCCCAGGTCTATTTATCAGAGTTCCTGTGTGTAGTCAGTGGACACACCCGATTCTATAGGTTTCCTACTTACGGAAGTACAATATGTTTTTTTTAACATTGTAAGATGACGTAAAAAAAAAGCTCGCTCTGCTCAGCACAAACTGATAAGTTGAGGAAGCCCCCTCAGCTCATTTTTGTTATTTTTTATTTTTTATTGTGTTTGTTCGATAAAAATTACCAGTGGAATAAAAATATGTACATCGGTTGCATGCAGTGAAATTCTGTTTAGTCCGTCTTGTTCTTCTGTGGCGTTAAAGCCGCACTGAGTTTGTGTGTCTTTCTAAGCTCTGCCCGTCTTTATCCACTCAGGATCTCTGTGCAGGCATCACTGCAGCTCCCCATCTGTTTGAAAGTGTTTAAAATACGGTTAATATACTTTGTATGGTTTTGGGTATGTTCATCCACATACTGATGAGCATTTTTTTAAACACTAAAACTTTGATTTAAACAGTTACAGTCTGAATACACAGAGCCTCTGCAGTGAGACTCAGACCAACCAGATATCACACATGCAGAGGCTGTATTACCACCAGAGATTAGACATTTAAAGTCAAGAAGTCTGTATTAACCAAGAAATACATCCCAGAGTCCATCATCACCAGGAACGATTAAGCTAGGCGGCTAATATGTGTTTACATGTAAATGTGTTGATAATGTCTGTTTAACTTTCATGTTGGCTTGAAATAACAATATCTCCCCCTGCTGGTACTGCAGCTTACTGCAACTTCTGCAAGCGCGGTATGGACACCGTGGACCGGCGTGTCCAAATTTATACAGCAGCAAAGCACAACAACAGTTGTCTCAAGGCACTTTATTCTGTAAGGTAGACCCTGAAATAATACAGTAGTGAATGGTCTTGACCACTGTGGCCTCCTCCCCCCCCCCCCCCCCCCCCCCCGCCTCCCAAAAAAGGGACCAAAAGAGGCAACTGCCACCAACCCACCTAAACCCACCTAAACCCTCCTAAACCTAAATGTCAGTAAGAGATCATCTTTGTAACAGAATAAATCAACATTTTCTCTGTATTACAATTAATCAGTTGGAACTCATTTCCACATCTAATCCCCTATTTTAACCTCTGACCTTTGCAAAGACTTGATGTAGCTTGTTAATAGATAACAGTTGCTCCATTAGTCTTATATACTGCTATTATAGTCTTATATTATAATATAGTCTTAAATATTGAGAAAATATGTTTGTATAGAAATTTGCAGGTGTTTCCTAAACTGAAAAACATCATCAGTCACTGTTGAGCCTCTGAGCAAGCTTCTATAGAGGAGCATGTCTGTATCAGACTGTTGGGCACTGAAAGGTCTCAAAGCTTGTTTTGAAGCCGCCCTCTGCTTTCTAAGCCTCTGATCCTGAAATGATCTCTGACATTTTGTTCCATGCAAATCAGCTGCTCGTTCATGCTGCACAAAAACAGGTTTAAAAAACAATGCTACCCATCAACTACATTTTTCTTCCACTGTCACAACTGTTTGTTTAAAATATTTCAAACTCACTTGGTTTAAATCTGTATTATTGTAGGGACCTCTGATCACTCTGAGGTCAAACACAGTCATAAAAGAATCTGTTTTCTCTTTAAGCTCAACTTTCATTTCCAATTGTTTACATTTCAATACTTACTGTAACACACACACAGATTTTAGGTCTGACCAACTGTCTCAGCTGTGGGCAAAAGATGACAACCAGTAAAATTCTAAAGCATAGTTTATTAGTAGAATGATTTGAAAAAATGAAGGGATAAGCAGTTCAGTGTCCCACTTGCAACAGGGAAAAATATCTCATCTTAAATATGGCCATGTGACATACCTATACAGACAGGCATAATATCAGAGCAGTGTTTGTAGTGTGAGCTATAAGTAAACCAGAGTATCAGTGCAATCAAATACAGAATGCAACTCCATCACAGCCGCTGCAAAAACAGTCACAGCAAATGTGTTACACAAAACTACTCCCAAACCAGTGCTTATTTCCCACAGCAATATGGAGATGAATTAATATAGACAATATTACTCCACCACGTTACCAGCTCCAACATAATGTTTAAACTTGAGCTTATCATGTAATTGAATGGAATGGTTGTGTAGAGTGCATTACTTTATGAACTTCTATCTTGTTTTTTTCTAATCCTATCTTATTACTTTTGTTTCTCTAGTGACTCTTTCCTCCATCATGGCGACTGCAGCACCTGGTGAGTCCAATAAGAATTTATAACTAGACTGAGACTCTGCAACATAATAAAACACAATCTTATAGGAAGAAATCAACAACTAAATAAAATATATTCAGCATTAGTGACAAGATAGAGCAAATAGAGAAGGATAACCTACACACCAGCTTTACTCTTCTCTGCACAATCAAATCAACCACACAGAGAAACCACAGAGATAACATCAACAAACTGGCCGTAACCCTAACTGCTTTAAAGTTGTTCTTGAAAATATTTTAACAGGTAAACTCTCAGGATCCTGGGTCTCTCGACCCACCGTTTTGAGTTCCTTGTATCTTTGTGATTTTGTATTTTGATTGATGTTTAACCTCCTAAGATCCGGACTCTTCCACAGCAGCATTTTTAATTTCTCTTTGATATTTGGGCTGATTGGGGCCCGATGAATGTAAAAACAAAGAATTACCAGATTATATTTTTTACCTTATTTTTGTTTTTAAGAAAAATAAGAGGATATGAGGATATTTGTTTAAAACTTCAATAGAACAGTAGAATATAATGTCCTCGTAAGTGGATATCAGGCCCATGTAGAGCAAAATTGAGTATTTTGGTCTAAATAACCCAAAATGTGATGTCCACATACAGGGAGTGCAGAATTATTAGGCAAGTTGTATTTTTGAGGAATAATTTTATTATTGAACAACAACCATGTTCTCAATGAACCCAAAAAACTCATTAATATCAAAGCTGAATGTTTGTGGAAGTAGTTTTTAGTTTGTTTTTAGTTTGAGCTATTTTAGGGGGATATCTGTGTGTGCAGGTGACTATTACTGTGCATAATTATTAGGCAACTTAACAAAAAACAAATATATACCCATTTCAATGATTTATTTTTACCAGTGAAACCAATATAACATCTCCACATTCACAAATATACATTTCTGACATTCAAAACAAAAACAAATCAGCGACCAATATAGCCACCTTTCTTTGCAAGGACACTCAAAAGCCTGCCATCCATGGATTCTGTCAGTGTTTTGATCTGTTCACCATCAACATTGCGTGCAGCAGCAACCACAGCCTCCCAGACACTGTTCAGAGAGGTGTACTGTTTTCCCTCCTTGTAAATCTCACATTTGATGATGGACCACAGGTTCTCAATGGGGTTCAGATCAGGTGAACAAGGAGGCCATGTCATTAGTTTTCTTCTTTTATACCCTTTCTTGCAGCCACGCTGTGGAGTACTTGGACGCGTGTGATGGAGCATTGTCCTGCATGAAAATCATGTTTTTCTTGAAGGATGCAGACTTCTTCCTGTACCACTGCTTGAAGAAGGTGTCTTCCAGAAACTGGCAGTAGGACTGGGAGTTGAGCTTAACTCCATCCTCAACCCGAAAAGGCCCCACAAGCTCATCTTTGATGATACCAGCCCAAACCAGTACTCCACCTCCACCTTGCTGGCGTCTGAGTCGGACTGGAGCTCTCTGCCCTTTACCAATCCAGCCACGGGCCCATCCATCTGGCCCATCAAGACTCGCTCTCATTTCATCAGTCCATAAAACCTTAGAAAAACCAGTCTTGAGATATTTCTTGGCCCAGTCTTGACGTTTCAGCTTGTGTGTCTTGTTCAGTGGTGGTCGTCTTTCAGCCTTTCTTACCTTGGCCATGTCTCTGAGTATTGCACACCTTGTGCTTTTGGGCACTCCAGTGATGTTGCAGCTCTGAAATATGGCCAAACTGGTGGCAAGTGGCATCTTGGCAGCTGCACGCTTGACTTTTCTCAGTTCATGGGCAGTTATTTTGCGCCTTGGTTTTTCCACACGCTTCTTGCGACCCTGTTGACTATTTTGAATGAAACGCTTGATTGTTCGATGATCACGCTTCAGAAGCTTTGCAATTTTGAGACTGCTGCATCCCTCTGCAAGATATCTCACTATTTTTGACTTTTCTGAGCCTGTCAAGTCCTTCTTTTGACCCATTTTGCCAAAGGAAAGGACGTTGCCTAATAATTATGCACACCTGATATAGGGTGTTGATGTCATTAGACCACACCCCTTCTCATTACAGGGATGCACATCACCTAATATGCTTAATTGGTAGTAGGCTTTTGAGCCTATACAGCTTGGAGTAAGACAACATGCATGAAGAGGATGATGTGGACAAAATACTCATTTGCCTAATAATTCTGCACTCCCTGTATGTGGACGGCAGGTCCTAGGAGGTTAAGGTTCTCTTTGTTAATCTTAGTTTATTCCATAGTGCTCAGGGTTCTAGTTTAGGTTTCCTGTATTCTCTGTTTAGTTCCATCCATCCATGTTAGTTCTGGTGTTATGTTCTCCTTGTGTTCTGTGTTTCCTCATCCTGTCATGAGCTCCTACATGTTCTCTTTCTCCCTCCAGGCTGTCTCTGTGTATTTCCTATTTTACTTTGAAGGTCTGTGTCTCATGTTAGTGTATACTGCTTACACAAATGAAATATAATGAATCGATGCTTGTCTCTTTTTGCTTTTCTATTCTGTTTTTCCACAGTGTCTGAGCTGAGGGTTGCTCTACTGGGAAGCAGCTGGAGTGAGAAGAAGGAAGTGGGAAATCTGTTACTGAGAAATAATGTCTTTAATAATAATAATAAACCTAAAGGCTGTGTGAGAATTGGTGGGACACTGGATGACAAAAAATTAGTTGTCATCAACACCCCCTACCTGCCTCCTCTCAACACCTCCCAACAAGATCTGACAGAGTTTATAAAAGACTTTGCAAAACGCTCTGATCCTGGACCTCATGTGTTCCTGCTGCTTGTACAGCCTGAAAACTTTACAGAAGAACACAAACTGAGACTCTGCAGAGTCCTTCAAGGTTACAGTGATCGATCATTTGATCATTCACTGATACTGATCTCAGCACCCAGAGAGGAGAGCTCAGGTTCTTCAGAAGATTTCATGAAAAGTCCAGAATTAAATGAAATGATCAAAAAATGTAACCTCAGATACTTGAAGAGGAGCGACATTGAACATTCAAAGCTGTTAACACATTTGGGTGAAATTATGAAGGACAACAATGGAGAGCATGTCAGCTATGAAGCTTTTGAGGACACAACACAAACAATAGCAGGAGAGCAAAACCCAAAACAAAATGAGACAAAGACTCCTATCACCGATAATGTGGGTAAGTGGAGAAGGTTTGTATGTATAGGCTCTGACCAGCTTATACATGCAAAAATATTTATATTTTCACAATAATCAAATCAAATCCCTCCTTTAATCTCTCTCTGAATTTTTTTTCTGACAGCAAATAAAATTATCTGGGATTAATCATGTATTTGAAACTTGGTATTAAATTTCTCAGTGATTAACTCAAACATCCCACAATTCTTTACAGCTAAAACCTTCAGTAAAATAATTTTACTTTTAAACAACTAAAATGTTTTGTTTTGTGTAATGTCATTTTTTTTAACTAAACTTGGTAATAAAACTTGCATTATGAGTAAACAGTTTAAAAAGTTAACATATTTGGTAACAATTTATAATACAACCTGCAACTAATGGTGTAATTCACCTTTAATTAAACGTCATTTCAGTGGATTTTGTTTGAAATTCCATCCATCCATCCATCCATCCATTTTCTTCCACTTATCCGGGGAAAAGATGCAGAGGCAGCAGTCTAAGCAGAGAAGCCCAGACCTCCCTCTCTCCAGCCACCCCCTCCAGTTTGTCCAGGAGAACACCCAGGTGTTCCCAGGCCAGCCAAGAGATATAATCTCTCCAATGTGTCCTGGTTCTGCCCCGGGGCCTCTTCCCAGTGGGACATGCCTGGAACACATCACCCAGGATGAGGTGGTTGTCAGTTGCCTGAACCACCTCAGCTGGCTCCGTTCAATGTGAAGGATGGGGATCCACAGTCTTGTTCTTTCTGTCGTTATGTAATTCGGTCATTATGTAATGACCAAAGGTGAGGGGAGGAATGTAGATCAACTGGTAAATTGAGAGCGACGTTTTACGCTAATCTCTCTCTTCACCGTGACAATCGGTACAGTGTCCACATCACTGTAGCCACAGCACCAGTCCGTCTGTTGATCTCTTGGTCCTGTCTCCCCTCACTCATGAACCCTGAGATACTTAAATTACTCCACTTGGGGCAGGAACTTGTCCCTGGTCCGGAATGGGCACTCCACTCTTTCCCACTGAGGACCATGGCCTCAAATGTGGAGGTGCTGCTGCTTCACACTTGGCTGCGAACTGTTCCAGTGCAAGCTGGAAACCGTCAACTGATGAAACCAACAGAACTACATTATCTGTGAAAAGCAGAGATACCATTTTGAGACCGCCAGGTGGAAGCCTTCCGCCACTTGGCTATTCCTAGAAATTTTGTCCATAAAAAGATGAATAGAATCTGTGACAAAGGGGAGCCTTGGCGAAGTCCAACACCCACCGGAAATAAGTTCAACTTATTGCCGCCTATACCGACCAACATCTTGCAACAATCGTATAAGGATCAAATGGCAATGGTCCAGTAGCTGGTCCAGTGATCTGTGAATAAGACAAAAATCGCATTGTTCTTTCTGTATCCACAGTTCTACTAACAGACGAACTCTCCTTTCCAGCACCCTGGTACAGACTTTCCTGGGTAGGCTGAGTCTCATGGTCCTGGGTCTTGTGACCCAGTGTTTTGTGCTGTTATCATTTGCATTCTGCAATTTTGTGGATTTTCATGGTTTAGTTTTTGTATTTCTAGTTCTGTTAGTTATTCTTTAGTGTTTTGGTGATTTCTAGTCTTTAGGTTTTGTTACTGTGTCTACTTTTTGTTAACTAGTCATCCTTGTCTCTATATTTGTGTATTTCCTGTTTTACTTTGACAGTCTGTGTCCTGTATTAGTGTTTTCAGTTTTGCTCTCCTCCCCGCCTCATCACATCTGATTAGTCCGACCTGTGTTCCCCTCATGTTTCCTGTTTTCCTCATTACCCTCTGTGTGTATCTGTGTGTATGCATAGTGTGTCTTTCCCTCTGTTCCTGATCAGATCGTCTGCTTGTCATTCCTCTGTATTTCCTCTGCGTTACTTACCAGGTGTTCCCAAGTCTCTGGTTGCTTGTTCCCGGTTTGAGGTTTTTGTATTGTCTCCTATTTTAACATACATGTTGATGATGACTCCGACCTCTTTGCCAGAGGTTTTATCAACATTATGGATTCTTTTCATTTTACCCAGCATGTGTCCGGCCCCACACATAACAAAGGACACACGCTGGACATTGTTTTTACTTTGGGTTTGAATATTGATTTTATTTGTTCTGAGGACATTTTTTATCTCTGATCATCACTGTATTCTTTTTAACATGTCTTTTCATGAGCCTTTGTCTCCTGTTAACCGGACAATTATCTCGCGCATCATAAATTCCATAAAGAGAAGGGCAGCATGGTGGCACGGTGGTTAGCACTGTTGCCGCACAGCAAAAAGGTCCTGAGTTCAATTCCACCATCAGGCCGGGGTCTTTCTGTGTGGAGTTTGCATGTTCTCCCCGTGTTTGCGTGGGTTCTCTCCGGGTACTCCGGCTTCCTCCCACCGTCCAAAGACATGCAGCTTGTGGGGATAGGTTAATTGGATAATCCAAATTGTCACTAGGTGTGAATGTGCGAGTGAATGTGAGTGCGACTGGTTGTCTGTCCCTGTGTGTTAGCCCTGCGACAGACTGGCGACCTGTCCAGGCTGTACCCCGCCTCTCGCCCTATGACAGCTGGGATAGGCTCCAGCGACCCTGAAAAGGATAAGCGGAAGCAAATGGATGGATGGATGGATTATAAATTCCTCCACAGCGGAGAATTTCTTGGATGCTTTTAATTTAACACTATCCCCGCAAAACGGCTTTGATTTCTTAACAGATCTATTTATTAACCATTGTTTTTCGATTTTAGATGAAATCTGTCCGGTTAAAATGAGACCCATTTCTGTTTCCAAGTCCTTACCCTGGCTAAATGACAACATCTGCTCCATAAAACGTGATTGTCATAAAGCTGAGCGCTTATGGAGGAAAACTCATTTAAATGTTCATCTCCTTTACTTAAAGGATCTTTTAGCCTCTTTTAACAATGCAATTAGAGATGCGAGGGCTGCTTATTTTTCTCATCTGGTTGCAAAGAGCCGAGGTAATCCTAAGGTATTATTTGACACTACTACTGATATTATTACTCCTGCTCCACCTGCTGCCATTATTTCTTCTAATGAAGACTGTGAAACATTTCTTTCTTTCTTTCTAGAAAAAATTAGTAATGTAAGGAAAAAATTGTCCCCATCAGCATCTGCATTGTCGGTTCCTATGTCAGTTGTCGTTTTAGAAAGCTTTTTACCCGTCTTACTATCAGAGCTGGAAAAAATAGTTAATGCAACAAAAGCATCCTCCTGTTCACTCGACATTTTACCCGCATCGTTATTCAAAAATGTCTTCCACTCTATTGGTCCCTGTGTGCTCACCATAGTTAACACCTCACTGGGATCTGGTAAAGTCCCTGCTTATTTTAAAACTGCTGTTATACACCCCCTGTTAAAAAAGCCTACGCTGGACCCATCTCTCACTAGCAATTACAGACCAATCTCAAAAATACCGTTAATTGCTAAGATACTAGAGAAGGTTGTGGCTAAGCAGCTTACAGCAGTCTTAGACAAACATAATATCTTTGACAAATTTCAGTCTGGCTGTCGTAGAGCTCATTCTACTGAGACAGCCCTTCTTAGAGTTTCCAATGACATTCTGATGCAAAACGATGCAGCAAAGTGTTCTGTACTCCTAATCTTGGACCTCACGTCAGCCTTTGACACTGTTGACTATTATATTTTTCTTGAAAGGCTAAAATACTGGGTTGGTGTATCTGGGTCTGCCTTAGAGTGGTTCTCCTCGTATCTCTATGAACGATACTTTTCTGAGGCGGTCTCTAAGTACATATATTTATTAGTTTCAGGTTGGCCATTCTTGTATTTGCTGGTTTGTGTTGTTGTGTTTGCACATCTCTGTTGCTTGTGGGGCTCGCACACAAGAATTTCACTCGCATGTGCTGTGCCAGTGTGCCTGCACATGTGATGTGACAATAAAAGTGATTTGATTTGATTTGATTTGAAGTACAGGTCATCTTCCACGTCCCTGTCCTATGGTGTGCCACAAGTTTCTGTGCTGGGGCCCTTATTGTTTTTAATATATCTACTTCCCCTCCAGCATATTTTGAGCCCCTTTGAGGACATTTGCTACCACTGCTACGCAGATGACATCCAGCTATCCAGTCTTTTAAACCTGAAGATGTTTCTAAGTTGCAGATTCTAAATGTGTGCTTAGAAACCATCAAAGATTGGATGGCTGACAGCTTCCTCCAACTTAATGAAGAAAAGACTGAAGTCCTTGTATGTGCTCCAGACAGACATGTACCTAACATAATGAATGCTCTTGGTCCTCTTTCAACATTTGTGAAATCATCTATCAGGAACCTCGGGGTAACCTTTGAATCTGCTCTTACCCTGGATGTTCACGTCAAATCTCTGGTTCGGTCCTGCTTCTATCATTTAAGAAACATTTCTAAACTGAGCCCCATAGTATCTCATACTGAACTGGAGATTGTTATTCATGCATTCATTTCATCACGACTACTGTAATTCACTGTTTACATGTCTAAACAAAAGCTCCCTGGAGCGTCTGCAGATTGTCCAAAATGCTGCAGCAAGGCTTCTGACAAAAACATCGAAATACTCTCATGTAACACCGTTGCTTATACAGCTGCACTGGCTCCCCGTTGAATTCAGAGTCCATTTTAAGATTCTGGTTCTGACATTTAAGGCTCTTCAAGAACAAGCACCAGCGTACACCATTGAACTCTTACAGCCCTATGCCCCTAGTAGACGTAAGACGTAAGGTCCCTGAGGTCTTGTGATCAGGGCCTACTTGTTATTCAGTATACAAGACTGAAAACCAAGGGTGACAGAGCTTTTGCTACTGTGGCTGCCAGACTGTGGAATTCTCTTCCTCAGAACTTAAGATCTGCAGACTCAGTGATTACTTTTAAAAAACAGCTAAAAACACATCTTTTTAAAATTGCATTTTGTTAACTTTTGACTGTTTTTGTTTTATACCTTGTAAAGCACTTTGTGATCTTTTATCTAGAAATGTGCTGTATAAATAAAATTTTACTTACTTACTTACTATGTCCCACATGTCCTTTGGTTCAGCTTCTCCCAGGTTTTCCTAGTTTTTCTCTATTCCTCCTGTCTCCTTTTGTTCATGGTGTTATTGCAGCCAACAGGCCAAAGGCTCATCTTTTGTTAATCTCCACCCTCATCTCCGTGTGCCTGCTTTTGGGTCTGCATCCACCTCACTCCATTATGTCTGCTCCGGCAGACGTGACAGGGGGTGTGATCCCGCTACAGTTGGACACACTCTCTAGTCCCTATTAAATTCTGTTCTTTGCATTCTTTTGGCGGCGAAGAAAGACTCAAGCTCAAAGTGGTCTAACTCAAAAAATGATCTTTAATTTTACATTTTCCGGAAAATGGAGACTGGGCACAGAGACACCTGCTCAAGTCTGGCGCAGCAGGACCCAGCCCGGTTATATTTCTGCAGCACGTCACATACTTACATTGTACTTGAATGTAATTAATCTTCACACTCACTGCTTTGAACTTAGAAAACTGTATTCTCGCATACAGTTGTATATTGGCACAATTTGCTGATTGGGTTAATATTCAATCTTTAACTGTGAATATGACCGTGAATAGGACAGATGACCGATGGACAAATGCTGAAAAACACTAGAAACTATCCGTGCACCCAGAGGACTGAAGAAATCTCCTAACATGAGGCAAGGGTTGGGATTTCAGGTTAACTTGTGTTTGTGATATTGTTCTTCTCTCTGTTCTTTCACAGCATCATCATACAGGATTGCACTGTTGGGGAAATGTGAGGAAAAGAAGATCAAACTTGGTAACCTGATCAATGGGTACCAAGGTTTTCACTGCCAAAAACAGTCACCAATAATGCACTGTGTGGCCTGCTGTAGAGAGTGGAGAGGAAAGCCATTAACAGTGGTGAAAACTCCAGACTTGTTCAGTCTGCCTGTGGAGGACATGAGAAAAACAGTGAAGAGCTGTGTGAGTCTCTGTCCTCCTGGACCTAATGTTCTACTGCTGTTGGTGAAACCTTCTGAGTTCACTAACGAAGACACAAACACTCTGAAGTCCATACTGAGTTTGTTTGGTGAAGACTTCTATAAACACTTGATGGTCATCATCACAGATGAGGATGAAATGAGTTCCTCTTTAAATGACCTTGTTAGAAAATGTGGAGGACAACATTACAACATGTTTGAAGATAATTGTGAATCATTAATGGAGAAGATTCAGAAAATTGTAAATGAATCCAATGAACCACTCCTGTTAAAGAAAGAACTCATCAAACCATCTTTAAACCTGGTTCTGTGTGGGAGGAGAGGAGCAGGGAAGACGTCAGCAGCCAAGGCCATTTTAGGTCAGACTGAGCTTCATTCAGCCTCCAACTCATCAGAGTGTGTTAAACATCAGGGAGAGGTGTGTGGACGTTGGGTTTCCCTGGTGGAGCTGCCTGCCTTGTATGGAAAACCTCAGGAGGCAGTGATGGAGGAATCACTCAGGTGTATCTCCCTCTGTGATCCTGAGGGTGTCCATGCCTTCATCCTGGTCCTACCTGTGGCTCCCCTCACTGATGAAGACAAGGGAGAGTTAGAGACCATCCAGGACACATTCAGCTCTTGAGTCAATGACTTCACCATGATTCTGTTCACTGTGGACTCAGATCCTACAGATCCAGCTGTTGGTAACTTTGTAAGACAAGACAAAGACATTCAGAAGCTCTGTGAGAGCTGTGGAGGAAGATCTGTTGTTCTCAACATTAAGGACAAACAGCAGATCCCACAGCTGTTAGATAACATGGAAAAAATGATAATGGGAAAGGACAAACAATGCAGTTATACAACTGTAGCCTTTGCACATGCTCAAATACAAAAGATTCTACAACAAGAGAGAAACATCACTTTGCAGAAAGCTGAACTTGAAAAATTTAAAAACAAGATGCACAGCACCTGTAAGTCTGTTAATTATTTATATTCTGTGTTGTATGTCATGAATAACAATCTTTGTTAAATTACACATCGATGCACCTCTGTAATAGATCTGAGAGGAAGTAATCAAGGTGCTGCTGAAGTGCTTAATTTGGGTTGATAATCCACAGTATTGTATGAGCTAAATCTCCATCCATTGTGTAGATACATGCAGAGTAGACTATTTCTTATTTCTCCATCAGTTAAAAAGTTGAACGTTAAGAAATCCTTGACTGTGGAATTTGGAAGCTGTTATTTTTACCCCAGAAAATCTGGAAAAATGGAACGGGCAGTATTTTTATTGCAAAAACAAAATCATCCCAAACTGAAGAATTGAAATCATGTCACCTTGTGATATTTATCTTAAAAAATTCTCTCTAAAACATAGTGGAGGGCAATGTGATGCAAGGACATGTGTGGCTTCCAGTGGCACTGGGTCACAGGAGCTGATGTGAGAGATTCTAGAATCAGCTGAAATGTACATGGACATATTGTATGTTCAAATGCAGCAGAGTTTCAGGGACAGTGCTTTACAATACAGATGGACAATTACACAAAACACACTGCAACTGCAACCCAGACATTTTAAAGTTAAGACATATTTGCTGTATATGGTCATGGTGGATCTCACCTTGCATTTTAATGCTGAACACTGTACTAAATCATAGACTTGTAAAATACACCCTGAAGTGCATCAACCTTAAGTTGCTTTGTAAGTGACTACAACTTTCGACCAGGAGGAGATGTACGTCAGTTCATGTCCAAGTATCATTGGGTGTTTTGACCCTGAATCACAACACCCTCAGCTTGGTGGTTCCGCAGTGATAGCCAGTTACTGCCCATCTTCTCTTAGTCCCCAGCTACCCTGCCCTCTCCTGCTTCAGAGCCAACAAGAGGCTCTCTCAGTGGCCTACCTAAGGACGGCTGCCATCTTATCTGGAAAGTGGACTGGTGGCACACACTCACAGACCTTGGAGCAACAGGAAGCTGTTACTCCAAGGGCTGTGAGTGTGTGCTGGAAACCCCTGCATCTTACTTCAACTGGGAATAGCCAGGCCTGCCACCTTCTGTCTTTGCTGTCTTGGACCATTTCATGGTGTTTATTGGTTTTCATCACTGCATCTTCAGCACATTCATCCTCCAATGGACAGTCTGTTCTAGCAGGATGATCTTCTTAGCCTCCTATAACCAGTTAACCATGTCAGGTCTCAGGGAGGTTTTCACAACCTAAGAAAAATGAAGTTTCCTTCCCACATCCACCCTCATCTCCCATGATAACCACAGCAGACGCTTCCTGGTCTTCTTGGAGAATGGAGGTTTCATCCCTTCCTATAGGAAAAGCATTGGTCTTGTTTGAACTTGATGTCTTCTCTGTCTCTGCTATCAAAAATGTTGGGCAGTACTCTAAGGATCTCATCATGGCTTCATCTGTATCTTCCCTGGCTGAGAGCAGTCTTGCCAGAATATGCATCATTGTTCCTGTCTCCCCACATATAACCTGCACTGTGGGTCCTCCCTCATTCCCCACCTGTACAGGTTTGTTAGTGATGGAAAGGTGTCATAAATTGAGCAGAGTGAGACAGAGATGTGGAAAGACTCCTCTCTCCTCTACAAAAAACCAATCCCCTGATTTTGTAGGGTATATGGTAATGTTCCAAAGCAACAATGCACTGGTCAAGTCAAGCCAGATGAATATTCTTCTTGGTCTTTTGGATCAACTGGCTGAGGATGCTTGTGTGAAGACAACCAGAGAAGACTTGCATGGCACCCTAAATTAATTAAATTAAAATAAAAAAAAGTAGGCAAAGAAAAAACATTTTTTCCCCATGTTCCACCCTTAGTTGCTTTGACACAGTAATATGTCAGTTTTGAGCAGGATGCTCAGAAAGACCCTTGGGGCTTTGAGCACTTTCCGAGTTAGTGTGGTTTGAAGACATGCAGCGGAAGAGAGACAGAGAATTATAACAAGTCCGATCCAATGCAGAGATCACTGGACCCCACCGACCACACATACTAGCACAGACATCACATGGGAAGACAGGTCGGAGACAGTTTGTAATCAGAAAAACAATGAAGTGTACAATACAAAGGGCAAGTAGAGGAGGGTGGACAAAAGGAGACCTCCACTCACACTGGGCTCCTTGTGGAAGGTCAGTGTGAGAACAGAAAACCAAAAAATAACTCCTCAGTATAGAAAGCACATAAGTTTCTACATCACAACACCATAAAAGCACATGACAAGCAACGACCTTGGAGATAAGTGTTCGAAAGTGTTTGGAATTCAATTCAATTCAATTCAATTTTATTTATATAGCGCCAAATCACAACAAAAGTCGCCTCAAGGCGCTTCATAGATACAGAGAAAAACCCAACAATCATATGACCCCCTATGAGCAAGCACTTTGGCGACAGTGGGAAGGAAAAACTCCCTTTTAACAGGAAGAAACCTCCGGCAGAAGCAGGCTCAGGGAGGGGCGGGGCCATCTGCTGCTACCGGTTGGGGTGAGAGAAGGAAGACAGGATAAAGACATGCTGTGGAAGAGAGACAGAGGTTAATAACAGATATGATTCAATGCAGAGAGGTCTGTTAATACATAGTGAGTGAGAAAGGTGACTGGAAAGGAAAAACTCAATGCATCATGGGAATCCCCCGGCAGCCTACGTCTATTGCAGCATAACTAAGGGAGGATTCAGGGTCACCTGGTCCAGCCCTAACTATATGCTTTAGCAAAAAGGAAAGTTTGAAGCCTAATCTTAAAAGTAGAGATAGTGTCTGTCTCCTGAATCCAAACTGGAAGCTGGTTCCACAGAAGAGGGGCCTGAAAACTGAAGGCTCTGCCTCCCATTCTACTTTTAAATACTCTAGGAACAACAAGTAGGCCTGCAGAGCGAGAGCGAAGTGCTCTAATAGGGTGATATGGTACTACAAGGTCATTAAGATAAGATGGGGCCTGATTATTTAAGACCTTGTATGTGAGGAGCAGGATTTTGAATTCAATTCTGGATTTAACAGGAAGCCAATGAAGGGAAGCCAAAACAGGAGAAATCTGCTCTCTCTTTCTAGTCCCTGTCAGGACTCTTGCTGCAGCATTTTGGATTAGCTGAAGGCTTTTCAGTGAGTTTTTTGGACATCCTGATAATAATGAATTACAGTCGTCCAGCCTGGAAGTAATAAATGCATGAACTAGTTTTTCAGCGTCACTCTGAGACAGGATATTTCTAATTTTAGAGATGTTGCGCAAATGGAAGAATGCAGTCTTACATATTTGTTTAATATGAGCGTTGAAGGACATGTCCTGGTCAAAAATGACTCCAAGGTTCCTCACAGTGTTACTGGAGGCCAAGGTAATGCCATCCAGAGTAAGAATCTGCTTAGATACCATATTTCTAAGATTTTCAGGGCCGAGTACAATAACCTCAGTTTGATCTGAATTAAGAAGCAGAAAGTTAGCGGCCATCCAGGTCTTTATGTCTTTAAGACATTCCTGCAGTTTAACTCATTGGTGTGTGTTATCTGGCTTCATGGACAGATAGAGCTGGGTGTCATCTGCATAGCAGTGTAAATGTATGCTATGTCTTCTAATGATGCTGCCTAAGGGAAGCATGTATAATGTAAACAGAATTGGTCCTAGCACTGAACCCTGTGGAACTCCATAATTAACCTCAGTGTGTGAAGAGGACTCTCCATTTACATGCACAAACTGGAGTCTATTAGATAGATATGATACAAACCACTGGAATACAGGATGGGGGTGTGTGGGATGGGGACGAAGAGTCTAAACACAGTCTGTTATCAAGGACAAAGTTTTATGTTGTTCAGCTCTGATCAGCAAGAACCCCATTATCATGGTTCAGAAAAGGTACGTCTTCAATGTCCTCGATCAACAGTCCCGCCAGGCACCCTCCAGTTCCTCCACCCGTCCATCATGTATCCGGCAGGGAACATCCCTCCAGGACACTTGGGCTCACCCGAACCCAGGCTTCTCGTTGAGAAGAGGGTGTCAATTGCATTCAAGAACCAGTTGATCAAATCCATAATTTCTAATTTCTCTTTTAGGTTTCAGAGAACAGACCGTGAGAGTCTTCCAGGGTAAAAGTAGAAAAGTAGACCAGACTAGACAAGTACATGAGAATCCAAGCAGAAAAGATAAGGGAGAGGGAGAGAGAGAAAAGTGTGGCCGCCTTCGCCAAGAGCCCAATGATAATAAATAATAAAATACACCCGAAAGTGCTTCCACCTTAAGTTGTGTTGTAAGCAACTGCAGCTTTTATTATTATTATTATTATTATTATTATTATTATTATTATTATTATTATCATTATTATTATTATTTCAGACATATACAACAAACCAATATATACACGTACACATACTTGCATTTACATGTACGAGATTTTTATTAGTCCTTTATTTATCCAGGTAAAAAATTTCATTGAGATTAAAAACCTAATTTCCAAGAGAGACCTGGCAGAAGACAATGTCATCAGGTGGTGTCCAGCTATCATCGGGTGTTTCGACATGCTAAGATTGGGTTCTTACCACTGAGTAGTTGAAAGGTCACTGAGCCACAGGCCACCATCAACTGTTGGTGGGTTTCAGAAATTAGGTAGTCATTGCTTACAAAGGATTCCAGAAAACAATCAAATATGAGATTCCAATTACTCAAGAGTAAAAGCTTTAATATGGGTTCAATGCATAGGGATGTTTTAATTTCAGATCTTTTATGATGGCATATTTGTCACTGTTCAGTTATTTTCACATGCAGATCTCTTCTTACTTTTGCATTTCTTAAAAGAAAATAAATCAAGCCTTTATGAAATGTTACAGGTGATGAGGAGAAGCAGAACACCAAAAGTCTCAGGATTGTGCTGATAGGAAAGACCGGCAATGGAAAGAGCTCTACAGGAAACACCATCCTAGGAAGAAAGGAGTTCAAAGCAGAATCGAGCCAAACATCCGTCACCAAACAGTGTCAGAAAGCACAGGGTGAAGTGGACGGTCGTCCTGTTGCTGTGGTCGACAGTCCTGGTCTGTTTGACTCAACTCTATCACATGAAGAAGTTCATGAGGAGGTGATGAAATGTGTCAGTCTTCTGGCCCCAGGACCACATGTCTTCCTGTTGGTGTTAAAAATTGGCAGATTCACACCAGAGGATAAACAAACACTTGATTTAATCAAGGAAGGTTTTGGGAAAAGTTCTGGAAAGTTCACCATCATTCTTTTAACTGGAGGAGATTCACTGGAGGATGATGAGGTGTCCATAGAAGAGTACATAAAAACAAAATGTAATGACTCTTTTAAGAAGCTGATTGCTGACTGTGCAGGAAGATACCATGTGTTCAATAACCGTGAGAAAAAAAGCCGCACACAAGTCAGTGAGCTGATAACAAAGATTGACACCATGGTGAAGGACAATGGAGGAAACTGTTTCACCAACGAGATGTTGCAAGAGGCTGAAGCAGCGATAAAGAAGGAAATGCAGAGGATCCTAAAGGAGAAGGAAGAAGCGATGAAGAAACAGATAAGAGAACTTGAAAGAAAATATGAGGAAGAAAAAGAAACAATGAAAAGAAGAATGGTTGAACAGGAAGAGAAAATTGAACAAGAGAGAAAACTGAGAGAACAACAACTTAAAGAAAAGGAAGAACACATCAACAAAGAGCGCGAGCAGAGAAAGAAAGAACAGGAGGAGAGAGAAGAGGAAGACAGCATAAAGACAAAAGAGGATGAACTTAAAAGAAAAGAGTGGAAACAAAAACTTGAAGCTTTAGAAAAACAAATAAAATCAGAATCTGAAGAAAAAGAAACCATGGATAAAAAGTTGATAGAGAACAGAATGGAAATGAGAAAACAAAAAGAGGACTGGGAGAAAGAAAGAGAGGACTGGGAGGAGGAAAGAAAAGACTGGTGGGAGAAACGATATCGTGAAGCTCGACAGTCTCGCATTAAGGAGCTAGAAAGAATGGAAAAGATCCAAAAAGATTTTGACCTGGAAAGAGAAACATATGAAAAAAGCAAAGAAGCTGACCGAATCAGAAGACTACGTGAAGAAAAAGAGAGAAAAGACTTAGAGGAAAGCTGCAAAAGAAAGATAGATGACATGAAAAAGAAATCTGAAGAGGATGCCAGAAAACAAGCTGAAAAGTTCAATGACTTCAGAAGAAAACACACCAAAGATCTCGAAGCTTTGGTGAAAAAACATGCTGAAGAACTAAAGAAGATGATGCAAGAGCATGAAACAGAAATGCAACAGGAAAACCAAGAACACAGCGCACAGTTTGATCAGCTACAACAACGCTCAAGAGACACAGAAAAGAAACTCAAAGAAGAACTGAAGAAGAAGGAAGACAATCAACAAAAACTGGAGGAACTGAACAAAAAACAAGAACAAGAGATAAATGATCTGAATGAGAAGTACAAAAATAAGTGCACTATGTCCTGATGTTCTTTTCCAACGCTACAACTCATAATATTTCTCTGTCCACAGTTTCTGCCTCCTATTTATTTTAATATGGAATAAAAATGAATAAACATGCAACAGATAGGATAGGGATAGATGGAGGTTAGTTTACAGTAGCTTAATGGTGCATTCCTGAAATGAGATGGAAGTCGGAATTTCCAAGTTCCTGGTCAGAATTTGAATCTGTAACACCCCCACAACTCAGATTTCCCACTTGGACAGTGAAAGTAGAACTGGATCTTTTTTTTTAACTCAGCAACCCTATGTTAAGAATCCAATGTGACAGCATTAAACGCAAACTGTATTAAAACTGTAGATTTGTAATCTGTACTACCGCTGTTGTGTATTTGTTACTCGATGAATAAATCATATGCAGAGTACTGATAAGGCTCAATCCATGATCGTGTTTTTTTAAGAGCAACAAACCAAGTATCATGCTGCTAGTGATGCCTGAATAGCTCTACCTTGCTAAGAACCAAAACATCTTGTTTTTGCTCACTTTTTTGGAATCTGAGTTCCAAAGTGTCTGGAATATAACACCTCCTAAAGGTTATATTGTTTCACAGTGTCTTACTTCCCTACACTCGAACATAACAGCTCGCATGGTTTGGTTAAGCAACAAAAATCATGTTCACATTTGACTATTTTAATGTCAAATGTGATTAGGTTAATTAATACACTTTAGTTATGAGCAGAGCTGAATGTAGTATTGAAACGTTATGAAGAAAAAAATTCAGATGAAATCTCTGAAGAACTGAAAGTTACAGTGGGAGAAACAATAGTTTTAGCTATCTGTGCAGCTGATTTATGAGGGCTTATTAAACTTATATTTGTTTTTTATGTAAAGAGATGCAAATGCAATCATATATAAAAATCAGAATGAAACATTAGTGTATGATGACGTTTTCAACACGTGTCTCAGAGCTGTCAGGTTAAAATATATGCATGATCCTGGGTTTTTGGACCATGTGTTTTGAGGTTTGTTATTTCAGTTTCTTAGTTCTTCATTAAGTTGTGTTAGTTCCCTTTCATTTCCACTCGCTCCATGTTTTGTCTCTGTGTGTAGTCAGCTTGTTTACCTTTGGTCTGTCGAGTTTAAAGGTTCATGTCAAGTTTATTGTCTGTGGTCCCTCTTAATGTATTTATGTTTTATGTTGTTAATCCCTTGTCCTGTGTGCATTGTGCTTTGCTTCCCTCCGTTTCATCAGTTAGATTCTGCTCACCTGGGTCTTGTTTCATTCCCAGGTGTTTCCTCTCTTTCCTCTGTGTATTTAAAGTGTCTTCCTTTGTCTCTTTGTCAGAGCGCACCTTTATTGTGCCCTAGTGTCTCTGTTCACCAGTGAGTTGAATTACTTTGCACTGCTTAGTTTTATGTTTAGCTTCATCAGCTCAATAAAGAGCTTGTCTTTTGTTACCCTCCATCTTGGGTCCTCATGCACTGTATCCTGACCAAAAGAGAGACCAAACCTTTCTTTGGTTCATTGTAGATGGCCAAAAAGATGAATGGAAAACAGGGAATCATTTTTTTATTTGAAATTTTAAACATATGCCTATTGTTGGGTTACAATTCAATTTTACATTTGGTGTTTGATGATTCACTTGACTGAGTCATCATCGAATTTCTTTTCCCCCATTTGTTCGTTTGATTTTGAACTTTAAGAATTTAATCAAAAGCTGTTAAAACATGTTTTTTGTTTTTCATGTTACCTACATTTGTTCAATCATTGATCTTTTTAATATCTTAGACACTTATTTACTTATGTGAATATTCTTTTCTTTGCATTTAAACATTGTTTTTGTCTTTGGTTTTTGGTTCAATGTATAATATTGTCCCAAATATTTATACATTATGTATAATATGAAAGATAATAAAGGGTAGAAAAAAGACCAAATGACTGTTTGTTTTTTTTAATTAATATGTTCAAATATAGAAAATAACAGCTTTTTGTATCAGCTAGATGTTGATACACTGTCACAAAGGGCATGAACAACCTCAGTAACATGACAACTGAAGCACCACAGAGTGAATCTCATGGCCATGAATGTTCACAGTCACCATTATAACAATATCTGTTCTTTGGCCACAGTAAACCAGTATTTCATCCACCTATACAAACATTTACATCACCAAACACAATAAACTAAAGACTCACAGCAAGTGACTAGCAAATAACCATTGATATAAATCCCATTACTGAAACATGAGAAGATTTCTTTAAGTATGAAAATCACCCAAAATATCACATCTGGTGAATGAACATGAGTGTTCCCTGGATCCAAGCAAAAACCAGTCCAGCAGTTAAAAATAACGAATGTTGGATTAATGTGAGTAGAAATTCACATTAGAAATAAAAAAATAGTGATTGATAAAAGATGTTTTTGTATGTTTTACCAAAGTTAACAACGATGCATAACAAAAATAAAGGTTCACTGTGTGGATGATGTGCTGCATGAGTTGCTCATCAGGAAAACATGAGAAACACATTAAGTACACAGGTATGTCTTTCAGTTCGTTCTGCTGCACACTTTTATTTTCACTTTTACACCGACTGTGAGGATGGGCTGGGCCACGGGTATATATAGCGCTTCACTCTGAGGACTCACAGCACTTCTCTCTGCAGCAGGCACGTGCAGAGGGGGGGACTAGAGGGGCTTGAGCACCCGCCCCTTTCCTGATGGGTGCCCAAAGTGCCCTTTTGTTGAGGCAACTTTTTAAAAAAATTTTTTTTTTTTTTTTTTTAATGTGTGTGTGCGGAGTCCTGTCTGTGCCCCTCAACAATAATATTTAACTATTAATCACAGTTTTGCTAAATAAAAGGATCTGGCTTGCATCAGTCACATGATCACATTTAACCAATGATCGCCCTTGACGGCAGAACGCGCTGGTTACGAGCCGGGAACGAGCTCACAAAGAGCACGCGCATTTTTAGTGGTCCGGAGCTGCAGGAGAAACACAAGTTAACTCAGAGACACAGACTGATGCGACACAACCAGTAAGTAGGTGCACAGCGTACACTGTAGTGTGTAGCACCCAGGAGTATCAGCTTATTACGTACACGTTGGTAAGTTGTCTTGTTGCAACTGACGAACTGAAACAAATGATCGTGCTGTGTGTGCAACAGCGCGACAAACATTACCTGTCCTTTTATTAACTGCACAAGTAGTGCTGGTCACAGCTGCTGGCTACCTGTGTAAGGCTGTCATGGGTCTGTAGCTCTATCACCGTTTTAGGGAACATATTTAGTTTTAAAGTAAGTTTCCGGGCTTTTCCTGCCTTTCTGGAGGGATTATATTTCACTAAAAAACGATCTAATATGCATGTCCACATAATTATGCATTATTATAATTATAATATATTAAAAACACACGCTGTATTTTAAAGAACATACATTAAGAAGCAGATTATATTAGATTTATATTTTAAATAAGACAAAAGTTGGATGTTACAGCAGTAAAATTATTGTATTTCTACAGTTTAAACATGTAAGAAGCTTTGCCCTGCACAGAGTGGATAGTGAAACAAATGGAATCATCATAAATACATTATTTCATATTTATTACTTCCCCCTCATTGCTTTATTATTGTAGCTCTAGTAATAAATAAATATGTAAGGATTCTGGATCAGCACAGTGATGCCCATAGTATATACAGTATTCTGAAGAAGGTCTAAAATGTCACTGTGTGTGCGTGTGTTTGTTTTATTTAGATGGATTTACTCATGATATAACATTGTGCAGACATGGCTGGTAAGGACATGAGGAGGAAACAGCAGGAGCTGTGTGAGGCTACTAAAGGCAGGGCTATAACATTTTTCTGTCATCATTTTATTATAGATTAAGTGCTGGAGTTGTTAGGTGTGGATAATTAGATTATAGTTTATTGCAATAGCAAGTTGTGCCTTGTTCTCACATAGACAGCAAGTGGAGAGTGATATATGAAATGATGGAAGGAAGAAGAGAAGCAAAGAGTGATTCACAGGCAGAGCCTAATTTATTTCTCACAGTTTTTGTTGCCTTATGGTTCCAAGCGCTGTCACCAATCTTTGCATTTTGTTATTATCTCATGACACTTGTTTAATCAGCTACCATCTCTCCTGTGGACTTTTTAATGTCTACAGTCTCAGACCAACACAGCCCTGCCCTTCCCATATTAGATTCTTGATGAATGTGTGTTGTTGTTATTCAGCCTGGTTCAATGTGCCCCTTTTTAACTTTGAGCACCCGCCCCTTTAAACCTCTCTGCACGGCCCTGCTCTGCAGCACTGACTTCAGCAGGTGAGTGGAAAGAAACTCAGACGTCTCTCTGCACATCACACAAACACAACTTCAGTGAATATTTGGTTTTACTTCAGATCAGCAACTTTCAAGTTTCAAGTCAAAGTTATAAGATTTCACTGCTTAAATATAAAACACAGTAAAAGTGTGTTTGTTTTCAGGAGTTTCACAGTGATGATAAATGCTTTAGAAAGATTTACATTAAGTCTTAATAAGCTTTTTTGATAGTGGACATTAGAGGAGTTCAGGAACAGCCACCAATGTTTCATTCTCATATAAAATCTGCCGTCAGCTCATCTCCATCTCTGCATGTCGCTCCAGCTTCATCAGCTACTCTTCTTATTTTGCTCTCAGTGGTTCTTGAGTGAGAAAACTTTGTTCTGTGGGAGGGGAAACTTTCTTTCCCTGCTTTTAAACTTTAGAATGATTAACTTCCTGTTTCATTCTTGAATGCATCAGTTTTGACTTCAGGATTTCAGCTGGTGAATAAATGAAGCCCACACGTGGTAGACGTTTAAAGCGTATGTGAGAGGCTGTCCTTTCAGTCGTCTGAGAAAAAAATGTAATAATGCATGAACATATACAGTTGGAGGTTCAAATACCAAAGTTGGACTCTGCCAAACAACCATCAGTACAGCTACACAGTAAAATATTGACTCTGAAGTACAAACTCAATAAATTGCTCTCAGATAAAATTTCCAGGGCCTGTTAAGCAAACCTTGAATTTGGTGATAAGCTGCATAAATTACTGGCCAGGCATCTAAGAAAGAGAGAAAGTGGTCAGGGTCAGACTCAGGTCAGACTCAGGGTTGTTGATTAACTCTCATAAGGATATTAATAGTGCTTTTAGACAGTTTTATGAACAGTTATATACATCTCAGTGTAACGCACCTTCTGAAACTATGCAGGGTTTTCTACACACATGTGACTTGCCTACATTGGGACAAAAGGACAGGATGTCTCTAGATGCAGACTTAACATGTCCAGAGCTGAATAATACCATACGCTCCCTGAAAAACAGGAAGAGCCCAGGACCTGATGGTCTATGTAATGAGTTTTATCAAACGTTTAAGTTTACTTACCCCATATTTGCTGAAAATGTTTAATATGGCCTTGGAAGAGGGTGCACTTCCACAGACCCTGAATGAAGTGACTGTGACTCTCAGTTAGGGCTGGGCGATTTGACCCAAAATTCATATCTCGATATTTTTTTTAAGCCATAAAGTAAGAACAAAAAGAGAGCTCTTAGTCAAAACTGTGTCTCAGATGTCACACAGGTACTTTTATTAACATACAATGTAGATGTACATGAAAAAACTACTCAAAAATAAATTATGAGCATTTTTTAAATAACAATGCTCCATAAATAAAAGAAAAGTATGTTGTTTTTGTGCATAACAAAAAGCTCACAATTGTGCAGTCAAAATGTAAACAAAGATGCTGAGCATAATAACAAAGACAGATTTCACAGCTGCTCTGTTCCCAACTTCTACTGTGTGACTGACAGCCTGGAGTTTGAAATCCTCTTCGTAACCACGTCGCTGAACAGGTGCCATTTATGGTCCTTATACACACACAATACGGTAATATTACGTTGAAGCACAGTACGTATCACTCCGCGAGGCTCCTCAGTCGCCGTATAATCCTTCGACAGTCCATCAAGCGCTGCAGCTCCGTAGCTTAGCAAAGTCGTACTAAAACATTTTTTGTCAGATTGCTGAGGCACACGGGTGTTCACTGCTCGTAGACTTAAATTACACCTTTCTTGGCTGCTACTTCGAAGCACATCTGTCCTGCGTGCTGCACAACAACATTGAATATTTAGTATTTACTGCTGTTTACACTTAGCTAGATTAATGCGATGGTGTTGTGTTTAATATGTTGCTTTGTTTTGTTTTTCTTTTGCTTGTTTTCTATTCTTCTCTCAACAGGTGATCCAGGAAATTTTTTTTCTCCCCCCCTTTCTCACTGTCCCTCTCTCCTTCTGTTTTTCTTTTCCTTCCTCTTTCTTTCTCCCTTTCCTATCTCTCACTCATGTCTGTCCCGTCTGTAACATCTGAAAATAAAATAAAATACAATAAATAATAAAAACAAAGATCGATCAAATGGACCAATACGGCAATGCCACGATGATCCATTTGGCAAAGTAAATCCATTGGGTATCCTTGTTGGTCTTCAGACAACAATTCTGACGGCTAATGAACCAAATGGGACAGGCAAAAAAAAAAAAAAAGACAGATTGCTGAAAAGACCCAGGAAAACCGAGTTAACGATAAAAACGATAACAAAATAACACTGAAAACCGATAAAAACCCTGAAAACCATACATTTCACAGCTGAGCCTCAACTCTCGCGGCCCGGTACCAAACGACTCACGGACCGGTGCCGGTTCGAGGCCCGGGGGTTGGGGACCGCTGACCTTATTTATTTCTCTAGGGATCCAGATAAAGATAAGATAAAGATAAAGACCTAGTGATATTGAGCCTACTGTGCTTCTTGTGATGTCCTTATGATAATCTTTCATGGTATCTGTTTCTATCCACGTGTATTCTGGTATGGTGTTCTCTGTAATGTTGAACCTGAGAGAGATGTTTATGTTATTTCTTATTTGTATTAATTTCAGAACCACATCCTTACTGGTCAGCGAGAGTGTGTTTGATGTGGGTTCGTTGTAAATAAAATTCTTTCTTCAGCACTGTGACATCATTCCAAGTCTCTGACCCAACCTTATCACCAGGGAACAGCACAGAATCACGTTTCAGAGATAATGGACTAGTGTGTCCGCTATATCCGCTATAACAGCTGGGCTTGGTGGGACGGCTCCCCTTTGGTTCCTGGCAGCAGCAGTCCGCGAAGGCTGCACGTGCTAGCACCATCTTGCTGGTACAATCAGGGGAAATGGAGATGGTCATATTGTTCAGTTAATCCACTGAAACCCCCTTAAACTCCCTGAAGTCCTTGCGGAGAGCCAAAAGCAGCTCTATTTTGAGAGCGCCGACATCGTTACTAGTGATGGCCTGGCCCGCAGTCCCCGACTCAGGCGGGATTGAGTTTCCTCCTTTAGTCAGCTTTGATGGCATTTTAGTGACCAAAACCAAAAAGTATACTGTGACACAGGACCTCGGAACACACATACGCACAAACTGGCCTTATGTTTGGGCAGCAGCTCTTTTATTTATGGCAACACAAACTGCGGTTTTGTTAGCCTTTCAGCTCAGGACGCAGACACTCCTGGTTCATTGTCACCTTACTTCTGCCCAGCCGCCAATGGGACAGAAAACACAGACTCATCGTCAATCGACTTGCCCAAGCACACCTGTTCCCACCACGCCTCCATGCCTCCCCTATGAGCTCACAGCGTCACCCCTCCTCTGCAGCAGACCTGAGACCACACCTCCGCCACATATACTATTCTAAAAGGACTTAGATATCGCTTGGAATCGAATCAGAGAAAAAGTGCCCAATAATAATTGAAAAAAAAAACCCAGCCAATTCTGCAGGAGCTCACCAAAACACTACTCACACCAAATGACACTTTTAGCCAAACTGAAGATATAATAATGAAATATGTAAGCAGTAACTACAACTGTCAGCTAAATTAAGTGGAAAACAAGTGCACAGTAGGACAAAAAAGGCACCTTGGCATTTTACCTCAGTACAGTAAAGGATTAAATTAATAATAAACTCTGTGCTTCAAATGTAATCTTATTTGAATTAACTCACTCTTCAGTGTTGAGATTTATATACTTTTATATGCTAAAAAGTGCAAAACTTCAGTTCATACATATGATCTCCAGAATCTCTGCAGTGACCAAACATTTACATTGAATACAAGGGGACTCGTCTAATGTCTCTCTGACAGTCAGTTCAAAGAAAAACTAATCAGGCACTGAAATTAAAAGTATCCCATTTGATTGTGTGAAGTTTATTCATCATTTTTTATGTTGTCCATAAAGCATTACAGACAGTAACTCCAACTCTTTCAGAGGTGTCGCTTCCAGTCAAACAGCAGGTCAAAGGTCAGATTTATTGGAGAGCTGCTGAGTGTTGCTGCCAAGTTTGGGTAAATCATCTTCAAAATAGTCGAACACAGACAACCATTTGCGCTCACTTTCACACTTACAGGTAATTTAGAATCACCAATTAACCTAACCCCAGTAACTACATGGTGTCCTGGTGGGAGAAAACTACAGACAGAACCCACTGCAAACTATCCTGATTGCTCCACTGAGCTGTCGATCCAAACTTAACAAGGCCTTGATGATCCACTTGATAAAGTAAATCCGTTGGGCATCTTTCTTGGCCTTAAGACAACAATTCTGATGGCTAAAGAACCAAACGGGACAGGCAGCAAAAAAAAGAAAAAGAAAAAAAGACTCAAAATATGTAACATTTGACATCTGAGGTTTGATTCAAGATCAATACATTGATCTGAAATTCAATATGTATTTTAAAACTATGTCTCTTACAGCTTTTTTTGTGGTGACAACATATGAACAGAAGCTTTGCAGCCATGTGACCGTTTACCACGTCGTTTTAACTTGTTGGCTATTTTAGACATGTAATAATCCTGAAACAAAGTGAAACACCTACAAAATATTATGTAGATGAGATAAACTATGGCAACTTTGAGTAAAAAACAAGGATATATTCTCTCTCAGAGGAAATAAAAAAAATTCATGGCAAGTGATAGGTTTGTAGCTTGAACCCATCTGCTGGAACGTTGAAGACAATATAATTACACTGCTAAGCAAGACACAAATAGGCAAAGTTCTTCATGGTACTCGTGCACGGGAGAGACCGGACAGAGCGCCGTCCCTTTGCTTGACCCCAGTCGCTCTCGTCCGTCCTCCCGTACCATTGTCCTTTTATTGAGGTTACATGAATATGCATAGGTTCATTAACATATGACGTCTACATACACACAAAGAGTACCTTGCCTGTGTGTGTGTGTGTGTGTGTGTGTGTGTGTGTGTGTGTGTTGCTGATCAAAGGGTCAAACATCCTTGGTCAGGAAGAGGGTAGACTAGACCCCCCCCGGTGAGGAAGTCCAGCAGTTCATCTAAACAGAAAAGCACTTAGACTAGAACAGACGTAGCTACGTTAATCCTACCATAAAACAATTAAGACAAGATGCGACCTCTTCCCGTGCTCCCAGGATGTAGGTGTGCATTCTAGTGTGGAATGCACACCAAACCTCTGTAGCCTGTTAAAGATCACACAACTTATCACTACACAATTGATTATACACCTCTAAGCATCTATGGTTAAATATTTCTAAGCATAAATGACAATCAACAATACAAACTCTAACAGCAAGCATTTTGCTCATTATGTGGAGAAACTGGGAAAGGGAGAGTTGACAATGGATGTTATCTTGTGCCCTCCAACAGTGTTTACTGATGTTGTGAAGTGTAACCCTGGATTTCTCACTGACTTCAAACAACATGATTTATATCGTTATGTTAACAACAACTCCTGAATTTATACTGGAAAAGATCTGAAGACCTACAAAAGTTTGGATGCCTATAAATTTTTGTGTCAACATGGGTAACAAACCACAGTCACTGCTCAGGTACTTACCTGATTTTTGTTACATTTTGATATTGACACATCTCTGTGCATCATCCCTTACACTATCAACAAGTTAACGTAGCTCATTTGTGATTAATGACAGTGATACCTAGGTGAGTTGTTGAGGATATCTGTAATTTTCCATCAGCAAGCGCTGCTTTTTTTGCCTCTGTTAGCTGCTGTTAGCTCCTGGTCTTGCTATTCGCAGCTGTTACTGAAACTTTTTTTGCAGTGGATCTAAGGTTGGCAGACTTGAACTTAGCAAATAAACTGTTGATATGTTAGAATGTAATCAAGCTGTTGATCAGAGGAAAAGAAGTTTAAAAGTTTGGGATGCCAGCATCTAATCTTACTTGGCAAAATGTTTTCTTTTTTTGTTGTTGTTTAAAATTTTAAGTAACTTATAATTGTTATACTATTTATCTGATCCCCGTTAATCTGTTACTTGGGTTCTTTCCGTATTCTTTTGAAACAACAGGAAAGTGATTAAAAAAGATTCTTTCCATCATGGATGATTGCTGCACCCAACCACACAGCAGAATGTAAGCATTGTGAGGAAAAAAAAAGTAGTGATGATTTCTATGTAAAGTATGTATGTCTAAAGAGCTTGGAAACAAGGCGACTGGACTTCTTTAGGTTTCTTGAAGATGTTTCACTTTGAGAGTTTTCGTCAGTTCTAAAACCAAATGGTGAAGAATTCCATGCATTTAAATCCCACTGGGAATTGTCCCTTAAGAAGGTCATAGACCCACTATTGTGCCTCATCACATGAGCCAAGGTGTGAAGAAAGGTGTGGGTCATTATCAGCAGAGGTTTTGGGTGAAACCATTGTGAGACCTTCCCTCACCCCATCATATGACCTATTGAGGTCACTTGACGCAAGATGTGAGTGGGGGTTTAGGGGTCTGGTAAGGATCTCAAAACTGGATTGTAGGTGGCAGATAGTTGGTATTGTAAGCCACCCCCTCTGTTCAAGGATGGTCGTTCACAGTGCACATAGGTGGAGCATTTTTGACCAAGAAGATGGGTGGTGTTAAAGAGGAGGCCTTCTAGTATTTCCACTGTGCCATGTCCACTCTGAATGACCATTGAGTGATTCTTTGAACTAGAGATTTAAACAATTAATTAATTAGCAAAGGACTACACTTCTCAGAAGTTGGACAATATTCTTTTTTTTTTCTATTTTAGGCAAAATTTTATTGAGAAGGTGTGTACATGCAGACAACTTGAAGTATATGATTTTGTATCTCATATGTGATGATCTTGTGATGATTTAAGGGCCACAGGCTAAACTGTTCATGTTGTCATGATAAAAGAAAGGTCATCTAAGTTTTACACCTTCCACATACCTGAGGGAAGTGACTGTGTCCATGCTGTGGGGTTATTTTGTCCAATCAGGTTCTTTACTTTCTCCTGACACACCTTCTTTCTTTTACATGCATGAACTCTGTTCTCAGTGAGTCAGTGATCCCTGTGAAGTCTGAACTTTCCTTCTGAGTGTGGAGGTAAATAATAAACTGGCAAGGTAATAACAGTGGATTGCATTTATATAGCGCTTTTCAAGGAACCCAAAGCGCTTTACAATTCCACTATTCATTCTCACACTGGTGGAGGCAGCTACAGTTGTAGCGACAGCCAGGCTGCCATATCGCGCCATCGGCCCCTCTGGCCAACACCAGTAGGCGGTAGGTGAAGTGTCTTGCCCAAGGACACAACGACCAGGACAGAGAGCCCGGGGATCAAACCGGCGACCTTCCGGTTACAGATGCGCTTCCCAACCCCCTGAGGCACGGTCGCCCAATGTCAGGTAGGCAGACTCAACCGAAAATGCATTGAAAGAAAAATGACTTTGTCAGAATGACACGACAGTCATGATCCCTTCTTTAATGTTAAGTTTTTGATGATTTTGTTTGCTTACATAATTCTGTGTTTGTGCTATCAGCGGTGTTTCAAATATTTTCATAATATATAACAGAAATGATTGCTCAGTTGTAAGGACAAAATCACAGTCTAACACAAAAGAAACGGATTTGTAGGTTTATAAGGGAACGTTTTATTGTGATTATTGTGCTACATATTTAAACTATGATTATTTTATATTATTCTGAAAGCTTCAACCCTTCAATCCTCTAGTGCAGGGGTGTCAAACTCAAATACACAGTGGGCCAAAATTCAAAACTGGAACAAAGTCGCGGGCTAACATTAATATTTATTGAAAAAAAATCTTCCTCCAGATTTAAGAATGAATCTCTTCTTATGGACTCAAACAAGTTTTGCTGAAAAACTGAATATGGAACAAGCAAAGCTTAATACTAAACAATATATATATTAGCTGTATAATACCAGTTGGCCAGCTCTAATAATAATTTGGTATGGCTTTGCGGGCCAAATTAAATTAGGCTGCAGGCCAAATTTGGCCCGCGGGCCAGAGTTTGACACCTATGCTCTAGTGCATGGGGTCAAACTCCAGTCCTCGATGGGCGGTGTCCTAAACTTTTCCATGTGTCCCTGCTGCAGCACACCTGAATAACATCAGTAGGTCATTAGCAAGACTATAGAACTTGACTGCATGCTGAGGTGGCAGTTCAACCATTTGATTCATGTTACAGCAGCTCGTGAGTGAATAAACATGGTGCAATAAATGTACTTTTGGAAGTACTTTTTTCCAAACACTCACATTTATTTAAATTTACTTGAGTAGGGTTAGGGGTTCCCACCTCAGCATGCAGACAAGTTCTACAGAGTCTTGCTAATGACCTACTAATGAATCAGTTTGATATGATCAATAATTTCACTGTTCCAAAGTCTAAAGTATTTATAAAGATGTATTGTGATCAGGACCAAGTGGTACAAATTACATGTAACCACAGTTTCTCTACTTGAAGCTGCTGACTTTGATGGGCCCACAGAATATGTTGAAATCTTTGTGGTAAAATGGAAAAAAAAAACTTCCCCTTCTTCTAGGGGCCTCTACCACAGCACCTTGGATTTACAGTTTTGTCTGATTGCTTAAGCCCTTTTTTTGTAACTATTGGCTAATTTTGCAAAACTCTTCACACAAATAAGAAAACCTGTCACCCAATCATCAAAACATTGTAGTTCTCTTGCAAAAGCAAACACAGCTAGATTAACTCTACACACCTTCGTAAAAATGGTGTTTCCGTATCAAACAGTACACACAAGCCATCATCTACTAAGCACACAATGCGCCAACTGCACACTGATGGTATGAATACAAAACACATCTGGCGTTTGCTTTCCCTGTGCACAAGGTAGGCTATGTCAGTTTGAGCTCATACTCCTGTCATAGATCCATAAGCATGGAGGGATCCAAACTTCAAGTACTGGGCCCTATTTCAGGAAGCCGGTTTAGAAAACTCAGAGTGAAAAACGATACGCAGGGTTGAGTAACCCCGAACTGTCCAACTTGGAATATTCGGTTTCAGAAAGGCTGATAACAATTAGTTCAGTCAACGCGGAGTTGCTTTAACCCCAAGTGAAGCGCGCGGACGAGGATACATAAAGCCCTGATAAGCGGAGCACAGATTAAGCGAGTCACCATGGAGACGGAGGGAAAGAAGGCGCGGTCAATGTATTTCACAGCGCTTGAGGCCGAAATTCTGATGGCAGCATATGCCGATAACATGCAAATTTCTCAGAAAAAAAGTAACACAGCCTCAGCTGCAAAACAAAGGGAGCATGCATGGCAAAACATAGCCGACAGAGTCAATGCGTGAGTGTTAATTTAAACATTGATCGAGGGATTTCCACCCATTTAACACGTTATTTTATCATATGTTATTTTATTTGTTATTTTATACATTTTATTTTGTGATGTGATGTGAGCGCAGGTGCAACCCAACAGGCCCCAAACGTTCCTGGCAGCAAGTAAAAATGAAATCTAAAAATATAGTCCAAACAGGTGAGGTGTAATTGTATTATGAGCCATAGTGCTTGGTCTGTTTGTCCGATGTAAATCAATTGCAGTTAGAGGCTACATTAATTTTCTTTCTGTAAGCACTTATTGAAATTATCTGAGCACATTACAAGTACATATTTGCTTACTCTGTATGCTCAAATGTGGCCCGTTATAGCCAACAGAAAAAAAAGCGGAGGCCCGAAAAACAGGTGGGGGTCCTCCACCACCACCACTCACAGAGGCTGAGCAGTTGGCCCTCAGCCAAAACAGTGGGCGCCCTGTGGCCGAAGGCATCTCTGCGGGGACATCCTCTGAGTCAATAACCCCGCAAGACACAAGTGCCTACATAGGGGGTAAATTCAAAATAATACATGATGTGCATACATCCTTTCTTCACAGTCACCTTCGCAGTGCTACTCATTCATTTGATAAACTCTTTACCATAATGGATTATTTTGTAGTGAAGTTATTTTCCTACTGATTTTGCCTTCCCTCAGCCTTGGTTGTCTTTGAGAGCATAATGACAATGAAGTGTAAGGTGCTTGGTATGTTTGTTAATTGCCATTTGGTCCCTTGTAAGTTATAAGTGACCTGTATAAACCTCATATTCTATCAGTTGATGGTGGTGGTGTACTGCATCTGGTGCAGCCTCCTGTTGAGCCAGACCAACATGCAGTTGTGAGTAATACTCCACAGATTAGATGAGTTTACAGTAGAACAGCAATGTTGTCTATTTCTTTACTACAGGAAAATAATGAAGAAACATTGACAGCTGTTACAGAGGAGGAAGCAACAGAGACACTTTATGAGGTTTACATCTTTTAATACTTTGTGTACAGGAAACACAGGCGACCAATAAAGCCAGTTGAACAAAAAATCTGTTTATTCTTCTTTCAACATGTTGAGGTGATGGGTCAAAAGAAATGATTGTGACATATGGTGTCTCTGACTGCGCTTCCATCTTGTATGTCCGTGGGAGGGTCAGGATGTTCATGGTTTGGATCACTGCTGATGTTTGGTTCAGAAGGACAGTGTTCTCCTCTAATTGTGGCAATGTTGTGAAGAATCACACATGCCACAATAATGTCACATGCCCTTTCTGGGGTGACCCTGAGTCTTTGCAGGCACTGGAACCGGGCCTTAAGCATTCCGATAGTCATTTCAATTCTGGCTCTTGTCCTGCAATTAGCCAGATTATATCGCTGCTGTGGGCCCGGTTCAGGGTCAGGGTAAGGGGTAAGCAAATAGGGTAAACATGGATACCCCCTATCACCAAGCAAGTAGCCAGTGAACTCTCCTAAGACAGAAGGGTACACTTCAGTTCAAATGTCCCTGAAGCAATTGGTCTTTATATATTTTAAAGTATTTTCAACTCACCATGTCCAAATTTTGTGCTCAGTGTACATTCACGGAATATTTGTGAGTCATGGACAGAGCCTGGCCACTTGGCTTCCACATTTGTGATAATGTTGGCAGCATCACATATGATCTTCACAGTGCAGAGAACACAAATTAGCATCCATTACTATAATGAAATAATTTGTTAGTTTGAAATGCTACAGGGAACTATGTACCTGTACATTAATGCTGTGGAAAGACTTCCTGTCCACATAGTCTCCTTCATTTACTAAAGGAGCAATGATTGGAATGTGAGTGCCATCTATACAGCCAATCACGCCTGGGAACCCTGAAAATAAATGTAAAATTTAAGTAGTAGTTCAAATATCACCACATCATAAATTAAGTTTTGTTCATCCTGATACCTGCAATTTTGTGGCATCCCTCTTTGATAAATCTTGTGGGTCTGTGACCGGGGAACACCACAAACGAGTACAGGAGACGTTTCAGTGCAACTGTAACATTCCTGACTGCCCGACAGACGGTAGCCTTGGAAACGTGCTCAGCATCACCAATATTATACAGAAAGCTCCCGTTTGCAAAAAACCGAAGTGCAATACAAATAATATGTAATGAACTGAGAGCATGTCCGCGATGTGTCACATGCGTAATATATGGCCTGAGGATGTTATTCAAATAAATTATAGATTGTGCTGAGAAACGGTAACATTCACACAGAAAATCATCAGGAAATGATAAAATGTCCAAACGCGCTCTGATCACTCTCTCCCGGCGGAGAGCTCTGCGGAGAATTTGGGCTTCACGATCTACTGGCTCTTCAAGGAAGTGGCACGCCATGTCCGACACTTCCTACTGTCAGGTTTCCGACAAAGGGGCGGAGACAGTCAGGGTTAGTTGTAGTAAACCTGCTAGGGGGCAGGTTAGCTTCACGGAGTGTGTCGTCATAGTGACTCACTCAGGCTGCAGCTGAACTCGCTTTGTGAAACCGAAAACCCAGAGTTTTCGTTAACTCAGGGTATACTTACTCAGTTTTTCCACTAAACCGGCTTCCTGAAACAGGGCCCTGGTGTTTATTCAAACACATCAAAACAAACACAAGTGTTTATTTCCAAGTATAGGATTATTTGCAATCGCCATAATGACTATATGGGTTACGTGGTCTGCAGTGAACATGCTTCCTCTGCCCCCTCCTCGTCTTCCTCTTGCTCCTCCTTGTCCTTGTCGTCCTCTTCATCCTACTTCTTCACCTCCACGTCCTCTTCCTTGGCCTCCTCTACTTCTCACTCTTTCTGCTCCCTCCATTGTACTCCGCACACACAGCTTACCTGTATTATAGTGCTTAGGCTGACTGCAAAGTGAACTAATTATCTAAAACAGTTTTCACATGTGAAAGTGTGCCAGACAGTTGGCAAATTAGTGTTAATGATAGCCATACATGTGTATACTTTTGCTAGGAGTGTGTTGGAAATTTGGAAATTGAGTGTTGTGCAGTGAATTGTGCCTACAGTTTTGCAGAGTGTGTGTTACGAAATTGCAAACTGAGTGCAAAGCAGTTTTTGTGCTTTTAGTTTTGCAAACTCAGTGAGTGGTTTTGCTATAAGTCTGAATAGTTTTAGAGATTGTGCTACAGGAATCACAGTTAGGGTTTAAGCATTCAGAAAAAACTGTAATAGCGGACTGCGAGGCCTACAAGCGAAGACAGCCAGCTTCAACACCACGTAAGCCAAAAGGGATAGGGCTGATTAAAATCGCTTCCCCTATTAACAGACCCCTTAGCACTGAGACTCCTGGTGAATGTTTTAAACCCTTCATTTTCAAAGGAGCGGTGTCACTCTCAAGTGAGCCTGAAGATGGGCGTACTGTGACCATTTTACGTGGCACAGGTGGCTCAGAGTCCCCCATACTGGCCAGTGCACTTGCCTTTGATGAAAAGACTGCCAGCGGCACTGATGTTATTGTTAGAGGCGTTGGAATGACTTATGTGCCCGCCCCCCTCCATCGAGTCTGGATGCAGAGTGACCTAGTAAGTGGTATTTTTCCTGTAGCTGTGTGTCCTTGCTTCCCAATTGAAGGCGTGGATTTCATAATGGGCAATGACATTGCAGGCGGGAAGGTTTATCCTACCCCAGAGGTCACAAAGACTCCTGACCCAAGTCCTTTATCAGATGTTTTAAGCCGGCAGCACCCGGATGTATTTCCTGTAGGTGTTCTTACCTGGTCACACGCCCATCGGCAGGGAGAAGTGGTTGACATGTCAGAGTCAGTGGTCGGCTCTATTTTGGAAAAGGATGTGATGCCCTCTGAGGAGGAGGTGGGTCCTGATGCCAAGGAAGTGGCTCAAGAAGTAGCCTGCTCCTGAACCCGCAGCCCCCCCTCTCCTCACACGGGAGGCCCTTATTATAGCTCAGAAAGAGGACCCGTCGTTAGCCAAATGTTTTGCCGCCGTAGATGAGAGTGATGGTCCGACAGGAGACAGGAAGCAGACATTTTCAAATTCAAATTCAAATTTTATTTGTCACACACACACAACCATACACAGTATGACATGGGGGTGAAATGCTTGTAGCTGTACAATGCCCGACCATTAAATGACAGAAGAAAAGTTTTACAATATTTACAATTTACAGTTTACTACAGAATTTACAAATTAACCTAGGAATTTACAGTAAAGAATGTGCAAATAGCAGAAGAGATTATAAAGATTATAAATTATAGGATTATAGGAAATGTGTGGTGGTGCGTGTGGTGACGTGTGTGAGAGTCCAGTCCTACACCTGGTTCAGGGCCCGAATAGCCTGTGGGAAGAAGCTCCTCCTCATTCTCTCTGTTTTGGCCTTAAGGGAGCGGAAGCGCTTCTCAGACCTCAACAGTGAGAAGAGTCCATTGTTGGGATGGGAGAGGTCCATCATAATCTTCCTAGCTTTGGACTTACACCGCTTGGTGTAGATGGACAGCAGGTCAGGGAGCTGTGATTGAATGATGCGTTCGGCTGAGTGCACCACTCTTTGCAGATCTTTGCAGATTTTCTGTTTGTGATGGATTGTTAATGCGCAGGTGGACCTCAAAGCCAGGGGAGGACTGGAGTGTAGTCCAACAGATAGTAGTCCCGGCTAGTTTGTGTCAGCACGTGCTACAATTAGCCCATGACCATTCATGGTCAGGACATTTCAAATCAAATCAAATCAAATCAAATCACTTTTATTGTCACATCACATGTGCAGGCACACTGGCACAGCACATGCGAGTGAAATTCTTGTGTGCGAGCCCCACAAGCAACAGAGGTGTGCAAAACACAACAGCAAAATACAAGAATGGCCAACCTGAAACTAATAAATATATGTACAATATATAATAGTGTATGCATTTCTGGATGTGTATACTAAATGTTTTTCTACGTGTGTGTGTGTGTGTGTGTGTGTGTGTGTGTGTGTGTGTGTGTGTGTGTGTGTGTGTATACACATTTTTACAAATTAAATAGTAAAAAATAATAAAATAAAATATATAAAACAACATATATATAACATTTGGGGATAACTAAAACATATGACCGTGTTCTGCAGCACTTCTTCTGGCCGGCAATGAAGGCAGATGTTGCAAGGTATTGTAATACTTGTCACACATGTCAACTGGTGGGCAAACCAAACCAAACTGTGCCCCCCGCCCCACTATGTCCAATACCTGCTGTTGGTGAGCCATTTGAGCATGTTTTGGTCGATTGTGTTGGTCCGTTGCCAAGAACACGGGCAGGTAATCAGTTTTTATTGACCATAATGTGCTTGTCCACGCAGTTCCCCGAAGCAATTCCTCTGCGGAGGATCACCACTGCAAACATTACTAAGGCGCTAATCTAATTTTTTACCACCTTTGGTCTCCCAAAAACAGTGCAACCAGACCAGGGAACTAACTTCTTATCCCGAGCATTTAAACAGACTTTAATCTCCCTTGGCATTTCTCATTCTGTGTCCAGTGCTTATCACCCAGAGTCGCAGGGTGCACTTGAGCGTTGGCACCACACACTTAAGGCTATGCTGAAAAAGTACTGCCATGACACAGGCAGAAGTTGGGATGGTGGTGTCCCCTTTGTACTGTTGGCGATACGCAATGTTAAGCAGGAGTCCTTAGGGTTCAGCCCAGCTACCCTTGTGTTTGGCCGCGAGGTGCGGGGCCCACTAAAGATGTTGAAAGAGAGGTTCCTTAGTGAGGGTGTTCCAAAAACTAACGTGGCAGATTTTGTGAAGACGTGTAGGGATCGCTGGCAACGTGCTACCTCATTAGCAAAAGAGGCCCTGTGTACTTCCCAGGCAAGCATGAAGAAGTGGAACAACAGAAAGACTGTGAAAAGACATTTTCAGGATGGAGATAAAGTTTTAGTGTTGCTACTGGTGCCTGGTTCTGCTCTTTCGGCCCGTTTTGCGGGACCGTATGTTATAGTGAGGAAGGTGTCTGAGACAGATTATGTCCTCAGTACTCCAGAACGCAGGAGGAAAACACGCCTGTGCCACATGTTAAAACCCTACCATGATAGGGAAACCCATGAGACTGTTGCCAGCGCAGCAACCTCCAGCTCTGTCTCTGCCACCGTGCTGAGCGTAGAGGCCAGTGCTGACGACGATCTGCATATGCTTTCTGAGGGACAACAGTGTGGGCGGTTGGCGAATTCAGCTTACTTAGCCGAGCTAACGGCCCACTTTTCTCATCTGTCCCCTTCACAATGCAAAGATGTGCTTAGCCTACTGCACTCTTACCCTTCTCTCTTTGGTGATGTGCCCTCACATACTAGTGTTTGTGAACATGATATCAATGTTGGTGACGCAACCCCAATCAAACAGCACGCGTACCGCTGCCCCATGGGAAAGCGCGAGGTGATGAAGAAGGAAGTCAGTTATTTAGTAGAGAATGGTTTGGCACAACCGAGCCACAGCCCTTGGAGCTCCCCATGTTTGCTTACGCCCAAGTCTGATGGCACCCCACGTTTCTGCACGACTACCGGAAGGTAAATGCAGTGACTGTCTCCGATTCTTTTCCACTTCCTCGTATGGAGGATTGCATTAATAATATAGGTCCTTCCACATTCATTTCCAAACTGGACCTTCTTAAAGGGTATTGGCAGGTGCCTTTGACCCCCAGAGTCTCCGACATTTCTGCATTTGTCACACCCGACCATTTCATGCAATACACCGTGATGGCGTTTGGCATGAAAAACGCTCCGGCCACATTTCAGCGTTTAATGCAGCTGGTGTTGGGGGATGTGCCTCAGTGTAATGTGTACTTGGATGATGTAGCGATATACACAGACACGTGGGAAGAGCGTTCCAGCGGTTGGCCAAAGCCTCGTTAACTCTAAATCTCGCTAAGTGCGAGTTTGCCAAAGCGGCAGTCACCTACCTGGGAAAGCAGGTGGGTTTCGGGCAGGTTCGCCCGGTAGAGGCAAAAGTCGAGGCTGTCCTCAGCTACCCGGCCCCAGCCACTAGGCGGGAGTTAAAGTGGTTCCTGGGCATGACTGGATACTATCGCTGTTTTTGCAAGAACTTTGCGGTAGTTGTGGCCCCTTTGACAAAGCTATGTAGCCCCAAAATCCCTTTTGAGTGGTCAGGGGAATGCCAGCATGCATTTGAGTCTGCAAAATCCCTCCTTTGCAGCGCCCCAGTGCTGGCTGCCCCCAACTTCTCTCAGCTTTTCAAACTGGAAGTCGACGCCAGTGCCACCGGAACTGCTGTTGCAGGACGACGCAGAGGGTATGTGTCACCCAGTCTTGCAGCACTTCACTGTGTATGTGGGCTCTAGCTCCTTTCCAGTAACGGTGTATACAGATATATATGTATACAATCCCCTTACTTTCCTCCAACGCATGTACAACCACAACCAGCGACTAATGCGCTTGGCATTGCTGGTGCAGGATTATGATCTGGTTATCCAACACAAGAAAGGGACTGAAAATCTGGTGGCTGATGCCCTCTCGCGCAGCACATAATGATGCGTTTGTTCTGTCTTTTGTATAGTGTGAATGTAAGGGGGGGGGAATGTTACATCCTGTGAGGCTGTGGGCGTGGTGTTGTCCTCTCCCTCTCCTCCTCCTTCTTTATTGCCCCTCCCCTGTCTCTCTCTGCCCCTGCCTTCTCCTTTTAGGACACACCTGCTGCTCATCTGCCCTCGTTTACCACCAATTACCCTCAGAGGTGATATAAGCTTGAGAAGAGCAGTGTGGATGTGGGAGAGGCTTCTGGTGGATTTCCTCTGTGATGGTCAGTGTGTGAGTCTGGTCTAGGTGTGGAAAAGGCCTGCTGTGTGTGACTAGCCCCACCGTGCGTGGCTCTTTGTGAGTAGTTCTTAACTGAGCGGTAGTGATGGGTAGTGATGGGCAGATGAAGCCCCATGAAGCACTGAAGCTTTTCATCCAATTGGTTCACCCCAACGCGAAGCTTCATGAAGCTTCATTTGCTCTAGTAGGACACCTACTGGACGTAAAAATATTAGTTGGCATGAATTTGAAGAGTGTGGCCTTTTGCACACAGCCTGTAAATGTCAACAACAAAAGGAGTGTGTAAAACATGTATATTGTAGTGATGGCAGTATACTGTGTATATTTATAGTGGCAGTATGGGAAATGATTATTTGGAAATGCTTGAAATGGAAATGATCATTTACTGTGAGGTGAGGTGTGGTTGGGGTGTGGACAGTAGTTGTGCTTTTGTAACGTTGAGGTATGGACAGCTACACACTGAGGCTTTGAGCCTCAGTCCTGCCTGTTCACATTTTATTCTGTAAAAACTAAATTTTCACTGCTTTTATAACCTTTAGTGGGGAGAACATAGCTAGGATTTAATGATTTAACAAATCTTTTGAATCCTTTGTCCTCCACAATGCTAAATGGCTGGGAGTCCTCAATCACCATGCTGACCAGGTCTTCATCTATTTGAGATTGTTCTCCTGAGGAAAGACAATAAAGATAAAGCACAAATATAAATATCACACACGTAACTTATAACAGTTGTATAATATTGTTATATCATTTAGTAACATTACTGCATCCTATATTATCATTGCATTTGATGGCTCACCTGGTCTTGCTCCACGATCGGTGTTCCTCTTATTCTCATGCAAAGCTCTGTAGTGCCTAAGCATGGATGAGGTGTTGTTGTTATATCCCAGCTCCCTGGCACATAGCAAACACTTCACCTTGTACAAAAGTCAAGACAGCTCAACATAAATTGTATTGCACCATCAGTATCATGAAAATACATCTTCTGTAGAAATTTACATACCTTGTTGGGAGGAATAAGATCAAAATGTTCCCACACAGGGGAGGACATCCTCCTCTTCTTAGCTGGCTCCATTCTCTCCTGACTTTCTCTCCTCACTCTCATAAACCTCCAAACGGTCTCCAAACTCTCACTAACCGCAACTCTCCATCAAACACCCACATTTTTGAATGAAGTCTGAGGGGTTTATATCGCTGTCATATCTCGCAGCAAAGTTCGAACCACTTCATGAACCAGTCACGTGGTACAGCCGGGCAGCGAGGCTTCGGACGTCATCATTTTCAGCTCCTCCCATAAATGAAGCAAGCCTCGATACGCGCTTCGCGGAAACGCCCCCTCCATTACTCGACACACGCTCCGAAGCCTCGATACAGAACGTCACATCACTAGTGATGGGCAGATGAAGCTTCATGAAGCACTGAAGCTTTTCATCCAATTGGTTCACCCCAGCGCAAAGCTTCTTGAAGCTTCATTTGCTCTAGTAGGACACCTACTGGACGTAAAAATATTAGCTGGCATGAATTTGAAGAGTGTGGCCTTTTGCACACAGCCTGTAAATGTCAACAACAAAAGGAGTGTGTAAAACATCTATATTGTAGTGATGCAGTATACTTTATATATTTATACTGGCAGTATGGAAAATGATCATTTGGAAATGCTTAAAATGGAAATGATCATTTACTGTGAGGTGAGGTGTGGTTGGGGTGTGGACAGTGGTTGTGCTTTTGTAACGTTGAGGTATGGACAGCTACACACTCAGTCCTGCCTGTTCACATTTTATTCTGTAAAAACTAAATTTTCACTGCTTTTATGACCTTTTTAGTGGGGAGAACATAGCTAGGATTTAATGATTTAACAAATCTTTTGAATCCTTTGTCCTCCACAATGCTAAATGGCTGGGAGTCCTCAATCACCATGCTGACCAGGTCTTCATCTATTTGAGATTGTTCTCCTGAGGAAAGACAATAAAGACAAAGCACAAATATAAATATCACACACGTAACTTATTACAGCTGTATAATATTGTTATATCATTTAGTAACATTACTGCATGCTGTATTATCATGGCATTTGATGGCTCACCTGGTCTTGCTGCACAATCGGTGTTCCCCTTATTCTCATGCAAAGCTCTGTAGTGCCTAAGAATGGATGAGGTGTTGTTGTTACAGTGGAGCAAAAAAGTATTTAGTCAGCCACCGATTGTGCAAGTTCCCCCACCTAAAATGATGACAGAGGTCAGTAATTTGCACCAGAGGTACACTTCAACTGTGAGAGACAGAATGTGAAAAAAAAAATCCATGAATTCACATGGTAGGATTTGTAAAGAATTTATTCATAAATCAGGGTGGAAAATAAGTATTTGGTCACCTCAAACAAGGAAAATCTCTGGCTCTCACAGACCTGTAACGTCTTCTGTAAGAAGCTTTTCTGTCCCCCACTCGTTACCTGTATGAATGGCACCTGTTTGAACTCATCATCTGTATAAAAGACACCTGTCCACAGCCTCAAACAGTCAGACTCCAAACTCCGCCATGGCCAAGACCAAAGAGCTTTCGAAGGACACCAGGAAAAGTATTGTAGACCTGCACCAGACTGGGAAGAGTGAATCTACAATAGGCAAGCAGCTTGGTGTGAAAAAATCAACTGTGGGAGCAATCATCAGAAAATGGAAGACATACAAGACCACTGATAATCTCCCTCCATCTGGGGCTCCACGCAAGATCTCATCCCGTGGGGTCAAAATGATCATGAGAACGGTGAGCAAAGATCCCAGAACCACACGGGGGGACCTGGTGAATGACCTGCAGAGAGCTGGGACCAAAGTAACAAAGGTCACCATCAGTAACACACTACAACGGCAGGGAATCAAATCCCGCAGTGCCAGACGTGTTCCGCTGCTGAAGCCAGTGCATGTCCAGGCCCGTCTGAAGTTTGCCAGAGAGCACATGGATGATACAGCAGAGGATTGGGAGAATGTCATGTGGTCAGATGAAACCAAAGTAGAACTTTTTGCTATAAACTCAACTCGTCGTGTTTGGAGGAAGAAGAATACTGAGTTGCATCCCAAGAACACCATACCTACTGTGAAGCATGGGGGTGGAAACATCATGCTATGGGGCTGTTTTTCTGCCAAGGGGACAGGACGACTGATCCGTGTTAAGGACAGAATGAATGGGGCCATGTATCGTGAGATTTTGAGCCAAAACCTCCTTCCATCAGTGAGAACTTTGAAGATGAAACGAGGCTGGGTCTTCCAACATGACAATGATCCAAAACACACCGCCCGGGCAACAAAGGAGTGGCTCCGTAAGAAGCATTTGAAAGTCCTGGAGTGGCCTAGCCAGTCTCCAGACCTCAACCCCATAGAAAATCTGTGGCGGGAGTTGAAAGTCCGTGTTGCTCGGCGACAGCCCCAAAACATCACTGCTCTCGAGAAGATCTGCATGGAGGAATGGGCCAAAATACCAGCTACTGTGTGTGCAAACCTGGTAAAGACCTATAGTAAACGTTTGACCTCTGTTATTGCCAACAAAGGTTATGTTACAAAGTATTGAGTTGTATTTTTGTTATTGACCAAATACTTATTTTCCACCCTGATTTACGAATAAATTCTTTACAAATCCTACCATGTGGATTCATGGATTTTTTTTCCACATTCTGTCTCTCACAGTTGAAGTGTACCTCTGGTGCAAATTACTGACCTCTGTCATCATTTTAGGTGGGGGAACTTGCACAATCGGTGGCTGACTAAATACTTTTTTGCCCCACTGTATATCCCAGCTCCCTGGCACATAGCAAACACTTCACTTTGTACAAAAGTCAAGACAGCTTAACATAAATTGTATTGCACCATCAGTATTATGAAAATACATCTTCTGTAGAAATTTACATACCTTGTTGGGAGGAATAAGATCAAAATGTTCCCACACAGGGGAGGACATCCTCCTCTTCTTAGCTGGCCCAGGTGGACGATAGATGATAACAAGACTGGTTTCTGAGTTTTACAGCTGGGGTGGACAATGTTAAGCATCAGGCTTTCAAATGAATTAAAAGTCTGTCTTGGTCTTTCATTAATTAATAGGCTGGTGTGAAAAATTGCTGCCACACCGCCCCCTCGGCCTGTGCTTCGAGATTTCTGGTAGTTAGAATGACTCGGGGGTGTTGATTCATTTAAACTAACATAATCATCCTGCTGCAACCAGGTTTCTGTAAGGCAGAGTAAATCAATTTGTTGATCAATTATTAAGTCATGTACTAACAGAGACTTGGAGGAGAGAGACCTAATATTTAATAATCCACATTTCACTGTTTTACTCTTTGGTTCAGATGTGGATACTGTATTGTTCTTTCTTTGTGATTGTTTATGTTTAAGTTGTTTGTTGCTGGTTTTTAGTTTGTTTTTGTCTTTTTGGAAGCTGACACAGTCTCAAAGGAGATGGGTTTTTGGGGGGGTAGCAGGAGGAGAGAAGCTCCTTTGATCAGCGCCATCACCTAGTGGGGGTGGGGGGTCATAGTTTGGTCCCACCTTCGCTGTTGTGATTGGTGTGGGGGTAGGGACAGGCTTGGGGCATCGGGGGATTCCCCAGGAGCGTCTTCCTTGGGGGGCTCAACCCGGGGTTGCGGTCATGACCTGTTAAGGGCTTTGTTGGCTCTTAGGTGATGGTTTTCTCGTGGCTGCGTGCAGCAGGGCTAGGGGAGGGTCTGTGCTGATGTCACACAGTGGAAAATTGTGTTTTTATATTTTGTTTTGGATCAGGCTATGTGTTGGTACATAGTGTCGATTTTATTTGCATGATTTTATTGTAATAGTGATATTGCATGTTTGTTTACTGATATTCCTATTGCATGATTTTATCCCCATATTTATAGTGTGTGTTTAGTGTTGATTGTACAATACTCTTTTTTTTATTCCACTGTGGACTAAACAGACAATTGTAGGCAGGTGTGGGCGTGAGGTGGGGGCCAGGTTGACCTGTTAAAGGGGATAGTGAGCGCAGAGACAAGAAAAGCGACACACGAAAGGTGAGCAGGAGAAAAAGGAACGCGTGCAAGCCCGCACGTGTGTGTGGAAGGAACTGCTGCCTGACTGTGGGGTGCCGCGAGTCGTTCGGCGATCCAGTCCCAACGCAACAGTGGGTGGCGATGGCCGCAATTCACAACAGGGCAGGGATGCCCCTCTGCCTGCGTCTGACGGTGAGACAAGGGAGGCCGTGTTCAGGTGTGGAGTGGGGCGGGACTGTGCGGCGATGCGCTGTCAGGAGGAGACAGGTCTGCGATAGGAGCCTCCTCCCTGGTCTGCTGCTGGCGAGTTTTACCATACCGGAAGAGACGTTCCTCTCCTGTCTCTTTCAGATAAGGACCATTCGCCCATGTGTGGCTAGACTGTGGGATTATGGGACTGTGGGGGGGTAATTTTAGTATATGGAAAACATGTTTTAGCCTTGTTTTAATAGTGTATAGTTATTTCTGCCGGCAGGGTTTTTAGCGGGTTGCAAACACTGTTTTTATTGTATACGGGGAATTTTAACTGGTATTTGTGACTCTGGCTGTGTTTTTTTTTTTTATGGAAATAAATGGTGTGTTCGAAGCCAGCTTAGTTTCTGTGCCCTGAGCGCTGACCTGCTCACTCCCCTTCCTCTTGTATGTGAACGGACTTGGAGGTGAAGATTTAGGTCCACCAGACTTAGCGGCTACACTGACAGACGTGGGTTACTGACCTGGAAGCCTGGCTGCCCCTGGGTGGGTCGGGGGCAGGCGGGAGGTTCTGGGGGTGCTCCGTCTCCGGGCTGGGGCCCTGGCTGGGCCTTGGGTCCTGGTTGGTGTGTCGCCGGGGTTGTGGGCGGGTGGGTGTATGGGGGCTCAGCCCTGGCGCAGGGTGCCGCCGGTGCATCGAGCCACCTGGGGGGCTCTTCAACTGGTGGGGCAGGCTGTTACATCTTGCAGGAGGTCTCCTCTCTCCAGGAATTGACTCTGCAGGTGGGGAGAGATATAGTAGAGGTGGAGGAAGAATTCCCCCCACCATTCCACCTGCCAGTGGCAGACGCCCTCAGACATCGGTGTGTTGGTGGTTCTTTGTGTCCGGGGATGGGCGTCCAGGTACACACTGGCTCACTCCTGGTGGCTGCTTGTCGGGGCCTGGAGCCTGGGGCTCGCTTGGGCTCCTTCGGGGGTGGGGTGCCCTCGGCCTCTCGGCCTGGGGTTTGGTCACTCTGGCACAGCTGGCTGCTGGCGAAGCTCACGGGCACGTCACTGCAACCCCCCCCGGCTGCTGGGTGAACCCTCATCTGGGACTCTCCTCAGCTTTTTCTGGGACAGTGGCGCGGCTGCCCCTCTGTTAGTCTTCCTTGGTCTCTTGTGTTCTGGGGGCCTCTGGATGTCTGGAGACTGGATCTCCTCCATACCTGCTTCATGCCCTGGAGGACGGGGCTGTGGCCCCCCCACACCCTCTAGCAGATCATTACATGAAGGAACCTTTTAAAACAAGCGCGTCCATGCTCACAGGTGTACACACGGGTGATCACACCCACAAACTACACCCTTTTTGGCTCCTACCTCAAAGCACACTGTGTTCTGTTGATCTTATGTGCTGCACAATAATGTTTAATATTTAGTATTTACTGTCATATTCCCATATATCATTGTGATGTTGTTTATTATATTGCTGTCTTTTTCTTTGCTTGTTTTCTCTTTTTTCTTTCTCAATAGGTGATCCAGGTGATTGATAGATGTATTTTTTGTCTGTTTGTTTTGTTGGTTTTTGCCCTTTATCACCGTCCCTCTTCCCCGCTGTTTTTCTTTTCCTCTTTCTTTCTCTCTTTTCATTTCCCCCAGTCAAGTCTGTCCCTTGTTCAGTAAATGAAAATAAAATAAACAATAAAAGGTGAATCAAATAGACCAATACGGCAAGGCTGGGATGGTCAATTTGGTAAAGAAAATCCGTTGGGTGGCTTCGTAAGAAGCATTTTAAGGTCGTGGAGTGGCCTAGCCAGTCTCCAGACCTCAACCCCATAGAAAATCTGTGGCGGGAGTTGAAAGTCCGTGTTGCCCAGTGACAGCCCCGAAACATCACTGCTCTAGAGGAGATCTGCATGGAGGAATGGGCCAAAATACCAGCTACTGTGTGTGAAAACCTCGTGAAGATTTTCAGAAAATGTTTGACTTCTGTTATTGCCACCAAAGGGTTTTTAACAAAGTATTGAGATGAACATTTGTTATTGACCAAAATTTCTAACATAATTTGCAAAGAAATTGTTTAAAAATCAAACAATGTGATTTTCTGGATTTTGTTTTTAGGTATACCTATGGGTAAAATTACAGGCCTCCTTCATCTTGTTAGTGGGAGAACTTGCACAATTGGTGGCTGAATAAATACTTTTTGGCCCACTGTAAGCATGTGAGCGTTTTTGAGTTTTTGGGGGCAAAAAAGTGTGAAACTTAAATTACACTTGTTTGTAAATTAACCACTCCATGTTGTGTAGCTTTCTGGATTTTATGTTTATTGGACTACATGTTTATTTATTATACACGTCATGCAGTATATAACATCAAAATTCACATCTTTAATGTAACTGAAATGTTTAATTATGTGGGCTACGGAAAATGAAGTTACAGAATATATAAAACGTGTATACTTATTGCATTTGAATCATTTTAACCATATGTAACACCTGCATATGTGTTTTTCTTTATTTTTTAGAAAAGGCTTTCATTTTGACAGCCCACTTGATTTCCATCCCACCCTAAGAAAATTTCTCTAGATCCGCACCTGGATCCAGGATAGTTCTCCTTGCATACGGAGCACCAGCTGGGCTCCCCTCATTCTTGGAGATGAATGAGGAATAATCTGGCTATGGCATTTAGCCACAGGGGGCGCTAGTTGACTCGACTGAATTTCAATGCACACAAAGTAAATTGCATACTCTAGTTGTGGGGCGAAAAAGCTGAAATCGGAGTAATAAAAAGCGAGGAACGATAACGAAGACGAGATTCTCCAGATCGCTGACTTGTCCTGTAAACAGCATCGGTGTGGTGACGTAAATTTGTTTTGCCATTTTCGCGGTCGTCTCGTGCAGGTAAACTTTTAGACAGTTTTTAAGATTTTATTGGTCAAGAATAACAAGACTGACGGGTTTAAATCAACCTCACAAATGTCACAGTTGAAATGTTCAGTGTTTATTTGCTGCTTTACCAGTTACGGTAAAAAACAGAAAAGCATGATTGCAGCGCAAGCTCGTACTTGTCAAACGTTAAGCTTGTTGAATACTTTCACTTTTCTTGCGGAGAAGCTTAGTGGCGAACACTCAAGGTGAGTAACTCAACATAACATTAAAATATAAAAACAAAGGGAGAAACATGCTGATAGCGGATAAACCGATCATTGAACCACACAAGCTTCTTTATTGACCTCACTAACTGAAAATCCATCACTGATTGTACAGCTCGAGTCTGCTCAGATTAAATCGAAAGTTTCTTATTTGTCACAGTAACGACTCTGACTGAGCTGAAACTCACTTCGACTCTACACAAACTGTCATATCAGGTAACAACTGACGCGACTTCAGATACATGGGTGAAATTAAAAAGTATTTTTACTTCAAAAAGTGTTTAAAAGGAAACAAGGACATCACTTCTCAAACAGACGCGATGTCTGCGGTTTAATGTGCGATCTAATGTTCATTTCGTGTTTAAATTGAGTAAATTTAAGGTGACACTGTGACACTGACAGCATTTTGAAGGATCAGATCTGAAATTGTAAAGTTTGAGTAAAAAGATTGATTTCCGCCATTTCAGATTCGGGTTTGGCAAAACAGGAAGAAGAGCTTACATAACACAAAGCTGCTGGTAAATTTACCCTTTCAACAAGAGATACTCAGTAAAGATCTACCTAGCTGCGTATAGCTATAGAATTCAGAAATTATTTATTAGGTCTTTTGTTTCAGAGATTTATTTAGGCCTATTCATTTGTATGCAAAAACGTCTGTTCCTGTTTGTAGTCGGTGACCACACCCGATTTGGCGTTAGCAGAGTGCAGAGAAGACATTTCAAAAGTAAGGGGGTGGAGCAGCAGGCAGTTGTAATACTCAGTTACTGAAAGCAAACAGAAGGTAGATGGCTATACTTACTCTGTCCATGTTAATTAAGACGCTCTTTCTGAAAAAGTAGAGAGTGACTTCATTTGTACAGAAATTCCGACGAAAACTGACAAAACTTTATTTGAGAGAATGTTTATGGAACTACAGTCCTTTCCTTCTGCTGCGCCAATTTGAGAAAAACGTCATTTAAAGCATACTCAGTTTTATTTGTAAGATATTTGTTAAAAATTAATATAAATAAATTAACTATGGTTACAGCTAGAAGACAAGATTGTAGCATACTTGAGATGTTTTACAGCAAGGAGACCAGTTATAACAGAATTGTTTGTTTAAGGTAATGACATGGTAGAAAATTGGGATATTTTACCAGAATTAAATGTAAAATCTAATGTAAATACATCTTATATAAAATAGTGCTTTATATGTTTTAAAGTAATATTATCCAATATTGATTAAAGGAATGTCAGTTTGCATGGATTTATAATGAATTATATTATACAGATAACTTCTAGCACTGTTAAAAATGTATATAAATATGGTCTTGGCATAATTTTACTGCATTATTCTGTACAGATCTGTTATATCTGTATATCTGTTAGCTGTATATATGTTAACGCTGCTCAACATTGATTGTTTATATTAAGATAAATTAGGTTAGAAACTGTTTTTGAATAATATAGTTAAAGTGCATATAGAATCTATTTACAGCTCTTCACTTACAGCAGATCATCTCTATCTCATCCCGCTGCCAGAATCCTCCTTCTGTCACACCAACCCTTTGTCCTCCTTCACTCACTGCTCCTTTGTAGTCTTCCTCTTCTTTTCTTTCCTGGCAGCTCCATCTTCAGTGTGCTTTGTCCAGTATATCCACTATGCCCCCTTTGCATGTCAAAACTATCTCAACTTTGTCCAATAATATATATATATATATATATATATATATATATATATATATATATATATATATATATATATATATATATATATATCACACACACACCCAGCACGCCCCTGCGGGCGGTTTATCCTTCAAGCTCGGGTCCTCTACCAGAGGCCTGGGAGCTTGAGGGTCCTGCGCAGTATCTTAGCTGTTCCCAGGACTGCGCTCTTCTGGACAGAGATCTCCGATGTTATTCCCGGGATCTGCTGGAGCCACTCGCCTAGCTTGGGAGTCACCGCACCGAGTGCTCCGATTACCACGGGGACCACCGTTACCTTCACCCTCCACATCCTCTCGAGCTCTTCTCTGAGCCCTTGGTATTTCTCCAGCTTCTCGTGTTCCTTCTTCCTGATATTGCTGTCATTCGGAACCGCTACATCGATCACTACGGCCGTCTTCTTCTGTTTGTCTACCACCACTATGTCCGGTTGGTTAGCCACCACCATTTTGTCCGTCTGTATCTGGAAGTCCCACAGGATCTTAGCTCGGTCATTCTCCACCACCCTTGGGGGCATCTCCCATTTTGACCTCGGGACTTCCAGGTTATACTCGGCACAGATGTTCCTGTACACTATGCCGGCCACCTGGTTATGGCGTTCCATGTATGCCTTGCCTGCTAGCATCTTGCACCCTGCTGTTATGTGCTGGATTGTCTCTGGGGCATCTTTACACAGCCTGCACCTGGGGTCTTGCCTGGTGTGATAGACCCCAGCCTCTATGGCTCTTGTACTCAGAGCTTGTTCTTGTGCTGCCATGATTAGTGCTTTGCCATAATGGTCCATTTGATTCACCTTTTATTGTTTATTTTATTTTCACTTCCTGAATACGGGACAGACTCGACTGGGGGAAAGAAGGGGAGAAAGAAAGAGGGAAAGATGACATCCTTGTCAGATGCCCGAACCACCTCAGCTGGCTCCTTTCGATGTGGCGCAGCAGCTGCTCTACTCTGAGCCCCTCCCGGATGGCCGAACTTCTCACCCTATCTCTAAGGGAGAGGCCAGCCACCCTTCGGAGGAAGCTCATTTCCGCCGCTTGTATCCGCGATCTCGTTCTTTCGGTCACTACCCACAGCTCGTGGCCATAGGTGAGGGTAGGGACGTAGATCGACCGGTAAATTGAGAGCTTCGCTTTTACACTCAGCTCCCTCTTCACCACGACGGACCGGTGCAGCGTCCACATTACTGCAGCTGCAGCCCCAATCAGTCTGTCGATCTCCGGCTCCCTCCTCCCATCACTCGCGAACAAGACCCCGAGATACTTGAACTCCTCCACGTGGGGCAGGAACTCATCCCCGACCCAACAAACTTCTTATATTTTACTTTTTTTTTTTTTTACTCATGTTTTTAATCACAACCTGACTATTGTACTGCCCTTTAGGTTGGTATAAATCAGGTCCTCCTTTCACGTCTTCGTTGTTGTTGTTTTTATTATCATTAATTTTCTGGTTTTACCAACATTGCTGTGAACTGTGTTTAAGTCACTGGTACCAAAAAATTATAGTAAAGAGCCCCACCTAGTGGTGAATTCTGAAAACTGACTGCCTGTGCCACAGTGAGGCCAGGGTCATGAAAGTAAAATGTTCATGATTTTTGATCAATGGTCATGAGAATTTGCATAATTATGATGAAGGAACTGACCTCCCAGCCCATTGTTCCTTCAGTGGGCTGGTTTCAGTCATTATGCAAATGTACTGTTTATAAGATTGAAACCTGCAGTCAGCTGAGACTGAAGACGTCACCTGGATGAGTGTTTCTACCACAAAACGCTACGTCCAGATGAACAGAATCAACTTTTGGAGATGTTCATGACGTATACTAAATGCCATAAAAACATAAAGAAGACGACATTTTGAAAGCGTTGTAGAACAAACAATGAAAGACAGCAGCCTGTTTTATTTCTGTCTCTGGTTTTATGAGATCATAGAAGATATTTTTGTTTTTATGTTTCTGTTACGGCCTGAGCTGTATGGAGCGGACTGGACCCAAAACCTCATTTCTGCTGCTTGTGTCCGCGATCTTTCTTTGATTTTTACCCACAGCTCATGACCACAGGTGAGGGTAGGGACGTAAATCAGCCTGTAGTTAAACCGAGAGCTTTGCTCTCTTTTTACCACAATGGAGCAGTGCAGTATCTGCATCACTGCAGCTGTAGCACCAATCCGTGTATCGATCTCCCGCTCCCTCCTCCCATCACTTGTGAACTAGACCCTGAAACACTTAAACTCCTCCACCTCCTCCTCACCCGATGAAGCCAACAGAAACACATCATCTGACTAGAGACGAGGTTCTGAAACCACCAAATTGAGGCCTTCGAGGCTACGCTTAGAAATTCTGTTCATAGTCAAGTCAAGTCAAGTCAAGTTTATTTATAGAGCACATTTAAAAACAACCAAGGCTGACCAAAGTGCTGTACAGTGTTACGTTTCGGTGTGTCAGTGTTTTGTTTTTGCATGACTTATGTATTTCCTGCTTTACTTTGAAAGTCTGTGTTATCTTAGTGTGTTCAGTTTACATTTTCCCTGTCTCGTCAGTTCTAATTTGCCCCAGCTGTGTTTCCCTCCTGTGGTCCATTCCCTGATTGCTCCTTCTATGTATTTAAGCCTTGTGTTTCAGTATGTCATGGTCGCGATCTCCCCCGTGTTGTAAATAGTTTGGTGTTTTGTTGTAAATAAATAGTCTGTTGTAAATAGTTGTGAATGGGTTTGTTAATACTTTCGTCATGGGATATTTTCGTTTTGGGATTTTGGTGGAGAGCCTTCGTGGTTTTATTTTCCTTATCTTTGTTTTTCTACGTTGCACCCCGGTTGCTTAGGCCGGGGTGTAACAACAGTAAATACAGATAAAAATACAATAGAACACAATTTTGTAATAACACCTCGCTGATAAAAATAAAATAAAAATATATAAAACAAATAAATTAAACCTTTCTAAAAGCCAATGAAAAGAGGTGAGTTTTAAGAGCGGTTTTAAAAGTTTCTAGGCTTTTGGAGAGTCTGACGTGAGGAGGTAAACTGTTCCACAGTCTGGGTGCAGCCACAGCAAACGCCCTCTCTCCCTTTGTCTTTAATTTATACCTGGGAACACCATAGGAACTATACAGAGAATCTGTGACAAATTCCAGCCCTGGCAGAGTCCAACATCCATTGCGAACAAGTTTGAATTATTGCTGGCTTTGCGGACCAAGCGCTTGCAACTGTCCTATAAGGATTGAATGGGCCGTAGCAGTGGGCCAGACACCCCAAACTCCCGGAGCACACTGCACAGGACACTCTGTACTTGTTTTCAGAAAAAAAAATACTCGAGTAGAGTACAAATACCTGAAAATTCTACTGAAGTACAGCAACAAAGCATTTGGTGTTTCCCACGTTTGATTATAGCAGCTAAACTCTGGAACAGCCTTCCTCAGATTGGCTGAATCTTTGTTTGTTAAAATAACTATAGAAAAGTAATTTTTAAAAATTAGCTTTCTCGTAATCTCTCTCCTATTCTTTTTGGCTGTAAATTTTCATCTAATGAGTGCATGTTAGAATGAATGTAAGACTGTTTGTATGTGTCTGTGTGCTGGAAATATTTTAGTTGCAGTAATCCAAGCTGAAGCTTTGCAACTGTGTTTAAATAATCTGTCAATCGGTAACTCACTTTTGTGTTGTTTTGCTTTGGCCAAAAAAATGTAGTTTCTATAAACCTGACTGATGATGTCTTTGTCTCACCTAAATCTGCATTCTTCATCTAGGTGTTAGAAGCAGCTGTTCTTCAGTTGAATTACTCTGATGTGACAGTTGATATTATGGAAGCTGCAACACCTGGTGAGTTAAAGGAGGCCGTAATCATCTAGATCTTTTTTTTTTGCTCATTCTGGTGGTGAATAGATTAGAATAGCCTTTTATTGTCATTGCAAATTGTGCTCCACACAAACTGTGTATGGAGTTAAAAATTTAAATAGGACAGCAAGAGGAAATAACAGATGATATACAAACGACAGAAATATGTACAAAACAGGAGGAAGGCACATAGAGGACAGGTTGCTTGTAAAGTCCTTTGCAATGTAATGCACTGCATTCATTGTGTAAATAAAATCACACTTGCAATACTTACTGGCTTACTAGCCTGCAAAGGCAATCATAAACAAAGACTTTTTTAAAGTGTCATTTCTCTTTTTGTTCATTTCAGCTTTTTGAAGCGGAATCGTAATCTGCGTTCCCTGTTGTGTCAAACACATTTGTTTATGTTGGGTTTTTTGTTTTTTATTTTTCACATTGAGTATTTATTATTATTATTATTATTATTATTATTATTATTATTATTATTATTATCATCATAATTATTATTTTTATCATTATTATTTTTATTATCATTAATAATAATAATAATAATAATAATAATAATAATAATAATAATAATTATTATTATTATTATTATTATTATTATTATTATTATTAATGATAATAAAAATAATAATGATAAAAATAATAATTATGATGATAATAATAATAATAATAATGGATTGCATTTATAAAGCGCTTTACAACACCACTATTCATTCACTCTCACATTCACACACTGGTGGAGGCAGCTGCAGTTGTAGCCACAGCTGCCCTGGGGCAGACTGACAGAAGAGAGGCTGCCATATCGCGCCATCGGCCCCTCTGGCCAACACCGGTAGGCGGTAGGGGAAGTGTCTTGCCCAAGGACACAACGTCCAGGACAGAGAGAGCAGGGGGATCGAACCGGCGACCTTCTGGTTGCAGATGAGCTTCCCAATCCCCTGTGTAGCAATGTGAGAGTTGACCAGCAGAGATAAGAAAGGAGATGGAAACGCGATTTATAATAGAGGATGAGCACAATTGGTCTCCAACTGCTGCATCTGTAATAAAATAAAGTCAAAAAGAGAAAAGACAAACATAGATTGTTGCTGTGTGTCATGAAACATACTTGATATGGACTGAAAAGCCGCAACAAGACCCCTGAGAGCCAGTAGAAAACATAGGAAGGCCCAGGACGGAGGCGGTCGCGCTTTTCTTCCTCTCCCTTATCTTTCCTGCTCATCGAAGTATAAGAAGCAGCTACAGCTGTTCAAAATCCCACAAGGCTGGCCGACATGATAGACGATGGGCAGGGCTGTGAGCACTCAGACTGTGTTTTGAAAGCAATATGGATAAGATTTTGGAGAAGAGCAACGGGAATTGAGAGAATTGGAATAACAAAAATCTTCATGATTTGAATGTATTTATTTAAAAGGGACAGTGCAGTTTAACATAGTTCAAGTACAAAACATGAAACTGATGTAAGGCACATAAGTTTATAGCTATTGCTAATTTTGCAACAGGATTGTTGTCGAACTCTTTGTTCCTCCTTCAAGGCCATCCGCGTTGATCGAAGATTGTTGACTTTTGCTTAACCGGGTGACGGGACACTTTCTCTCGGTTGACACGAAACACACACACGCACACATACGCATGTACACTCACACAGACCTGCACTCACCCCCCCAAACGCCTTCGAAGGTTAGGTCTTCTGTGTTGTGAGATGTGATGATTCATGTGCTGAGGTGGTTTTTTTTCTGTTCTCAAACTGATCTCCCTGTTGGAGCTCAGTCTGGGGGGAGTTCTTTTTTTCTCCTTATATTTCCTCATGTTGTGCATTTTCCATGTTATACCTCTCTGACCTGTCTTCCCCATGTGATGTTTATGTAATGTATGTATGGTCGGAAGGGTCAGATGGCGCTGGCACGGCTGGCAGTCTTAACCCAATTTCCCTCGAGATGAATAAAGTATGATCAATCAACCAATCACACCTCAGCTGTTAGCCCCCCAAAGAGTACTAAAGACCTGCAGAAGGAGCTGAAATTATCAGAACTGGTTATAACAGGAAAATGTGTGTTTTAAAGGAACAAGAGAATAACTCTTTTGGTCTGTGTGACTGCTCTGTCACTCTTGCAGTCATCTGTTATTGCACATGATTTGGATGTTTGTGTTCACTTGCATGTCTACAGGTCTCCTGAAAAAGACATGTTAATCTCAATAAGGCTGGAAAAATAAAGGATAATGTGACTAAAATGGCATCTGTATTTTTTTCAGGCCCAGATGTGCAGCCGCTGACGCGCAGTTCGAGCTATGAATTCCTGCCACCACACAGTAAGAACTGAGTTTAGAATGTTGAACATACTGTAGTTATGCAGCAAGAGTACTTTGTTTTTTATTTTATTTTTATTTTTTCGGTTTACTCAGCCTCACCTGCCGGGGCCCACTTCTCAATATAAGTACATGTAGACATTGAGGTTCTCGGGAGGGGCCGTGCTGACACAGCTGCTGTCTGGCAGAGAGTCGTTGGTACTATGCCCCTCCCAAGTTTTAAATGCACTTTAGAACAGCACGCAGCAACACCACATATGAGCGAGCAGAGTTAGGTATGGGGTCTTCACACCGCTGGTCTCTGTTCATCATCTGGGACTGGGGGCCAGGAGGAGGAGCTGGCCATCTGTTTGTTGGGCTTCCCTGCTGCTGCAGGACCAGGGGCGGTCTGCTTGTTTCCACCCTAGAGTAAAGGGAACCATCTCCTGGGTCTGGGGGTGGATTGCCTTTTGTAGTAAGAAAAATACAAAGCTAAAAATCTCAGTCCAACACCCAGATTGTGCATTATCTAATGTTTAATAATCATATTTAATCTGTGGTCACTTCCCTCAATTACATGTACAGCATATAAATTGACATGTGTTTTATTTTGCCATTTCAGTGTCTGAGCTGAGGGTTATTCTGCTGGGGGGCAGATGGCCTGACAGAAAATCACTGGGAGACTTAATACTGGGCGAGGATGTGTTCAGTCAATCTAACTATTACCATCTCAGAGTGAGTGGAACAGTGGAAGGCAAGAAAATTGCTGTTATCAACACTCCAGATCTGGACTTTCCCAAAATGGACCAACTGACAGCATTTGTACAAGACTGTGCAAAAAACTCATATCCTGGACCTCATGTGTTCCTGTTAGTTCTACAACCTGAAGACTTCAATGAACAACAAAAACAGATACTCTGCAAAGTCCTTGAAAACTACAGCGAACGATCATTTGATCATTCATTGATAGTCATATTAACACCAAAAGAGAAAAGCTCAACCTGGGTGGACAGTTGCATGCAAACTGAACCAATAAAAAGCCTGATCAAGAAATGTAGGTATAGATACTTATGGCAGAGCAACCTTGAGAGTAGAGAGCTATTAACACGTCTGGGTCAAATTGTAAAGGAGCACAATGGAGAGCATGTTATCCATGAACCATTTGAAGAAACAACACAGACTTTGCCAGGAAAACTTAAAAAAACTTGTAAGTGGATAAAGAAAAAAAAACTTCACTCAAGATCACCTTTTATTGAACTGAAATAATGAGCTGTAAATTACTTTTGCAGGGACTCCTGGAGTGACTTCAACATTCCCTCTCTTAGGGAAAATCCCTTCTCTTCAGAGTAAGTAAATGCAACTGAGATGATATATACATATACAGCAGGTAAAATAAGCATTGAACATGTCACCACATTTCTTAGTAAATACATTTCTAAAGGTGCTATGTACATGAAATTGGTAGCAACCCATCCAATTCAAGAGCATTGTCATTCCCAACACATAACATACTGACGATTTTTCATGGCCTGAGACGCTCCGGACTGTCAAGACACGCTTAGAGCCGAGGCTCCAGCCATCCATTCCAGCCCCAACTATAACCTTAACCCTATCACATAGTGTTTTTCAGAGTGATTCATGATCAGAACGTGAAACACATTTACATGTATAGATTAATTCCAGCTGGCTCTCATGCCTCCAAACGCATAATATACAGATGATTGGTCACATAGCATTGGTATGTTACATGTTGAGATGAGAACGTGTTGCCAATTCACACATGCAAAGAAATCAAAACATAGATGTCTACAAATTAATGTATATGTAATATTATGAAATGACACGAAGGAAAGGTGCAAGACAGGGAGGTGCAAAAGGGCAGTGGAAGTCAAGACAACAGCTGAAATCTATCAGTAATTAGAAACCCTCCGGCTACTTGTGCAAATTAATATTATCTGACCAAATGATGACCGTAAAAAGGTGTGTCATCACCAAGGTGTCACACAAGAAACACCTCATAATGGGTAAAACCAATGAGCTCTGTCAAGACCTTCAAAACTTTATTCTTGCAAAACATACTGATGGCACTGTTTAAAGAAGATTTTCTAAACTTCTGAAGGTTCCAGCCAGCACTATTTCGGCCATTATCTGCAAGTGGAAAGAACATCATCATCAACATCCGCACAAGATTTCAGACAGAGGGAAAAGAATTATATGAGGAGTTGTCCAGGAGCCAGCGACCCCTTGCTACAGAAAGACCTGGAATCAACAGGTACAATTTTTTTTTAAAAGAAAACAAGCTGTCATCACCAACAACACACACTCGGTCACAGTTTCCTTCCACATAAAGCTTTGCAAAAACTGCATAAAAAGCGCTTGCAGGAACAAAAACATAATATTCCAGAAACACGCTTTGCCGATCCGATCAGCTGTTCATAACACTTCCTACGTTGGAATAGACGACAGCGCGAACTTTTGCATGTCCGCCATTACCTGCCCGAAACCGGAAGTGACGTCATTTTCGCGGAAATGTAGTCTTTTTTACCATCAGGGCCTCAGGGCCTGTACTGGTCTTTTTAAAAGTTATCTTTGACTTTATGACTTTGTGTGTCGTTTCTGGGATGCTGAGGACTCATATTGCACTGCTGGAAATAGTTTATTTTGATGCTTATGCTGCTTTTTTGCAAATTTGCAGTATAATATTTATTTTTGTTTTTCCTGCAGTGTATAAAAATTGGTGTATTTCAAAAATAAAACTATGAAGACACTCAAAATAAATTTCCTGTGGTAGGAAACTATTTTGTGCAACTTTTTTGTATTTACAGTTTTGAGGGATAAGCCTCTTAAATTTCTCTAACTAGAAATATATGTTAAAAAAGCAAAAACGATTTTCAATTTTTTTGTAGTTTATTACGCTTTTTTGCTATTTATGTAATTACTATGCACTTAATGAATACATATTATTAAAATCTGGGCTATAATTGTTGTATTGATGTATAGCAACTTGAAATGCTCCCAAAAATGGCACTACAGCGTGTAAAAATATAATATAAGCGCTGGCGGACTTGGTTCTATGGTAGGTCTTAAAGGGTTAATATACTGCAACAACATGGGAATAGAGCAGCTGCCAGAGAATTCAGCATTAATGAATCAATGGTACAGAAGTGGAGGAAGCAAGAAGAATGAGTTGAGTAAAGTTTGACTTATTTGACTCTTTTGTTTCGCTTAATGCACCTTATGGTCCGAAAAATACGTTTTGTTTTTTTTCCAAGAATGGTGCGTGTTGCTCATTATTTCTAAAATTAAAATGGGTATGTGGTATTGTATAACAGGTTAATTGGGCAGTAGTACATGACCTTCAGAACCTTTTTTTGAATCCTCTAGTTTTAAAGATTTTTTTCAGCAGAAAAGTAATCCAGTGACAGTTGTCAGTATTTCCACAGTTACACAGCAAACAATAACTCCTGATAAATAATTTGGCAAACTTTATTTTCCAAATTGTAAACAAATACGCTGTGGCAGCAACATGAGGGCTACTTTAATCTGTAACTCTGTTTAAGGCAGGAATCTGAATTGTCCATATAACTGACCAATTTCATTAGGTCTTCTATTCTTTTGGACCCTGCCCTCCAAACTCTCTCTCTCTCTCTCTCTCTCTCTCTCTCTCTCTCTCTCTCTCTCTCTCTCTCTCTCTCTCTCTCTCTCTCTCTCTCTCTCATAAGCTGCTAACAGGCTGCATTTATTAAAAGTATAGTTATTATTTAAGGAGGCTGAAGAGGAGCAAAACATGTGACACAATGACCAGAAAAGTGGCAGAGGGGCAGATGACAAAGATGAAGAGCTAAGCTAATAGCTACGCAAAACTGTGGAACGATCTGCCTTTAGAGATTAGACAGGCTTCTTCTCTGCCTGATTTTAGATTACACAATAATTACACAAGCTACACAGGTTAAACTATACAAAAAATCAGTGTGGTTAGCAATAGGAACAGAAGGTTATACATACTGCAATGACCAAATAAGAAGCCACAAACAGATAAGACTAAAATTCGCTTTGTTTGTCATCAGTTTCTCATTATTATAACGACAGTATCATCAGGCTGCAATGTACCAAAACTGAACAAATTGAAAGGGTAGACAATATTTTCTGGTGTGTGTGTGTGTGTGTGTGTGTGTGTGTGTGTGTGTGTGTGTGTGTGTGTGTGTGTGTGTGTGTGTGTGTGTGAACGTACAAATACGTCACACCTGATTTAACCATGTGCTTGTAACATTGCATTTCTCTCTGTTGTATCAGTCTCTGCATTCAGGATTGTACTGCTGGGCAAAAGTGAAGATAAGAAGACAAAACTCGGTAACTTGATCATTGAGCACCAAGGATTTCACTGCCAGAAACAATCACCCATCACGCACTGCGTGGCCTCCTGTGGAGAGTGGAGAGGAAAACTACTGACAGTAGTCAAAACTCCAGACTTGTTCAGTCTGTCTGAGGAGGACATGAGAAGAGAAGTAAAGAAGAGTGTGAGTCTCTGTCATCTTGGACCAAACGTTCTGCTGCTGTTGGTGAAACCTTCTGATTTCACTGAGGAGAACAGAAAAACTCTGAAGTCCATCCTGAGTCTGTTTGGTCACAATGCCTTTAAACACTCGATGGTCGTCATCACACATGAGAATGAAATGAGTTCCACTGTGAAAGAAGTCCTTATAGAATGTGGAGGAAGGCGCTACAACATGTCTGAAGATAACTATGGATCGTTAATGCAGAAGATTCAGGAAATGACAAATCAATACAATCACCTGATCAAACCATCTTTAAACCTGGTTCTGTGTGGGAGGAGAGGAGCAGGGAAGACGTCAGCAGCCAAGGCCATTTTAGGTCAGACTGAGCTTCATTCAGCCTCCAACTCATCAGAGTGTGTTAAACATCAGGGAGAGGTGTGTGGACGTTGGGTTTCCCTGGTGGAGCTGCCTGCCTTGTATGGAAAACCTCAGGAGGCAGTGATGGAGGAATCACTCAGGTGTATCTCCCTCTGTGATCCTGAGGGTGTCCATGCCTTCATCCTGGTCCTACCTGTGGCTCCCCTCACTGATGAAGACAAGGGAGAGTTAGAGACCATCCAGGATGCATTCAGCTCTCGAGTCAATGACTTCACCATGATTCTGTTCACCGTGGACTCAGATCCTACAGATCCAGCTTTTGTTAACTTTATAAAGCGAAACAAGAACATCCAGGAGCTCTATGAGAGATTTGGAGGAAGATCAGTTGTTCTCAACATGAAGGACAAACAGCAGATCCCACAGCTGTTAGATACTGTGGAAAAAAATAGAACAGACAAGGAAAGAAACTGCTGCTACACAAAAGACACATTGATATACGGCAAAATGGATGAGATATCATGTCAGCAGAAAAAATTAACTACTCTACAGGAACAGCTTCATGTGATGGAGACAAAGCTCACAGTAACTGGTAAGCACATCTGTGATTTCATTTAAGTTTGACTACTATACAGGTGAAACTCAAAAAATTAGAATATCGTGGAAAAGTTCATTTATTTCAGTAATTTAACTTAAAAGGTGAAACAAATATATGATATATTTAAAGCCTTTGTCTTATAATTTTGATGATTATTGCTTACAGCTTATTCAAAAGCTCAGAAAATTAGAATATTGTTAAAGGTACAATATTTTAGGTTTAAAGTGTCACACTATAATCAGCAAATTGATCCAAAACACCTGCAAAGGGTTCCTGAGCCTTTAAGTGGTCTCTCAGTCTGGTTCAGTAGGAATCCCGATCATGGGGAAGACTGCCGACCTGACAGTTGTGCAGAAAACCATCAGAGACACCCTCCATGAGGGAAAGCCTCGGAAGTTAATTGCAAAAGAGCTTGGATGTTCCCAAAGTGCTGTATCAAAGCACATTAATAGAAAGTTATGTGGAAGGGAAAAGTGTGGAAGAAAAAGATGCACAAGTACCGGTAGCAGGGATGACTGCAGCCTGGAGAGGATTATTGGGAAAAGGCCATTCAAAAGTGTGGGGACCTTCACAAGGAGTGGACTGAGGCTGGAGTTAGTGCATCAAGAGCCACCACACACAGGTGCACATGGGCGTCAAATTGTCGTATTCCTCTTATCAAGCAACCCCTGACCAACAAACAAAGTGAGAAGCTTCTTACCTGGCCTGAAGGAAAAAAAGAACTGATCTGTTGCTCAGTGGTCCAAAGTCCTCTGTAAGAGTCCTCTCATGAGACAGAACCATGCAGAAGAGCTGAAGGTTGCTACTGAAGTATCCTGATCTTCCACAACACCTCAGCAGTGCCACAGGCTGATCCATGCCACGCCGCATTGAGGCAGTAATTCATGCAAAAGGGGCCCAAACCAAGTACTGAGCACATATGCATGATTATACTTTTCAGAGGTCTGACATGTCTCTATTTAAAATCCTTGTTTGATTGATTTCATGTAATATTCTAATTTTCTGAGATTTTGAATTTGGGCTTTTCCATAAGCTGAAAGCCACGATCAACAAAATTATAGCAAATAAAGGCTTGAAATATCTCGTTTTGCACATAATGAGTCAATATCATATATTTGTTTCACCATTTAAGTTGAAATAAATGAACTTTTGCACAATATTCTAATTTTTTGAGTTTCACCTGTATAGTGTTCTCTCACAGTGCGTAATTATTATCAAGTAAATTTGGCATTATTTAATTCTCTACATGCTTCTTTTACAGGTGATCCTGAGGAGCAGAATATACAGTCTCTCAGGATTGTGCTGATTGGGAAGACTGGCAGTGGAAAGAGCTCTTCAGGAAACACAATACTAGGAAGAAAAGAATTTAAAGCTGCATCAAGTCACACATCAGTCACACAGTGTTGTCAAAAAGCACATGGTGAGGTGGACGGTCGTCCTGTTGCTGTGGTCGACACTCCTGGACTGTTTGACACAACTCTGTCAAATGAGAACGTTCAAGAGGAGTTGGTAAAATGCATCAGTCTTCTGGCTCCAGGTCCACATGTCTTCCTGTTGGTGTTACAGATTGGTCGACTCACAGAAGAGGAGAAAGAGACTTTAAGGCTCATCAAGGAAGTCTTTGGCAAGAATTCAGAAATGTTCACCATTGTTCTTTTTACAAGAGGAGATGCACTGCAAAATGATGAAACGTCCATTGAAGAGTACATTGAAAAGGGATCTAATGCTTCCTTTAGAAAACTTATTTCTGACTGTGGAGGAAGATACCATGTGTTTAATAACTATGATAAGCAAAATCAAAAACAAGTCAGTGACCTGATGACAAAGATTGACGCCATGGTGAAGGACAACAGAGACAGCTACTTCACCAATGAGATGCTGCAAGAGGCTGAAGCTGCAATACAGAAAGAAATGAAGAGAATCCTGAAAGAAAAGGAAGAAGAGATGAAGAAACAGAAGGAGGAGCTTGAAAATACGTATGAGGAGAAAATTCAGTCTATGAAAAAAAGAATGGAAGAACAGAGAGCAGAAATTGAACAAGAGAGAGAACTCAGGGTCAGACAGCTTAATGAAAAGGAGGAAAACATACGAAAGGAGCGAGAGCAGAGGAAGAGAGAACAAGAAATTAGAAATGATGAAGAAAAGAAAAGAAAAATGCAGGAAGAACGTCAACAACAGGAGTGGGAAAAAGAACGAGAAGCTCTGGAGAAAAAGATCAAGTCAGAATCAGAGGAAAAGGAAACAATTGACAGAAAACTGGAACAGAGTAGAAAAGAGATGGAAGAAAAACGAGAGGCCTGGGAGAAGGAAAAAAACAAATGGTGGGAAAAGCGACACCAAGAAGACGACAAGAGACGTCAGGAGGAGCGAGAAAAACTAAAAAAGCTCCAGGAAGAGTATGAAGAGGAAAAAAGAAAATATGACCATCAACGAAAGGAAGAAGACCGAAAGAGAAGTGCACAAGAAGAGAAGGAACGAAAAGAACTGGAGGATAACTATAAGCAAAAAATGGAAGACATGAAAAAGAGTTATGAGGAGGAGGCAAGAAAACAAGCTGAAGAGTTCAATGAGTTCAAAGAAAAATACACCAAAGACCTTCAAGCTCTGAAGTTAAAACATGAGACAGAACTGAAGGATTTAATGCAGCAGAAAGAGAAAGAACACAGCGAACAGTACAGGGTCTTAGAAGAACTGTCAAAACGCAAAGAAACCACACTCAGAGATGATTTGGAGAAAAAAGATGAAGAACTAAAAGGAGAAAAGGATGACAAAAAGAAAATTGTAGATGATAAAAAGGCAAGAGAAGAAGAAATAAAAAAACTGAAGGAACAACAACAAAAAGAAATAGATGATTTTTATAACCTACATGTCATGAAGATCAAGAAGTGCACAATCTGTTGATCGTCCATCCTAATGTTAACAACAAATATTTTATTTATTCAGCACCCACCAGTATCTATAGCTCTCTGTAACTCAGTAACAGTAAGTCATGTAGTTGTATTTACATCCTTTTTTCTCCAGTGTATTTGGAAATTTTTGTTTATTGGAGTAACTAAAAAAAAAAAACTTTAATTAAAAGAAAGCTTTGTATATAACATTTGTCTTTCATTGTATACCACTTTAATGTTACAGTTTTAAGTGTCTTTTAAAAACGTTACTTTTTTTTAGTTATTGGAGAAACTATATGAACTAACATTAACAGTCACATGACCTTTTTCTTGTTTTGAATTGTTTTAGGGAAATTTAAACAAAGTTTGTGAGGCAAGCTGCCTCGACCGGATGGGACAAAAGACATTTTGTGGAAGAGAACCAGAGATTAATGATATTTTGTAGTTGTAGTAATAATGATGATAATAATAATGATAGTAATAATAATAATAGGTTAATAAGAACTGATAATTAAATGCATAGTGAGAGAAAAAGATGACAGAAGAAGAAATACTCATTGCATCATGGGAATCCCGCAGCAGCCTACACCTATTGCAGCATAACTAAGGGAGGATTCAGGGCCACCTGGTACAGCCCTAACTATATGCTTTAGCAAAAAGGAAAGTTTGAAGCCTAATCTAGGAATCCTCTAGGATCAACAAGTAAGCCTGCAGTCTGAGTGAAGCGCTCTCAGACCTGTCATGTCAAAAACTAGAGTGGAAGAATGAATTTTACTCTGTCAGTTATGAGAATGTAAAAAGTGCGTCTTCTTTGACATTCTCATCCTCTTTAGCTGATAATGATTTCAGCATGTTATCCACAAGCTCAACATAATTTTCTGCTGTGTGATTTCCAAGAAAGTTCTGGAAAACCTACACAATGCTTCCAAAAAATGCTGCTTATTCAGTTTGCTTCAATTTCTTTTTGAACTTACCAAGTGTCAGTTAATGGATTTCAACAAAAACAAACTAACACCTTTTGTTATATTTTGGTTTCACTTTTCTAGACATCAGACTTATTTCTTAAGTGCTGAAATTCATAACTGTTTTTGTCCAGTCATTCTAGTTGTTCAATATTTGGAACATCTTGACTAAAAGCAGGACTTGCTTTTAGTCAAACAAAGAAAAAAAAGAAATTTTCAGATTTGAAATCAGCGAGTTAATTTTGTTAATCAGTGAAACTGTGACGCTTCCAGACTATTTTAGACCAAATGTCTAAAATAGTGTTCGCCCGAAGGAAATCCCTAATTTCCTTCAGGATTAATAAAGTATTCTGATTCTGATTCTGAAATGACTCCTGACAGTTTTAGTTTTTATTCCTTCAGTTGCAGACTTGTTGTTATTTGAAGAATTTGAGAATAATGATTAAATATGGTAAATGGTCTGTATTTGTATAGCGCTTTACTTAGTCCCTATGGACCCCAAAGCGTTTTACACTACATTCAGTCATTCACACAGTAGCGGTTTTTGATACAGGCGACATGGGCGGTTGTCTGGGGCGGCATCACGGGCATCGGCAACCCCACCCCAAAAAACCCCCCAAAAAAACCAATTGCTCGTACTCATGCTGCCCCGACATCAGCCAGCGCATATTGGGAATGGCAGAGGCACCGATCGGTTTTCTATCGCCCATTTGCTGGGAGTAAGGGCGCCCTCCGTTTGCGAGCTGCGCCTGCTGCTTGCTGGCTGGAGCAGCATCTAATAACCAACTCACAAAATAAAACAAAATAAAAACAAACACGAAAACACCAGACATCATGATACAGACTTTGCATTTGCACTGATGGGTTCTTTTTTTCTATTCTAATTCTATAAAGTGAGCGCGAGAGCCCTCGGTGTGCGTGCGCGCTGCTGAAGTCAAAGTAAACTTTATTGTCATCTCGCTACAGACAGTCCAGCATATAGAGACGAGACGACGAGGCTCCAGTTACAGCAGTGCAAGTAAACAAACAATAAAAATAAGAAGAGTAAGAAAGTAAATCTACACTTTAGGACTCGGGGTAAAGGATCAATAACAATTTAAAATTTATAATTTACAGTGTGATGATTTAAAGTCTCACACAACCCGTCGAAAGGGGAGGGGCCGGCTGCTTCCAAATAGAGCACATTTCATTCATAATGATGTAAATCCAAGCCCATCATGTATTCATGATTTGAATCCTGGGTTGTGCGAAATCCCAGAAATAAACCTTAGACAAAGTGAATCTGTGAACTAAGGTGTAGGTGTGTTAGGTTATGTTGTGGTGATCCTCGGGTTGGGGGATGATTGTTCATACTGGAGTGCAAAATTAAAACCAGTGGAAGATGGACAAGAAAAGTTCAAAGCCATCAGGTGCTCAGTTTAGAAAAAAGAGAAAAGAAGAGAAACGAGCAAAAAATGCAGGTAAGCAGATGTGTGATTGGATGATGGCAGGTCATCCTGAACCAATCAGAATCAGAATACTTTATTAATCCCTAAGGAAATAATGTGTTACAGTTGCTCCAAAAAGAAATGGTAAAAATAGCAACAGTAACAGACTAAACTCCAAACAATACATTATGTTACAGATTCTAATATTAATTGTCAGTTGTTGATTTGTCCTGTTCTCATTGTATGACGAATTATGATGGCTGTCTGGTAGCTGTTTGCATACTATGCACACTCTCTCTCTCTTCATATGTGTGTGTGTGTGTGTGTGTTTCTCTGCTGAAATTCAGTGTGGTTCCGACAACAGTTTTATGTTGTACATTTATGTTAATGTAAAATCCTTAATATGTTTTATGTGTGTGGGTGGGTGGGCGCCAGAGGGAGTGTTCGCCCAGGGCGCCAAACAGGCTAGGACCGCCACTGCCTCCACGCACACATTCACACACCCATTCACACACTGGTGATGGCAGCTACATTGTAGCCACAGCCACCCTGGGGAGCACTGACAGAGGCGAGGCTGCCGGACACTGGCGCCACCGGGCCCTCTGACCACCACAACGGGTAACGGGTGAAGTGTCCTTCCCAAGGACACAACGACCGAGACTGCCGGAGCCAGGGCTCGAACCAGCAACCTTCTGATTACAAGACGAACTCGCTACTCTTGATTGCCCAGCATTTAAATAAACAAAATGGTCTAAATACAAACTTCATATAAGGTTAGCTTTTAGGATCACATCTTAATGCCAATAGGACAATGAAGTGTTTTACAATTATCTTCTATAATTGTTGCTGGCAACAGGAAAAAAAACAACTCAAAATAAACAAACAAATAACACTCATTAATATACTTGAATAAAGACCACTGATCAGTGGTCATGACAATTTGCTTATAAATGAGCAAGGAACTGACCTCTTCTATACAGACAGAATAATCGCACAGGAAAGTTATTAGTTATTATTGATATGAAAACAACACTTTTAAAATAAAAAAAAGTATTGGCCAAGACAACATTGGTTTGGAAAAAGTTTGAAAGAGAAGAGCAATAGCAGTAACACACTGCCCAAGGTGTACTTGCAGCAAATGGAAATGTATACTTTCAGACACAGATACTCATCCCAATTTCCCTTTTACACATTTGCTGCATCAATATTAGTCAAATTTTCTTGAAATCGTAAAATCCCAACTTTAAACATTTGATAACAAAATATAGGTCTGTGATATTTGCAGATCATTGCATTGAGTTTTTATTCACATTCTACTCATTGTTTTAAGTTTTTTGAAATTGGGATTGTCTCATATAGTTAGTGTAAGTTAAGCAACCTTTGCCTTCTAATAACTGCTGCACATCACAAACCACTTTCCAACCCTCCCCCATTAATCTCATATATGTTGTCATTAATGTTTCTTCCTTGTGTGGCAGCACGAGGTGGGAATGGAATAAATATTCTTCACAGTTTAAAATGCCACCCTGGGAATTTCACCCAGAGAATACTGGATTGAGAGGATACTAATCATCAAGAAGGTACTTAGGTTCGTTATACTCAGTACAGATATGTGGTTCAACAATTCTAAAAAGTATTCAGAGCCTAGTGATGTGCGAATCATGAACGAATCTTTCAATACTCGAGAATCACTTTACTGACTCGTGAATCATGCATCACAAGCCCAACTGACTCACTGACTCATCCCTGTTGCTGTTAGCAAACTAATTTCATTAGTAGAAATATATCCAGCTTATAATTAAAATTGTGGGGGAAAAAACAACAGCCAGTTTCTTAACAGAAACATTTCTGCTCTGAACTGGAAGAGAAAACCCTGAGTAGAAGCTCACATCAAGACAACAGTTCCTCAGTTCACAGTAGCATCGCTCTGCTAACATGCTAACACCACATTTGAGTTACTCACCCCCTCCCTTCCCGTGCTGAGTCGTAGCATAAACGAATCACTCACTAGCTGTGTCCGAATTCAGGGGAAGGATGCTTCAATGCCATATTTGGAGGCAATTACGTCACGGCGACGCAACGAAGGCTGTCCGAATTCAAAGAGTGCTCAAAATGTGGCGACATATGCGTCCTACTTTGCCCCGAATTTTAAGGATGGGTCCGATGTATCCTTCGTGTCCTACTATATCCCAGGATTCATTGCGGGTCATAGAGGAGATTTGTTTCTGATAACGATGGTGGTCGAAGCAGGAGAGGAAAACACTTTCAAATGTAAGTATATGAAAATCTGGTTGTACAAAAGTTAAATTGTTATAGCGGTCGTGTTGTTAAGCTTTGGGCATCTGCATAGACATGTTTCTTTTATATTTAAATAACCGTAAACCAGCTTGTATCGCGGGTCCCGTAGTTTTTATGTATTGCCGCTTACATACAGCTAATTTTGATTTTTTTCGAATTAAAACGAGGAGGAAACGATCACCTCTTCACTGGGGTGAAGAATTGGGCCGCTACCGCGTGGAGGTACAAGAATAAATGAGTTTACACATCATATTCATATGAGTGTGGTTCTAAAACAAAACAAAACAAACAAACAAACAAACAAAATCAACAAGCTTAGTTACCAAATTTTCTTCACATTACTATTATGTCTTTGGTATTTACATTTATCAAAGTTAATACTAATATTTAATACTAATAGTTTCTTAAGATGAATATCTGAAATAAGTTAAACAGAAGGAGAGGGAGGGGGGAGGATGAGAGAACAATCCTCTCACCCTCCCTCTCCTGTTTCTACTTCAATCATGAAACTGATCAATGATCAGCTGATCATTGGACCGCAAAGGATTCTGGGAAGTAGCTAGCCGGTCGTCACGGCAAAGCTACGAGAGCGTCTCTCAGCATGGGCCCGAAAAAAGTTCTGTCAGCCAAGGAAGGAGACGATATTAAGAAGTCGCTGGAGTTTATGACAGAGGAGATTTCTACTGTCAAACTGCAGCAGAAAGCCATCCTGGACCTGGTCGAGGAAGTTAAGGCTCTCCGCATCCAGAACGCCGAGAAGGATCGGCGGCTGGCGTACCTGGAGAACAGAGTGGCGGATTTGGAGCAGTACACCCGGATGAACGATGTTATCATCACGGGGCTTCGCATCAAACCCCGGTCATACGCCCGGGCGGTCGCCACTGACAATGTAGGAGGGCCAGGAGAGGAAGATGTCAACTCCACGGAGCATCAAGTGGTTACCTTTCTACGGTCCAAAGGTGTGGAAGTGGATTATAACAACATTGAGGCTTGCCACCCTCTACCCCGAAAAAATGACAGTAACAAACCAGCCATCATTGTGAGATTTGCAAACAGAAAACAGAAAACAGCACTGTTAAAACAAGGAAGGAAACTGAAAGGATCCGATGTCTTCATGAACGAACATCTGATAAAAAGAAATGCGGACATTGCCAGGAAAGCACGTTACTTGAAGAAACAGGGAAAAATTCAAAATACATGGACCACCAACTGCAAAGTATTCATTAAACTCAATGGAACACCGGAACAAGCCAAAGTGTTGGTCATCAGAAATATGGAAGAGCTGGACAAATACTGAGGTCAACTTACTCTGGAGGTATGAATACACATGTGACGTGACACACAACACAACACATGGCACAGTCCAAAAGAACTTCATCTGCATCCGGCAACAATATCAACATGACTCATTGGAATTCTCTTTATGATAATCTGGAACTGAGAACATTTCGATACACAGACCATAATGTTCTAGACTTAGAAAAGGATATAGACCCGGAAAATAATTTCTTCTACAACATCAGCTGTAACTGCTGCTACTTCACTGATGAACAGTTTAAGCACACCATCAACACGGAAAATAAATTATCAATAATCCATTTTAATAGCAGAAGTCTGTATGCCAACTTCAACAATATAAAGGAATATCTAAATGAGTTGACAAATCCATTTGGAATTATTGCCATTTCTGAAACATGGATCAATGCGGAGAAAGGAACGGACTTTGGACTGGAGGGATATGAAGTGAATTTTGTAAATAGAAGGAACAAGAGTGGAGGGGGAGTAGCTGTGTATGTGGATAAAAACCTAAACTACAAGGTGGTAGAAAGTATGACAACTGTAATTGATAATTTACTAGAATGTATAACAATTGAAATTTATAAGGAAAAAGAAAAAAATTTAATAATTAGCTGTATATATAGAACACCTGGCTCTAGTATTCAAGTATTTAATGACTTCATAGAGGAAATATTCTCTAAAACAAATCAAAAAGTTATGTTTATCTGTGGTGAGTTTAATATTGACCTGTTGGAAACGCGGACTGAGAACGGCCCTTCCTGGGATCTTCCTTTCTAATGTACGCTCACTCTGGAATAAGATAGACGAACTGGCCCTGATGAGAAGCATGAACAGAGACTTTGCCTCCTCCTGTGTCTTATGTTTTACGGAGTCGTGGCTCAGTGAGGACATCCCGGACTGCGCGCTCAAGCTGGAGGGCTTTCATCTGCTGCGCGCGGACCGGCAGGCCGCTCTCTCCGGTAAAACCAAAGGTGGAGGTGTCTGCTTCTACATCAATAGTGGCTGGTGCACAGATGTAACAGTGATTGCTCAGCACTGCTCTCCCTCTCTGGAATATCTTTTTATTCACTGCAAACCGTTTTATTCTCCGCGGGAGTTCGCTTCATTCATCCTGGCCGCTGTTTACATCCCGCCAGACGCGGATGCGCGAGCAGCTCAGTGCGCACTCGCAGAGCAGATTCTCCACACGGAGCGGACATACCCGGACTCTCTCATCATTGCTCTTGGGGACTTTAACAAAGCCAATCTGAGCCATGAGCTTCCGAAATACAAGCAGTATATTAAATGCCCGACCAGAGAGGAGAGGACATTGGACCACTGCTACAGCACGATCAGCGGGGCCTATCGCGCGGTGCCGCGCGCTCACTCGGACTTTCTGATCACATCATGATCCACCTAATCCCTGCGTACAGACAGAGGCTGAAGCTCTCCAAACCTGTCGTGAGGACCAAAAAACTGTGGAGCAACGAGGCTGTGGAGGAGCTTCGCACGTGTTTGGAGACCACAGACTGGGACACATTGAAGGCTGCTTCTAACAGCTTGGACGAGTTTACGGACACTGTCACCTCCTATATCCACTTCTGTGAGGACAGCATTGTGCCATCACGCACCAGGGTGAGTTATAACAATGACAAACCCTGGTTTACTCCTAAACTCAAAAAGCTGTGGCTGGAAAAGAGAAAGGCGTTCAGAAGCGGTGACAGGGACTGCTACAGAGAGGCCAAGTACAGGTTCACTAAAGAAGTGGACATTGCCAAACATCAGCACTCTGAGAAGATGCAGCAGCAGATCTCAGAGAATGACTCGGCCTCTGTGTGGAAAGGTTTTAGGAATATTACAAACTACAAGCCTAAAACCCCCCACTCCACTGATGACTTGCTCTTGGCCAACACCCTCAACGACTTCTACTGTCGTTTTGACGAGCCATCGGGCAGCCTTCACACCTCCAACGACCCCAACAATAGAGGCACTTTGGACACTCATTCCCCCACCTCTCCCCCCTCCATAGAGCCATCACCACCTTCAAACTGTTCACCTACAACACCCCCCTCCTCACCCCACACAAAAGAGGATTTCACACCACCTCCTCCGACCACAACTCTTCATATTCATGAAGCAGATGTGAGGAAGCAGTTTAAGAATCTGAATGCTCGGAAAGCTCCCGGCCCAGACGGTGTGTCTCCTGCCACCCTCAGACACTGTGCAAACGAGCTGGCCCCAGTGTTTTCTGGCATCTTCAACTCCTCACTGCAGGCATGTCATGTGCCTGCCTGCTTCAAGTCCTCTACCATAATCCCTGTCCCCAAGAAACCTAGGATCACTGGACTAAATGACTACAGACCCGTGGCTCTGACATCTGTGGTCATGAAGTCATTTGAGCGCCTAGTTCTCTCCCATCTCAAGACCCTCACGGCCCCCCTCCTGGACCCCCTGCAGTTTGCATATAGAGCCAACAGGTCTGTAGACGACGCCATCAACATGGCCCTACACTTCATCCTGCAGCATCTGGACTCCCCAGGAACCTACGCCAGGATCCTGTTTGTGGACTTCAGCTCTGCCTTCAACACCATCCTTCCAGACCATCTCCGAGGCAAGCTTTCCCAGATGAATGTGCCTGATCCCATCTGCCGGTGGATCACTGACTTCCTGACGGACAGGAAGCAGCACGTGAGGCTGGGGAAGAATGTCTCGGACTCCCGGACCATCAGCACCGGCTCCCCTCAGGGCTGTGTTCTTTCTCCTCTGCTCTTCTCCCTGTACACCAACTGCTGCACCTCCACCCACCAGTCTGTCAAGCTAATCAAGTTCGCAGATGACACCACCGTCATTGGGCTCATCTCTGACGGGGACGAGTCTGCCTACAGGAGGGAGGTTGAACGTCTGGTGTCCTGGTGCAGCCACAACAACCTGGTGCTGAATGCCCAGAAGACAGTGGAGATTATTGTGGACTTCAGGAAGCACACAGCCCCACTCCCCCCCATCATCCTGACTGACACCCCCATCACCTCTGTGGACTCGTTCCGCTTCCTGGGTACCACCATCACCCAGGACCTGAAGTGGGAGCCCACCATCACCTCCGTCATCAAGAAAGCCCAGCAGAGGATGTACTTCCTGAGGCAGCTGAAGAAATTCAACCTGCCAACACGGACGATGATGCAATTCTACACTGCAATCATCGAGTCCATCCTCACCTCCTCCATCACCGTGTGGTACGCTGGAGCCACTATCAGGGACAAACAGAGACTGCAGCGTGTTGTGCGCTCTGCTGAGAAGGTGATTGGCTGCAGACTCCCATCTCTGCAGGACCTGTACACCTCCAGGACACTGCGGCGTGCAGCTCGGATCTCAGCTGACCCTTCTCACCCTGGACACAGTCTGTTTGACCTGCTCCCCTCAGGCAGGAGGCTCCGGTCCATTCGCACCAGAACCTCTCGCCACAAGAACAGTTTCTTCCCCTCTGCTGTTGGACACATGAACAATAACCACATGACTGTCCCCGCCACTCACACATGACCCTACGCTGTGTCACTGCATCATTTCATGTCTGGCACTGATCACCACCTGCACTCATGTATATATCCTTCTACGTAGCACTCTTAATTCTTATTCTCATGTATATCTCATGCACATATCTTTCTTTCTACATAGCACTTTAATTCTTATTGTTTGCACTGAAGCACCGCAGCAAATTCCTAATGTTGTAAACCTCAACATCTGGCAATAAACCCATTCTGATTCTGATTCTGATTCTGATTGAATCCAAAAAAGCATAAAATGACCGACGAATTCCTAAACACTATGTACAGTTTGAGTTTACATCCTAAAATAACCAGGCCTAGCAGAATTACACCACATTGTGCCACCTTACTTGACAATATTTTCACTAACAATATGGAAAACAACATTGTGAGCGGAATATTAATTAATGACATCAGTGATCACCTACCAGTTTTTGCAGTTTATGACACTAATTATAAGAAAAATCAGCATGAAGAACAACTGAGATACAGACGTGTAAGGACAGAAGAAACTATGACTGCATTTAAGAACGATCTATTAAATCAGGACTGGGACAATGTGTACAAAGAAGCTGATATTGATATTGCATATGGCATATTTTTAAGAATATTCATGGAGTTGTACGATAAAAACTGTCCAACAATAAAATACAACAGAAAGCACAAATATTCAGATAGACCATGGCTCACTAAGGGTTTACAAAATGCATGTAAAAAGAAAAATACACTCTATAGGGAATACCTAAAACAAAGAACAAAAGAAGCTGAAAATAAATATAAAAAATACAAAAATAAGTTGACCAATATTATACGTGTATGTAGAAAGGAGTATTATAGTAAAATATTGAACAACAATAAACATAATATGAAAGGAATATGGGATGTTTTAAACGGTATCATTAAAAATAATTCTGGACAACAAAGTTATCCACAATACTTTATCGATAATGGCAATATTATGGAAAACACTGCTGATAAGGTCAACAGCTTTAATCATTATTTTGTAAATATTGGACCAAAACTGGCAGAACAAATTCCTGAGTCACTGCCATCAGTAGACTGTAGTGAAAACCTGATTGATAGGAACCCTAACTCAATGTTCCTCACATCAGTGGAGGAAAAAGAAATAATTGACATTGTACACATGTGTAAATATAAAACATCCACTGATTGTAATGATATTGACATGAAAATCGTCAAGAAGGTCATTGAAGGAATTGTAGGACCTCTAACATATATTTGCAACTTATCATTTCAGACGGGAAAAGTGCCAAACAAAATGAAAATAGCTAAAGTTGTGCCGCTGTATAAAACCGGGGATAGACGCCACTTCACAAATTACAGGCCTGTTTCTTTACTACCACAATTCTCCAAAATCCTAGAAAACCTGTTTAATAAACGATTAGACAAATTCTTAGATAAATATAAATTACTCTCTGACAGTCAATATGGATTCAGATCAAAAAGATCAACATCTCTGGCATTAATCGAATCAATTGAGGAGATTACGAATGCTATAGATCAGAAACAGTATGCAGCTGGAGTATTTCTGGATCTCAAGAAAGCATTCGACACAATCAATCATGACATATTAATTAATAAACTGGAACGGTATGGGATCAGGGGGGTTGTACTGCAATGGGTGAAAAATTATTTAAGTGACCGGAAACAATTTGTGAAGCTGGGTGTCCATTCCTCATCATGCTTGGACATTGCTTGTGGTGTTCCACAAGGCTCTGTACTGGGTCCAAAATTATTTATTATTTATATAAATGATATTTGTAAGGCATCTGATATATTAAAATTAGTATTATTTGCAGATGACACAAATATTTTTTGTTCTGGGGGGAATCTAAAGGAGCTGCTGGATACAATTACTTCAGAAATGTGCAAAATTAAAAAATGGTTTAACAGGAACAAACTATCGCTAAATCTAAGTAAAACTAAAATTATCTTATTTGGGAATTCCCTTAGAAATGCACAAGTGCAGATTCATGTAGATGGTGTGGAAATTGAAAGAGTACTTGAACATAAGTTTCTTGGTGTGATTATAGATGATAAATTAAACTGGAAGTCTCATAAATCATATACATAACAAAATTTCAAGAAGTGTCTCAATCTTGAGTAAAGTAAAACACATTCTGGACCACAAATCACTCCACATTCTCTATTGTTCCCTGATTGCACCGTATTTGAATTACTGTGCAGAGGTTTGGGGCAATACTTACAAATGTTCGCTATCATCAATCTTTATATTGCAAAAAAGGGCCATAAGGATAATCCATAAAACTGGTTACAGAGATCATACAAATCCACTATTCTTAAAATCAAAAATTCTAAAATTCACAGATCTGGTTCATTTTCTCACAGCACAAATTATATATAAAGCAATAAATAACCTGCTTCCTGACAATATTCTAAAAATGTTTTCTAAAAGGGAACGGGGTTACAATTTGAGGGGGGAATTAAATTTAAAACATCCTCGTATCCGTACAACATTAAAAAGTTTTTGCATCTCTGTGTGTGGAGTGAAGCTGTGGAACAGACTAAGTAAAGATATGAAGCAATGTCCAAGCATGGCGCAGTTTAAAAAGCGGTTTAAGGATATGGTTTTTACAGGGTACAGGGAAAAGGTAGAGATTTGATAGGGTGTTCTTGTCTAATATTTTCATGTGTGTGCGCATGCACGGGTTTGTTGGTATGGGTATATATGTATGTGTATGTATATGTATGTATGTATGTATGTATGTATGTATATATATGTGTATATGTGTATATATATATATATATATATATATATATATATATATGTGTGTATGTGTGTGTATGTATGTGTGTATATATATGTATATATATATATATATATACATATATATACACACATACACATATATATATATATATATTTAATATATATATATATATATATATATACACATATATATATATATACACATATACACATATATACACATACATACACACATATATATATATATATGTGTGTATGTGTGTGTATGTATGTGTGTATATATATGTATATATATATATATATATATATATATATATATATATACATATATATACACACATACACATATATATATATATATATTTAATATATATATATATTTAATATATATATTAAATATATATAAAATTGTAGGTTGTGTATCCTTCAGGTGTTAATAGGGTTATTGAAAATGTGTATATGTGCGTATGTGTGTATATACGTAGGTATGGATAGATAGAAACATATATGTGTATATAGTAAAAAAAAATAATAATAATAATACTAATTACACATAACATATAATGTAATTACAAGGAGGTATTTCTGTAGTCTATTGATACTAGATAGTGGAAAAGGGGTGGGATTAAATAAGCTTATGCTTCTTCCTGCTCCTTTTTGAACATGGACGTTATTTGGAGTTGTGGTTGCTCGTTTTCCTTTTGTTTGCTTTGTTCATTTGTCTCTTTTAATTCTATTTTTTTTTATACTTTTTCAACATGTTCAAAATAAAGATTCAATCAATCAATCAATCGTCTCTCTTGTTTATCGCTCACTTTGCGCCAGAAAGAGGAAACCAGCGGATGTCGCGCTAAACAACAGCAGCACGTTTAAGCTTGATCAGCTGTTGTTAGAATTTATTTAATATTAATTTCTAGTATCAACTGATGTTTGCTGGAGCCACAGCTGTAAAGCTGCTGGTCATGATATGGTTTGGTTATCTGGTGAGAGGGAAACATGAAGATGAAACCAGGAGATGTCCTTACTGGATCATCAGAGCTGAACAGGTGATGGAGAAACAGGTTTACCTTTTAGGTGACATGGATGAGTTGAAGTTATGAACTGTTTCTGAGAGACAAATAACACCAGGATCCTTTTTTATGTAGCTGACAGCTGGTAACTGTGCAGGGGCGGGTCTAGCAAAGTTTTACCAGGGGTCCATGTAGGGCATTAAAAGGGAAAGGGGGGCACAAGGAAATACTTTCTTATTCTCATTTAAAATGTCTCGCTTTTAACAAATAATTATCTGAGTCTTACAACAAACGATTGATAGATTGATGCATATATACCATCAGAACAGTGTACATCACTGTCATAACAGTGTTTGTTTTCGTTCAAAGGCTTTATGGTTTTTCCTATAATACCTGGGGGGCCGGTCTCTAGTCAAAATGCCCGGGCCAATTTTTTGTCCCAGTCCAGCCCTGACTCAGAAAGAAACTGGAAAAAAAGTAAGATTGAACTACTTTAATTAAAATCAGATGAATACAAAAACAAATGCTCGATGCTCTGATAATGCTCTTCTGTTCCACTCATTATGATTCAGCTCTTTGCTTTCCTGTAAACTTCAGAGGTTTATTTTTATAAGATATACTGAGAAGAGTGTGGGATTTAATTAACTTACATATTACATGACTTTATGTGTAAATGTAATCCTACACAAGGCGAAACTGTAAACCTCTGAGAAAATGATCCACCTGGTAGTTAGTTACATTTATCAGCCACGGCTTTTAATGCAAATAATATAAATGTTTAACAGGATTCTTTGTATAATACAGACTGACAGACACGGAGTTTCACAGAAACCCTGTGAGCATCCTCCTTGTTTGGTTAATGTTTGATTCAGTTTAATAAGTTCTTACTAACAAATCCACCATCACGGGGAAATCTGATCATATTATTGGTTACAGGAAACAGTGACGGCTGTTTCCAGCAGACTGCAGACCGACTGCAGCACTTCTTCCTCCTGTTATCACCTCTGATCGTCTCTGCTGTAGCTCTCACTGTGTCGCCTTCACTCTGACTCGACTCTCCTTCTTCAACCTGGAAAGAAAATTATGCAGCAACAATCTCAGGTGAGTAAACCAACGCTCAGCACCACTGTGTTCCAAACTCATGATTCAATATTCCTGCTCTGGTCTTTCTTTATTCTTGGCTGGAATAAACAGCAAAAGTGGTGATGAATTAACCAATGATTAGATTTATTTGTTTTTGCAAATAAAGCAGTCAACTTTAGGAGAATCTTCATCAATATTTAATATTTAATGATCTCACCATGTAGGTTTTGTTTCCATAATTTATTTTCCTAACTTATCATCCATGTTGGCGTTGCTCCTTCGTGCACACAGTGTCTGCTGCCCTCTTTCCCAGGAAACCTTCAAAAAGGAGGTTTTTTGTTCGTTATTTGATGTTTCTTCTATTATTTGGTGTAAATAATACAGTGTTAACTTTATAATGTTCAGTTTTTGTAGCTTTGGAAATATGTAACATTGCTGTATATATAATGTTTATTACTGACATAATTAGAGTTTTTTATTTTGCTGTTATTTGGGTTTTTATGCACAGAGAGGTCAGAATATTAGAAACAGAAACAGGATTAATTTTGAGTACATGCATACACCAACAGCTGGTTAAGATCCGGACTAAATGAATAACATAATCAAACAATTAATACATTAAAAAACATTAAAACCACCAAGCAGGCACATCATTTGATTATTTAGAGGAGATCATTTAAAGCAGAAGATGCGCGTGAAGCTGTCCCTTCTGTGCTTAAATTCAGGTTAAAGAAACACCGGACATGGTAAAGTCTGTGTCCACGTTTAGAGATAAATTTGGGAGTTATAACTGAGGACGTCTGTTCAGCATTAACTACTGAAAACACGAAATATCATTTCATTATTATTTCTAAGACAATAGAAAAAACGGCACTGATAACGTTGCGCTGAGTAAACCCACTTCCTGCCTCCCTCAGCATGAGTTATTACTGAGGGCTGTAACTGTAACCAGCATGCAGGTCATGCTTTCCATGTCAGCTGAAGAACAACGACTCACAATGTTTGCTGTAAGGTCACCTTTGCACAGGTGAGTCAGGAAGTGGAACAAACACCTGTGAAGAGCTTAAACTTGGAGTCCTAAAAATGTGTGTGTGTGTGTGGGGGGGGGGGGGGGGGGGGTGTTCTAACTTTAAGGCAAGGCAAATTTATTTGTATAGCACAATTCAACAACAAGGTGATTCAAAGTGCTTTACAGAGACATTAGAAACAAGAACAAATAAAAAGCAGAATTTAAAATTGATTAAAACAAGCAAACAAACTAACTAAAGACACACATTCATTCACACCTGTTCGCGCGATCTGAACCCTTATCGTAAGGGGAGCTACCAGTCCTTCTGTGGACGAGCTACTTTCTATTTTAAATTCCCTGAATTTAAAATACTCTCTAGACCCAGCTGGGGAGCTACCCAGAGCTCTAAACCCACTTAACAAACAAACAAACAAACAAAACAGTATATAAAATCAAAACAGATTAAGTACTAACCACACATTAATATCCTCGCGTGTGCTGAATGCTCAGGTGTGATCGTGTCCTTGAACCACACACCGACACGTCATGTTTCAGGAGACACGCGAGAGCCTCACACAGAAGAAACACACAACAGTGACGACACACCGACCTCTGGTGAGTGCTGCCGCCCAGGACGGGAACAGACTCTTGGTTTGGACGTGCTCATGTTTAAGCACTTCCTGTTTGGAAACCTTTCCTTGTGGTTAATGCCTCAGCGAATCAGAACTCCAGAGTCCAAGATGAAAGTGAGCATATGAGGGAAAAACACTCCAGTGATGAAGAATCCAGGCAGGAAACAGGGCCAAGCATTAACTGCTGCACCCTCTGCCCACTACACCTGCACCACAGTGTGATGCTGAATGTGATGCAGGACAAAACAGAAGCTCATAGGATGTTAATGCCACATTTATTTTTATGTTATATCATTTTTATCTTTTATCATCTTTTTACTTTCTTGTTTCAGTAGAAGTTGTACTTGATGCTGAGCTAAGTTTATATCTGTTTTCTCCACATTTTTATAAAATCACTGTAAAGAATATCTGTTTATGGTGAGAGTGTTTAAAACAAATTTGTACTTTTTTTTCATTTTTTAAATTAACGATGAAACATCAGGAATGAACACATGTTTGGGACAAAGTGTACAGTCAGCAGAAATCACAGAACCATCGAGAAGATCAGACAAATATGTTTTAAGTCTTTTTTTCCTGCACATCAACATTTAGTGACTGTGTTTTTCATGCATTGACATACTCAGTGAAATCTGTCCCTACAGGGCAGGATGACTCATCTGCAGACCTAATATTACGGCACCTTGTGTGTTTGCTACAGGAGAAATAACCTGTGTGAAACACTCCTGTGATGAGGAAAGACGAACATCAGATCAATAATTCAGATAAACTTTCATTTATTTACTTGTGATTCTTTTTTAAAAACACACACACACATTACCATCTTATACAACATTTTAAACTCTGTCATCTCAAAAATGCTGCAATTTTCACAAATTTAAATAAAAAACATTAAAAATTATACTCAGTGAAGTGAAAATCTTCTGTCACAGAGCTTTCTGGGTATTGTAAAATTTATTGGTTCGACTTGTTTGCACTTTTAAAAATTAAAAATTATTTTTAGAACAACAGTGGCAGTATTGCTCCGTATTTCTGTAGTACTGCTTGTTGACCACCAGATGGCGGTGGTTTAAAGGGCTTCTGTTTCTGCCACACCTGTTTCACCTGTGAAAACTGCGTGACCACGGAAATATCTCCAGATGTAAATGAGCTGCATTTAAGACAGAAAGCTCCTTAAAAATAAAAAGTTTTCTCTTTTTCAGCCACGAACTTCTGACTTTTCAAGGTCAAACAAAAATAGATTCACAGATACTTCTATGCAAAACGAAGCAGAACATCAAATTTGTGACTGTTTTTTATAATTAATTAATTAAAATATAATTCATTGTGGCGGAGGTGTGGTCCGGGGCGCGGCTGCAGGGGAGGAGTGGGGCAGTGAGCTCAACGGGGCGGTGCTGGTAAGAACAGCTGATCGTGATTTTGGGACTGATGGTGGTTTTTCCTTCACTTTATATAGTGAGGCGGAGAGGAGCGAAGGAGGAGGAGCTGGGGAAACCGACCGCTGTCAAACGGTGTTCAGCTGTCATTGTATGCATTTCACAATAAACGTGCATCTGAGGCTAAAGACGTGTGTGTGTGTGTGTATCTGTGCCTGACGTGTGTCACATTCATGTAATTAAATGTAATAAATTACATCTTTAAAACTTAGCTGCCCAGCTCTTTATTTCTTTACTTTTACCTGCAGTGACTCTGTTACTCTGTAATGTTTGTCTAAATTAAATTAATAACCGTCAGCTGGTTTTATTAATTTGATCTGTATTTTCTAAACAGCCAGAAATTCCTCTGTTATGTCTCCCGCTGAGGGACAGTGCAGCTGAAACATCTGGTGAGTCCATCAGGCTTCATGTCACAGATGTTAAATACAAATTACTGCAGTTATATTTCTGTCTGTTTCACAGACACATGTGATGCTGAATCTCCAAACAGCAGCAGCTATGACCAAAGGCTTCCTGACAGTGAGTTCGACTGAACTGAGAGAAAGTTCATGTGAGAAAAAGTGTGGAGTCGTCTTTCTGCGACACGAGTCAGACTCCACACCTCGAGTTTAAACCTGCAGGATGATGATGATAAAGGAAAAATGATACTGGAGGCAAACAGAGAGAAGTGTTAGCCTCAGCACTCAGAGGCTCACGTACGCATTTCCAACAAGACAATCTGATATAGTTTAAACTTTAAAGCAACGCAGCAACAGGGAGACTGAGACAAACACACAATGATTCTGTGCTGAAGCAGCTAAGACGACTTCATCATCACAGAATAAATAAATCAGGTTTTTTTTTATTTTTCAAATTGAAGTTGAAATGAAACTGAAAAGTATTCAAGAACAAAAATGAATGATTCATCATTTTATTCTTTTCCTTCATGTGTTTCAGCTGTCATGTTCAGGCTGGTTGAAGCTTGTCAGCTTTATGTTTCTTATCTGAAATCTCAACATATTGTTTTCCTGCTGAGTGCAACGATGAGTATCAAACATGTTGGTTTATGCTTATTTTTGTGTTTTATGTGGGAGAAATTCTATGTAAGAAGTTTCTGTGGGACATCAGTAATATTATCCAGGATCTTTACATTAAAACATGTCAGTAAACCATGTCTGTCCTTCTGTGGCTCATATCTCAGTGTTACATTAAACACTCAGAGTTATCATCTCTACTCTCTGTGAAATGCACTCAGAATAAGGTGCAGCGTCAAATCACACAATTCATGAACAAATGAAGTAAATGAATTTCTGTCTGTTTGCAGATGACGAGCGTCACTGCAGCCACAGATATGAAGTGATGCCGCATCACAGTGAGTAAAACTGAATTTTTCTTTTTCTTTCATTGTTGCAGTTTATTCATAGCTGCACAGTGAATCTGCTGAACTACAAACACAAATCCAAACACTGTACTTACACGAACTCAGCTCTAAAGTTCTGCATAGTGAAAAAATCACTTTAGTTTTGGGTCAAATTAAAGTAAATTTTATGTGCTGTATGTTCTGTAATAAATACTTATAAACAACGTTCCCTCTAAGCTGCACGCGTGCGCAATTGCACGCAAAAAACAAACAAACCTGAACTGAAATTAAAATAAACAACGTTAACAATTCTGTTCTGCAGTGTGAGTCAGTGACTGGCTGCTCCCGTATGGGATAACAACGATGCCACCTTATCCCATAGTCCAGCCAATGATGCGATTCACACTTGTATATACGCAGCTAATCAACGTCGTTGACAGGCTATGACAGCGTCCTTATGCACCGGTGTTTTAGCAAAGTGGCTGATGTGGAGTGAAGCCACGTTAATGACAACGTGTCCAACCATTGGAGACGTGAGCAGGACAGACAATAGCTTCTTCTTCTTCTTCTTCTTGGTTGGCAACCAGTGTTAAGGCGCATTACCGCCCCCTGGCTCACAGCTCAGTGGACATTTAGATGAGAAAATATATATTTGACACATTTAAGGAAAATACTAATAAAATAAAATAAAAATAAATAAAATAAATGTTCCCTTTAGAATTTTTTTTGCTCTTTTTTGCTCTGTAAAATAGTTGTTTTTCTTTTTCAATCACTCATCCTAGCAGTAGGATTTACATGGAAAGAGAAACAATTTAAGTTTGAGTGAAAATGTACATTTTTTGCACTCTCTGGTCAACTGACTCAGTGACTCAAATGACTCAAGACACCCGATTCACTTTGGTGAGTGACTCATTAAAACTCGAATCGGTAAAAAGAATCGAATTTACCATCACTACAAAGCACTCTCCGCCTGTGAGCAAAAACAACACCCCCCCCCCCCCCTCCCTCCCCGTGCCTCTTGCCTTTGCTATTGGTGGAAACATGTACAATGTGGACCAATCAAAAAATGATATGGCAACATGGCATTTAGCTGTTTAGGACGGGGGAAGTTTTAGGAGTGACGGCGTGTTTGAGATGTGAGAGATTTGAGACGTTTAGCACAAATCTTGTGTAGTTAGTGTGTAGTCAGTGTGTAGTCAGTGTGTAGTTAGTGTGTAGTCAGTGTGTAGTCAGTGTGTAGTTAGTGTGTAGTCAGTGTGTAGTCAGTGTGTAGTTAGTGTGTAGTCAGTGTGTAGTTAGTGTGTAGTTAGTGTGTAGTTAGTGTGTAGTCAGTGTGTAGTCAGTGTGTAGTTAGTGTGTAGTCAGTGTGTAGTCAGTGTGTAGTTAGTGTGTAGTCAGTGTGTAGTCAGTGTGTAGTTAGTGTGTAGTTAGTGTGTAGTCAGTGTGTAGTCAGTGTGTAGTGAGTGTGTAGTTAGTGTGTAGTCAGTGTGTAGTTAGTGTGTAGTTAGTGTGTAGTGAGAGTGTAGTTAGTGTGTAGTCAGTGTGTAGTCAGTGTGTAGTTAGTGTGTAGTGAGTGTGTAGTCAGTGTGTAGTTAGTGTGTAGTCAGTGTGTAGTCAGTGTGTAGTTAGTGTGTAGTCAGTGTGTAGTCAGTGTGTAGTTAGTGTGTAGTTAGTGTGTAGTCAGTGTGTAGTTAGTGTGTAGTCAGTGTGTAATCAGTGTGTAGTCAGTGTGTAGTTAGTGTGTAGTTAGTGTGTAGTCAGTGTGTAGTCAGTGTGTAGTTAGTGTGTAGTCAGTGTGTAGTCAGTGTGTAGTTAGTGTGTAGTCAGTGTGTAGTTAGTGTGTAGTCAGTGTGTAGTCAGTGTGTAGTTAGTGTGTAGTCAGTGTGTAGTCAGTGTGTAGTCAGTGTGTAGTTAGTGTGTAGTCAGTGTGTAGTCAGTGTGTAGTTAGTGTGTAGTCAGTGTGTAGTCAGTGTGTAGTGAGTGTGTAGTTAGTGTGTAGTCAGTGTGTAGTTAGTGTGTAGTTAGTGTGTAGTGAGTGTGTAGTGAGTGTGTAGTTAGTGTGTAGTCAGTGTGTAGTGAGTGTGCAGTCAGTGTGTAGTCGGTGTGTAGTCAGTGTGTAGTTAGTGTGTAGTCAGTGTGTAGTTAGTGTGTAGTTAGTGTGTAGTGAGAGTGTAGTCAGTGTGTAGTCAGTGTGTAGTCAGTGTGTAGTTAGTGTGTAGTCAGTGTGTAGTTAGTGTGTAGTTAGTGTGTAGTGAGAGTGTAGTCAGTGTGTAGTCAGTGTGTAGTTAGTGTGTAGTTAGTGTGTAGTGAGAGTGTAGTCAGTGTGTAGTCAGTGTGTAGTTAGTGTGTAGTGAGAGTGTAGTCAGTGTGTAGTCAGTGTGTAGTTAGTGTGTAGTCAGTGTGTAGTCAGTGTGTAGTTAGTGTGTAGTTAGTGTGTAGTGAGTGTGTAGTTAGTGTGTAGTTAGTGTGTAGTGAGAGTGTAGTGAGTGTGTAGTTAGTGTGTAGTTAGTGTGTAGTGAGAGTGTAGTGAGTGTGTAGTTAGTGTGTAGTTAGTGTGTAGTGAGAGTGTAGTGAGTGTGTAGTTAGTGTGTAGTTAGTGTGTAGTCAGTGTGTAGTGAGAGTGTAGTGAGTGTGTAGTTAGTGTGTAGTTAGTGTGTAGTGAGAGTGTAGTGAGTGTGTAGTTAGTGTGTAGTTAGTGTGTAGTTAGTGTGTAGTGAGAGTGTAGTGAGTGTGTAGTTAGTGTGTAGTTAGTGTGTAGTGAGAGTGTAGTGAGTGTGTAGTTAGTGTGTAGTTAGTGTGTAGTGAGAGTGTAGTGAGTGTGTAGTTAGTGTGTAGTTAGTGTGTAGTGAGAGTGTAGTGAGTGTGTAGTTAGTGTGTAGTTAGTGTGTAGTGAGAGTGTAGTGAGTGTGTAGTTAGTGTGTAGTTAGTGTGTAGTGAGAGTGTAGTGAGTGTGTAGTTAGTGTGTAGTTAGTGTGTAGTGAGAGTGTAGTCAGTGTGTAGTCAGTGTGTAGTTAGTGTGTAGTGAGTGTGTAGTTAGTGTGTAGTCAGTGTGTAGTTAGTGTGTAGTGAGAGTGTAGTCAGTGTGTAGTCAGTGTGTAGTTAGTGTGTAGTCAGTGTGTAGTCAGTGTGTAGTTAGTGTGTAGTCAGTGTGTAGTCAGTGTGTAGTCAGTGTGTAGTGAGTGTGTAGTTAGTGTGTAGTTAGTGTGTAGTTAGTGTGTAGTGAGAGTGTAGTCAGTGTGTAGTCAGTGTGTAGTCAGTGTGTAGTTAGTGTGTAGTCAGTGTGTAGTTAGTGTGTAGTTAGTGTGTAGTGAGAGTGTAGTCAGTGTGTAGTCAGTGTGTAGTCAGTGTGTAGTTAGTGTGTAGTGAGAGTGTAGTCAGTGTGTAGTCAGTGTGTAGTTAGTGTGTAGTGAGAGTGTAGTCAGTGTGTAGTCAGTGTGTAGTTAGTGTGTAGTCAGTGTGTAGTCAGTGTGTAGTTAGTGTGTAGTTAGTGTGTAGTGAGAGTGTAGTCAGTGTGTAGTTAGTGTGTAGTTAGTGTGTAGTGAGAGTGTAGTCAGTGTGTAGTCAGTGTGTAGTTAGTGTGTAGTTAGTGTGTGAGTGTGTAGTGAGTGTGTAGTCAGTGTGTAGTTAGTGTGTAGTCAGTGTGTAGTGAGTGTGTAGTCAGTGTGTAGTTAGTGTGTAGTCAGTGTGTAGTGAGTGTGTAGTTAGTGTGTAGTTAGTGTGTAGTCAGTGTGTAGTTAGTGTGTAGTCAGTGTGTAGTGAGTGTGTAGTTAGTGTGTAGTCAGTGTGTAGTCAGTGTGTAGTTAGTGTGTAGTCAGTGTGTAGTGAGTGTGTAGTTAGTGTGTAGTTAGTGTGTAGTGAGTGTGTAGTCAGTGTGTAGTTAGTGTGTAGTCAGTGTGTAGTTAGTGTGTAGTCAGTGTGTAGTGAGTGTGTAGTCAGTGTGTAGTCAGTGTGTAGTTAGTGTGTAGTCAGTGTGTAGTCAGTGTGTAGTTAGTGTGTAGTTAGTGTGTAGTGAGAGTGTAGTCAGTGTGTAGTTAGTGTGTAGTTAGTGTGTAGTGAGAGTGTAGTCAGTGTGTAGTCAGTGTGTAGTTAGTGTGTAGTTAGTGTGTAGTGAGTGTGTAGTGAGTGTGTAGTCAGTGTGTAGTTAGTGTGTAGTCAGTGTGTAGTGAGTGTGTAGTCAGTGTGTAGTTAGTGTGTAGTCAGTGTGTAGTGAGTGTGTAGTTAGTGTGTAGTTAGTGTGTAGTTAGTGTGTAGTCAGTGTGTAGTTAGTGTGTAGTCAGTGTGTAGTGAGTGTGTAGTTAGTGTGTAGTGAGAGTGTAGTCAGTGTGTAGTTAGTGTGTAGTTAGTGTGTAGTGAGAGTGTAGTCAGTGTGTAGTTAGTGTGTAGTCAGTGTGTAGTTAGTGTGTAGTCAGTGTGTAGTGAGTGTGTAGTCAGTGTGTAGTCAGTGTGTAGTTAGTGTGTAGTCAGTGTGTAGTTAGTGTGTAGTTAGTGTGTAGTTAGTGTGTAGTTAGTGTGTAGTGAGTGTGTAGTCAGTGTGTAGTTAGTGTGTAGTCAGTGTGTAGTTAGTGTGTAGTCAGTGTGTAGTGAGTGTGTAGTCAGTGTGTAGTCAGTGTGTAGTTAGTGTGTAGTCAGTGTGTAGTCAGTGTGTAGTTAGTGTGTAGTTAGTGTGTAGTGAGAGTGTAGTCAGTGTGTAGTTAGTGTGTAGTGAGAGTGTAGTCAGTGTGTAGTCAGTGTGTAGTTAGTGTGTAGTTAGTGTGTAGTGAGTGTGTAGTGAGTGTGTAGTCAGTGTGTAGTTAGTGTGTAGTTAGTGTGTAGTGAGAGTGTAGTCAGTGTGTAGTTAGTGTGTAGTTAGTGTGTAGTGAGAGTGTAGTCAGTGTGTAGTTAGTGTGTAGTCAGTGTGTAGTTAGTGTGTAGTCAGTGTGTAGTGAGTGTGTAGTTAGTGTGTAGTCAGTGTGTAGTCAGTGTGTAGTTAGTGTGTAGTTAGTGTGTAGTGAGTGTGTAGTGAGTGTGTAGTCAGTGTGTAGTTAGTGTGTAGTTAGTGTGTAGTGAGAGTGTAGTCAGTGTGTAGTTAGTGTGTAGTTAGTGTGTAGTGAGTGTGTAGTCAGTGTGTAGTTAGTGTGTAGTCAGTGTGTAGTTAGTGTGTAGTCAGTGTGTAGTGAGTGTGTAGTCAGTGTGTAGTCAGTGTGTAGTTAGTGTGTAGTCAGTGTGTAGTCAGTGTGTAGTTAGTGTGTAGTTAGTGTGTAGTGAGAGTGTAGTCAGTGTGTAGTTAGTGTGTAGTTAGTGTGTAGTGAGAGTGTAGTCAGTGTGTAGTCAGTGTGTAGTTAGTGTGTAGTTAGTGTGTAGTGAGTGTGTAGTCAGTGTGTAGTCAGTGTGTAGTTAGTGTGTAGTCAGTGTGTAGTTAGTGTGTAGTTAGTGTGTAGTGAGAGTGTAGTCAGTGTGTAGTTAGTGTGTAGTTAGTGTGTAGTGAGAGTGTAGTCAGTGTGTAGTCAGTGTGTAGTTAGTGTGTAGTTAGTGTGTAGTGAGTGTGTAGTCAGTGTGTAGTTAGTGTGTAGTCAGTGTGTAGTTAGTGTGTAGTCAGTGTGTAGTGAGTGTGTAGTCAGTGTGTAGTCAGTGTGTAGTTAGTGTGTAGTCAGTGTGTAGTCAGTGTGTAGTTAGTGTGTAGTTAGTGTGTAGTGAGAGTGTAGTCAGTGTGTAGTTAGTGTGTAGTTAGTGTGTAGTGAGAGTGTAGTCAGTGTGTAGTCAGTGTGTAGTTAGTGTGTAGTTAGTGTGTAGTGAGTGTGTAGTGAGTGTGTAGTCAGTGTGTAGTTAGTGTGTAGTTAGTGTGTAGTGAGAGTGTAGTCAGTGTGTAGTTAGTGTGTAGTTAGTGTGTAGTGAGAGTGTAGTCAGTGTGTAGTTAGTGTGTAGTCAGTGTGTAGTTAGTGTGTAGTCAGTGTGTAGTGAGTGTGTAGTCAGTGTGTAGTCAGTGTGTAGTTAGTGTGTAGTCAGTGTGTAGTCAGTGTGTAGTTAGTGTGTAGTTAGTGTGTAGTGAGTGTGTAGTGAGTGTGTAGTCAGTGTGTAGTTAGTGTGTAGTTAGTGTGTAGTGAGAGTGTAGTCAGTGTGTAGTTAGTGTGTAGTTAGTGTGTAGTGAGTGTGTAGTCAGTGTGTAGTTAGTGTGTAGTCAGTGTGTAGTGAGTGTGTAGTCAGTGTGTAGTCAGTGTGTAGTTAGTGTGTAGTCAGTGTGTAGTCAGTGTGTAGTTAGTGTGTAGTTAGTGTGTAGTGAGAGTGTAGTCAGTGTGTAGTTAGTGTGTAGTTAGTGTGTAGTGAGAGTGTAGTCAGTGTGTAGTCAGTGTGTAGTTAGTGTGTAGTTAGTGTGTAGTGAGTGTGTAGTCAGTGTGTAGTCAGTGTGTAGTTAGTGTGTAGTTAGTGTGTAGTGAGAGTGTAGTCAGTGTGTAGTTAGTGTGTAGTTAGTGTGTAGTGAGAGTGTAGTCAGTGTGTAGTCAGTGTGTAGTTAGTGTGTAGTTAGTGTGTAGTGAGTGTGTAGTGAGAGTGTAGTCAGTGTGTAGTTAGTGTGTAGTCAGTGTGTAGTTAGTGTGTAGTCAGTGTGTAGTGAGTGTGTAGTCAGTGTGTAGTCAGTGTGTAGTTAGTGTGTAGTCAGTGTGTAGTCAGTGTGTAGTTAGTGTGTAGTTAGTGTGTAGTGAGTGTGTAGTGAGTGTGTAGTCAGTGTGTAGTTAGTGTGTAGTTAGTGTGTAGTGAGAGTGTAGTCAGTGTGTAGTTAGTGTGTAGTTAGTGTGTAGTGAGTGTGTAGTCAGTGTGTAGTTAGTGTGTAGTCAGTGTGTAGTTAGTGTGTAGTCAGTGTGTAGTGAGTGTGTAGTCAGTGTGTAGTCAGTGTGTAGTTAGTGTGTAGTCAGTGTGTAGTCAGTGTGTAGTTAGTGTGTAGTTAGTGTGTAGTGAGAGTGTAGTCAGTGTGTAGTTAGTGTGTAGTTAGTGTGTAGTGAGAGTGTAGTCAGTGTGTAGTCAGTGTGTAGTTAGTGTGTAGTGAGTGTGTAGTCAGTGTGTAGTCAGTGTGTAGTTAGTGTGTAGTTAGTGTGTAGTGAGAGTGTAGTCAGTGTGTAGTTAGTGTGTAGTTAGTGTGTAGTGAGAGTGTAGTCAGTGTGTAGTCAGTGTGTAGTTAGTGTGTAGTTAGTGTGTAGTGAGTGTGTAGTGAGTGTGTAGTCAGTGTGTAGTTAGTGTGTAGTCAGTGTGTAGTGAGTGTGTAGTCAGTGTGTAGTTAGTGTGTAGTCAGTGTGTAGTGAGTGTGTAGTTAGTGTGTAGTTAGTGTGTAGTTAGTGTGTAGTCAGTGTGTAGTTAGTGTGTAGTCAGTGTGTAGTGAGTGTGTAGTTAGTGTGTAGTCAGTGTGTAGTCAGTGTGTAGTTAGTGTGTAGTCAGTGTGTAGTGAGTGTGTAGTTAGTGTGTAGTTAGTGTGTAGTCAGTGTGTAGTTAGTGTGTAGTCAGTGTGTAGTTAGTGTGTAGTCAGTGTGTAGTCAGTGTGTAGTTAGTGTGTAGTCAGTGTGTAGTTAGTGTGTAGTTAGTGTGTAGTGAGAGTGTAGTCAGTGTGTAGTCAGTGTGTAGTTAGTGTGTAGTGAGAGTGTAGTCAGTGTGTAGTCAGTGTGTAGTTAGTGTGTAGTCAGTGTGTAGTCAGTGTGTAGTTAGTGTGTAGTTAGTGTGTAGTGAGAGTGTAGTCAGTGTGTAGTTAGTGTGTAGTTAGTGTGTAGTGAGAGTGTAGTCAGTGTGTAGTTAGTGTGTAGTCAGTGTGTAGTCAGTGTGTAGTTAGTGTGTAGTTAGTGTGTAGTGAGAGTGTAGTCAGTGTGTAGTTAGTGTGTAGTTAGTGTGTAGTGAGAGTGTAGTCAGTGTGTAGTCAGTGTGTAGTTAGTGTGTAGTTAGTGTGTAGTTAGTGTGTAGTGAGAGTGTAGTCAGTGTGTAGTCAGTGTGTAGTCAGTGTGTAGTTAGTGTGTAGTCAGTGTGTAGTGAGTGTGTAGTCAGTGTGTAGTTAGTGTGTAGTCAGTGTGTAGTGAGTGTGTAGTTAGTGTGTAGTTAGTGTGTAGTGAGAGTGTAGTCAGTGTGTAGTCAGTGTGTAGTCAGTGTGTAGTCAGTGTGTAGTTAGTGTGTAGTGAGAGTGTAGTCAGTGTGTAGTCAGTGTGTAGTTAGTGTGTAGTCAGCGTGTAGTCAGTGTGTAGTTAGTGTGTAGTTAGTGTGTAGTTAGTGTGTAGTGAGAGTGTAGTCAGTGTGTAGTTAGTGTGTAGTTAGTGTGTAGTGAGAGTGTAGTCAGTGTGTAGTCAGTGTGTAGTTAGTGTGTAGTGAGTGTGTAGTCAGTGTGTAGTTAGTGTGTAGTTAGTGTGTAGTGAGAGTGTAGTCAGTGTGTAGTCAGTGTGTAGTTAGTGTGTAGTCAGCGTGTAGTCAGTGTGTAGTTAGTGTGTAGTTAGTGTGTAGTTAGTGTGTAGTGAGAGTGTAGTCAGTGTGTAGTCAGTGTGTAGTCAGTGTGTAGTTAGTGTGTAGTGAGTGTGTAGTCAGTGTGTAGTTAGTGTGTAGTTAGTGTGTAGTGAGAGTGTAGTCAGTGTGTAGTCAGTGTGTAGTTAGTGTGTAGTCAGTGTGTAGTTAGTGTGTAGTTAGTGTGTAGTTAGTGTGTAGTCAGTGTGTAGTTAGTGTGTAGTTAGTGTGTAGTTAGTGTGTAGTCAGTGTGTAGTTAGTGTGTAGTTAGTGTGTAGTCAGTGTGTAGTCAGTGTGTAGTTAGTGTGTAGTCAGTAGTGTAGTCAGTGTGTAGTTAGTGTGTAGTCAGTAGTGTAGTGAATAGTTGTGTTGTGTGTCAGAACAATGAGGCGCCTGCTGAGTGTTACAGGTGTTACAGCAGTGACACATCTGCTGCTGTCAGGCCTGCAGGTATCAGGCTGTTGTTCTCCTTCATCTCATAGTGGACAGAAATTATTTTGTGGAGCGGCACAAATAATTTGTGTGGCATCAGATTTGATGCAGAACAGCTGATTGTTCTGTAAATAGTGTTAAGGTTCAAAAATTGAGGAAGGAGAGTACAAACCACCATTGGTCCAGAAGCTCTTGGTCAAACAATTGATTTTAATGAACACACGTGTGGGAAGAACACTCTGTACGCAGACAGCAAGTGGTCTTCGACTTAATCAGAGCATACACAGATTTTTATAGCATCAGGGTTTGATTTACTGACGCCCCTTCATGCGTCACAGACAGGATATAGACATACGTCAAATCAACACCACAATAACTTTTAACACAGTTTTTAAAAGAGCATTGTCTTCCATCTTCATAGCAGGTGCATCCTGTCACTGCCGGATGCTCGCTTGTCATCTTGACACCTCAGCAGCAGTTCTGCGACAAACTGCTTTTTGCAACATCAGCAAAACATAATTAAACTTTCCCCTCTAAATGATTCTCTCTAACTGAGTGTATGTGTGTCTGTGTCTGTGTGCTAACCACAATCGCACCCTGTTTCACCTCGCGACTAGCTCCTGACCTCTAACCAGACAGAGAGACAGAAACCACTCTCGTATAAGCTTTGGTTTTCTCGGTCCCTCTCTTGTGGTCGTCCATCAGGCCTCGGACCTCCCTGTGGTCGCCGAGATCTTCTGCAAAGGAAGCAAAACACCTTTTCCTGCACCTCCCTAACTTATCCTATTTGGGACTCTTTAATCAACAGCATGATCCTAATTATGCTCTTAGCTTATTGACTTGTATTTATATATTCTTCAACGCTACTCATCATTCTAAAACTCTTTAAGCCCTGCTTTCACGTCCGGTTGCTCGCTCTATTTTCCTATCTGATCATCAACATCCTGTACACAAACTGTCCACCTTTTTAACAAAAAATCATTAGAACCAGCCTATTCTACTAAAAGCTCCAAAAGAAAAACAACCACTTTAATCAATTAAGTTTAAGCATATAAGCAATTACTCCTGTATACATTTCATCATAGCTAAATGCTGCCTAAAAACAACTCCTGTGTGTTAACACTAACTTCATTTTAACCTCACAATAGCTTGAAATGTTTATTTAAAAAACGTCTTGGCTGCATTTTTAGGTAAAGACTGAGGCAAAACTCAGTTACTTTTTTGAAGAAGTAACTATATAATTAATTGCCCAACATTGGTCATTATATACAGTATTTTGCAGACAGAGAGTTACAGACTCTCTCCCAGACCACAGACTCAGACTCATAATCAGGGGCGTTTTTAGAATCAAGGCACCCCCAAAGATTTCTTCCTGTTTTGACAATATTTGCTGTTTGTATGACACACTATTTAAAATATAAAAAGCATACAGCACTTGGTTGAGACGTAATATTTTAACAACAAAAGTATAGATATCCCCCACCACAAAATGGTTTGTTCCAGCTCTCCCCTGCTCTGGCTCCATCGCCCTGTCTGCCAGAGCGATGGTGGCTGAGACGCAGCGGAGCTGAGGTGTGAGTGTCTGACTTAAAACAGGACATGTTAGCTGCATTTAACCTTCAGTTACTCTTTATATAGTTGGTAGGAGTCAGACCATGTTTCTATTTAGCTGAAAAACATCACACCAGGTAACCTGCAGTGTTGAAAACGTGTTTTCCGACAATGTTTGCTACCCTACAATCCGTCCTAGTCTGTAGTAAAACCAGCGACATTTGTATACAGCCTATTTAAAATCTAAAACTTAAAATTGTTTTAGCCTACTGTTGTTACCACTGTCCTGTGTGAAATGGAACGGGAGAAGCTGCTTATTTTGTCATAGGTGCATGTGCCGATGTTGTGCCCTTAAACGGGAAATAGTGAGGAGAGGTGAAATAAGAACATAAGAACGGCACAGACACGCAGCTCTCACTCGTCTGTATTGAGTGAAGGAGGAGGCGCGCGAACCCACCTACTGGAGCCCTGAGGCATTACCAATGGATCAACGCACAATCAACCCAGACAAAACTTTCACTACTTATCTCCCTCTATATTCCCCCTGCATGTTCTATTCACAAACACAGTCAAAACAACAAATAACACAATAATAAAGGAATCACACGAAAAGTAAGGAACAGAGATGTACAACTTCAAAACTAATTTGATGATCCACCACACCGATCTCCAAAAGTTGATTCTGTTCATCTGGACGTAGCGTTTTGTGGGAGAAACGTTTCATCATCATCAGGTGACTTCTTCAGTCTCAGCTGACTGCAGGTTTCCCCAAATCTTATAAACAGTACATTTACATAATGACTGAAACCAGCCCACTGAAGGAACAATGGGCTGGGAGGTCAGTTCCTTAATCATAATTATGCAAATTCTCATGACCATTGATCAACAACCACTGACCAATAGCCATGAGTCCCATTCACAGAGAGTTGGGGAATGGCTGCAATCACAGCATTGTAAGATGGTGACAGATGGACCCTCAGGCCCCTCCTCCATTCAGAGATGGTCTTTCCCTTTTCACGTAAATGGCCTCCTTGACTCCGCCCTCAAACCAGCGTTCCTCCCTGTCCAGGATGTTACATCCTCATCCTTGAAGGAGTGTCCACTGGCCTGTAGGTGTAGATAGACTGCAGAGTCCTGGCCTGACGAGGTGGCTCTGCTGTGTTGTAGCCAGAGGTTGTTTGGTTTCCCCGATGTATAAATCCTGCCAATCCTCCTGCACTTAACAGCGTACACTATGTTACTCTGTTTGTGTCGGGGGACCCGATACTTGGGGTGGAACAATTTTTGGCGCAGCGTGTTTTGGGGTTTAAAAGCCACAGAGACCCGCTGTTTAGAAAAAATGTGTCTCAACTGCTTCGATACTCCTGACACGTACAGGATCACTACAGGTTTTCACTTAGGCAGCGGTTGTCCTTCTCTCCTGGATCGGCTGGAGCTTTCTTTAGGAGCCTTTCCAGCTTTGACAAAAGTCCAGCTGTGATAACCACATTTACTCAGAGCCTTCTTGATGTTCGTCTGCCTCCTTGGCCGCTGTGTCAGTGGGGATGGTGTACGCTCTGTGTTAACACAGAGCGTACCATCGCGCTGTCTCTGTGGCCTTTAAACCCCAAAACATGCTGCGCCAAAAATTGGTCCACCCCAAGGATCGGGTCCTGTTTATAAGATTTGGGGAGACCTGCAGTCAGCTGAGACTGAAGAAGTCACCTGATGATGATGAAACGTTTCTCCCACAAAACGCTACGTCCAGATGAACAGAATCAACTTTTGGAGATTTATTTTCCTGGATGATTGAGAATGCATCAAGACCACCACATTGATATTAAACCCAAGGTACTAACTAGCTAAGTGACTGGATGCCCATTAACCTTATAACTCCTGTTGTGTGTGTGTGTGTGTGTGTGTGTGTGTGTGTGTGTGTGTGTGTGTGTGTGTGTTTATAATGGATATAAGGAAGGTTTTTTTCAAAAAAAAAGGAGCCACATGAGGTACAAGTGTAAGAACAAATGATCCGTCAATCAAGAATAATGTTGGATCAGTGTTTCAATGTTTATATCTTTTATTAGATGTTCGTGTGGTTTGGTTATTTGCCTTTTGGTTGAAAGTACACTGAGAGAGAGGAGTTTTATTCATATTAATGTAATTTTTCATCTAATTGAATACAATCTATTTGTGTATGATTGTCAGTCCAAATAGGGAGAGAGGAAAGAGGGAATGTGAGGAGAAAGTACAAGGTCAGGAAGAACCAGGTAAGGAAACAGACAGGGAGCAGTGACAGGCAGAAACTGTTAACCTGCTTGAGAGAGTTGAACACCAAAAGTGATTTGCCAACCTCAAGGTGAGGCGACGCAGGTTAAAATAAAACAAAAAATCTGCCATAGAGCCACAGTAGTAGCTGGAGTAAAGATCTTTTCATACATAGTATACATTGCACCCTAGGTAAAGTTATATTATACACACACATTAAAAGCGAATCTCTGTCCAAAAAATGCACTCAGTTTACTTTTTACTCACTGTGAGCATCATTCATTATTCTCCCCAGTAATTAAGGTTAGGATGTATATTTCTTTTATTCCAATCCATTCTTGGTTTGCAGCATTTAAATAACCTTGATCAGATTTGATGGTTTTGTTACAGACTTTTCAAAAAAGTGTTTTTTCTTTCACAAATGTGGGGATTAAATTGTGTTAAAATGCACAAAGCAGTGATGTCATGTTTTGTGACGAGGACCCAGGCACAGAGAGACTTGATGAATTTAAGAATCTTATGATTTAATAAAGAAATTTGCAGACTTGCACAGAGATGGTAAAATTATGATGACTGATGACGAAGACAGCAGACGATGAGGACAGGGAGGAACAGAGGTTTAAATGCACCAAGGAGACAGACAGAGACAACTCCGGACAACTGGAGACATTTAAGGATGCAGGGACTGACAGAGACGGGGAAGACGTCTCATCGTTACGAGTAAAGTTTATCTTGCCTGGATGGGCAGCTCTCTGGGTGCTCAGCACCCCCAAAGCTCTGATCCTAGAATCGCCCCTGCTCATAATGCAAGTCAGAGCTTTATAAAAACAGAACAAAACAAAGTTGTACCACTTTGTTTTGTTCTGTTTTTAAAAACACATGTTTTCAAAATTGGAGTTCAAGTTATTTTTCCTTCCAATAGTGTTAACATGCTACACAGGTCATGACACTATGTTTGCACTGAAGCACCGCAGCAATTTCCTAATGTTGTAAACCTGCTCAACATTTGGCAATAAACCCCATTCTGATTCTGATTCTGATTCTGAACAAGATTTCTTTTAAATTTCCATTGTAAGTGGACTAAAGCAGTTAATTAAAAGCAGTCTAACATAAATGCTGTAATTTGATTATTTTAATAAACATGTGACTTGGATGGATTCGATGCTGGCGTGACCACAGTTCACACGTCTGCTGTCGCTCAGTGATCCAGGGACGCTCAGGGAGTTTGTGTGTTCGCTCAGACACATGAAAGATTAGAGGGAACATTGATTATAAATCCTCATCTTTTTGAATTTGTTTTACATTTTTAATCACTAATTTAATTCTTTCTTTATGTAGAATGAATATTTAATGTGGAAATGTTGAGCTTTCATTAAATGGGCAGTTATTACAAGTACACTCAACAAAAATATAAACGCAACACCTTTGTTTTTGCTCCCATTCCCCATGGGATGGACGTAGAGACCTAAAATTCATTCCAGATACACAATATAACCATCCCTCCCAAACAGTGGTCACAAATCAGTCCAAATGTGTGGTAGTGGGCACATCTGCTATATTGAGATAATCCATCCCACCTCACAGGTGTGCCACATCAGGATGCTGATCTGACATCATGAGTAGTGCACAGGTGTACCTCAGACTGCCCACAACAAAAGGCCACCCTGGAATGTGCAGTTTTGTCTCACAGCAAAATGCCACAGATGCCACAAGCAATGAGGGAGCGTGCAATTGGCATGCTGACAGCAGGAATGTCAACCAGATCTGTCGCCCGTGCATTGAACGTTCATTTCTCAACCATAAGCCGTCTCCACAGGCGTTTCAGAGAATATGGCAGCACATCCAACCGGCCTCACAACCGCAGACCTCGTGTAACCACACCAGCCCAGGACCTCCACATCCAGCAGGTTCACCTCCAAGATCGTCTGAGACCAGCCACCCAGACAGCTGCTGGAACAATTGGTTTGCACAACCAAACAATTTCTGCACAAACTGTCAGAAACCGTCTCAGGGACGCTCAACTGCATGCCCGTCGTCCTCATCGGGGTCTTGACCTGACTCCAGCTCGTCGCCGTAACAGACTTGTGTGGGCAAATGCTCACATTCGATGGCGTCTGGCACGTTGGAGAGGTGTGCGCTTCACGGATGAATCATGGTTCACATTGTTCAGGGCAGATGGCAGCTGAGAATGTCCCAGTTCTTGCATGGCCAGCATACTCACCGGACATGTCACCCATTGAGCATGTTCGGGATGTGCTTGACCGGCGTATACGACAGCGTGTACCAGTTCCCACGAATATCCAACAACCTCGCACAGCCATTGAAGTGGAGTGGACCAACATTCCACAGGCCACAATTGACAATCTGATAGACTCCATGCGACGATGTGTTGCACTGCATGAGGCAAATGGTGGTCACACCAGATACTGACCGGTTCTGGGTCCCCAGACCCCCAATAGCGCAAAAAACTGCACATTCCAGGGTGGCCTTTTGTTGTGGGCAGTCTGAGGTACACCTGTGCACTACTCATGATGTCAGATCAGCATCCTGATGTGGCACACCTGTGAGGTGGGATGGATTATCTCAATATGGCAGATGTGCCCACTACCACACATTTGGACTGATTTGTGACCACTGTTTGGGAGGGATGGTTATATTGTGTATCTGGAATGAATTTTAGGTCTCTACGTCCATCCCATGGGGAATGGGAGCAGTAACAAAGGTGTTGTGTTTATATTTTTGTTGAGTGTATCTTTGTGCTCTAATGGGTGTGTGTGTGTGTGTGTGTGTGTGTGTGTGTGTGTGTGTGTGTGTGTGTGTGTGTGTGTGTGTGTGTGTGTGTGTGTCTACCCGGTGAATGTGAGCACATCCAGTACAAACATGTTTTCTGATGATGGCGCTCTGAGGTGATCTTTGTGTTTTCACAGATGATCTGCAGCTGCTGAACAGCAGCGACGATCTGCAGCCTCCAGACAGTGAGTCAGACTGAAGTCTGAGTTTCTATAAGAACAGTCAGTGCAGTCAGCTGAAACAGTCACAGACAAATAGACAATAAATCTTTACCTGAATCTTCTACACTTCGTTGTATTCATTGCTTTCTTTACGGGTTTCTTTGCAGTGTCTGAGATCAGGGTCGTTCTGCTGGGGAACATTCAGTCTGAGAGGACCGCTGTGGTGAACTTCATACTGGAGGTTCCTGTGTTTAGCCCCGAGGAAGAGCCAGACTATCAGCCGGTCAGAGGACTTCTGAGGGACAAAGAAATCATCCTAATCAACACTCCAGATCTGCTGCTTCCAAACATCTCTGAAGATGATCTGAGAGAACATGTAGAAAACTGTGTGAGGCTCACAGCTCCTGGACCTCATGTGTTCCTTCTGGTCCTGCAGCCTGAAACCTTCACAGAGGATCACAAGCAGAGACTCTGCAAAGTCCTGAAACTCTTCGAAAAACGAGTGTTTGATCATTCGCTGCTTCTGCTGTCAGCATCCAAAGAGAGGGGCTCGAGTTTCATGGAAAAGCTCGGGCTCCATCGTCCCTTAAAAGATTTGATCAAAATGTGCAGTTACAGATATTTGTGGAGGAAAAACCTCGAACCTCGAGAGCTCTTCACACGCCTGGTTCAGATTTTTAAGGAGAACAATGGAGAGTGTGTGAGATATAAAGCACATAGCTAGGAAACGTTTACTGAAGCGTCCGATCTCAAAATGCAGAGTATAACTGCACTGTTTAAGTCACAGAGGACTGCATGCCTTTTAAAACCAGACCAAAAGTTTGTTTGGTGAGTGTGAACCAACAGCAAGGGGTAAAAGCAGCTTTTTGTTTTTTAAAGGCACCAAAATAGTAGAAATAAAAGATGTATAAGAATTCTTGGTTATCTGGATGTTTGTGTTTGTTGTTCTTTAGTCTGTTTGTCCGGGTGTTGTTGGTTCGGTCTCTCTTCCCTGAAGCGTGCATTGTCTCTGTTTCTGTTTGAGGCGTCAGCACACACAGTGACTCACTGACAGGACGCTCGCTATTGTGCTTCACCTGGAGCTGAGAGCACAGTCGGGCCAGCTTCAGCTTCCTCAGGAAGAACAGTCGCTGCTGTGCTTCCTCACCAGCTGTGATATGTTCACTGACCATGTGAGATTGTTGGTAATGTGAACACCCAGATATTTGATGTTCTTCATAGTCTCCACCTCTTCACCATTTATGGGAAGTGAGGATTTTTATCATCACTGGTGATCAGTCCCACTGTAGTGGTGTCATCAGGACCAGGGTTCATGAGTTTTTGGTGCCGGTTCTGACGGGTGATGGTCTGTGAATAGTGGATAGTCCCAGGGTCCTAAGTTTGTGTCCCAGTTTATGAGTGATCATAGTGATAAAGATGCAGCTGAAATGAACAAAAAGCTCAGCCCCTCAGGTGAATACAGTCAAAGCTCATGACGTGACAGCAGCAAAGACAAATTGGAGCTGTATTTCTGTTAAAACCAATGAAGATATGTTTATGATTTTATGACTTGATTGTTTTGTTTACCATCATTCAACGTTGGTATTTTGTGAATCATGTCAAAATCAGTTCTTGTGCAGGCAGATACAAATTGACAACCAATAAATAATCATGACGACAAGTTGACACAATGATAAATATCTGATAACATATTAGGACATGTCAGTTACAAACGTCATCTCAAAATTCTCTTCTATCACAACGAAATATAGATGTTATCTAATGGTAATGTTTACATTTTAATCTAATTCTTTTTACGATCACAGCACTCCTCCCCCTGTCCTCCTACTCCCTGATTTTTAATTTTCATTTACTTTTTTTTTTTTACCTTTTTTTGTGTCTGACTGAGACATGGCAGCAAAATAAGGATTATGTCCACTTGAATGAAATCTGCCCGCTGGCTGCTCTGTCATTGGAACTCCGTGTCTTTCGGGTGGAGGACTTGCTGGGACAGCCTCACATGCAGACTGATGAACCCAGACTCCTTTTACTCATTTCAGTCACAGATGACTAAGGTCGGTTCTCTGAACACCTTTTACTGTATTTTAATCTATCGACCTCCTGGACCTGCTGGGGTCTTTTTAACTGAATTTAACAACCTTCTGACATCGATCATTAAACTGTAGAAGGTTGTAATATTGGGAGACTTAAACCTTCATATTGCTGCTGAGCTCAGTGTTATCACTGAGTCTTTTAACTTTAAGCAGCAGTTTCTGGCCCCACACATACAAAGGGCCACACACTGATCTTGTTTTCTCCCTGGATTTAAATATACATGATGTATGTGTGGAAGATGTCCATGTGAGTGACCATAGCTGCATATTTTTTAATTTGTCATTTTACGTGGATCCTTCACCTCCTAAACTGATGATTCAAAGGCGGATTATAACCCAGGATGCTGCTAGAAGGTTCTCTGCCATGTTCGACCGTTGCATGGCTCATAATGACGTGGATTCACTAATTTTGTCTTTTAACAATCAATGTAAATCTATTTTAGATACAGCGGCACCTCTGAAACTAAATGTTGTCCATTGTTCAAAGTTCTGTCCCTGGATAAATAAAGATATTCGAAATTTTAGGAGATATTGTCGCAAATTCGAACGTTTATGGAAGGCTTTCAAGCTTGAGGTTCACAGGGTACATCTCAAGGAATCAATTTCCTCACTTAACAACATGATAAAAAATGCCAGAAGCGAATATTTTGGCAATCAAAGTGTTGTTTGATACAATTAGAATGTTGTCTCTCCTGATATTCCTCATGTACCAATCTACACCAAATCTGATTGTAATGAATTTTTTAACTATTTTGTTAATAAAGTCGCTGCCATCACGTCAGATATTTCTCCATCATCCTCTCAGTATCACACCGACACATTGCTTACCTCTGATATCTGCTCCTCTTTTACTCCTGTTACCTTACAAGACATCAGTGGGTTTGTAGCATAAACCTATTCGCTGGAACGTTAAGGACAATTTGCTACACAGTAAGAAGCAAGACACAAGTCACCAAAGTTCTTCATGTTACTCATGCATGAGGGAGACCTGCCTGGAGCCAAGTGTCGTTCCACCACTTGACCTCCGTCAGACTCTCAGCCAGGTTCCCCATAGCACTCCTTTTATTGTGGTTACATGAATATGCATAGGTTCATTAACATATAACATCTTACATAGGTATACATGTGAACAAAGAATACTGTGTGTGTGTGTGTGTGTGTGTGTGTGTGTGTGTGTGTGTGTGTGTGTGTCAGAGTGTGACGACTTCCCTCAACCTGCTGGTCTGGAAAATCCAACAGTTCATCTATATGTAAAAAAGCACTCAGACTAAAACTGACATAGCTGCGTTAATCCTACCGTAAAACAATAAAACAAGGTACGACCTCTCCCATGCTCCCAGGATGTAGGTGTGCATTCCTGGAATGCTAAAGATCACACCTCCTATCACTACACAATTGATTATACATCTCTAAGCATATATGGTTAAATATTTCCTAATACAAATGACAATAATAAAATCTAAACCCATCACTCTGCTTGGTCATATGAAACTGACTTCAAGCCACCTTCATGTACTTCCTCCATCATTTTTCTTTAGTGTGTTTGACTCTATTGGCCCCTTTATTCTGAAAATAATTAATACTTCTCTTTATACTGGCTCAGTTCCCAGCTATTGTAAACAAGCTATTGTTGAACCAATATTAAAGAAACCAAATTTGGACCCATCTCTTCCAAACCGTTACAGGCCAGTATGGTAAATGGCCTGTATTTGTATAGCGCTTTACTTGGTCCCTATGGACGCCAACGCAATTTACACTGCATTCAGTCATCCACACATTTACACACTAGTGATGGCAGCTACATTGTAGCCACAGCCCTCTGACCACCACCAGATCATCTCTATCATCTCTATGCTGATGACACTCAGTTGTACTGTTCTTTCAAAACTTCTGAGTTTTATAAATTGTCGTGTTTAAATAATTGTCTGTCAGAAATCAAACAATGGTTAAATGACAACTTCCTTCAGTTAAATGCAGATAAATAGTGTGTGAATGTGTGTGTGAATGGGTGGATGACTGGATATGTAAAGCGCTTTGGGGTCCTTAGGGACTAGTAAAGCACTATATAAATACAGGCCATTTACCATTTACCATAAAACAGAAACCTTGATTGTTGCACCTGATCACATGCTCTCAGAAATTAGGCAGCATATCAGTTTTTTAGACCCTTCATTTCAGTCGAGTCTCAGAAACGTAGGTGTTATATTTGACAGTTCAATGTCTCTGGAGAAACAACTTGTCCGGAGCTGTTTTTATCATCTAAGAAACATTTCTAAACTCAGACTGCTGGTGTCAAAGGCAGAACTTGAGATGATTCATGCTTTTTCATGAAGCTCCCCAGTATATCTCTGACCTGTTGAAACCTCATGCCTCTTCCGAGCACTTAGGTCTTCAGGTCAGAGGTTACTGGTGGTCCCACATACTGGGTTTAAAACACGTGGGGATCGGGCTTTTCAGGCAGCAAGGCTGTGGAACTCCCTGCCGTTGTCTTTACGCTGTCTAAACTCCATGGACTCCTTTAAAAAGCAGCTGAAGACATTTTTATACAAACAAACTTTTAATTAATTGTTTTTTTCATTGTTTTATATTATTTTATTTATATGTCTGGTTTTATTGTGAAGCACTTTGTGATTTTTATCTGTGAAATGTGCTATATAAATATATTTTACTTACTTACTTTTTATTTTGTTGTAGTAATGTAAGGTGACCTTGAGGGTCTTTAAATGTGTCTATAAATAAAATGTGTTATAATAATAATAATAATAATAATAACAATATTATACACATGCATAAAGACAGTAATGATTTTAGATGGTAGTCTTCTTCTTTAATATTAATTAATATTAATTAATCAACACTTCACCGAGTTCTTTTGATTCCTCAGAGGCATCCGATGGAAGACAAAACACTGCTCAGTAGACCATTTCACACTTTATCTTCTTATAAAAGTCTTCTAGAAGGGAGATGCGTCCTGCATGACACGCTGCCGCGAATCTCGAAATGACAGTTTTATTACAGGCTGTCCCCACTCTACTCTAAACAACAGTATTACAAAAGCATACAGTAGTCACGTTGCATAGCGTACTCATAGGTTATTGTCTCTTAGCTGCAACACATCTTTTCTCAGCTCCGGCGAGGCTGCGACCTTGCCCGACTTCCTTCTAGTAAATTTCCACTGACAGATGGTTTCCTGTTATCAACTTCTACAGACAAGCGTGGGCGAGGGTCTCCTACATTTCTATCACTAAAGGACGCGTAGTAATGCTTTTAATATCAGGGGCCACGTCCATTCAATACTACACTATATAATTATATGGCGCTTTAATTAATATAAAGCATAGCGTTGAGGCACTTCAAATAATTTCTTAACACTGAATTTGTTTTGACTTTAACAAATATTTCATGGGAAATAAATCAACTAATTATTTGATATTTTCATTATTATTTGTCTGCTCATTACCTCAAACGTGACAGACAGACTGTAAGAAGATGGTTTTGATAAAGATTTCCTTTGTAGAGAGCAGCAGATAGAAGAGGCAGAGATTTGTCTCCAGTTTGCCCAGAATATGTTTTATTATTGAATGTGAACCTAACGTAAGTATTCTCTGTAAACACCACATGGAGACAGACTCACTCTGAGACTCAGTCTGCAGGAGGCTGCAGGTCAGACTGTTAAGTCTCCTCCACTAATCACACTTAAATTTAAATAGATCACAACTTCTGTGACAAAATATAAATGAAATAAAACTCACACAAGTTCCATTTTAAAAAACTACCTCGTTCACACTGTTACATCTTTAAGGGAGGAGGGGGGCGCAGCAGTCTCCACCTTTTGGGGTGGAACATTTTAAACGCTTTCGCTTTTATTCGGTTGGGCGTTTTGCAGCAAAACAAACTCGGGTGATGATGAAATATTTTCAGATCCTGTAATAATCTGCTGCTGAGCTGCTCATTAAACCACACGAAGCTTCGGTGTTGACATTACTGACTGATCAACCAGCGATCACTGATGAATTACTGATCGTCGTTAGGTGAGTCAAATTTATATCGACACACTGATGTCACGGTAATTTGGCTGACGGCGCTGGAAACAGCTTCCTGTTCGTTCAGACACACACGGTCAACTTTAAATAACTCGGGAAAAGTATTTTAACCGTTTGAAGCAGAATACAGGAAAAAGCCCGAAAACAACGGATTTGTACAGTTTAATGTAAAATTTGATCCTCTGATTGTCAGTTTGTTTTAAAATGAGACGTCTCCAGTTTCTTTTTACAACAATAATAAGTGTTTTTTATTTAGGAAGAAAAACGTACATAACAGAAAGTTACATTTACATGGTTTTTGTCTTATTATCAATAATGCCCCCAAAAGTCTTTCCACGTTATACTGTGGATGCGTTATAGTACATACATTCTTATATATTTTATTTCAATTAAATATTTATTCATGCAACTTGATGTTTAGGCCAAAATAAAAATGCCAGTAAAAATTCATTTAAATGAATACATTATTTTGAATGTTTGGTCCAAATGTTTAGTTACATTGATTAAGTTAAATTTTATTTTCTTTTTCTTTTATAATTGTCTCAAGATGCTTTCTCATACAGAGAAAAATCCCTCAAATCATATGACCCCCTATGAGCAGCACTTTGGTGACAGTGGGAAGGAAAAACTCCCTTTTAACAGGAAGAAACCTCCGGCAGAACCAGGCTCAGGGAGGGGCGGGGCCATCTGCTGTGATTGGTTGGGGTGAGAGAAGGAAGACAGGATAAAGACATGCTGTGGAAGAGAGACAGAGGTTAATAACAGATATGATTCAGTGCAGAGAGGTCTGTGAACACATAGTGAGTGAAGAAGAAACACCCAGTGCATCATGGGAATCCCCCGGCAGCCTACGTCTATTGCAGCATAACTAAGGGAGGATTCAGGGTCACCTGGTCCAGCCCTAACTATATGCTTTAGCAAAAAGGAAAGTTTGAAGCCTAATCTTGAAAGTAGAGATAGTGTCTGTCTCCTGAATCCAAACTGGAAGCTGGTTCCACAGAAGAGGGGCCTGAAAACTGAAGGCTCTGCCTCCCATTCTACTTTTAAATACTCTAGGAACAACAAGTAGGCCTGCAGAGCGAGAGCGGAGTGCTCTAATAGGGTGATATGGTACTACAAGGTCATTAAGATAAGATGGGGCCTGATTATTGATAATGCATTAAAACAATAAGATGGCCAATGAAAGAACTTGTTGTAACATCTCCAGAAAGGTAACATATTAAGATATTTCTGGCTGGTATTAAAGATAAATAGCACTATCTAATTCCATGCTTTTTTAACCTTTCAGCCACTACTTCTTATTGCCTTAAGTTTGAAACTCTTCTTGCCTTTTGTGCAAACAAATCATGTCTGTTTATTAAGCCTCCATCTTAATAGTTGAAGTGTGGTTTCTTTTAGGTAACTTGAACATGTTAAACAATTACTACTGCAGTCACAATAACATAACTACCACGTTTGTCCTAAACCAGGGTTCATCATTAGCTACTGTTGGGCCCCTCTGACATAAACCAAACGTTTACTGAGAAGAATCAGAATCACGATCCGAATATTTAACTAATCCCTAATTATGTAGTTACAGTTGCTCCAAGATAATAAGAACAGTAACAGACTGTCCATCCATCTTCTTCTGCTTATCTGGGGGCGGGTCGCAGGGGCAGGAGCCAAAGCAGGGAAGCCCAGACCTCCCTCTCCCAAGCTACCTCCTCCAGCTTCTATCTGTGTTAGTCAAAATTATTACAACTTTTTGACTAACAATTTTCGATCTGCATTTTTAGTAATTTTAATTTTGTAATAATTAAAGATCTGTCACACATGCCTACATAGTTGTCCCTTCACCAATTCTCTATTCAGCACTATGCACTAAAAGCACAATGAGCAGCATGGTCCTTAGAACTGTGAATTATTAATTATAATTATCAGTAAGACACTCATGATAATATTTTTCTCCTATAATTTTCAATTGTCTACTGTACCAGCTGGTTAGTACCTACCTGTATTATGAACTGGTGCCTTATTTTCTCTGATTTTATCTTCTTGCAGTTGTTTGTGTAGTAACTCATATTTCCCACAGTGTGACCTCGGCAACTACAGTAACTGGTGAGTTCAATCAGAATTTATAACTAATGCTAATAAATGACTGCATCTCCCTTTCTGTAGATAAAAGTGTGTGGTGTCATAATATCTCTGTTTTTGTGAAAGAAAATAATCTAAAGCATAATAATAAGCCACTTAATTTATGTTTGAGTCTTTTTATGGGATGAACAGCACAACGTGTTTATTAAGTAACATGATACCTAATAAAATTATTTGTTTCGACAATGTTTTTTACTACAATAATTTAAATACCTTAAGAAATGTGCTTTATTATTCTTTACTAACATCCAAAAAATCATTTGAGTCCATCATCTTGATGCATTCTCAGTCATCCAGGAAAGTAAATCTCCAAAAGTTGATTCTGTTCGTCTGGACGTAGCGTTTTGTGGGAGAAATGTTTCGTCACTCATCCAAGTGACTTCTTCAGTCTCAGCTGACTGCAGGTTTCAATCTTATAAACAGGACATTTGCATAATGACTGAAACCAGCCCACTGAAGGAACAATGGGCTGGGAGGTCAGTTCCTTAATCTCAATTATGCAAATTCTCATGACCATTGATCAACAACCACTGACCAAAACCCACTAGAGAGTGATATTATACCCCTTATGTCAAACTGAGTGATTTATGGCCCCCAATAAATGATTCATGAGCTCAGGAAGTAATAAAGTAATAAAGGAAGTAATAAAAATATGATATTCATAAAAATATGATATTCATCAAAAAATATGCTAGTTCATAGCACATTGCTTTTTTCCCCCCTAAAAACAACTAATTGATTATTAAGAAAGTTTCTTATATATCAAATAGCATTCTTTTATTTTTTTAAACCATTAAAAAGTTTTTACTTTTTATGCTCAAAAAACGCCATCTGGTGGCGGGTCAGTGTGTGTGCGCGCGCGCCCGTGTCTCCGGACCGTGCTCTCTCGGGCTCCGTGCTTATGTGTTTAAAAATCTGTTAAACCATATTAAAATTGTTTAGTTAAACTTGTGCTTTTGTAACGTTCAGTATGGCCGGAAATACAGGCTACATGCCTTGGGGCAAAACTTTATTTCGATTTATATGCATTTCTAGATTTAGAATAAAACTCATAGTCAGAAAAAAACTCTCGTGATCCCCTAACCCTAACCCTCCTTAACCATTGAAAACTCCTTAAAAAACCCTCGGCGTTTTCTCCAAAACCCTAGAATAACTTGTTAGGTACCCCTCTATTCCCAAAACCTTATATTCAAAAACAGGGGAAAAATCCTTAGTCTTTTTTCTTCAAAACCATCCCTCTTACTAGCTACCTCTAAAATTCTACGCAGAGTCTAAGTTCTACCTCGCTCTTAATCGCACCGACCCGCAACCGCTTCCAGAGCACAATTTGTCCTGCTTGTTCGCTCCCCGCTCAGCTCCTGAAAGCTGCTTACCTCGTTTGAAAATTTCCGCCAGAGACCAACTCCGCCTAATGTCGCCCCCCTGCCAATCACATAACAATGGCACGGCTCCCTTCGCACCCCGGTTAGCCAATCGGCTGTAGGTCCGATTTTTATGATCTCCCGCTGAGGTTAAGACTGCCGCCGTGCTCCCAGAAGACCCCTGCCTTCAGCCATATCAACAACTGGCGCCGCTCAGACTGCTTGCGAGTTCGCATAGGGAGCGGCCGATTTCAACAGCAACTTGCGTCTCTTTCCTTATCCGCATATCATTCGGTAAGTGTTAATCTTCCTCTCTAACTACATTTTTGCATTTTCCTTTTTACCATTCTGTCAATCCTTTCATTTAAAAAAAAATCATTCGCTTCCGCTTATCCTTTTTCAGGCTCGCGCGGTGCGCTGGAGCCTATCCCACGTACAGTACACTTTAAAATATACACTCAACAAAAATATAAACGCAACACCTTTGTTACTGCTCCCATTCCCCATGGGATGGACGTAGAGACCTAAAATTCATTCCAGATACACAATATAACCATCCCTCCCAAACAGTGGTCACAAATCAGTCCAAATGTGTGGTAGTGGGCACATCTGCTATATTGAGATAATCCATCCCACCTCACAGGTGTGCCACATCAGGATGCTGATCTGACATCATGAGTAGTGCACAGGTGTACCTCAGACTGCCCACAACAAAAGGCCACCCTGGAATGTGCAGTTTTTTGCGCTATTGGGGGTCTGGGGACCCAGAACCGGTCAGTATCTGGTGTGACCACCATTTGCCTCATGCAGTGCAACACATCGTCGCATGGAGTCTATCAGATTGTCAATTGTGGCCTGTGGAATGTTGGTCCACTCCACTTCAATGGCTGTGCGAGGTTGTTGGATATTCGTGGGAACTGGTACACGCTGTCGTATACGCCGGTCAAGCACATCCCGAACATGCTCAATGGGTGACATGTCCGGTGAGTATGCTGGCCATGCAAGAACTGGGACATTCTCAGCTGCCATCTGCCCTGAACAATGTGAACCATGATTCATCCGTGAAGCGCACACCTCTCCAACGTGCCAGACGCCATCGAATGTGAGCATTTGCCCACACAAGTCTGTTACGGCGACGAGCTGGAGTCAGGTCAAGACCCCGATGAGGACGACGGGCATGCAGTTGAGCGTCCCTGAGACGGTTTCTGACAGTTTGTGCAGAAATTGTTTGGTTGTGCAAACCAATTGTTCCAGCAGCTGTCTGGGTGGCTGGTCTCAGACGATCTTGGAGGTGAACCTGCTGGATGTGGAGGTCCTGGGCTGGTGTGGTTACACGAGGTCTGCGGTTGTGAGGCCGGTTGGATGTGCTGCCATATTCTCTGAAACGCCTGTGGAGACGGCTTATGGTTGAGAAATGAACGTTCAATGCACGGGCGACAGATCTGGTTGACATTCCTGCTGTCAGCATGCCAATTGCACGCTCCCTCATTGCTTGTGGCATCTGTGGCATTTTGCTGTGAGACAAAACTGCACATTCCAGGGTGGCCTTTTGTTGTGGGCAGTCTGAGGTACACCTGTGCACTACTCATGATGTCAGATCAGCATCCTGATGTGGCACACCTGTGAGGTGGGATGGATTATCTCAATATAGCAGATGTGCCCACTACCACACATTTGGACTGATTTGTGACCACTGTTTGGGAGGGATGGTTATATTGTGTATCTGGAATGAATTTTAGGTCTCTACGTCCATCCCATGGGGAATGGGAGCAGTAACAAAGGTGTTGCGTTTATATTTTTGTTGAGTGTATATAAGCTCGACTTTTAACACCCGTAAAAGTTTATACATTACATGTCTACATCACCTATCATGGCCTCATCAGGTATCTCATATCATCTTGTTATTGTTATGTTATGCTCCTTTGATATTTTGCTAGTTTGCGTGTTTTAAAACTCTTTTTGTTTTTCTTTATATTTTTAGACCCAGATGTGTTAACCTGATCCCTGCGAAACACCAGCTCTGCGTGGATTTTGACCGCGAGTGACCGGATGTTGTTTCCGACCTGAGGTTGCCTGAAATGCCGTGAGGCTCGTTTGAAAGATTGCGCCCGAGACCAACTCCGCCTCCAAGGCATGCCTACCTTTAGCTGCCACCAGTGAGATATCAGAGCCGGGCTCCACATATCCAATCAGGAGCACGAGCAAGACAGCTTTTGCAGACTCTCCAGAAATATACAAGTCCTTACCAACTGCTCTGCAACAAAGTGTTTCTGGTCCCCTCACTAACATCGCTTTTTGAGATATTTTTTATGAACCACCAAAAAAGCAATTTTACCCCACAGACTGGGTCTGAGGGCAGCAGCGGGGACAAATGATTGTAATGAAGCGACGGACATTTTATGGCTGGTCTTAGATAATCGTGAGTTATTATGTCTTATGGTGAAAAGTACATAGTTTTGCAAGAGGCATACAAGCACTGTGGAAAAAGTAATCATAAAACTGTTTTTGTGAACACCCTACGTTATGCTTTAAAAAATGTGATACATGTAATGTGATCATCAAAGAACATGATTTTTAAAAAAAAAAAAACTTTTATTCTTATGCTTTTAAAGTATGTCAGATTATCTTAAAACACTTATTTGTATGTTATAATGTTTTTCTTACACCATGTGTAATTTTTATAGACACCTTATTCATTGTATCAATGTGTAATTATGTATCTTTGATAAATAAATAAAATATTTAATCTTGTATTTGTGTACTTTCTGGTGATTCAATAAAAAATTAGTCACATATCGCTCTGATAAACACAGATGGCTGAAAGAAATGTTTGATGGAACAAAGGAAACAAGTGTCTTGCTGCTAAACTTTTAAGTGACCATGGTTTAAATGAGAAAGTCTGTATGTAAAACATGAAAAACTCCATATCAGTGATATCTACAAAGGTGTACTCATTTCTTTGTAATGGTACTTTACTGTTCCAATGAAACAAAAAGAAAATCTCATTTTTAAAGTACATTTTTCGGCCATCCTGACCTATTTTCAGGGGCAAGACTGTTGATGTTAGACTGTGTTTTAAATCAGGTTGTGATCTTAAACTAACTATCACAGCACTGATTTTACTGATTTCAGTTGTAATCTCAATTAGAATCCCAATTTGGCTTTTCTCCAGTCAGTGTTATGGTGAAATTTAACTTGTTCTTTTGTGTAATTGCACATGGCCCAGCAAAGGACCCCTTAGTAAGCTGTACAGCATAAGTTTTCAATACACTTTTGTCAGAAAACTTCACAGTATGAGAAGTTACAGCACAGTTTCTCCAAACGTGTGGTTCTTTTTCAGCCAGCGTGCTTTTAGAGCATCTACATTAGCTCATGTAGTAAAAGTACAATCAGTAAGTGTACTTTAACATTTGAGATTCCGAGTCACTCTTGCTTAGCTCATGTGAACGATATCATGAACCTTTTTTTGTATAATGCATCAAACGTGTTCAAATCAGTTTATTTTCAATTTATTTTAACTAATCTAGAGACAAGCAACTCCTTTTTAGCTTCTGTTATGCATTTACCTCTCACACCTTAATCTAGATGTTAGTGTTCTCAGAGTTAACATGTCTCATGTTACCATGTTGTATTTCTAATACCCAGCCTCAGTGTTCGCCCTGTTGACCCTCAAATCCAAACACCAATGATCTAGATATTCACAAAATTCATAAGGAGATTCTTAAGGTCTTAAGTTTTGTTGTTTTTATGTTTTACAAAAAAAAAAAAACTTCACATTTTTTATATTTTTAAACGAAAGTGACATGCAAGGATATTTTTCTTTAGTGATGTTGCTTCAGCAATCTCAAATACTAATTATTCTGGGAATTTTTATGGCCAAACTATGTGATTTTCCAAATGTGTGTGTGTGTGTGTGTGTGTGTGTGTGTGTGTGTGTGCGTGCGTGTGTGTGTGTGTGTGTGTGTGTGTGTGTGTGTGGGGAGTAAAATGACCTTCTTCTCATGATGTTGTCACCGTGAATCATTCAGGATTAACAACACAAATTGTATCGATAGCAGAAACAGTCTTATAACTTATAATTCTCACACGTTACCGCTAGTTTTACAAACGCAGTCTTCTTCAGCTCTGTTTATGTAGCTTTTATGAAACTGATTTTCCATAGTACAAGTAGAATTTAATTTTTCTTTGCTCTCCAGTATAAATGCAATAATTTGCAGGCTTTTTACTGAAACTCTCACAATGCAACACTCAATGCTCAGAGCTTCATATATCAACAGCTCTGAAAATATCTTCTTTTTTAAAGTAATGTAGGACAGGATCTCTCACTCTCCGTGTCTCAAAAAAAACCCCAACCAAACTGGCAATCACCACTAAACAAATGGAAGTAGTTTATGGCTTTTTTATCAGCTGCATTTCTTTCATTTATGTATTGATCACATTGTTTAGTGGTAATGCTTTTAGGTCACTGTTTTAGCATGTCTGCCTCACACTCCATTTAAACAGTTTGACAGATAGTGGGGTCTGGTAAGGAAGTTGGGGGGAAGCAGACAACTCCACAGGAAGAGTCTTTTTGTCTTTTCTCCACTGTAAAAGATAGCAAGGCAGTGTGAAACTTTCTTTGTGGGAAAGACAAAACTGAGAGCCATGCTAGGCTCAGTGAGAGACTCTGCTCACCCTCTGCCCCAGCGATGGCAGTCCCTCACCAAGCTCGATTTCTGTTCTTTGTCTTGATTAAAGAATGTTAGCTACCGCTCATCGCTTGTCTGCAGGCTTTATTAAATGGAAAACTTCCACAACAACCTCTAAACAGTGGTTTATGGCTTTTTGTCACCTGCAACACCATGTAACACTTGGATGTTAGATTCTTTTACCAGTCAGTGTTGTTAGCCCCAACCCCCAGGCTCCAGGTGTCTGAGCTCTAACCCTGGCTGCCAAATGTCCCCCTGAGGCCTTTGTGCCTTTTACCACCAGACTAAGTTTGTAGTCCTATCTACTAATATTATTTTATTTTTTTATTATAGCACAAGGTTCAGTTAGGTTACTACTTTGACTTCCTCAATTTGAGCACATTTCTGACCCGATACTTTATCAAACTTTTACTTGAGTGTTTTTGACACTAGCAGCTGTACTTCTACTTAAGTGAAAATTGCCTGCAATTTTGCCACCTCAGTTGCCACTTTTCTGGAGTTTGTACAGTTTTTATATTGAAACGTTCAACGTTTTACGTGTTATCCTTGATCACAGTTCTAAACAAGTTAACTTTCTTCACTTCAAAGTAACCCAAAAAAGAAACTATACGTCCAGTTCTCTTTACTCCAAACCTGGTTTAAGGCTATGCTGTTGTTGTGATATGGCCATACAAATAATATTAAGTTTAATTAATCTTAAAAAAAAAAAAAATGGCTGCTACATGGCTACCTGTTCAGAGAATTTGCAGACTTTTATGGAAACTGTCACAATGTAACACTCTCACTGTCAAAACAGGGTTGATCCATGTTTCTATGAACACTGATTAATATATCAACAGCTCTGAAAATCCTTTTTTTTTTTAAAGTAAAGCAGAAGAGGATCTATGGGCAGAAATCTGTGCCATCAGAAACTGAATTTGAATAAGTTAAATTTGAATTTGAATTGCTCAGATTGAATCTGAATTGTAACTTGAATAAATGCTTTTGAAAACTGAATTTGAATTAGTCTAAATTGAAATTGAATTTTATATTTTGAAAATGAATTGATTTGCTTTGAAACTGCATTTTATCCTTTAAAAATTCAGCTCTCGAATAATTTCAGTTTCACTTCTACAATTCAATTTCAGTTCCAAAATTCAGTTTTTTGGAACTTACATCCGGTTCCGGTTCAAGCGCAGATTAATAGAACTACGTTTTACTAGCGGACCGAAAGTGTTACCGACAGGAATCTACAGCGTCTTGAGCTGAATTAAGACTTCAGAAGTCATTCGTCATGTCGAATGACCAGCGGATAAACTCTCAGGTTGGTAATAAATGTATTTTATGATGAGAGACAAACCTTAGATACTGATCCGTATGCGTAGGTTTACGGTACACGTCAGCTTTTAGATGTCCCCCATTACTGATGGAAATCTACTGATTTCCATTTGTCTCTCATCATCCACTGGAGCACAAACTGGGAGTGAATGTGGTTACCCCAGCTGGACTTTTGTCAAAGCTGGAAAGGCTCCTAAAGAAAGTTCCAGCCGATCCAGGAGAGAAGGACAACCGCTGCCTAAGCAAAAACCTGTAGCAATCCCGTACGTGTCAGGGGTATCGGAGCAGTTGAGACGCATTTTTTCAAAACACTGTGTCTCTGTGGCTTTTAACCCCAAAACACGCTGCACCAAAAATTGTTCCACCCCAAGGATCGGGTCCTCCGACACAAACAGAGTAACATAGTGTACGCTGTTAAGTGCAGGAGGAGTGCCAGGTTTTATACATCGGGGAAACCAAACAACCTCTGGCGGAGAGGATGTCACAACACAGAAGAGCCACCTCATCAGGCCAGGACTCTGCAGTCTATGCACACCTACAGGCCAGTGGACACTCTTTCAATGATGAGGATGTAACATCCTGGACAGGGAGGAACGCTGGTTTGAGGGCGGAGTCAAGGAGGCCGTGAAAAGGGAAAGACCATCTCTGAATCGAGGAGGGGCCTAAGGGTCCATCTGTCACCATCTTACAATGCTGTGATTGCAGTCATTCCCCAGCTCTCTGTGAATGGTACTCATGGACATTGATCAGTGGGTTTTGGTCAGTGGTTGTTGATCAGTGGTCATGAGAATTTGCATAATTGAGATTAAGGAACTGACCTCCCAGCCCATTGTTCCTTCAGTGGGCTGGTTTCAGTCATTATGCAAATGTCCTGTTTATAAGATTGAAACCTGCAGTCAGCTGAGACTGAAGACGTCACTGGATGAGTGACGAAACGTTTCTCCCACAAAACGCTACATCCAGATGAACAGAATCAACTTTTGGAGATTTCAGTCCCTCCATTGTCTTTTCCCTTCTATCTATCTTTCTTTCTCTTTACATCACAGAGCATCAGCCTCCCCAGACAGGAAGCAGCCTTGAAGTACTGCCAAAAAAGAGTGAGTTACACTGAACTGTGTTAGTGAGAAGTTAAAATATATCTGAATTTAGAACTAAAACCTCTGGATTTAAACCTCACTGAAACAAAGGGAATCACTCTTCAGTATGGTGCATGTCTGTGTTTAGCTACCTTTTCTAAATCTGTGTTTCCTACAGTGTCTGAGCTGAGGGTTGTTCTGCTGGGGAGCAACTGGACTGAGAAAACTGAAGTGGGAAATCTGTTACTGGGAAATACTGTGTTCAGCAGTAAAACTAAATCGTGTGTGAGAATTAGTGGTACACTGGAGGGCAAAAAAATTGCTGTCATCAACACCCCCTACCTGCCTCCTCTCAACACCTCCCACCATGATCTGACAGAGTTTATAAAAGACTTTGCAAAACACTCTGCTCCTGGACCTCATGTGTTCCTGCTGCTTGTACAGCCTGAAAAATTTACTGAAAAACACAAACTGAGACTCTGCAGAGTCCTTCAAGGTTACAGTGATCGATCATTTGATCATTCACTGATACTGATCTCAGCACCCAGAGAGGAGAGCTCAGGTTCTGTTGAAGACTTCATGAAGAGTCCAGCATTAAATGAAATGATAAAAAAATGTAAATGCAGATACTTGAAGAGGAGCGACATTGGACTTCCAGAGCTGTTAACACATTTGGGTGAAATTACAAAGGACAACAATGGAGAGCATGTCAGCTATGAAGCTTTTGAGGACACAGAACAGAATTTATCAGAAGATCAACAACCCCCCCCAAAAAAGGAGACGAAGACTCCAATCACTGACGCTGTTAAAGCTGCAGGTAAGATGAGAAACTCTTCTGACAAGGATGAAATACACAGAATATACAACATCTATGATTCAATAATCAGCATTACAATTTCTTATTTTCACACGATTGCCCAATAAATTAAAACGAATCAATCCTCAAGTTTCTGGAAAAACACCTTTGTCCAACAGTAAGTAAAATTTTCTCAGGGCTCATCCTGTTATCATTCTTTTGTCCTTTTTTGGTCTGAACATCCAACAGTTTTAATTATGCTAGGATAGGCTCCAGTGCCCCTGCGAGGCTGAAAAGGATAAGAAGAAGAAAATGGATGAATAATATATATTAGTAGGCTTGTGCAGAACTTCGGTGAGCTGAGGTTGTTTAAACTTAATAATTTAACATTAAACTTTGACATTAAACAAACAGTTGTGCAAATAGCTTAAATGTTTAACACATTCACACACAATGACGAACTGTGTTGGTGTTTGGATTTTAATCTTTAAGTGTGACTCACATCACATCACATTTGACCAAGTCAATCGATGAGTAATACTAAAGGTTCTCTGAGCATACCAAGGACTGAAGAGATCTCCTCGTACAAGCCATGTGTTGTGATTTTAGATTAATTTGTGTTATTGTGTCCTGTCTGTTGTATCACAGTGTCTGTGTTCAGGATTGTGCTGCTGGGCAAAAGTGAAGATAAGAAGACAAAACTTGGTAACTTCATCATTGAGCACCAAGGATTTCACTGCCAAAGACAATCACCCATCAGGCACTGTGTGGCCTCCTGTGGAGAGTGGAGAGGAAAACTACTGACAGTGGTGAAAACTCCAGACATGTTCAGTCTGTCTGAGGAGGACATGAGAAGAGAAGTGAAGAGGAGTGTGAGTCTCTGTCATCCTGGACCAAATGTTCTGCTGCTGTTGGTGAAACCTTCTGAATTCACTGAGGAGAACAGAACAACTCTGAAGTTCATCCTGAGTCTGTTTGGTCACAATGCCTTTAAACACTCGATGGTCGTCATCACACATGAGAATGAAAGGTATTTCTCTGTGAATGAAGTCCTCAGAGAATGTGGAGGAAGGTACTACAACATGTTTGAAGATAACTATGAATCGTTAATGGAGAAGATTCAGGAAATGACAAATCAATACAATCACCTGATCAAACCCCCTTTAAACCTGGTTCTGTTTGGGAGGAGACGAGCAGAGAAGACTTTAGCAGCCAAGGCCATTTTAGGTCAGACTGAGCTTCATTCAGCCTCCAACTCATCAGAGTGTGTTAAACATCAGGGAGAGGTGTGTGGACGTTGGGTTTCCCTGGTGGAGCTGCCTGCCTTGTATGGAAAACCTCAGGAGGCAGTGATGGAGGAATCACTCAGGTGTATCTCCCTCTGTGATCCTGAGGGTGTCCATGCCTTCATCCTGGTCCTACCTGTGGCTCCCCTCACTGATGAAGACAAGGGAGAGTTAGAGACCATCCAGGACACATTCAGCTCTCGAGTCAATGACTTCACCATGATTCTGTTCACCGTGGACTCAGATCCCACAGCTACACCTGTTCTTAACTTCGTAAGCAAAGACCCAAATATCCAGGAGGTCTGTCAACGTTATGGACAAAGGCCTGTTATTGTTAACATCAAGGATAAAGAGCAGATCCACACGTTGTTGGACACTGTGGATCAGATGAGATGTACAAACAAACCATGCTGCTACACAGCTGTAACATTTGCTCGAGCCCAGATTGATCTGATAACTAAAAATATGGTCACTCGTAAGTAATTGAATGTTTTTTTTTAATCATTAATCATGTTCGACATTATATTCTTACATCTACTTTACAAACTGTTCACATTTAAAGAAAATCATGTGTTTACAGGTGATGAAGAGAAGCAGAACACGGAGCCTCTCAGGATTGTGCTGATAGGAAAGACCGGCAGTGGAAAGAGCTCATCAGGAAACACCATCCTAGGAAGGAGAGAGTTTAAAGAAATGCCAAATCAAACATCAGTCACCAAACAGTGTCAGAAAGCACAGAGTGAGGTGGACGGCCGTCCTGTTGTTGTGCTCGACACTCCTGGTCTGTTTGACACAACTCTGTCACACGAAGAAGTTCATGAGGAGATGGTGAAATGCATCAGTCTTCTGGCTCCAGGACCACATGTCTTCCTGCTGGTGTTAAATATTGGTCGTCTCACAGATGAGGAGAAGAAGACATTAAAACTTATAAAGGAAGGTTTTGGGCCGAATTCAGAAAAGTTCACCATCATTCTTTTTACTGAAGGAGATAAGCTTAAAAAATGCAAAATATCCACTGAAGATTATATTGAAAGCGGATGTGATGATTGGTTTAAGAAGCTGATTGCTGACTGTGGAGGAAGATACCATGTGTTTGAAAACTCTGAGACACAAAACCGCCAACAAGTCAGTGAGCTGATAACAAAGATTGACACCATGATGAAGGAAAATGGAGGAAACTGCTTCACCAATGAGATGCTGGAAGAAGCTGAAGCAGCAATAAAGAAGGAAATGAAGAGAATCCTGAAGGAGAAGGAAGAAGAGATGAAGAGAGAGAGAGAGGAGCTAGAAAGAAAACATGAGGAAGAAATGAAAGCAATGACAAAAAGAATGGAAGAAGAGAAGAAAAAACTTCAGCAGGAAAGAGACCAGAAACTCAAGGAGATGGAGGAAAATATAAAGAAGGAGCGTGAGGAGAGGAAGAAAGAACAGGAAGTGAGAGAAGAAGAGAACAGGAAGTGGAAAAATGAGGAACAATTATACAGACAGCATTTAAAAACACAACTTGAAATGTTGGACAAACAAATTCAGTCAGAAAAAGAGGAAAGGAAAAGTGTGAACAAAGAGCTGGAAGAGAACAGAGAAGAGATGAAGAGAAAACAGGAAGCCTGGGAGAAAGAACGAAGAGAATGGTGGGAGAAACGAAGACAAGAAGATGAACAGAGACGACAGGAGGAGGAAAGACGACTGAAAGAAGAGAAAGAAAAAATACAGCAGGAAATAGAAAAACATGAAAAGAAAAGAAAAGAAGAAGACAAAATGAGGAGAGAAGAGGAGAAGAAAGAACGAAATCAGCTGGAGGAAAACTATAAAATACATGTGGAAAATCTGAAGAAGATATATGAAGATGAGGCCAGAAAGAAAGCTGAAGAGTTCAATGATTTCAAAGAGAAACACAACAAAGAGTTCGCAGCTCAGAAGGAGGAGCACGAGAAGAAGATTAAAGACAAAGATGAGAAGTATGACCTGTTAAAGGCTCTGGCTGAGCACACTGAAAAACAAAAGAGAGAAAAGCATCAAGCAGAAATCAAAGATGTGATAAAATGTCTTTCCAAGAAGAAAGAGAACGTGAAAAAAATCAAAGAGTTGCTGATAAAACATGAGGATCAAATGAAGATTGTAAAACACCAGGATGAAAAAGAAAACCTGCAGAAAATCCATGAAACAGAAATAAGTGAACTAATACAAAAACTTCTGGTTGAAGCTGAAACATCTTCCTGCAGCATTTTATAAGGGGATTTTTTTGTGTTTTTGTGACAGAGCTCCATGAATAAAAGATTTTCTGTACATTTAGTTAAATGTTGAGATGAGAATACCAGTGTGTGTGCTGATGCTTATAGATCTGAATGTACTTAATCGAGCGCAACAGAATTCAGATTAAACTGCTTGTGATTTTCTAACTGATCAGATACAAATTCATAGATTTTATGGTCAATTTGTGACCATTTTACAGATCACAGACAGAATTCTTAATTGATCTTATAAATTCTTACTTTCAGGATTGCGTTCCATTTTGTTTCTTTTGTGAGTCATTGACATGTGTGGTATGAATTGCTGCCATGTAACTCTTCAGGTTATAGAAAATTTTGAAGCAGTTTAATTTTTTGGTATATTTTATGTTGATTATTTTCATGTAGTACCATATTAAACAATAGAAGAAGCTTCAGCTGGTTATTAGATTTTTGGACATTTGTTGTAATTTTATAAATATTCAATAGTAAATAAATATGAATATCCTTTATGCTGTTCTTCTTGATGATTAAAAAAACTGTGGAAATTTATTTTTCCATGTGTTCCTGTTGTTCTATCTAGGCAATTGAAAATGATCATCCTTTCTATCCCTTATCTTTATAAAAGAAGTATTTGTCAGCCAAGAGAGGACGAGCATGATGCTGGAGGAATAAAGTCTCAACAAATAAAATGAGCTTTAAAGGCTGATAAACACTGAGTGTAATGACATAGTTATCTACCAGTTTGAGGTTGTCACAGCAGAGCATTTGTCTCGACACATGCAATGAAATGAAATGACCAAAAGCAACCAAAGATGTCCACTGTTTCAAATATGATTTAATATTTCTTTCAGGTAAACAAACTCAGAGTTGACAAACTCCAAAATGATTCAATCAATAAGACAGCAGGTGAAAAATCTTCGGCTCTGTCTCTCTACTGCCAGATTCTGTCTGCTGATGTCACTGATTAAATAACAGCCTAAACATTGGCATCACAGCTCCTACTAGTGGTGGGAGGTTCATGATTTCAAAAGTGCTTGTTCATAGTGAATAAAACTCAAATGTGTGGAATGAGCCTTGAATTTATTGAGTGAACCTTGAATATATTGAATTAAACTCTGAATGTGAAAAGTACCACAAATACATTGAATGAATATCTGAATATACAGAAAAATCTCCTTGTATATTAACGCTTAAACACAATCAGAGTGAGAAAGCTGGTTTAAAAAATATGTTTGGAAGGGAATTCCGTTTGAAGCTTACTGAGCTGTTGGAGAGCTTTTCCACAGAAAATGAAACAACTGAGAGTTACATAGAAGACTCTGATGACTTTGTGGAGAAACTGCTACACGACTGTGGAAAGAGATATCAGGTCTTTAATGGCAACAATCAGACAGATCGAGGTCAGAGAGCTGCTGACAAAGGCTGATAGCATAGTGAAGGAGAATCGAGGCAGATGCTTCAACAGGGAGATGAGCCAAGAGGCCGAGGCAGCGATACAGAAGGTGTCAATGAGCGGCTGTGTGCGGGCTGTGGGTCAGGCCTGGCGTAGATGGCACTGTTTATGTTCCTATTTTCCTATTTTAGTAAGAAGACCGAAATGCCATGTTGCAATACTATACTGCTATGGTGGCCAACGTTTCAAATGCAGGTTTGACAAGTTTGTGAGTGTACACTTTATCCAATACTGTAGTCAAGAAGCACTAACTGGGCGATCGTGGCTCAAGAGTTGGGCGTTCGCCTTGTAATCGGAAGGTTGCCGGTTCGAGCCCCGGCTTGGACAGTCTCGGTCGTTGTGTCCTTGAGCAAGACACTTCACCTGTTGCCTACTGGTGGTGGTCAGAGGGCCCGGTGGCGCCAGTGTCCGGCAGCCTCGCCTCTGTCAGTGCGCCCCAGGGCGGCTGTGGCTACAATGTAGCTGCCATCACCAGTGTGTGAATGACTGGATGTGTAAAGCACTTTGGGGTCCTTAGGGACTAGTAAAGCGCTATACAAATACAGGCCATTTACCACTCAGTTTAGAGAAAGTGTGTGAATGTGGCATGTTGTATAGAGCACTGTGAGTAATCCGGGAGAGTAGAAAAGTGCTATGTAAGAATCAGTCTGTTCACTCTCTCAATAGTTTTGTCATGTTGCTTTTGCACATGTTGTTATTACATGGCTTGATTAGGGTACACATTAGGCTGACGTCTGGGGCCAGAGCTGAAACTGTTCTGGGCCAGCAGTGTGTCTGCAACTGGCCCAGACGTCAGCCTAATGGGCCACCTCTGGCAAACCTGATCTGAGCCACCAAAGGGCCGTCATTCTTTCCGGTATGTGGGCCATGTGTAAGCACATTGTGTGGGCCAGATCGGGGCCATACCAGTTTTGCTATGTGGGTATTTGTTCCGTACACTTCTTTTGTAAGTTATATTAAAGTTAGAAAAAGTTAACAAGTTACACTTGGCTCCATAATTATAAAGTCACATACACATGCAAATGCAAATTTTGTGTTTTTATTTAGTATTTCTTGTAGGTTAATAAAGCAGGAGAGTTTGTATCACATTTATATTGGTAAAAAAATATAGAACATCAATTGTTCGTTCTAAGATAATGAATATTAAATAAATATGTAATAAGGTAAGATTAATTACCTCCATAATACTACCTGTGTCATGAAAAGTACAGAATAATTAAGTAATCTGTACGATGGATGAATATGCAGTATTATATACTGTAACATTCTGACATTGATTTAACACACTAACACAGACCCATTTAGCTGCATTATGATGGACTTATGTAATACCACCTATCAAAGAAAATGAGAAAAACACATGAAGGTTGCTCTGTGTGCACAATGCTGAGAAAAGACAAGTAGACCTCTGTTATCAAATCCGATTCTTTTATTCTTTTACTGGACAGAGAAAACACGACTCAGTGTGGTCAATTATTTATAATTATTTTATTCAATCATTACTTTCTGGAAAGGGATGTGCAGGAGGCTAAACCCTCTGCAGATCTGAAGCATTAAGCCGGGTGTGGATGATATATTCTTTTAATGTCACACATAGTTTCGAACAAAACAACTTCTTCTGGCCTGACTTGACGTGTGTGTGTTACTTAGTTCCACTTTTCTCTCTACATGTGTCATGTCCTCTGCACAGTTTCCTGTTTTTGCACAGTATTTCAGTCTTGCTCATCACTTGTGATCTTTCACACACTTTTTAACTGAAAAGTAGCGTCTTTAATCTGCTGACCTACATAAATGAATATAAACAGAAAATAAGCACTAAGAATATATATTTATTCTGTAACACTGTGTGGACATATGACCAAAAACCTGAAACCATGGTACCTGCTCTGCTAACTGAAGACAAAATCTTTTTTTACTTTTCTTTTTAATAAATAAAAATAAATAAAGAAAACACAATATATGGGAACACAATATGTGACCCTGAAAGACTAAACATCATTTTTAGGGATTTCTATGAAACTTCATATTCACCACAAATAAACCCGTCTAAAAGTGAAATTGATCAGTTTCTTGACAATGTAACTCTTCCAAAATTACTAGACAGTCAAGCAATGGCACTGGATTCACCACTGATGCCAGGTGAACTCCAGGAAGCCCTGATAAGTATGCCCAATAATAAGGCTCCAGGTCCAGACGGCTTTCTGCAGAATTCTACAAAGAATTTTGGACAACTCTGGCATGAGTATTTCACAGAATGTTGAAGGAAATCGAGGAAAATGGCAGACTACCATCAAATATGAATTCTGCCAACATTAAAAGACCCTTTATTTCCCTCAAGCTATCGTCCAATATCCCTTATAAATGTAGACCTTAAAACAATCTGCCAAACTCTCTCAAAGAGACTGGAGAAAATAACCCCCCTCTTAATTAATCCTGACCAAACTTGTTTTATAAAAGGTAGGCACTCATCAACAAATACAGTTATATTTTTGGTCTTGGTTATATCTTTAACTGTTGATTCAGGATTTTCCCATTACACCTTACATCTTCCATGGCATTCCTTAAAAATACCACTAGGTGGCCCCTGGGAGGCAAATCTGTAGAATAAATCCTGCAGTTGAATCGTAAACAAGTTCATGATCTGTGCCTCTTTATTTCAATACACAGCCGCGGGATCTAGGCTCGCACCCCTCCCAGGTACCTGTCACACCAGGGGGGCAACATACACAATTCCCCAACAGCTCGTATCAGAACAAATGACCAAACATCCTCCAGCTTCTGTCTCCTGAGGGGCACCAGGCAGGGATGCCCACTCTCCCCTTCACTGTTTGCAATTTTTATCGAACCACTAGCAGCAGTAATTAGACAGGCTACAACAATTAAGGGCATAAAATGCAAGAACGTGGAACATAAAATCAGCCTTTATGCAGATGCTGTGTTACTTTTTCTCCAAAACTCACAAACCAATATCTCTGGGGTAATTGCATTGATAAATTCGTTTTCAAGAGTTTCAGATTACTCAATTAACTGGTCAAAATCTACAGTCCTTCCGATTAATTGCTCCTTCCATAATTCTTCTTCTACACCACTACAATCTGGAAATATTAAATATTTAGGTATTAATGTTTCTCCCAAGCTTGCAGATTTAACTAAATGACACCACATCCCACTTCTAAAGAAAGTGGAAGGCGATCTGGCTAGATGTAAATCTCTACCAATATCACTCATGGGAAGGGTCGCCGCTATAAAAATGATGACGGTACAGAGTATGTTTGGGGAGTATGATTGTGTGTCAGTGTCCCTTTGTGTCTCCAGGTTCAGTGAGTTGCGAGTATTTGTATATGTATGCATGAAAGTGGGAATGCCTGGGGCTCAGTCCACTTGGTCTACTCTGGCACAGCTGGCAGAGCCTTCGGGCACGTCACTACGGGGCCCTCAGGCTTCTGCTCCATGGCTGCTGGGTGACCCCTCATCTGGAGCCCTCCTCAGCTCTTCCCAGGAGGGTGGCACGGTTGCTCCTCCGATGGTCTTCCTTGGGCTCTCGTGCTCTAGGGGCCTCTGGATGTCTGGGGCCTGGATCTCCTCCATGCCTGCTTCATGTCTGTGGGACGGGGCTATGGCTCCCCACAACCTCTAGCAGACCATTACATGAAGGAACCTTTTGAATACAAGTGCGCTGATCCACACAGGTGTGAACACGGGTGTTCACAGACACAAACTACACCTTTCTTGGCTGCTACCTGAAAGCACATTGTGCGCTGTTGGTCTTGTGTGCTGCACAATAACATTCAGAATTTAGTATTTACTGTTATTTACACTTAGCTAGATTATTGTGATGGTGTTGTTTATTATGTTGCTCTCTTTGTTGCTTGTTTTTTTTCTCTTTTTCTTCTCTCAGCAGGTGATCCAGGAGATTGTTTTTTTTGTTTTGTTTTTTAAGTGCCCTTTCTCACTGTCCCTCTTCCCCTCTGTTTTTATTTCCCTCCCTCTCTTTCTTTCTCCCTTTCCTATCCCCCAGCCATGTATCTGTAACAACTGAAAATAAAATAAATAAATAATATTAACAAAGGTCAATCAAATGGACCAATATAGCAAGGCCTTGATGATCCACTTGATAAATAAATCCGTTGGGCATCTTTCTTGGCCTTAAGACAATAGTTCTCATGGCTAAAGAACCAAAAGGGACAGGCAGCAAAAAAACAGAAAAAAAGAAAAAAAGACTCAAAATATGTAACATTTGACGTCTGATGTTTGATTCAAGATCAATACATTGATCTGAAATTCAATATGTATTTTAAAACTATGTCTCTTACAGCTTTTTTTGTGGTGACAACATATGAACAGAAGCTTTGCAGCCATGTGACCGTTTACCATGTCGTTTTAACTTGTTGGCTATTTTAGACATGTAATAATCCTGAAACAAAGTGAAACACCTACAAAATATTATGTAGATGAGATAAACTATGGCAACTTTGAGTAAAAAACAAGGATATATTCTCTCTCAGAGGAAATAAAAAAAATTCATGGCAAGCATTTTGCTCATTATGTGAGTTGACAATGGATGTTATCTTGTGCCCTCCAACAGTGTTTACTGATGTTGTGAAGTGTAACCCTGGATTTCTCACTGACTTCAAACAACATGATTTATATCGTTATGTTAACAACAACTCCTGAATTTATACTGGAAAAGATCTGAAGACCTACAAAGGTTTGGATGCCTATAAATTTTTGTGTCAACATGGGTAACAAACCACAGTCACTGCTCAGGTACTTACCTGATTTTTGTTACATTTTGATATTGACACATCTCTGTGCGTCCTCCCTTACATTATCAACAAGTTAACGTAGCTCATTTGTGATTAATGACAGTGATACCTAGGTGAGTTGTTGAGGATATCTGTAATTTTCCATCAGCAAGCGCTGCTTTTTTTGCCTCTGTTAGCTGCTGTTAGCTCCTGGTCCTGCTATTCGCTGTCATGGTCTGGGTGGGTACCTGCAGGTCTCCAACAGCGGCCCCTCCTCCTTTAGGCGGAGTTCGGTTGCTCCTCCCTGGCTGACCACCTGTGAGCAATTATTCCAGCAGTATATCAGACCTGCGCTCTCAACCGTTCATCGCCTGAGTATCTGCTATCCCCATGTTAGTCAAGTGGAGCATCATAACGCTGTCCAGAATCCGTGTGATGACTTACTTGTTCTCCTTGTTCTCAGAGGTAGCACCTGGAGTGGAGGTCTTGTCTCCCTCACTCCCGCCTTCCTGGACCTGGGCCGCTTGCTGCTAATACGACGTGGCCTGCCGGCCCACCACTCACTTGCCTGCCTCCCCACGTCTCGACCGCTTCCCGGCCTTCCGTCCCACCTGTCCCCTCCACCTGGAACCAATGCCCCGGCCCCTGCCTAGTCCTGTTTCCGCCTCCCCGCTGCCTCTGCTGTTCAGCCGTCTCCTAGAGGTGTCTAGGTCACCCTCCGTTATCTTAGATTATCCTACGCGCCACTAGTGTGGTGGCGTCGTTTTGTTTTTTGCTTGTGTTTGCCTGTGGGCGGAAATAAATCCTTTGTTCCTTATCGTCTCGCTTCCGGGTTGGTTTCTGCACCTGTGTCCATCTCTGTTCCCTCGTGCCGCTGGGCCGTGACATTCGCAGCTGTTACTGAAACTTTTTTTGAAGTGGATCTAAGGTTGGCAGACTTGAACTTAGCAAATAAACTGTTGATACAGAGGAAAAGAAGTTTAAAAGTTTGGGATGCTAGCATCTAATCTTACCTGGCAAAATGTTTTCTTTTTTTGTTGTTGTTTAGCCGTCTCTTCTCAGCATGTCTGATTTGCTGATCATAACCATTTGCAATAATATCAAGATTAAATTAAATATGTTCATGTAGGATTTATTATGTTAGAACCTTAACTTCAGTTCAGAAGTGAGGCTTAAGGTGAGGAGGAAGAGGATGAGATGAAGATGAGAAGGTGAGAGTAGTTGATGCTTCTCTGTCAACTAGATGAAGAAGATGAGAAAGAAAAAAGTAGAACGCAATAATGAAAAAAAATGTAAAAAATGATTGGTTTTAAAATTTTAAGTAACTTATAATTGTTATACTATTTATCTGATCCCTGTTAATCTGTTACTTGGGTTCTTTCCGTATTCTTTTGAAACAACAGGAAAGTGATTAAAAAAATATTATTTCCATCATGGATGATTGCTGCACCCAACCACACAGCAGAATGTAAGCATTGTGAGGAAAAAAAAAGTAGTGATAATTTCTATGTAAAGTATGTATGTCTAAGGAGCTTGGAAACAAGGCGACTGGACTTCTTTTCTTTCTTGAAGATGTTTCACTTCTCATTTGAGAGTTTTCTTCAGTTCTAAAACCAAATGGTGAAGAATTCCATGCATTTAAATCCCACTGGGAATTGTCCCTTAAGAAGGTCATAGACCCACTATTGTGCCTCATCACATGAGCCAAGGTGTGAAGAAAGGTGTGGGTCATTATCAGCAGAGGTTTTGGGTGAAACCATTGTGAGACCTTCCCTCACCCCATCATATGACCTATTGAGGTCACTTGACGCAAGATGTGAGTGGGGGTTTAGGGGTCTGGTAAGGATCTCAAAACTGGATTGTAGGTGGCAGATAGTTGGTATTGTAAGCCACCCCCTCTGTTCAAGGATGGTCGTTCACAGTGCACATAGGTGGAGCATTTTTGACCAAGAAGATGGGTGGTGTTAAAGAGGAGGCCTTCTAGTATTTCCACTGTGCCATGTCCACTCTGAATGACCATTGAGTGATTCTTTGAACTAGAGATTTAAACAATTAATTAATTAGCAAAGGACTACACTTCTCAGAAGTTGGACAATATTCTTTTTTTTTCTATTTTAGGCAAAATTTTATTGAGAAGGTGTGTACATGCAGACAACTTGAAGTATATGATTTTGTATCTCATATGTGATGATCTTGTGATGATTTAAGGGCCACAGGCTAAACTGTTCATGTTGTCATAATAAAAGAAAGGTCATCTAAGTCTTACACCTTCCACATACCTGAGGGAAGTGACTGTGTCCATGCTGTGGGGTTATTTTGTCCAATCAGGTTCTTTACCCTCTCCTGACACACCTTCTTTCTTTTACATGCATGAACTCTGTTCTCAGTGAGTCAGTGATCCCTGCGAAGTTTGAACTTTCCTTCTGAGTGTGGAGGTAAATAATAAACTGGCAAGGTAATAACAGTGGATTGCATTTATATGGCGCTTTTCAAGGAACCCAAAGCGCTTTACAATTCCACTATTCATTCTCACACTGGTGGAGGCAGCTACAGTTGTAGCGACAGTCATGATCCCTGGGACAGAAGCGAGGCTGCCATATCACACCATCGGCCCCTCTGGCCAACACCAGTAGGCGGTAGGGTAAAGTGTCTTGCCCAAGGACACAACGACCAGGACAGAGAGCCCGGGGATCGAACCGGCAACCTTCCGGTTACAGATGCGCTTCCCAACCCCCTGAGGCACGGTCGCCCAATGTCAGGTAGGCAGACTCAACCGAAAATGCATTGAAAGAAAAATGACTTTGTCAGAATGACACGACAGTCATGATCCCTTCTTTAATGTTAAGTTTTTGATGATTTTGTTTGCTTACATAATTCTGTGTTTGTGCTATCAGCGGTGTTTCAAATATTTTCATAATATATAACAGAAAATATTGCTCAGTTGTAAGGACAAAACCACAAAGTCTAACACAAAAGAAACGGATTTGTAGGTTTATAAGGGAAAGTTTTATTGTGATTATTGTGCTACATATTTAAACTATGATTATGTTATATTATTCTGAAAGCTTCAACCCTTCAATCCTCTAGTGCAGGGGTGTCAAACTCAAATACACAGTGGGCCAAAATTCAAAACTGGAACAAAGTCGCGGGCTAACGTTAATATTTATTGAAATATATTTATTCCTCCAGATATAAGAATGAATCTTTTCTTATGGACTCAAACACGTTTTGCTGAAAAACTGAATATGGAACAAGCAAAGCTTAATACTAAACAATATATATATTAGCTGTATAATACCAGTAGGCCAGCTCTGATAGTAATTTGGTATGGCTTTGCGGGCCAAATTAAATTAGGCTGCGGGCCAAATTTGGCCCGCGGGCCAGAGTTTGACACCTATGCTCTAGTGCATGGGGTCAAACTCCAGTCCTCGATGGGCGGTGTCCTAAACTTCTCCATGTGTCCCTGCTGCAGCACACCTGAATAACATCAGTAGGTCATTAGCAAGACTATAGAACTTGACTGCATGCTGAGGTGGCAATTCAACCATTTGATTCATGTTACAGCAGCTCGTGAGTGAATGAACATGGTGCAATAAAAGTACTTTTGGAAGTACCTTTTTCCAAACACTCACATTTATTTAAATTTACTTGAGTAGGGTTAGGGGTTCCCACCTCAGCATGCAGACAAGTTCTACAGAGTCTTGCTAATGACCTACTAATGAATCAGTTTGATATGATCAATAATTTCACTGTTCCAAAGTCTAAAGTATTTATAAAGATGTATTGTGATCAGGACCAAGTGGTACAAATTACATGTAACCACAGTTTCTCTACTTGAAGCTGCTGACTTTGATGTGCCCACAGAATATGTTGAAATCTTTGTGGTAAAATGGAAAAACAAAACTTCCCCTTCTTCTAGGGGCCTCTACCACAGCACCTTGGATTTACAGTTTTTTCTGATTGCTTAAGCCCTTTTTTTGCAACTATTGGCTAATTTTGCAAAACTCTTCACACAAATAAGAAAACCTGTCACCCAATCATCAAAACATTGTAGTTCTCTTGCAAAAGCGAACACAGCTAGATTAACTCTACACACCTTCGTAAAAATGGTGTTTCCGTATCAAACAGTACACACAAGCCATCATCTACTAAGCACACAATGCGCCAACTGCACACTGATGGTATGAATACAAAACACATCTGGCGTTTGCGTTCCCTGTGCACAAGGTAGGCTATGTCAGTTTGAGCTCATACTTCTGTCATAGATCCATAAGCATGGAGGGATCCAAACTTCAAGTACTGGTGTTTATTCAAACACATCAAAACAAACACAAGTGTTTATTTCCAAGTATAGGATTATTTGCAATCACCATAATGACTCTATGGGTTACGTGGTCTGCAGTGAACATGCTTCCTCTGCCCCCTCCTCGTCTTCCTCTTGCTCCTCCTTGTCCTTGTCGTCCTCTTCATCCTACTTCTTCACCTCCACGTCCTCTTCCTCGGCCTCCTCTACTTCTCACTCTTCCTGCTCCCTCCATTGTACTCCGCACACACAGCTTACCTGTATTATAGTGCTTAGGCTGATTGCAAAGTGAACGAATTATCTAAAGAAGTTTTCACATGTGAAAGTGTGCCAGACAGTTGGCAAATTAGTGTTAATGATAGCCATACATGTGTATACTTTTGCTAGGAGTGTGTTGGAAATTTGGAAATTGAGTGTTGTGCAGTGAATTGTGCCTACAGTTTTGCAAAGTGTGTGTTACGAAATTGCAAACTGAGTGCAAAGCAGTTTTTGTGCTTTTAGTTTCGCAAACTCAGTGAGTGGTTTTGCTATAAGTCTGAATAGTTTTAGAAATTGTGCTACAGGAATCACAGTTAGGGTTTAAGCATTCAGAAAAAACTGTAAGCACTGAACCTTGTATCATACTTAAATTACTAAAGGATTTTAAATCTAGATCGTGTGGATCTCTGGCTATATTATGAGTAAATAATTGACGATAACAACAGTTTTTATACGATACGTCAGTATCACAATAAAAAAGGTGAACTGCAGGTTAAAGGTTGGCTTTATGGAACAATGACTTGCTGTTTGGACAACTGGAATTTAGTTTTACACTTTACTATGTTTAAGTTTTTTTGAGTGTTGGCTTTGTCTTTGCCTGCTTTAGTACTTGCTTTTTCCAGCAGTGACATTATTGATATTGACAGAATTTCTTTCCCACAGTTAATCTATAGCTGGTTTAACTGTAGCTCACCTTTTCTATGGATGTCAAATAATATCAGGAAATCTTTAAGAAAAAGACACAAAGTAACATCAACCTTTAGAATAGAAACTAGATGAAAAAAATGGTAAAAAAAAAAAAAAAAGTATTACAGTTTTTTCTGAATGCTTAAACCCTAACTGTGATTCCTGTAGCACAATCTCTAAAACTATTCAGACTTATAGCAAAACCACTCACTGAGTTTGCAAAACTAAAAGCACAAAAACTGCTTTGCACTCAGTTTGCAATTTCGTAACACACACTTTGCAAAACTGTAGGCACAATTCACTGCACAACACTCAATTACCAAATTTCCAACACACTCCTAGCAAAAGTATACACATGTATGGCTATCATTAACACTAATTTGCCAACTGTCTGGCACACTTTCACATGTGAAAACTTTTTTAGATAATTAGTTCACTTTGCAATCAGCCTAAGCACTATAATACAGGTAAGCTGTGTGTGCGGAGTACAATGGAGGGAGCAGAAAGAGTGAGAAGTAGAGGAGGCCGAGGAAGAGGACGTGGAGGTGAAGAAGTAGGATGAAGAGGACGACAAGGACAAGGAGGAGCAAGAGGAAGACGAGGAGGGGGGAGAGGAAGATGAGGAGGGGGGAGAGGAAGGGTAGGAAGAGTAAGAAATAGAATTGCTGATGACATCAGAGCTACAATAGTGGACCATGTAATCAACCGTGGAATGACCCTGAGGGAAGCTGGCCAACGGGTCCAGCCTAACTCGAGCCGCTACACTGTAGCAAGCACCATAAGGACATCTTGAAATGAGAATCGGTTAGTACAGTCACTTTGCACAAAGATTTGTAGCACTGCCATATGCCAATGAGAAACACACCAATACCATTGATGTAAAAATACTGAAATTGTTACTTTACAGAATTGCTAGATGACCAGATGCTGGGGCAGAGGAAGCATGTTCACTGCAGACCAAGTAACCCATATAGTCATTATGGCGGTTGCAAATAATCCTATACTTGGAAATAAACACTTGTGTTTGTTTTGATGTGTTTGAATAAACACCAGTACTTGAAGTTTGGATCCCTCTATGCTTATGGATCTATGACAGAAGTATGAGCTCAAACTGACATAGCCTACCTTGTGCACAGAGAAAGCAAAAGCCAGATGTGTTTTGCATTCATACCATCAGTGTGCAGTTGGCGCATTGTGTGCTTAGTAGATGATGGCTTGTGTGTACTGTGTGATACGGAAACACCATTTTTACGAAGGTGTGAAGAGTTAATCTAGCTGTGTTTGCTTTTGCAAGAGAACTACAATGTTTTGATGATTGGGTGACAGGTTTTCTTATTTGTGTGAAGAGTTTTGCAAAATTAGCCAATAGTTACAATAAATGTGCTTAAGCAATCAGAAAAAACTGTAATAGCATAAAAATAGCATGAATATCCAGGAAATTAAATGCTCTAATTACTGGAGGAAAAACTATTCTGTTTTGCAAGATCATTTAATTATTTACTCCAAAATTAGCTTTTCAACATAAACATGTTGTAGCTGATTTTCACTGCTTTATGAATTCAGACTCTAAAACAGGGGTGTCAAACTAATTTTAACGTTCGGGCCGCATACAGGCTAATCTGAGATCAAGACGGCCTGAATACTGAAACCATAAGGACCATATGAAAACCAGTGCCTCTAGATTTTACTTTTGCTTTGATGTAAAGAAATTTCACTGTGCTTTTGCAAACCCGTTATCAAACATCATATCTTCAGAAAAATGTGCAGTTTTTACGATACCTCAGGTTTTACTCAGTCTATTGACATTACATACAATCAGTGTTGGGTGTAACGCGTTACTAAGTAATGCGTTACTGTATTTAAATTACTTTTCCACTGAAAAAGTAGAGTAACTAATTACTGTTCATTTTTAGGTATTTTAAATACAGTTACTTACAATGTACTTGCGTTACATTGTAAAATAACTAAACTCGCTGAAAATCATTATTTAATTTCAATAATTTGTCTTCTAAAGGTAAAAATAAACTCTGCCGCTTTAACATCGCTGTAGTGCAGCTGCACGTCATTTCGCGCCAGTTTGCCGCATAGTCGTATTCTACAGCGGAAGATGTCGGACTCGGCTGAAGCGAGGGCCTGTTTTATGAAATGGAAATATTCCCGTCACTTCACTTTTCTAAAACAAGCAGACAAGAACATTACGGTAATATGTAAGCTATGTCCTGGGGAGAAAAAATTATCGGCCGCTGTCAATAGCACGAGTAATCTGCTGAAGCACCTGACACGGCAGCACAGACAAAGCCTTCTGAGTGAGCCATCTTCATCATCCATGGATAACACCGCGGCAACTCCTGCTAGGCAGACGAAACTTGATTTCACTTCAGCAACACAGAAAGTGTCTGAAGGTGAGCTTAAGAAAATGATTGCAGGCTACGTTGTGGAAGAGACGCTACCGCTGCGTACTGTAGAGTCTCCGTCTTTTAGGTTCGTATTAAACAAAATACCTGTGTGTGGCAAAAAAGCAGCACTGCATGATCGAAAAACGTTTTCTACTTACTTAGATAAGTGTTATGCTGACCTGGAAATGGAGCTTAAAGAGACATTCGAGAGTTTGGAATATATTTCCACGACTGCTGACATTTGGACCAGCCATAACAAAAGTTTTCTCGGAACGACGGCACACTGGATTGATCCTTCTACTTTTGTACGAGGACATGCAGCGCTAGCATGTAAAAGAGTTCGAGGGAGACACACATATGATGTCATCGGCAATGAAATCAAGCAAGTACATTCGGCTTATGGACTGAACTCTAAAGTGACAGCCACCGTGACAGACAACGGGTCCAATTTTATCAAAGCTTTTAGAATGTTCCGAAAATCAGACTCTGATGAGGAATCAGAAGATGATGAAGAGGGGACATTTACTGATGTTGAGCAGACCCTCTCCACAGAATCTGAAGGACAGTTTTCTCTCCCTCCACACTTAAGGTGTGCATCACACACACTGAACTTAATTTTTCATGATGTTGAGAAATGGCTTCAAGCAAATGAGGCAAAATTCATCTACAGAAGTGCAACTTCAAAGTGTTCTGCAATGTGGACAAAAGCAAACCGTTCTTCTGTTGCTTCAGAAGTGGTAGATCATTTTTTCAAGAAAAAACTCATAGTACCTGTTTCAACACGATGGAATTCATTTCACGACGCTCTGTCCAGGATCACTGACATTCCCCTCGCTGAATTAAATACTGTCTGCACTCAGTTTGGAATCAAATGCTTCACTGATTGGGAGTATCTGTTCCTAAAGGAGTATTGTATCATGTTGAAGCCACTCACTGTTGCACTAGACATATTGCAAGGAGAAGAGAACTGCTATTTTGGAATCCTTCTTCCAACTCTGGAGATTCTAATGTCCAGGACGCTGGCACTGCAGGACGAGCTTAAGCTGACAGCATCCCTCCCTGATATCATTGTTAAGGTAATCTATTTATAGCCTTACCTTAAAATAAATTTTTGTTTTATTTATCATGCTCTTATGTGAAGTGTCTGATGTATTTTTTTCTCATAGGCCAAGCCTATTCAAATGGCGGCCCGCGGGCCAGATGTGGCCCAGAAGCAACCTGCGAGTGGCCCTGCCTGTGGTCCTGGCAGAAACACAGAGAAAACGCAAAAAATTAATTCATTAATTAATTTTAAAAAAATTAAAAATTCCTACAGCGTAGTGTAGACTGTGAATGCAACACTCCTAGTAGCCTAGCAATATTTAACCCACAATGCACCGTGATGTAAACATATTAAACAATCATCGTAATATATGATGCGACAACAGCATGTCTTTCTCACTCCAAAAGCGCAAAATTGACAATGAAAACTGTCGGTTTAACCCTGCCTGGACTGACAAATACTTATTCATTTTACCGAGTTTAATAATCTTACAACCGGAGTTGTACTACCATGGTGAGGGTCCTGTACAGCCCAAGAGAGAGCTGCAGCAGCTTCCCTTCGTGTTTGCTTCTTGGCGAAGAAGAAAAGGCCTTTCACAGATTCTGAAACAGCGAAATACTGCATGCTGGTCGTGGTGGATGCGGTGAAAAGTGATGAAAAAATTAAAGTAAGTGAGACATCTGCTATTAAAAACGTACCCCTGTAGGACAGTTCAAATATTCGTAGAGTTGAAGTTCTGGCGTCAGACGAGTTTGAAATGCTGTTAGATGACCTGAAGAAAACTGATGTAATGTCTATAGCAGGAGGTCACTGACAGAACTGATAATGCACAGTTGTGCGTATATGTCCGTTTTTTGGATGGGAAATTGCTCGGCTTGCTACCGTAAGAGGGACACACAGCTGGCGAAATGATGTTTGAGAAGATTTCAGCTCTTTTTGAGGAAAATGGTCTGGATATGAAGCGTGTCTGTATACTTGTGATGGATGGGGCTCCATCCATGGCAGGAAAAGTGAGTGGTCAGCGAAATATTTATTTTAATTTGAAAGGGAATTATCAAAATGTTTTTTTGTTATTATTATTATTATTTCAAATGTGCAAAAAACAGTTTAGTTATAGCTCCCTTTTTTTTAAATGGACCTTTTGGTGTGCATTTGTGAGAGGTCACCAGATTTACAGGGGAAAAGGAATTAAAAAATACTTGTTTTTCAAAACAGTTGTGTGGGTTTGAAATTGATCATGATCTGCTGCTTACTGGCTTCAAAAAAAATATCTGGCCCAGATAAATTCCTCGGTTTGAAAATCTGGCCCAACTAACTTTGTAGTTGAATAGCCATGTCATAGGCGATCAAGGTGCACTTTTCCTCAATGATGGACAATAAAGAAGCTCTCCTGGCTGCAGTCACTTTGCCTAAATTTTTTTTTTTTTTTTTTTTTTTTGCCTAAATTTAAGTTACGCTGGATCAGGGAAGAAGAGAAAAAAAGACATGGTTAGGGCAATGCTTACTACAGAGTGCCGTGGGTTGTCTCTTGAAGACCAACAACCTGCTCAAGATCACAAGAACCCTGCTAACTCCACTGATGACTTTTTTTCATTTAAGGAGGATGACTGTACCTACTCTGCTGAAACAGAGGTGGAATATTTGAAATCTGCCGGGTCTGAGCTGGGTGTTCTTAGCCAGTTTCCCAGGATTAAGGCCATTTCACTGAGGTACAACACAGCCACACCATCAAGCGCACCAGTCGAAAGGCTCTTTAGCCTCGGCAATCTTGTGCTTACACCCAGAAGGAACAGACTGTCAAGTGAACGCTTTGAGAGACTTACATTACTGAGATACAACAACTTTTTCAAAAACAACACAGCTAAGTAGTACAAAAAATGTTTTGGAAAACATGAGTGCATACAATATGCAGGAAATATGGAGCTCATTGGTTTGAGGAAGTTTCTGTCACGGTCCGCTGTGACAGACCGTGTGGAGAGTGCGTGGAGGACTCAGGTGCAGACACGAGTGACACGGGAGTAAACTTTAAACAAAAGCGAGCCTTTTATTGTGGCTGGTAACGCAAGAGAAACAAACAAGAATAAGGGCAGCTCAAAAGCAATAACTAAACAGAAACCTAAACTGGGAATGAACTAAGGTAAGGCTATGAATACAACAGACCGGGCATGGAAACATGGAGGGTGGGAACACAGACGACGCGACACAGACTGTAAGAAACACAGAGACTAAATACACATGAGGGATGATCAGGGGAAGTGGCCACACATGGGAACGCAGCTGACACACATGAACTTAACGACAGGACAGGAGGAGTGAAACTGAATACACAGACAGTGAATGCAGGCCTTCAAAGTAAAACAGGAAACATGAGACATGAACCGGGGAGACGTAGTACAGGGGGAGGTGACATAACTGACAGCATGAACTTGACAGTACAAGACACACAGACATAAACACACGAAGGGCAAGGGAGACGTAATGCAAGGGTAACATAATTACAAAAGGACTGGGCTACCTTAAAGAACCTAAGCAAACAATAAACATCAAAATAGGTTAAGCATAACACACTGGGTCACACGACCCAGGACCATGACACCACCCCCCCACCAAGGGCTGGCTCCAGACAGCCCTAAACCAAAAGAAACAGACCACCGAGCCCGGGCGGGCGGCGGGGGACCAGGACGGAGGGACCAGAACAAGAAAGAAAAAACAGCCAACAAAAAAACACTGGAGCACGTGACAATAGTCCAAACATAGTTCAGGGGGTCGGCCTGGAGGGCGGCAACACAACAGCCCACAGTTCAGGAGTTCAGGGGGCCGACCCGGTGGTCGAGGGCACCACAGGTCACGGTCTAACAGTTCAGGCGGCCGACCCGGAGGTTGGCAACTCAACAGGCCACGCCATCTCCCATCAGGAGGCCGTCCATGCGGGAGGCAGTGGCGGTGCAGTTCAGGAGGCCGCCCCCGATGGCAATGATGTCCAGCTGACGGCCCGGAAAGTGGCTGGCGATTCCGAGGGGCAGAACGTGGCTTGGGCGGCGGCAACACAGCTGCAGCACCAGGCGAGGCCGACACAGAAGCAGAGGCTGAAGCTAGACCAGGCGAGGGCGAAGCCGAGACAGAAGCTAGACCAGGCGAGGGCGAAGCAGGAGCCGAGGCTGAGGCTGGACCAGGTGACAGCGAAGCAGGAGCCGAGGCTGAGGCTGGACCAGGCGAAGCAGGAGCAGAAGGAGGCCGGACGGGCTCCTCGGGCCCTCCAGCGGAGACAGGAGGCCGGACGGGCTCCTCGGGCCCTCCAGCGGAGACAGGAGGCCGGACGGGCTCCTCGGGCCCTCCAGCGGAGACAGGAGGCCGGACGGGCTCCTCGGGCCCTCCAGCTGACGTGGCTCGAGGCCGGACGGGCTCCTCGGGCCCTCCAGCTGACGTGGCGTGAGGCCGGATGGGCTCCTCGGGCCCTCCAGCTGACGTGGCGTGAGGCCGGATGGGCTCCTCGGGCCCTCCAGCTGACGTGGCTTGAGGCCGAACGGGCTCCTCGGGCCCTCCAGCTGACGAAGCATGAGGCTGAACGGGCTCCTCGGGCCCTCCAGCTGACGAAGCACGAGGCTGAACGGGCTCCTCGGGCCCTCCAGCGGACGAGGCATGAGGCCATTGCGGCGGTGATGAGACCCTGGGGCCTATAATGGAAGCATCAGTTGGTGCAGGCACCTGCAGAGCGTCAACCGCTCCCACCCGAGTGCCTAGGCTGGGTGCGGAGCTCAGCTGTGTACTGACTGGCATAACCTTGGGAACCAACCTGGGTGCAGGAACAAACCGGACGGCAGCCATTCCCACCTGAGGTGCAGATGCAGGTGCAGGATATGGCTGACCTACGGCTGCCCTGACCCCAGTGGTGAGAACTAGCTCAGGTGCTGGCTGGGTGACCCCTGCCTCTACCTGGAGATCAGACGCAGGTGAGAGGTCAGGCAACGCCACAGCCACCCTGGGAGTGAGCACAAAGTTCCAGATATTGACTTTGTCAGGTACAAGCAGAGGAGCAACAACAGACAAAGACCTTAAAGTCTCTAAGCCCTTAACATAGTCCAAATTGTCCTTAGTTGCCCCTCTTGGGGAGCTAAACACACCTTCTGTCTTGGAGCATGATTCAAACAACATTTCAGACCTGAAATAAGTTGGCTCAGTGACACAAGTGATACTTATACTGTCCCAGGAAGCATGATTCTTAAGGCCAAGACATGATTCATGAACCCACATAAAACAACCAGGACTATGTGCAGATGATTTTAACATAATAATTTGGCAGTCACATAGGAAATAACTACGCTTATTGGAGTCTAAGCCCCCCGTAGGCGAGACTGAGTTAAGGGGGGGTTCAGCCACACACACTAATCGGCTGTGGAAGGCTAGTGAGTGGAATGCACATGGACCTGGCTTTGCACAGAAAACATAGTGGACTGGCTCTGAGCCATCCGGCTGAATTGTCTTTAGATCGGCCAGTTCATTAACTGCTGTCAAAAGGTCCTGGCCCAGGGGTGCAGTTAAAGGGCTAGCTGGGTTGTAATGGCTAGCATGGCGCTCCCCCCCGACAGCCTTTGAAACATGAAATTCAGCCTTGTCATTGGATAATGCGGGAGCATAACTTAAACAGTCCTTCAGTGTTGTATTAACGGAAATTGCAATGTCATTCACAGACATAGGGAAACCTGGCAGACCCATAATAATCGTCCCGGCCCGATGGACTGGTGTAGAAAAGCAGTCGCTGATGTCGGGCTCCAAAGCACTCACTCTGGTCAAACCATCAGCAGAGTGAGGAACATGGGGACCGATCAGCACAGGATCATAACAGACATTTTCATGATCAACACTGGACATTTCTTCTTTCGCTGGTCTAGTTATACAAGGAAAACTGACTCGGAAAGGGGGGTGCTAGCCAAGGGCAATACAGTCTTACTACTGGTCAGATCAGAAGCTTTCTCACTTGATTTGCGGTTAACAGACGGCAGGGGCTGAGACACGGTCTTAAATAAGGCCCCAAATGCCCTAGCGGTCTTAAAAGAAGCCCTCTCAGTGGAAGATGGAGGTTCTGGGTGTGCAGAATCATTAGTACATCCTTTTTCGCTAATGTCCCCCTCATCCTGCTCATACGTAAGACCAGGGTTTAACAGTACATCACTTGGTTTAATTCTCAGGACTGAAGAGTCTATGGTCGGTTTGGCAGTGTCGGTTTCACAGTTCGGTGATGGCAGCGTGTCTTCCCCAAGAATAGCGTGCCCAACACCAGAAAGTTTAGCTTTGTTGTCAAAACACAACGTGGGCACAGGATTAACACCTTCAACATTAGCAGTCAGAGGCATGGAAAAGGCAACTTCTTCACTGGCCCCCGAGAAAACAGACCGTGATGAGGTGCATGGGGGGGTGACAGAGTTAACAGTACAGGTAAATTGTGTCTCCATCTCCGAGACCTTAATTGTCTTTCCAAACCCCTCGCCCTCACTACATCCAGGGCGTTTCAGTGGCAACAGAACGTTATCACTAACCTCTGAGTGCCGTGTAGAGCGACGCCGACGCCGCTTCCTCCTGGGAGCGGCCGCGAGCGCGGCAGCGTTAACTGTTGGGATCGAGTCTTCCTCCTCTGCCCACATCCTCGCCAGACAAGCGGCCGGAGACGTGAAGTCCTCGCGAGGGGGTGACGGTGAGCGGCCGGTCTGAAGCAGGGCGATAGGTGGGAGCTCCTCCTCGGGAATGAGCCAAGGCTTCCAACGGAGCTCCTCCTCCCGATAAGCCCGCAACACCTGCTGACGCTCATCGTCACCAAAATCTATGGCCTCCATCGCCTCCGTGTGCTGGTCAGTGCAGCTTGACTGTGGCGGAAACGAGGAAGCCGATCCACGGTGAGGCGATAGCTGAGTGGAAGTGGACCTCAGCGTTCCACCTCTCACAGCCTCTGGCTCATGAGGCAGCGGCGATGACACCCGTTCACGGGACGGAGGTGTGGGTGCTGAGGCGGCATTCAGGACCCTCTGGGCCAGCGCACGGGCACGAAGCTCCTCCTTAAGGGGGCCCAGGAAGTCAAACGCCTCGACGAGGTGGGGGAGCTGTCGCAACCGTGGCTCCCGCAACAAAACGGCGTCCACGGCCGCCAATCCCGTGGAAACCACACTTGGATCCGCGTATCCGATGATGCGATCCATAATGCGGCAGAGCCGGTTCAGCTCCTCCCCTACCTCCTCTGAAATGTCCGCTGAGTCCGACATGGTCGCGTCGTACTGTCACGGTCCGCTGTGACAGACCGTGTGGAGAGTGCGTGGAGGACTCAGGTGCAGACACGAGTGACACGGGAGTAAACTTTAAACAAAAGCGAGCCTTTTATTGTGGCTGGTAACGCAAGAGAAACAAACAAGAATAAGGGCAGCTCAAAAGCAATAACTAAATAGAAACCTAAACTGGGAATGAACTAAGGTAAGGCTATGAATACAACAGACCGGGCATGGAAACATGGAGGGTGGGAACACAGACGACGCGACACAGACTGTAAGAAACACAGAGACTAAATACACATGAGGGATGATCAGGGGAAGTGGCCACACATGGGAACGCAGCTGACACACATGAACTTAACGACAGGACAGGAGGAGTGAAACTGAATACACAGACAGTGAATGCAGGCCTTCAAAGTAAAACAGGAAACATGAGACATGAACCGGGGAGACGTAGTACAGGGGGAGGTGACATAACTGACAGCATGAACTTGACAGTACAAGACACACAGACATAAACACACGAAGGGCAAGGGAGACGTAATGCAAGGGTAACATAATTACAAAAGGACTGGGCTACCTTAAAGAACCTAAGCAAACAATAAACATCAAAATAGGTTAAGCATAACACACTGGGTCACACGACCCAGGACCATGACAGTTTCAGAGGAATTCTGTTTGTTAACCAAAGTTCAGAGTTAACTTCACTTTGTTGAATCACATGACATGATTACATACATTATGTATGAATATGTTACTCATTGCTTTGAAAATGTAAAAATTTTAATGTTTACTGCGTGAAATATGTCATGTTTAACATTTCTTAAGTTGAGCTTTTTTGTTATTCAGATATGTTGCAGAAAAATATATTTGTTATTCTGGAATTGTGTTTCTTAGCTAAAGAAAGTCACATTCCTTACTAAAATGTAATTATTAAAGAATGTTTTTTTAATAGAATGTAATAAAGATGATTCAGGAAGCAAAAAGGCTAAACTATTTCATGTTGACTCGTATTTCTTTTTAAAATTATTTATTATTTATTTATTTTTTTATTTTTTATTTTTTATTTTTTATTTTTTATTTTTTATTTTTTATTTTTTGCCTGTCCCATTTGGTTCTTTAGCCATCAGAATTGTTGTCTGAAGACCAACAAGGATACCCAATGGATTTACTTTGCCAAACGGATCATCGTGGCATTGCCGTATTGGTCCATTTGATCGATCTTTGTTTTTATTATTTATTATATTTTATTTTCAGATGTTACAGACGGGACAGACATGAGTGAGGGATAGGAAAGGGAGAAAGAAAGAGGAAGGAAAGGAAAAGCAGAAGGGGAGAGGGACAGTGAGAAAGGGGGGGAGAAAAAAAATAAAAATCTCCTGGATCACCTGTTGAGAGAAGAATAGAAAACAAGCAAAAAACAAAACAAAAACCAAAGCAACATACTAAACACAACACCATCGCATTAATCTAGCTAAGTGTAAACAGCAGTAAATACTAAATATTCAATGTTGTTGTGCAGCACGCAGGACAGATGTGCTTCGAAGTAGCAGCCAAGAAAGGTGTAATTTAAGTCTACGAGCAGTGAACACCCGTGTGCACACCTGTGTGGATCAGCGCGCTTGTATTCAAATGGTTTCCACATGTAATGGTCTGCAAGAGGATGTAGCGAAAATTATTTATTATTTAAAGAGTTTAATTTCTATTGTTTGTCCACTCAAGGTTTATGGGGATTTTAATAAGTATTTAGTTAAATTACTTATTGAGTAATTAAGTTACTTTTCAGACACAGTAATTAGATAAGTATTTTAACTAAAATATTGATTAAGTAATTGATTAAGTAATTAGTAATAGTAATTAATTACTTTTTTAAAGTAACTTACCCAACACTGCATACAATTTATAGATCCCAGTAGAGCTTCAATTCCACAAAATGTTCACAGTTTACAGTATTTTGAAAATGAAAAAGTTAATTTCTTTATTAACTTAATAACTGTCATCATCATGCCATAACAATTAAAGTGACTTTGGTTATTTGTGCTTTACAAACATTTTGTAAAGAATTTTAAAAAGGCTGACACACATATTTACTAAATCTTCTGATTGACAGTCTTCAACAATTATATTCGGGTCAGGGAAGAATACACTGAAACACTACTCACTGCTCCTGAAACCTGGAAACTTTTTTATTAGTATTAGGTGTCATGGTCCTGGGTCATGCGACCCAGTGTTTCTGAGTTTCATGTTACTTTTTTATTCCATCTGTATTCCAGTTTCTTTTCAGTTATCTTATTTATTCAGTCAGGCCTAGTTTGCAGTTTAGTTCATGGTTTATCAGGTTCCCCTTGTGTCTTGTCTATGTCTCCATGTTTCCTGTTTTATTTTGAAAGAGTCCAGTGTTCTTTGTTCATTGTCAGGGCTCGCAAAATTTCAAAATCCCTGGTAGCCCTTCGGGCAGGGACTCTTCAGTTTTTGGTAGCCCAAAATAAATTTAAGTAGCCCGAATAAAAAAGAGAGCAATTTTTTGATTAATGTTTTGTTTCCTTTACAATATTATACATTAAAGTATAATATTGTGACGGAAACGAAGCATTAATCAAAAAATTGTTGAAAAACAAATTACAACATTGTATAAAAATTACAATCATCAACTCAAATACTTGGTTCTAATTCAACAGACATTTCTATGAACTTGTAAGAACTGTGTAGGACATGAATCAGTCTGTGTCAGATCCTGAATTTGAAATTTCCACTGAAGTCACGGGTCAGAGGCGAGTGGAACCAAGATCGAGGCCATTTGGTTTTTGAAGTTTGCAAAGACTGCTAAATTGTGCCAGTGGTAGTTCACTCTTTGCAACATAGTAGCTGTTCTAAACAGATTTTTCAGGTTTATTTTTAGTATGTTATTTGCAATTGGTGTTTGTTCTGGGAAAGATATTGCAGACTGAGCAATAATGCATTTCTAATGGGGGCCTTTCTTAAAATGACTGGTCCCAGTAACAAAGGCGCTTGTTGACTCAGAAATCGAGAGAAAACCAACAACACACCCAGCAGAACATTATGTTATTTACACGGGTGCACATAAGTGGTCCGCATGTGCGCATTCGCTGTCAAAATAAAAGACGCACCAGATAAGAAGTTGCAGCGCGCGTTTGCGTCCATATAAAAAGCACTGTTTTTGTCCGCTAGAGTGGGATTTTCACGGCACATTCTGCACCACATCTCTGTGCGTTCATCATTTGTTTGAAGCCAGCTCACCTCCTGCAACCACTTTTCCGAGAATACACGCTTCTTTTGTGGTTCGGACTCCTTCTGACATTTGTTTGGAGGTGGAAGAACATCACAGTAATTGCTTAAAGGAGCTTCTTCGATATCTTTAAGAGTTCTAAACAAATGTCTGTCCTCCTCCTGAAAATCTTATGTATGCAAACACGCGCTGCAACTTCTTATCTTGTGCGTGTTTTTTTATTTTGACAGCGAATGCGCACCTGCGGACCACTTATGTGCAGCCCCGGTTATTTAGCTCGTCATATTGCAGCCACAGAAATTCTTTTGTCCATGAAACCATAAAGCTGCACTTTCTTTTTGCCTTATAGTCTGATTTGTCATAACTTTTCCGTTTTGTGGTAAGCTTTTCTTTGGCTGTCACTTCTTCACCCTGACCTGTCTTATTTGGCTCAGCAGAACTAAAATATATATCCTGCTGCTTTTACACAGGCACTCACATAAGCTCAGCGATTCTCTGCGCGATCAACCTCTCACATGTTTAAGCTGCGGGAGATTTCACTTGTCATGTTTGCATAGTAAGCTAACGATTGATAAGACGATGTCAGAGGAATTGGTGCACAAATTATCATCACTCACAGATCAGTGCTGTCGCTCTCTATACACAGTTCGCGCGATTGCAAAGTGAAAGCAAAAAACAAGCGCAAATTCAAACGCGATTTCAATATGTCACATATTGACAGTGGCTCACCGATGCCAATGACATAATTACCCAGCTACATTTCTGAAAGAATGCAAAAGCATTGACATATATTTTTCCTTCCTATGACAGCCCGACGGGCAGGGCAGAGATAGATTTTGGTAGCCCGACTGGAAAAATCGCTAGCCCGACGTCCCGAGCCCTGATTGTATTTGGTTTCACTTCCCCTGTCCTGTCATTAGGTTCATGCGTGTAAGCTTCCATGTGTGGTCACTTCCCTTAATCATCCCTGTGGGTATTTAGTCTTTGTGTTTCATTCATTCTTTGTGTCGCGTTGTCTGTGTTACCACCCTCCATGTCTTCACGGCCATAGTTGTCACAGTCTTAGTCTTTGTATTCATAGTCATAGTTTTCTGAGTTTTTATACTTGTATCTCAGTATTGGTTTCCCAGTTTACTTATAGTTTGTTTCGCCACTGTGCTTTTGCCTTGTTTAAACTCAACGACATCAGCCATAATAAAGGCGTTTAAACCCAGTTTCGTCTGTGCCCACGCCTGGGTCCTCATTCACTCACACACGGTCTGCCACAACAGCCCGTGACATTAGGAGTCAAATTCTGTGCAGTTGCCAGTTTCAGAACTTCATTTAGGAGTTTTTGTGTGAGCCTGGAACACATATTTGTTTTGTTGCTGTTCATTACAGAAAAGGCTTGCTCACAAAGGGAATTAGTTCCAAAAATGCAACAAGCCTGTCATTTTGGAGTAGTATGGTAAGAGATTGCACGGGCCCAGTCCACCCCGACCTTGTCCAGTTAAGACAGTTATAAATGTCATCGGCACCAACTCAATGAATTCCTCTGTGACAGTCAGTGTCTCGTCAACACCACGAATGAATATGGCAAGTTAAGCAACATCTGTAATATCTGTGTGCTCATCAATCGCAACCGAAAATGCAACAAATGACTTTGTGCTTAATTTGATGACCAAATCTTCAGCAAGATCTGAAATCCTATCTGCCACAGGCTGATGTTTGCAAAAGCCTGTGGCTTGTCGGAGCACCCCAGTTCTACACAGCAAGCACATCTTCAAACTCACCATCAAAGCACGGCTTTGAACCTGATGCTGTTTTGCTAAAAATCGAGTAAATAGCTTTCACTGCTGCTTCACCGATCTCTCAGCTATGAGTGAAAAGCGATTGTTGTTTCCTCAAACCTACCAGCAACTCGTTTATCTTCTCTGTTCTCAGTTGTTCTTTTGTTATATTGTATTGTCTTGTACTATGATAAATCTTATAGTGCTGCTTAATATTATATTTTTCTGTTCTGTGAACACACCAAACACACAGGTTTCCCATTTACCTCTGAGAATAAATAGGAACTGGTCCATTTTTGTTGAAATACTCAACACTCGTTCACTTTTCTCCTTTTTGATGAAGATGTTTATAAAAGGTTTCCATGAACAGCACCATGCACTTGACTTTCAAGCTGCATGTGTTTCTGTAGCTTCAACGAGCTTGATGCTTTTACAGTTTTTTCTGAATGCTTAAACCCTAACTGTGATTCCTGTAGCACAATTCCTAAAACTATTCAGACATATAGCAAAACCACTCACTGAGTTTGCAAAACTAAAAGCACAAAAACTGCTTTGCACTCAGTTTGCAATTTTGTAACACACACTTTGCAAAACTGTAGGCACAATTCACTGCACAACACTCAATTACCAAATTTCCAACACACTCCTAGCAAAAGTATACACATGTATGGCTATCATTAACACTAATTTGCCAACTGTCTGGCACACTTTCACATGTGAAAACTTTCGTAGATAATTAGTTCACTTTGCAATCAGCCTAAGCACTATAATACAGGTAAGCTGTGTGTGCGGAGTACAATGGAGGGAGCAGAAAGAGTGAGAAGTAGAGGAGGCCGAGGAAGAGGACGTGGAGGTGAAGAAGTAGGATGAAGAGGACGACAAGGACAAGGAGGAGCAAGAGGAAGACGAGGAGGGGGCAGAGGAAGCATGTTCACTGCAGACCACGTAACCCATATAGTCATTATGGCGATTGCAAATAATCCTATACTTGGAAATAAACACTTGTGTTTGTTTTGATGTGTTTGAATAAACACCAGTACTTGAAGTTTGGATCCCTCTATGCTTATGGATCTATGACAGAAGTATGAGCTCAAACTGACATAGCCTACCTTGTGCACAGAGAAAGCAAAAGCCAGATGTGTTTTGTATTCATACCATCAGTGTGCAGTTGGCGCATTGTGTGCTTAGTAGATGATGGCTTGTGTGTACTGTTTGATACGGAAACACCATTTTTACGAAGGTGTGAAGAGTTAATCTAGCTGTGTTTGCTTTTGCAAGAGAACTACAATGTTTTGATGATTGGGTGACAGGTTTTCTTATTTGTGTGAAGAGTTTTGCAAAATTAGCCAATAGTTGCAATAAAAGGGCTTAAGCAATCAGAAAAAACTGTAATATTTAAAAAAGAAATCTGCAACTTTTCAAAGGCATCATGCAAACCGGATTGGAGCATTCAGAAAATAAAACTTAGATATTTGTTTTAGATTTAATAAATCTAAAACAAAATTTCAGCCATGGATAACCACAGTCAAAATGAGATTCATATGCATGCATATGTGCAATTTATATGTAAATGCCTATAGATATTATAACATGTTATGTTACCTAAATGGACCTAAGTGGATGTTATTTCAAATAGTGAATATTTCATGGCAATGAGACTTCTGTATCTTCTGCCTGTAGTGTCTCTGATGTTTCCAGCTGATTGACACTATGGCAACTGCAGCATCTGGTGAGCAAATTCTATTACTCTGACTAAAATCCTGTCTCTTCGCACTGTTGATATAATTAGCATAGAGAGTATTTTTGTGGCCCAATGTTTACTAAATATATAACTTCACAATTAAATTTTTTTTTTTTTTTTTTGCCATAACTACACGTTTAGAGAAGTCTGGAAAATGTATCATTTTCTATGTCTTGATGCATTCTCAATCATCCAGGTAAGTAAATCTCCAAAAGTTGATTCTGGACGTAGCATTTTGTGGGAGAAACATTTTGTCACTCATCCAGGTGATTTCTTCAGTCTCAGCTGACTGTACATTTCAAAGCCCTGATCAAAGAGATGTCATTATGGAGGCAGATGAAAACATGGTCTCGTATGACGTTACATCTCTCTTCACTTGCATCCCAGTCACTGAAGCATTGGAGGTAGTTCGTATGACAGCGGTCCCCAACCTTTTTTGCACCACGGACCGGTTTATGCCCGACAATATTTTTCATGGACCGGCCTTTAAGGTGTCGCGGATAAATACAACAAAATAAAACTAGCACCGGTACCGAAAAAAAGAAGATTTATTCATAACACACGTGAAAAGACCGATAAAAACCCTGAAAACCATACATTTCACACCTGAGCCTCAACTCTCGCGGCCCGGTACCAAACGACTCACAGACCGGTACTGGTCCGAGGCCCGGGGGTTGGGGACCGCTGTCGTAAGAGATTACAGGATGACCCCAACCTCAGCAACAGGACCAGTCTCAGCATTGACTAAGTGTGTTTGAACTGTGTCTTCATTCCACCTACTTCACATAAAAGGTCAGCACTACAGGCAGAAACATGGGTGTGCCGTGGGCTCACCAGTTTCACCCATCGTGGCTAATTTGTACATGGAAAAAGTGGAAAAGAGGGCTTTGCGATCCTACCCTGGAACACCACCGAGCCATTGGTTCAGAAATGTGGATGACACCTGGGTGAAAATCAAATCTCAGGACGTTCCACATTTCACAGATCACATTAACTCGGTGGACCGACACATAAAATTCACCAGGGAGGATATGAAAAGTGGCAGGTTAGCCTTCTTAGACTGTGAGATTTCCATCAGTAATGGGGGACATCTAAAAGTTGACGTGTACCGTAAACCTACACATACAGATCAGTATCTAAGGTTTGACTCCCATCATCCACTGGAGCACAAACTGGGCGTCATCAGGACGCTACAACACAGAGCGAACACCATCCCCACTGACACAGCAGCCAGGGAGGCAGAAGAACATCAAGAAGGCCCTGAGTGAATGTGGTTACCCCAGCTGGACTTTTGTCAAAGCTGGAAAGGCTCTTAAAGAAAGCTCCAGCCGATCCAGGAGAGAAGGACAACCGCTGCCTAAGTGAAAACCTGTAGTGATCCTGTACGTGTCAGGAGTATCGGAGCAGTTGAGACGCATTTTTTCAAAACACTCTGTCTCTGTGGCTTTTAAACCCCAAAACACGCTGCACCAAAAATTGTTCCACCCCAAGGATCGGGTCCTCCGACACAAACAGAGTAACATAGTGTACGCTGTTAAGTGCAGGACGATTGGCAGGATTTATATATCGGGGAAACCAAACAACCTCTGGCTACAACACAGAAGAGCCACCTCGTCATGCCAGGACTCTGCAGTCTATCTACACCTACAAGCCAGTGGACACTCTTTCAATGATGAGGATGTAACATCCTGGACGGGGAGGAACGCTGGTTTGAGGGCGGAGTCAAGGAGGCCATTTACGTGAAAAGGGAAAGACCATCTCTAATGTAGAGTATAAATTGTTAAAATGTGGAGGATTTTTTTTGTTACAAAACTGCTTAAATCAAGAAACACAAAATGATGCTTGTGAAACTAAATGGTAAGTGGCCTGTATTTGTATAGCGCTTTACTATTCCCTAAGGACCCCAAAGCACTTTACACATTCAGTCATCCACCCATTCACACACTGGTGATGGCAGCTACATTGTAGCCACAGCCACCCTGGGGCGCACTGACAGAGGCGAGGCTGCCGGACACTGGCGCCACCGGGCCCTCTGACCACCACCAGTAGGCAACAGGTGAAGTGTCTTGCTCAAGGACACAACGACCGAGACATTTTGGATTAGCTGAAGGCTTTTCAGGGAGTTTTTAGGACTTCCTGATAATAATGAATTACAGTAGTCCAGTCTGGAAGTAATAAATGCATGAACTAGTTTTTCAGCGTCACTCTGAGACAGGATATTTCTAACTTTAGAGATGTTGCACAAATGGAAGAAAGCAGTCTTACATATTTGTTTAATATGTTCTTGTTTTTTAAATGTATTTGTCTGTACATATGCATATTTAGATTGTTAAAATACATTCACAAATGTATCATGATTTCTCAAATATTTGTCCGTTATTTGAAAGATTGAACTGTTGAATTCAAATGTAATGATATGGAAAAATATATAAAATGATTCGTATAAACTTTTTTTTACATCAAATAATTATTATTACTATTGTTATTTAGGGCGATCATGGCTCAAGAGTTGGCAGTTTGCCTTGTAATCAGAAGGTTGCCGGTTCGAGCCCCGGCTCGGACACTCAGTAGTTGTGTCCTTGAGCAAGACACTTCACCTACCGCATACTGGTGATGGTCAGAGGGGAATTATAAAGTGGAATTGTAAAGCGCTTCGAGGGTCTCATAAAGCGCTATATGAATGCTATCCATTATTATTTAAGTTAACTGTATATTTCTGTACATTTAATTATTATTATTCATATTGCCGCATTCATTGACCTTGTTTATAGGTAATTTCATTGTTGAAGCAAATTAAATTGTTCCTAATTTAATGTTTAAAAGCACTTGAAAAAGGCAAAATCCCATGTATAATTAGGGCAATAAATTGTATTTTCATTACTGGAAATAACCGTATTTTTATGAGAAAGTTATTCTCTGTTATTTTACGGTATTATTTTGGCGCCCCAGCTGCTGGAATATTACTGTTTTTTTAAGATGTTTTTTCTAACAGTGCAGTTTGATCTGAATTAAGAAGCAGAAAGTTAGCGGCCATCCAGGTCTTTATGTCTTTAAGACATTCCTGCAGTTTAAGTAATTGGTGTGTGTTATCTGGCTTCATGGACAGATAGAGCTGGGTGTCATCTGCATAGCAGTGTAAATGTATGCTATGTCTTCTAATGATGCTGCCTAAGGGAAGCATGTATAATGTAAACAGAATTGGTCCTAGCACTGAACCCTGTGGAACTCCATAATTAACCTCAGTGTGTGAAGAGGACTCTCCATTTACATGCACAAACTGGAGTCTATTAGATAGATATGATACAAACCACTGCAGCGCAGTACCTGTAATACCTACAGCATGTTCTAATCGCTCTAATAGGATATTATGGTTGACAGTATCGAACGCTGCACTGAGGTCTAGCAGGACAAGCACAGAGATGAGTCCACTGTCAGAGGCCATAAGAAGATCATTTGTAACCTTCACTAAAGCTGTTTCTGTGCTGTGATGAGCTCTGAAACCTGACTGAAACTCTTCAAATAAACCTCTGCAGATGATCTGTTAGCTGTTTGACAACTACTCTTTCAAGGATGTTTGATATGAAAGGAAGGTTGGAGATTGGCCTATAATTAGCTAAGACTGCTGGGTCTAGAGATGCTTTTTAAGTAAAGGTTTAACTACAGCCAGCTTGAAGGCCTGTGGTATATTATGAGTAATTTTTTTCTCTAATGATAAAAATTTTATTTGTAAAGAAGTTCTCAACGAGAAGTCTGGGCTCGGGAGAGCCCGAGTGCCCTGAAGGGACTTTCCCTGCCGGATACATGATGGACGGGTGACAGAACTGAAGGGTCATGTGCCTGGCGGGACTGTCGATCGAGGACGCTGAAGATATCTACCTATTCGGAACCATGATAACAGGGTTCTTGCTGATTGGAGCTGGCTTGGCCCTGACTTATCGGAGAAATAAGAGAGCGGAATAAGAGGTGCGACCTCTCACAACGAACGCAGCATGGTTAACACCTTGGAGACGCTTACAGCTGCCGTGAAGACTCAAAACAACACCATTGAGCGTATGTTGGGATACATCAGAGAGAGGCCTGCTCAAAATGAGACCCTTGAGCGAAAGTTTGATCACATCTCAGAATGGCTCACTGCAGTTGTGGGGTCTCAGAATCAAAAGAATGACAACACCACGGAACAGAAGTTTGATACCATCATGGAGAGGCTCGCGGCTCTCCAACGGGAGATTGAGAGACCAGTGTCAGAGTGTTAAAGAACAGCTTGAAATTCTCCTGAGCTGCTCGCATAAAAGAAAAATCAACAACATCAACATGCGGACACCACGGCGCCAGCTGCACGGGCCCAAGGCTGGAGCCGAACAAAAACTCCCTGATATTGACTGGCCACCTGGGTTGGCTAGCAGACTGTTTACTTAGCCTGGCAGGGCGAAGGACACTGTCTCAGCTGAACTCTGGACATGCACACACATACACTTACACTGATAAGCACTCACTCATCCCCCGTCCCCTTCCAATGCCTTCGATGCTTGTTGCCTCCTGGGAACACGAGGCGGGTCTGGGCCCGCGCTGGAGAGACGGCGCAGTGGCAGGATGGCTGCTGTGTTGCCTGGGATTACTCCTCACCCCCTACCCAACCCTGTTGCTGGTCACATGCTCCATATTGTTGTGCTGTGGACATTTATGTGCTTTTCTGTGCGGAGGAGTTTTTTTGTTTCCTGTTCTCATGCTGTCCTCCTGTAGCCCAGCATGAGTAGAGGTCTCTGTTTTTTCCTCTTGTACTTTTTCCCATTGTAGTGTACATTTCAGTGTTTTTCTGTAATGCAACCGTTCTCGGACTTGTATCCCCATGTGATGTCTGTGTTGTGTGTGTAAGGTCGGGGGGCAGGTTCATTCCACTGCAGGGCAACCTGCCACTGCATGTGGCGAATAAAATTTGAACTTGAACTTGAACTAGAAGTTCATGAAGTCATTACTAGTTAACGTTAAAGGGATGGTTGGCTCAACATTGCTCTGACTTTTTTTCAGCCTGGCTACAGTGCTGAAGAGAAACCTGGGGTTGTTATTAATTAGGAACTGTGTCTCCTTGGGTCCTACTGTAGCTGACTAAGTCTGTAATGGGAGTACTGATGGCTGCTTTAGAGGCTTGTATCAGACAGATTCTCAGGTTTTGGAAAGAAGCTCCGACACTGAACTGGATAGTGTGTACTGCATGTTTGATAAATATTATTCAATAACTTATTATACAAATTCCCTGCATACCTAACTCTGTGTCAGTGTCTATAAACTGTTTTTGTTCTGTGCTGTTTTGAGAATTGCAAGAAAAGTAGTAGGCTGTGCCTAAAGACCAGCAATGTTCAGATTACATGTAAATATGCCAGTTAATGTTGTTTAAATTTGTTCATCTTTATCTTCTCAGATACTCATCCTCCCCGGGGACGCAGCAGTAGCTTTGATTTCATTCCACCAGAGTGTGAGTCAAACTGTGTTATTCTGGAGGTTGTGCTATTTAGTTGATACACTATAGGAAACTGAAATGCCTGAATATATTTAATATGTGTTTAGCTGTCATTTCTAAACCTGAGTTGAAGGTTGTTCTGCTGGGGAACAGCTGTTAGGAGACATTTAAATCTTAAATCTGTTCAATTTAAATCTGTTGTGCCACCAGTTTCTCAGAAAAATCCACCACAACATCCTTCATATCCACTTTTCTGGATCAAGGAAATACCATTTTTATATTCAGCTGTATATGAACACAATTTACATCACACATAAGTAAATAAAATAATCACATCACATTTTAACCAAAGTATGAAAACACAGATGACGTCAGCCTCCGATGCATTTGTTTTACTTTTCTTTCTCTCTGTTCCAGTGTCTGATTTCAGGATTGTGTTGTTGGGGAAAAGTGAGGACAAGAAGACCAAACTTGGTAACATCATTACTGGTTGTGAAAGTTTTCAACACCAAAAACAATCCCTAAAAATGCAATGTGTGGCCTCCTGTGGAGAGTGGAGAGGAAAATCATTAAGAGTGGTGAAAACTCCCGACATGTTCGGTCTGTCTGAGGAGAAAATAAGACGAGAAGTGAAGAGCTGTGTGAGTCTCTGTCCTCCTGGACCAAACGTTCTGCTGCTGTTAGTGAAACCTTCTGATTTCACTGAGGAGAACAGAAAAACTCTGAAGTTCATCTTGAGTTTGTTTGGAGAAGATTCCTTTAAACATTTCATTGCTGTCATAACCAACAGGGATGAAAATAGCAAATCTGTAAATGAACTCCTTAGAGAATGTGGAGGAAGACACTACAACATGTACAAAGGTAACTGTAGATCATTAATGAAGAAGGTTCAAAAGATGGTAAATGAATCCAGTGAACCTCCCCAGCAAAAACGAGAACCATCTTTAAACCTGGTTCTGTGTGGGAGGAGAGGAGCAGGGAAGACGTCAGCAGCCAAGGCCATTTTAGGTCAGACTGAGCTTCATTCAGCCTCCAACTCATCAGAGTGTGTTAAACATCAGGGAGAGGTGTGTGGACGTTGGGTTTCCCTGGTGGAGCTGCCTGCCTTGTATGGAAAACCTCAGGAGGCAGTGATGGAGGAATCACTCAGGTGTATCTCCCTCTGTGATCCTGAGGGTGTCCATGCCTTCATCCTGGTCCTACCTGCAGGTCACCTCACTGATGAAGACAAGGAAGAGTTGAAGACCATCCAGAACACATTCAGCTCTCGAGTCAATGACTTCACCATGATTCTGTTCACTGTATTGTCAGATTTTACAGATCCAGCTGTTCTTAGCTTTCTAAAAGAAAACAAGGACATCCAGGAACTCTGTAAGAGCTGTGGGGGACGGTATTTTGTTCTCAACATGAAGGACAAACAGAAGATCCCAGAATTGTTGGAGACTGCAGAAAAGATGAGACTGCGTAAAGATAAACCAAGCTGCTATACAAAAGAAACTTTTGGAAATGCCACAATAGCTCAAGTTATAACTGCGCAGAAGGAGAATAAAGCACTAAAAGCTGAACTTAAATCCTGTAAGTACACTTAGACTAAATACCTGTTTATGCCATATATAATGATTCACTTATATTATAATGTTCTGTTTTTTCTTTCTTCTTTAAAACTAGCTTCTAAATCCAGCTGTTCTTATTTTGTAGATGAGGATAAACAGAGCAAGTCAAGTCAAGTCAAGTCAACTTTATTTGTCAATTCTGCCACATGTACAGGACATACACAGAATAGAAATTGCGTTACTCTCAAACCCTAGTGATTAGAAAAATGCAAATAAAATAATTAAAAAGTAAAAATTTAAATAAATACAATACAATTTTACGTATAACAAAAAAAAGCTATGCAATATACAATATTCAAGTAAGAAGGCATAGTGGTGCAAAATAGGCAAATAGTGCAAATGGGGATTTAGTAGTGTACGGTAAGAGATTGTGTAACAACAAAGTCTTATGAGGTCCAATGCTTAAGCAGTCCAATGCTCCACAAAGTGACTGGAGCAGGCCAGTGAGTGCGTCAGAGAGTGAGTGTGTGTGTGTGTGTGTGTGTGTGTGTGTGTGTGTGTGTGTGTGTGTGTGTGTGTGTGTGTGTGTGTGTGTGTGTGTGTGACAGAGTTCAGTGAGACCGTGGTGGAGAAGAGGGGAGAGGGGGGCAGAATCGGGAGGGAGTTTAGCTTCCTGACAGCCTGATGGATGAAGCTGTCCTTCAGTCTGCTGGTCCTGGCCTGGAGACTCTGCAGTCTCCTCCCTGACGGCAGCAGCTTGAAGAAGCTTTGCATTGGGTGCGTGGGATCAGCCGCTATGCAAAGGGCTTTTTTAGTGAGACGGGTGCTGTAAATGTCCTGGAGGGAGGGGAGAGAGACACCAATGATCCTCTCTGCAGCTCTCACTATGCGTTGGAGGGTTCTATGGCAGGACGCATTGCAGGCTCCAAACCACACAGTGATGCAGCTCGACAGGATGCTCTCGATGGTGCCTCTGTAGAAAGTGTACATGATGGGGGCTGGAGCTCCTGCTCTTCTTAGTTTGCGGAGAAAGAAGAGACGCTGCTGTGATTTCTTGGCCAGTGCTGTGGTGTTGTACGTCCAGGAGAGATCCTCTGTGATGTGCACACCCAAGAACTTGGTGCTGCTCACTCTCTCCACAGACGCTCCGTCAATGGTCAGAGGAGCATGTTGGGTGTGCATTCTCCTGAAGTCCACGACAATCTCCTTCGTCTTCTCCACATTCAGAGAGAGATTGTTGTCAGCACACCACGTGGCCAGGCGTCTCACCTCACTTCTGTAGTCGGTCTCATCCCTGTTGCTAATGAGACCCACCACCGTTGTGTCGTCTGCAAACTTGATGAAGAGGTTGGAGCTGTATGATGGAGTGCAGTCATGGGTCAGCAGAGTGAAGAGGAGGGGGCTCAGCACACATCCCTGCGGGGCCCCCGTGTTTAAAATGATGGTGCTGGATGTATTACTGCCGACCCGTACTGCTTGAGGTCTTCCGGTGAGGAAATCCAACAGCCAGTTGTACAGTGAGGTGTTGAGCCCCAGCTGGACCAGTTTTTGAGTGAGCTGTTGGGGGATTATAGTGTTGAATGCTGAACTGAAGTCTATGAACAGCATTCGAACATATGAATCTTTTTTGTCCAGGTGTGTGAGTGCTGAGTGGAGTGCAGTGGAGATGGCATCATCGGTTGAGCGATTGGGCCGATACGCAAACTGGAAGGGGTCCAGGGAGGGGGGCAGGACAGTCTTGATGTGTTGCATGACTAGTCGTTCGAAGCACTTCATCAGGATGGGAGTAAGTGCAACAGGACGGTAGTCATTAAAGCAGGAGGGAGATGACTTTTTTGGAACCGGAATGATTGTGGTGGCTTTAAAACATGTGGGGACGACAGCCTGGATGAGTGATATGTTGAAGATGTCTGTGAAGACATCAGTGAGTTCCACTGCACAGTCTCTCAGTACACGACCAGGAATGTTGTCAGGACCCGGAGCTTTACGTGCATTGATCCTGCTGAGGGATCTCCTCACGCTGTCCGGGGACAGAGTCATCACCTGGTCACCAGGAGGGGGTGGGGTCTTCTGTGCAGTGGTGCTGTTTCGGACTTCAAAGCGAGCAAAGAAAGTGTTCAGCTCGTTCAGCAGGGGGATAGTACTGTCACAAGTCTGTGGTGGGGGCTTGTAATCTGTGATGGTCTGAATGCCCCGCCACAGGCTCCGTGAGTCTCTGCTGTCTTTGAAGTGATGAGATATTTTCCTGGAGTACTGTCTCTTAGCCTCTCTGATGCCACGGGAAAGGTTGGCCCTAGCTGTCCTCAGGCTTGCCTCGTCTCCATCTCTGAAGGCAACATTCCTAGCTTTCAGCAGCCTGTAGACCTCTCCTGTCATCCATGGTTTTTGATTGGCCCGGACAGTTATGGTTTTCGTGACTGTTACATCCTCAATGCACTTGTTGATGTAGGCTGTAACAGTCTCTGCGTACTCCTGGAGGTCAGTGGTGTTGTTGTAGGTGGCAGCCTGCTTAAACATGTTCCAGTCTGTGGTGTTAAAGCAGTCCTGTAAAGCCTCTGAAGACCCTTCTGGCCACACTTGTATCCGCTTACGAACCGGTTTGGTGGCTTTAACGAGCGGTCTGTAAGCAGGCATTAGCATGACAGTGATGTGGTCTGAGGCGCCGAGGTGGGGGAGGGGAAAAGCTTTGTAAGTGTTGTGCCCTTAAACAGGGGAAATAGTGAGGAGAGGTGAAAGAACGGCACAGACACGCAGCTCTCACTCTCACTCGTCTGTATTGAGTTTCAGAAGCAATACAACCAAAACAATATTCTTATGGATGCACTCAGTCTCAGGACAACTGTATCCAAACTAAGTCACTATTGTTCGCTGCATTAGCTGATGAGAATACTTTAGATAACATGAACTGTAGCATTAGGCAAAAACATCTTTTTAACTCGCACGTGTTAGCTGACACAGTCACTAACTTTCCACAGCAATGAAATAATACTTTAAGTACTGCATGTCTTCCAGTAGTTAACTTATACAGATAATAACAGAAAAATCTTCACACAATATGGCGGAGCAATAGCGAAAACTAGCATACGCAGCAACAGAGATTAACTGGAACTTCTCAGCAAAATAGTCCGCAATTCACATCTTCCGCTACAATGAACAATGATAACAATGTAATAATCAACAGTAACACACATTTATACAGATTTGTGCATGACAGTTACCTTAAACAGGGGAAATAGTGAGGAGAGGTGAAAGAACGGCACAGACACGCAGCTCTCACTCTCACTCGTCTGTATTGAGTGAAGGAGGAAGCGCGCGAACCCACCTACTGGAGCCCTGAGGCATTAACAATGGATCGACGCACAATCAACCCAGGCAAAACTTTCACTGCTTATCTCCCTCTATATTCCCACTGCATATTCTATTCGAAAACAGTCAAAGCAACAAATAAAACATTAATAAGGGCATCACATGAAATATAAGGAACAGAGATGTACAACTTCAAAACTAATCAAATTTATGATCCACCACATACTCCCCCTCAGAATAGATGTTGTCCTCAACATCCAAATGTTTAACATTTAGCACAAACGTGGAGTTATGACCATTAATATCACCAAAACCACATACAATAAACCATTGCATACTATAATTGTTTCTTGTACCTTATATGTACTCTACAAAAATAGTTTCACAAGCTGGAACTCTTTTCATACATTCTTTAGTGTGGGTTATTACCCAAAGTCTTTCAGTGTTCTCATACAGTCTGTATGAATTACAGTGTCCATGCAGTTACATTAACACAGTCTGCTGCTGGCTTGAGAACAAAGTCATTTTAGTGCAGCTTGTCAAAGCAGTCACTCTCTCCTTTGACAAATGTCCATGAGAGTGATACAAGTGGCCGTAGCCATGTGGTGTGCTTTGGATGTGTCTGTTAAGCTGCAAGCACAATATGAATCAGTTCAATGTCCAAAAGTCACTTTGAATATGAATTCTGTGTTAAACAGTCCATTTCCTTGTGGTTGGTGTGGAGTGTAAGTACATTGTCTCTGTTCAGTAACGTGTTTCGTGTGTGATCACAATGTTTCTTTTCACTCAAGTCCATACAGTTATCAGTGGCAGTATGCCTGAACAGTCCGTGGAACCATGAAGTGTGTATGATGTGATGGTGTTCTCAGGTTATAACAAGCTGGTGAACCAAGCCGATCATATGTGAAGATCTTTGGTGGCTTGCGCTCTCTACTCGGTCGCTGATGCTCTTGCTCACAGGTCCTGCTGTGTTTGTCTGGAACAGGTGCAGGAACAGGTTCCTCCACTGATGGTTCCTCGACATAATTTTCCTCTTGGTCGGGTAGTTGTTCACATTGGTTCAGTACTTCATGTTCATTCTCTGGCTCAGATGACATGTTTTCCACTGTTTGAAGGTGTTTGGCTGGTTCATCAGTGCTCATAGGATTCAGTGTCGGAGGGTAAAGTGGCTCAAATGGCTGCTGAGATGACACTGGATAGTACTCATCATCGTCATCCTCTTCCTCAGCTTGTTCCACTTCCTCACTTGTCTCCACGGCTCTTTTTCTTGTTCGTGGTCGCACTTCAGTTTCAACAGGCAGATGGTCACATGGCAGAAGAAGATTGCGATGCAATATCCTTGATCTCCCTTTTGCTTTCTCAGGTCTGAGTTCATAAACTGGGATATCTCTGCTGACCTGACGAACGACTGTGTGAACCACATCCTCCCAGTGGTTCCTCAGCTTGCCTGGACCTCCTCGAGGTGTCATGTTCCTTATTAAAACACGATCACCTGGCTGTAATACTGAGCTCTTCACCTTGCTGTCATAATGTCTTTTACTTCTTACAGCTGCTTTATGAGCATTTTCTCTCGTGATCTCATATGCTTCTTCCATGCCTTGTTTCCATTTTACCATGTAGTCATGATGATTACCATCTCCTTGTTCTGAGGTCAAGCTGAACAGCATGTCGATTGGCAATCGTGGGGAGCGTCCATATAACAAGTAAAAAGGGGAAAATCCAGTTACCTCGCTGCGGGTACAATTATAGGCATAAATCAGTTTGTTAAGCGAGTCCTTCCAGTTAGTTTTCTGACTCTGTGAGAGTGTTTTCAGCATCTGGAGTAGTGTCCTATTAAATCGCTCCACTTGTCCATTCCCTTGGGGATGGTAGGGAGTAGTCCTGGACCCAGCAACTCCACAGTAGTTTTTCAGTTGTGTAAACAGATGATTTTCAAATTCAGCACCTTGATCATGATGTATTCGTGCTGGAAAGCCAAATCTTAAAGCATAGTCATTAAAGATTTTGTCTGCAGCTGTTTTACCTGATTTGGAAGTTGTGGCATACGCTTGGGCGAAGCGTGTGAAATGGTCAATGACTACAAGGATGTATTCATAACCCCCTTTGCACTTGTCAAGGTGCAGGAAATCAATTGAGACAAGTTCAAATGGGTGAGTAGTGACAATATTAGTCAGTGGTGCTCTGCTCTCATGACACGGCTTCTTCTGTTTTATGCAAACACACCTTCTGGTCACATATTCCTCTACTTCCCGTTGCATATAGGGCCAGTAAAACCGGTCCCGTATCAGTGACAATGTTCTCTCTACACCTTGATGGCCCATTTCATCATGTAGCTCCTTTAGTACAGTACTTTTGTGTATTTCTGGTAGGACCAACTGTTTTCTGTTTGCTGTTTTTCTGTGCAAGATCCCATTCTCATCCATCTCCAATTTGTTCCACTCCCTCAGGAGACATATGACCTGTGGGCTGAGTTTTCTTAGCTCTGAATGTGATGGTTTTTCCTGTGTTAATTTACACTGAATTACAGGTCCAATAGTTGGATCACTTCTCTGGTCCTGTTTGATCTGGCCTTTTGTCAGTGGAATGATGGAAACATCTGTGGCCATGGCTGAACACCTGACTGAGACACCCATGGACCATGACACATTGGAGTCATCCTGCCTTTCCACTGCCTGTGTGGTTGCTCCAATTGCATCGTATGCCATTTCCTCTGTGCATTCATTCATAAACGTTTCCATGTCTACCGGCATCCTGGAGAGGCTGTCTGCATCCACATTTTCTTTACCAGGGCGATATTTAATTGTGAAGTGAAAATCTGCCAGTTCTGCTACCCATCGACACCCTGTTGCATTCAGTTTGGCAGTGGACAGTACATAGGTAAGTGGATTATTGTCGGTGTACACGGTGAAGAATGGTGCATAATATAGGTAATCACGGAATTTTTCTGTGATAGCCCACTTGAGAGCAAGAAACTCTAACTTGCCTGAATGGAGATGGTAATTCTTCTCAGCTGCAGTTAAAGTGCGGGAACCATAAGCAATCACACGAAGCTTTCCATTCTGCTTTTGGTACAACACGGCACCTAATCCCTGGTTTGACGCATCGGTGTGAAGGGTGAATGGCTGTGAAAATTCTGGAAAGCCTAGAACAGGGGGCTGAGTTAGACAGTCTATCAGCTGCTCTAGTGCTAACTGGTGCATGTCGGTCCACTCAATAGGTGTACTCGAAGGGACACTACACCTGTTTCGCTTTGTTTTCCACTTTAATCTTGTGTTTCGCTGGGTTTCAGCATCTGCAGGTCCCTTGAGCAAGTCATACAGAGGATTTGCAATTCTGGCAAAATCCTTGATGTATTGTCTGTAATAACTTAGTAGGCCCAACATTGCTCTTAGTTCACCAACAGTACCTGGCCGTTTGTTTTTCAAAGCTGTTACAGCAGCAGTGTCTGCGGAGTCTATCCTGCTTCCCTCTGCTGACACAATCCTGCCAAGGTACCTCACTTCTGTCCTAAACAGGTCACACTTCCTTGGTTTGAGTTTGATTCTGTACTCCCTGAGTCGGCGCAGCACTTTCCTGACATCCTCAACATGATCCTCAAACGTTCTGCTAAAGACAAGGACATCATCGAGGTAAGGCACACATATTTCATCCCTTAACCCTTCTAAGCACTCCTCCATGCAGCGTTGAAATGCTGCCGGAGCATTCATCAGTCCAAATGGGATTCTGACCCACTCATACAGGCCCCAGGGGGTCACAAAAGCTGTTAGGTGTTTACTGTCTTTGCCCATGAACCCCTGGTGGTATGCTTTACCCTGGTCCAGTAGAGAAAAGAGAGTGTTGCCACCTAAGTTGTCCATGATGTCTTGTACTCTGGGAATGGGGTGGCGGTCTGGGTGAGTCTTCCTATTCAGCTCTCGGTAGTCAATACACAAGCGCAATGTACCGTCTTTTTTTCTCACACAGACTACTGGAGAGGAGTAAGATGAGTTTGATTTTTCCACCCACCCCTGAGCTATTAGGTCCTGTAGGTAGTTTTTCATTTCCTGATACAAGGGTTTTGGTACAGAGAGATAAGTCCGTGTGACTGGCTCATTATCTTTCAACGAAATGTTCATTTGCAAGTTTTCAACACAGCCTATGTCATCATCAGATTTAGAGAATGACTCTGACTCTTCTCTTAGCATCTGACTAACAGCTTGTCTCTGGTGGTCATTCAGGTGAGTCAAGTCGACAGGTGGGTCCCATTGTTCACTTTTAGGTGTGTTCTCACCTGAGCTCTTAGCCTGGATGGGACGGACCGATGCAGTAGGGAGGCAGTCAGTTTTGAATACATTAGCAGGATATATTGATGCAACAGACTGCACATTTCCGATAACAGTCCTACTTGGCAGTGTGATGTCATGGCTGGTGGGATTTTGTACACTAATGACAATTTTTGGTGTCATACCAGCCTTTACTAAAACAAGGGTATCACAGAACTCGAGTCCTTCAGGCCACTGTGGGTTCTCATGAGGCTCGAAGATCAGGGTTCTATCTTCTTTGAAAGGCGGGGCTTGCACTCGACACTCTATTTGGACGGAGCTCTGTTTAGGCACTTCAACTCTCTCATTTGTTGTTCTTACACTGTGCTCACATGGCTGTCCCACTGTCACTGCATTAACAAAAGCTCTTGCCCTACTCTTTCTGAGGTGAGGAAAAGCTACTTTTACTGTTTTCATGAGTTTCTCTTTATTCTTAGTGTTTGTCTTATCCTGTACTCTGTTTGCAACTAGGTGTGAAATCACATTGAAGCCAATTATGGGGCATGACTGTTGGTTGCCTTTTAACACTAACACAGGTATTAGCAGATCTTTATCATTAGCAGTAAGTCTGAAGCTTACCTCGAGCCAACCAATATATGGTATTTCCGTCCCATTGGCTGCTTCAAGTTGCAGTGGTTCAAGTGGGTCTACTAGTTCTGCTATATCTCTTAGTTGGACATCAGGCAAATGGGTCTGTTTCCAGGCCGCATCTACAGCACAAATTTGTGAACCTGTGTCCCAAAGTGCCTGGATTCTTTGGTTGTGCAGAAAGCACTGAATGAGACATTTCTCTCCTACAAGCTCTTTTACAGTAGGCGTCTTCACTGGATTACTTCTTTTCCTACACTTTGGTTTGCAACTTGACTGTGTTTCCTGTTTCTTAATAGATGAACATGTATGTGGCTTACAGTACCTTCTGTGCACAGACCAGTGTGTCTCTTGACAGTCTTTTGAGCAGTACAATGTTATTTTACAAACAGAACAACATTTTAACTTCATACTCTCTTCCTTTCCCTCACAGTTAGCACAATATTGGGACTTTTCAATGCTGTCGGTTGCCCCATGTCCCGTGGGAGCAACCCCCCTTAGTTTAAAGGGCTCCCTTTATCTGATTTGGTCAGTCTAGGTGCTTTACAACCTGCACGGAAATGCTCACTACTCCCACACCTAAAACAATGCTGGCAATATGCCTCACCTGCCTGCACACATGCAAAACATCTGGGACGGTGACTTGGTGAGGGATAATATCGCTGTGGTGCGAATCTTTGTTGAAACTGTGCTGTCCCATACACATGCCCAGGTCCATGTGCTGGGTGGTGTTCCTGTGCTGCTGCAGGAGGGTGCTGGTGGTAAAATGGCATGCAGTTTTGTTCAGCCTTAATGGGGAAAGGCTGCTGAGGTGCTGGGGTTGTCTTTTGAATGGTTTCTCTGATTTGGGAAACTTCAGCCCTCAAGTCTTTCAGCAGCACCATGTCAGCACGCATTTCCTTTATTTCTGTTAGAAGATCAGGGGGTGGAGGGGCTGGTTTCTCTTGAGCTGTGCTTCTCTTTCCCACTGGGGAATCATTAGACTGGACAGTATTTACAGCTGTTACTCGTGATGGAGCGGCATGTTTCTTTTTGTCCTGTCTTTCCTTTTCATTTGCTACTGCAATATTTACCTTCTCGAGCAACAACTCATCTGAAGTATTTGTTTGCAGGAGGTAAGGTTGCAGGTCACTTTTAATATTGTCATTCTGAAGGCCAGTCAGGACAGTATGCATAAAAAGGCTCTGGACTAGTGCTGGATCATACTTTAGACTGGACTCAACTTCCTGAGAAGCAAACAGGATTTTCTGTCTCAAGTCCATTGTCCTGATCAAGAAATTTTGGGGTGTCTCTTTACTACTCTGAACCTCAGAGGTAAGTTGTTTGTATAACTCTGTGGCACCTTTCTCCTGGTAATGAGACCTGAGGATTCTCCTAAGAGCAGGTAATGTGGGGTTTTCTTTTCCTTCAAGATAACTCCTTAGCTGCAAGCCTGGCGTGATAGCACGAATTACAGCATCAGTGATTTCTGATTCTGGGTAGCCTCTATTGATCCCGCTTTCAATTTGTCTCGCCAGACTGGAGAATGTCAGCCTGTCTTTTTGCCCCGGCTCTCCTATTTGGCCTGATATCTTAAAATCTTTGCGACACATGGAACTGTTTGGTGCTGTTGGAACAATGTTTCTCACTGGGATGCGAGGACTTAAGGCAGGATTCATGCTATTCCTCATCAAGTCATGCATTTCACCCTCTTTTTGTTGTAAGAGCAGTCTTAATGTCTCTATCTCCTCCTGGCTACTTTCCTGGTCCTGAACAGCTGGATCCACTGTTTCATTCACACCTTGTTTTTTATCCATTTGTATGTCACTTATAATGTCCTGGACATTAAGAAGTTCTGACATACCTTCGTCCTCACGGGTAGCCAGCTCTGTGCGTTCAAGGTGCTTAACTAAATGCGAGACTAGCTGACTGCGCGTTCTATTAATCACAAACTCTTTTCCTGGTCCTGAGATTTGAAGTACATCACATAATTTAGTCAGCTGCTCTAAAGTCAGTTGATACAGTGTTCCTTTAATCTCCAGCTGAAGCTTTTCTAATTCAGACTCCATGTTGTCAGAGGAGTTAGCACAAGCAGTCAGTTGAGAAATGATCAGACTTAGTTGGCTTTTACTGCCCCCTAGTGGCCACTTTTTCACTTCAGGATACAGATACCAACGTAGGTCTAGCGATGTCTCTGCTGCTTTACTATGCTCCTTTCTGATACCTGGGTCGTCTGGGGGGGGATGATCAACGAGAGGATTTCTCTTACAGGTCAGGGATGGTCCTCGAATCAATCATCCCAGCGGTGCCTCCAAATGTTGTGCCCTTAAACAGGGGAAATAGTGAGGAGAGGTGAAAGAACGGCACAGACACGCAGCTCTCACTCTCACTCGTCTGTATTGAGTTTCAGAAGCAATACAACCAAAACAATATTCTTATGGATGCACTCAGTCTCAGGACAACTGTATCCAAACTAAGTCACTATTGTTCGCTGCATTAGCTGATGAGAATACTTTAGATAACATGAACTGTAGCATTAGACAAAAACATCTTTTTAACTCGCACGTGTTAGCTGACACAGTCACTAACTTTCCACAGCAATGAAATAATACTTTAAGTACTGCATGTCTTCCAGTAGTTAACTTATACAGATAATAACAGAAAAATCTTCACACAATATGGCGGAGCAATAGCGAAAACTAGCATACGCAGCAACAGAGATTAACTGGAACTTCTCAGCAAAATAGTCCGCAATTCACATCTTCCGCTACAATGAACAATGATAACAATGTAATAATCAACAGTAACACACATTTATACAGATTTGTGCATGACAGTTACCTTAAACAGGGGAAATAGTGAGGAGAGGTGAAAGAACGGCACAGACACGCAGCTCTCACTCTCACTCGTCTGTATTGAGTGAAGGAGGAAGCGCGCGAACCCACCTACTGGAGCCCTGAGGCATTAACAATGGATCGACGCACAATCAACCCAGGCAAAACTTTCACTGCTTATCTCCCTCTATATTCCCACTGCATATTCTATTCGAAAACAGTCAAAGCAACAAATAAAACATTAATAAGGGCATCACATGAAATATAAGGAACAGAGATGTACAACTTCAAAACTAATCAAATTTATGATCCACCACATAAGCTCCTCTCTGGGTGGTGTAAACAAAGTCCAGAGTGTTATTTCCCCTTGTTGGAAAGTCTATGTGTTGTTGTATTTTTGGAAAAATGCACTTTAAGTCTGCATGATTGAAATCCGCAGCCAGGATGAGAAAAGCATCAGGATGGGCTGTCTGCTGCTCACTGATGTGCTGGTACAGTTCATTCAGTGCCTCGCTCCTGTTGTTGACATTGGAGGAGGGAGGGATATACACAGCGCACAGTAGTATGGCTGTATATTCCCTCGGTAGATAGAATGGCCGGCACTTAATAACCATAAACTCCAGCACTGGTGAGCAGTGTTTCCAGACCGCAACAGCATCGCGACACCAGGCGTCATTGATGTAAACACAAAGTCCTCCCCCGCGGGTCTTACCTCCCGCGACGATGACTCTGTCAGCACGGTAGCATGTTAGCTGGTCGAGCTGAATGGCGCGGTCCGGGACACTGTCGCTAAGCAGAGCAGAGCAGAGCAGAGACCCTCTCAGAATTGTGCTGATTGGGAAGACGGGCAGTGGAAAGAGCTCTACAGGAAATGCCATTCTAGGAAGAAAGGTCTTTGAAGCCAAAGCAATCCAGATGTCACTCACCAAACACTGTCAGAAAGCACATGCTGAAGTGGACGGTCGTCCTGTTGCTGTGGTCGACACTCCTGGACTGTTTGACTCAACTTTGTCTCATGATGAAGTTCATAAGGAGATGGTGAAATGCATCAGCCTCCTGGCTCCAGGACCACATGTCTTCCTTTTGGTGATGCAGATTGGCAGATGCACACCAGAAGAGAAGGAGACACTCGAACTGATCAAGAAATTCTTTGGAAAAGATTCTGAGAAGTTCACCATCTTTCTCTTCACAGGAGGAGATACACTGGAACATGAAGAGCAGTCCATTGAAGAGTACATTGAAAAGGGGTGTGATGATTATTTTAAGAAGCTGATCTTGGACTGTGGAGGAAGATACCATGTGTTCAATAACCATGATAAAAAAAGCCAAACACAAATCAATGAGTTGATAACAAAGATTGACACCATGGTGAAAGAAAATGGAGGCAGCTGCTTCACCAACGAGATGCTGCAGGAGGCTGAAGCGGCGATACAGAAACAACAGGAGACGATCCTGAAAGAGAACGAAGAAGCGATGAAGAGAGAAATGCAGGAGCTTGAAAGAAAACAAGAGGAAGAAATAAAGACAGAAACTGTAAATGACACAGAACTGACAGAAAAACAACTTCGTGAAATGAAGGGGAAGATTAAAAAAGATGATCCACAGAGAAAGAAAGAAAATGAAATGAGAGAAGAAGAGGAGAGGAAAAAGAAAGAGGAGGAAAAACTTCAACAAAAGAAATGGGAACAAGAACGGGAAGCTTTGGAGGAACGAATCAGGTCACCAACAAACAGGCCGGCATCTGATCAGAAACTGGAACAGATTAGAAAAGAAATGGAAGAAAAACGCAAATCCTGGGAGAAGGTAAGAAAGGAGTGGTGGGAAAAACGACATGACGAAAATGAACAGAGACGTCAAGAGGAGGAAAGGAGACATAAAAAGCTTCAAGAAGAATATAAACAGGAGAGGAGAAAATATAAAATGAGGAAAAAACTATACAAAAAAGAGAAAAAAGAATTAGAGGTAAAGTACAAGAGAGAGATGGAAGACATTAAGAGGAAATATGAAGAGGAAGCGAGAAGAAAAGCTGAAGAATTCAGTGAATTCATAAAGAAATACAGCGGAGCTGTTCCTTTACAACCAGCAGCTGAAGACTTTCCTAAAACCTGCGCGATCCTGTAACAATCCTCTGTAACTGGAAACACACACTGAAACGAGGAGACTAAAAAACCGATGATGATTTATGAATAGTTAAGTTGGGTCATTTTATTAATGTAGATGAGCTAATCATTAATTATTAGGAAACGATGCAGCTTTTATTTTTATTTCCTCTGCTTTTCTCTCTATATTACAAAATATGTTTTGTTTCTTTTACATTCATGAAGCAGATTTAACCAAATTATATCATAACTTTTTTTAAAAAAACCATAAAGTCAGACGCTTTATTTTCCCTTCGTGAGTTTAATTTTTGTTGTTCTGTTGTGTAAATGTCCATCACTCTCGTTAAGTGTATGTGATCATGATTTAAACTTTATATTCTGCTGTTTATCTCACACAGAGCTAGTACATTCATTGATTTGTCATTTAAACCGAATGTTAAATACCTGTACATGTGAAAATATGATGATATTATTATTTTCTGCATCATTTGTGTTTTTATTTTTGTATTAGATGTAAAAAGACAACCAACAACTTTAATTACTATTTTTACAGGATCTGTGATAACGTGGTTTTAAAAAATAAATTCTTTGATCTCTAATAAATTCTTACATTATATTAATGAACATTATCACTTTAGGAAACAGAAGAAAATGTCTCACCTGAGCTATTTCAGAACGTTTCTCTTGTTTATTTTGTTTCTGTTAGCTCAGGGTTTCCTTCATAGAGGAATTGTTGCTGACCAAAAAGAGGTTTTAAGAAGTCAGTTTGACTTTTTATTTTTTTTTTTACTTTGGTTTCTTTGTTTATTTACAGGTTTTAAAAAATGCATATTTTGAATGTGATATGATAAAAACTCAGTTTTGTCTCATTTTTTGCATGAGTGTAATCATCTACCAAAGCCTCACTCTGAGCCACAAAAACCTCGTCATTTTAAGTTGTTCATATAAAACCTTCAGTGAATATATATATAAGAATCAGGGTTATGAACTTTTTCATATATTCCCTTCCGTTGTATACAGACTGGTCTGTATTGGCCAAGACAACATTGGCTTAGAAAAAGCTCGAAGAGGAGACGAGCAATAGCAGTAACACACTGCCCGAGGCTTACTTGTAACAAATAGAAATACATATTTTCAGTCACAGCCGCTCATCCAAATATTCCTTTCAAGCAAATCTAAGGATGAGGTACTGCACTGAGACTGGAGGTCACTGGATATCCGGTGATATCCAGTGAGCAGCACTTCTCTGGGTGAAAATGCCTTGTTGATGTCAGAGGACAATGGCCAGATTACCTCAAGCTGATAGGAAGGCAACAGGAACTCAAATACCATAAACAGTAAATCCTCTTTTATACATGTCACTCATATTATTTTAAGCAGCACATTGGATGAAATAACATCAGCACCAAGTATCTCTGTGAACGAGCTCCTTCAGGACTGATGGAAGAAACTACAACATGTTTAGCAAGATTGAAGATTAAGACTGAAAACACGGTGCAAGAAAACAAAGAAATATTCCTCATCCTCACACATCAATATTGATACAGTATTATCAAAAATATAGTTCAAGTCAGTGAAAAAAGACATTTTCCCCTTTTCAAATATTATTTTAATATAAATAAATAAATAAGATAAATTAAACACTTGTACTTCTCGGGCAATTCTTTCAGTGTAGGAATTTTGCAGTGTTCCCTAATGAAGGGAGTTTGTCTGAATAAAAGACAGACTGACATCCAAACAACCCAAATAATTCTTTATTTAAATCATTCAGGAATAATGATGTCAGAGGAAGACTAAATGGTCTAAAATAGCATTTCATCAGTTTCATCATAGTAAGCATTGGAGAAACAAATCAGCAGGCACAGAGAAAGGTAATGGTGTTTACCGATGAATTATTAATTATGGTGAAGAATTTTACTTGGTTTTACATGAACATTCATACAGAAACACAGCAGGTGACCTAAGGACTACGACTAGACTACAATGACCTGGATGACTAAGAACCTTCACAGACATATTGCCGTACATTTTGGGAGGAACACCCTTCACCTGGTGCGGGAGTATGAAAAGGAATTAAGGGAACTGGCGGATTATAGGATCCATCTCCGTTTCAACCTAAGATGCAGACAAAGCAGAGTTGTTCCTAAGAGTTTGCGCCTTGGATCCACTGTCAGGGGATACAGAGCAGATTTGATTCTACGGAAAGCACAAAATCAGCTTCTAAGTGAAAGGATAAGACAGGTCCATTTCACTATAGATGCCCTCCAGAGCAAGATTAGCCAGACTCTGCAGGAACTGGAAACCTTTCTACCCTCTCCGATCTTAGAAGAGGTTTACAAGTTTGTGGAAAAGGCTCAGCGGGTCCAACACTCTAAAGGAAAAGAAAGACAATGCAGAAAATTCCACACTTTGCTTTCAAAAACACACATTCCTCAGTCTGAACCTACACAACTCAGAGAAGAACACACACCTGAGGACAGTCAGGAAAAATGGGTGAAGAACTTTTCAGACCGGAATCTCACTGAACCTGAAAAGAAGGTATTAGCCAAAGGACTTAATTTTGCCATTTCTCCGCAACAGTTGCCCATGGTGGACCTCATCACAGCCACAGAAACCACCATACGGATTAATAAATTATCACAGACAGAAGCAGAGCAAATCAGGATGAAAGTCTCAGCCACCCTCTCCAGTGCCAAAGTCCCTCCGTCCAACCTCACAATACAAGAAAAGAAGGCCGTCGCTTCCCTGATCAAAGACCACAACATCACTATATTACCAGCTGATAAGGGAAGGTGCACCGTGGTCCTAAACACTACAGATTACCACACAAAGATCACTACTCTCCTCAGTGACAACAATACCTACGAAGCTTTAAAGCGAGACCCCACAAGCAGCTACAAAAAGAAAGTTATAGCTTGCCTTCAAGACTTTGAAAAGGACAAAATCACTGACCACCCTACATATCACCGCCTTTACCCAGGGGATGCCATACCCTGCATTTACGGACTTCCTAAGATCCACAAAGAAGCTCTCCCACTCAGACCCATAGTCAGTAGCATAAACTCAGCCACTTACAACATTTCGAAACACCTTGCTACCGTCCTTGCACCACTCGTGGGGAACACCCCACACCACATCAAGAACTCCACCGACTTCACCGACAAGGTCCAGAAACTTACCCAGGACCCAGATGAAACCATGGTTTCCTTTGATGTAGTCTCTCTCTTCACTTGCATACCCACCACAGAGGCAGTGGAGACAGTCAGAAAACGACTACAAGAAGACAGCTCCTTGGAAGACAGGACCAACTTCACACCTGATCAGATTTGCACACTGTTAGACCTCTGCCTTACCACTACATATTTCAAATACACCGAGGGCTTCTACAGACAAAAACATGGCTGTGCCATGGGCTCCCCCGTGCCACCTATTGTAGCCAACCTTTACATGGAGGAAGTGGAGAGAAAGGCTCTTGGCTTTTTTAAAGGGAGTTTACCCAGCCACTGGTACAAATATGTAGACGACACCTGGGTCAAAATAAAGGCACAAGAAGTGGAATCCTTCCCTGTGCAGATTACTACTTTTAAATACTCTAGGAGCAACAAGTAGGTCTTCAGTCCGAGAGCGAAGTTCTCTAAAGGGGAGATATGGTACTACAAAGTCATGGAGATGGAGCCTGATTATTTAAGACCTTGTATGTGAGGAGCAGGATTTTGAATTCAATTCTGGATTTAACAGGAAGCCAAAACAGGAGAAATCTGCTCTCTCTTTCTAGTCCCTGTCAGGACTCTTGCTGCAGCATTTTGAATTAACTGAAGGCTTTTCAGGGAGTTGTTAGGACTTCCTGATAATAATGAATTACAGTCGTCCAGCCTGGAAGTAATAAATGCATGAACTAGTTTTTCAGCGTCACTCTGAGACAGGATATTTCTAATTTTAGAGATGTTACGCAAATGGAAGAAAGTAGTCTTAGATATTTGTTTAATATGTGCATTGAAGGACATGTCCTGGTCAAAAATGACTCCAAGGTTCCTCACAGTGTTACTGGAGGCCAAGGTAATGCCATCCAGAGTAAGAATCTGCTTAGATAACATATTTCTAAGATTTTCAGGGCCGAGTACAATAACCTCAGTTTGATCTGAATTAAGAAGCAGAAAGTTAGCGGCCATCCAGGTCTTTATGTCTTTAAGACATTCCTGCAGTTTAACTCATTGGTGTGTGTTATCTGGCTTCATGGACAGATAGAGCTGGGTGTCATCTGCATAGTAGTGTAAATGTATGCTATGTCTTCTAATGATGCTGCCTGTATAATGTAAACAGAATTGGTCCTAGCACTGAACCCTGTGGAACTCCATAATTAACCTCAGTGTGTGAAGAGGACTCTCCATTTACATGCACAAACTGGAGTCTATTAGATAGATATGATACAAACCACTGCAGTGCAGTACCTGTAATACCTACAGCATGTTCTAATCACTCTAATAGGATATTATGGTCGACAGTATCGAACGCTGCACTGAGGTCTAGCAGGACAAGCACAGAGATGAGTCCACTGTCAGAGGCCATAAGAAGATCATTAGTAACCTTCACTAAAGCTGTTTCTGTGCTGTGATGAGCTCTGAAACCTGACTGAAACTCTTCAAATAAACCAGTTATTCATACCAGATAACTCTGGTATGAATAACTCTGAATCACTTTATGGTAAATAACCCACTATCTGCAAAACACTGAAAGAACTCCAGATGACAAGTTTGTAGTTCAACATACAAGTGACGACCTTTGACCTTCATCAGGTTTTATTAAATTGTGTCAGAGAAAATCTCATATGCTCTTCATGCAGCTGAGTACATCAAGTGTTTAAAACGGAAGCTGTGCAGGTCTGAGATACAAACTGAGGTCCTGTTAATGCTGATATATAGTGACACAGTTACATGGGTGATTAATTCTTTTGTTTTTTTTGTCTTTAACTTTATCAATAAAACAGCTGCAGCTTTCACTACAGCACGTGTGGCACTTTAACTTTTGTACTGTTTTCATCAGTTAATTTTGCAGTTACCATGTGAACATGTTGGATGATCTGTCTGCTGTCACTGGGTGGTGCTGAGGTCTGAATCTGAGGGCAGCTCCTGTAATCACAAAGAGAACAGAATCATCACAAACTGAATTATAGAGTTTATCTCTTAAATCTGAAATAAAGCTGATTCTTCTGTCCTCACACACTCAGGATCTTTAGCTCTTCTCTTACATTTTTTTCAGTTCTACAGTTTAATCCATAGTTACAGATTAATGAGGAGTTACTGAGGTACAAGCTTAAAAAAAAAATTCCCGAACAGAGATACGCAAGTTTCTCCGTGACTGCAGCTGTCAGTCAAAGCAGTTATGATGACGTTACACCCCAATTTAACATCACCGCGGTAGGAATTAGAATCAAACTTATGGGAAAGGAGACCCCTTGGACATAAATCAGCGTGATGAGAACTATTGATAACAAAAGAAAGAATCTTTGGAAAAAGTTGATCTTAGGAGAATTAATTTATTTTAGTCTGACCCCAGTACCATCCGCTAACATGGAGGAGGCGGGGTTTATGACCTATACTGCAGCCAGACACCAGGGGGCGATAGAGACGTTTTGGCTTCATTTTTGGGGTGCTGTCGCGTCGTCCATCTTTTATACAGTCATTGGTTCTGACATAAACGGTAGTAACCAGACCGAAAAGCAGCGCACATTTCGGTGTTTTATTTCGGTGCTTTTTTTTTTCCTGAGATACACTTTGGATTCTAGCCAATCATTTTACCTTTGCGAGCGTAGTAGGCGGGCCCAGGTACGTACGTTCTTTTAGAGCAGAGCTACAGATTGAAAATGGCCAAGGTGAAGCGGTGTTACATCCTGTGAGGCTGTGGGAGTGTGTGGGCGTGGTGTTGTCCTCTCCCTCTCCTCCTCCTTCTTTCATGGCCACTTTTGATATTTCTGGGTTTACGGCAGAGCCATCGCTTGCCCTGCTTGATGTTTGTAGGAAGGGGGATCTGCATGAGGTGGCAACATATTACGGGATCAGTGTCTCCACTGGTCTACGCAAAGCGGAGCTGAAGGCCGCTCTGGTGTCTGGGTTATTGGAGAAGGGGGTGGTTGTAAGGCGAGAACCCCCGAGCACACCCGGTCCAGCTGGACCAAGTGCAGCGCCTCAGGTTCCAAGCCAGGCCGTAGAACCGTCAGTGTCTACACCTGTGGGCCAGGGGCTGCCTGAGGGCAGGCCAATGACGCTGTCCGGTTTTGATCTGCTCTCCATCCAGTCATCAGAGGGTTCTAAGCAGGATGCTAGGCTCAAAGTCCATCTGGCTCGTCTCCAGCTGGAAAAGGAGGGGCTTGAGAGAGAGTTCCAGCTGAAAAGGGAGATAGAGCTTAGGCGTTTGGACGCGGAACTGGCTAGGGCTAGGGAGGTTGAGCTGAAGAAGGTGGAGGCGGAGACTAAGGTCAAGCTACGACAGCTGGAACTCCAGCAGGCCTCCTCCCCTCCTGTGGCGGCTTCGCTGTCACAGACAGAGGTACAGTTTGATGTAGGAAGGAATAGTCGTCTGGTCCCTGTATTTCGTGACACGGAGGTGGAGATTTATTTTGAATCATTTGAGCAGATAGCGACAGCCTTGCGTTGGCCGCGGGATGCGTGGGCCATCCTGCTGCAGTGCAAGCTGGTGGGCAAGGCACAGGAAGTTTGTTCCTCGTTGTCCGCTGAGTGCAGTTTGGATTACGACAAACTGAAAAGTGCAATCCTGTTGGCCTACGAACTAGTCCCTGAGGCTTACAGGCAGCGATTTCGGGGGTTGGAAAAAGCTGCAGGGTCAATCCTTCCTGGATTTTGCGAGGGAAAAGAGTGTCCTCTTTGACCGATGGTGTATGGCCTGTAAAGCTGCAGACCTAGATTTGGTGCGGGAGTTAATTCTCATTGAGGAATTTAAAAACTGCATCTCCGAGCGGATGGCAGTATATCTGAATGAACAGAAAGTCTCCACTTTGCAGCAGGCCGCGACACTGGCTGACGAGTTCGCACTCGTCTATAAAGCCAGTGTCGTTAAGCAAGAGCGACGCGACACACTAGTGAAGGCTAGCGGTGCTAGTGGTGAGCAAGACACAAGGGGAGAGGTACCTGTGCCTCGTCCCAGGTCAGACCGGAAATGTTTCTACTGTTTTAAATCTGGCCATTTAATAGCGGACTGCGAGGCCTACAGACGAAGACAGCCAGCTTCAACACCACGTAAGCCAAAAGGGATAGGGCTGATTAAAATCGCTTCCCTTGTTAACAGACCCCTTAGCACTGAGACTCCTGATGAATGTTTTAAACCCTTCATTTTCAAAGGAGCGGTGTCGCTCTCAAGTGAGCCTGAAGATGAGCGTACTGTGACCATTTTACGTGACACAGGTGGCTCATAGTCCCTCATACTGGCCAGTGCACTTGCCTTTGATGAAAAGACTGCCAGCGGCACTAATGTTATTGTTAGAGGCGTTGGAATGACTTATGTGCCCGCCCCCCTCCATCGAGTCTGGGTGCAGAGTGACCTAGTAAGTGGTATTTTTCCTGTAGCTGTGTGTCCTTGCTTCCCAATTGATGGCGTGGATTTCATAATGGGCAATGACATTGCAGGCGGGAAGGTTTATCCTACCCCAGAGGTCACAAAGACTCCTGACCCAAGTCCTTTATCAGATGTTTTAAGCTGGCAGCACCCGGATGTATTTCCTGTAGGTGTTCTTACCCGGTCACACGCCCATCGGCAGGGAGAAGTGGTTGACATGTCACAGTCAGTGGTCGGCTCTATTTTGGAAAAGGATGTGATGCCCTCTGAGGAGGAGGTGGGTCCTGATGCCAAGGAACTGGCTCAAGAAGTAGCCTGCTCTTGAACCCGCAGCCCCCCCTCTCCTCACACGGGAGGCCCTTATTATAGCTCAGAAAGAGGACCCGTCGTTAGCCAAATGTTTTGCCGCTGTAGATGAGAGTGATGGTCCGACAGGAGACAGGAAGCAGACATTTTCTGTTTGTGATGGATTGTTAATGTGCAGGTGGACCTCAAAGCCAGGGGAGGACTGGAGTGTATTCCAACAGATAGTAGTCCCGGCTAGTTTGCGTCAGCACGTGCTACAATTAGCCCATGACCATTCATGGTCAGGACATTTGGGGATAACTAAAACATATGACCGTGTTCTGCAGCACTTCTTCTGGCCGGCAATGAAGGCAGATGTTGCAAGGTATTGTAATACTTGTCACATGTGTCAACTGGTGGGCAAACCAAACCAAACTGTGCCCCCCGCCCCACTATGTCCAATACCTGCTGTTGGTGAGACATTTGAGCATGTTTTGGTCGATTGTGTTGGTCCGTTGCCAAGAACACGGGCAGGTAATCAGTTTTTATTGACCATAATGTGCTTGTCCACGCAGTTCCCCGAAGCAATTCCTCTGCGGAGGATCACCACTGCAAACATTACTAAGGCGCTAATCAAATTTTTTACCACCTTTGGTCTCCCAAAAACAGTGCAAACAGACCAGGGAACTAACTTCTTATCCCGAGCATTTAAACAGACTTTAATCTCCCTTGGCATTTCTCATTCTGTGTCCAGTGCTTATCACCCAGAGTCGCAGGGTGCACTTGAGCGTTGGCACCACACACTTAAGGCTATGCTGAAAAAGTACTGCCATGACACGGGCAGAAGTTGGGATGGTGGTGTCCCCTTTGTACTGTTGGCGATACGCAATGTTAAGCAGGAGTCCTTAGGGTTCAGCCCAGCTACCCTTGTGTTTGGCCGCGAGGTGCGGGGCCCACTAAAGATGTTGAAAGAGAGGTTCCTTAGTGAGGGTGTTCCAAAAACTAACGTGGCAGATTTTGTGAAGACGTGTAGGGATCGCTGGCAACGTGCTACCTCATTAGCAAAAGAGGCCCTGTGTACTTCCCAGGCAAGCATGAAGAAGTGGAACAACAGAAAGACTGTGAAAAGACATTTTCAGGATGGAGATAAAGTTTTAGTGTTGCTACCGGTGCTTGGTTCTGCTCTTTTGGCCCGTTTTGCGGGACCGTATGTTATAGTGAGAAAGGTGTCTGAGACAGATTATGTCCTCAGTACCCCAGAACGCAGGAGGAAAACACGCCTGTGCCACATGTTAAAACCCTACCATGATAGGGAAACCCATGAGACTGTTGCCAGCGCAGCAACCTCCAGCTCTGTCTCTGCCACCGTGCTGAGCGTAGAGGCCAGTGCTGACGACGATCTGCATATGCTTTCTGAGGGACAACAGTGTGGGCGGTTGGCGAATTCAGCTTACTTAGCCGAGCTAACGGCCCACTTTTCTCATCTGTCCCCTTCACAATGCAAAGATGTGCTTAGCCTACTGCACTCTTACCCTTCTCTCTTTGGTGATGTGCCCTCACATACTAGTGTTTGTGAACATGATATCAATGTTGGTGACGCAACCCCAATCAAACAGCACGCGTACCGCTGTCCTATGGGACAGCGCGAGGTGATGAAGAAGGAAGTCAGTTATTTAGTAGAGAATGGTTTGGCACAACCGAGCCACAGCCCTTGGAGCTCCCCATGTTTGCTTACGCCCAAGTCTGATGGCACCCCACGTTTCTGCACGACTACCGGAAGGTAAATGCAGTGACTGTCTCCGATTCTTTTCCACTTCCTCGTATGGAGGATTGCATTAATAATATAGGTCCTTCCACATTCATTTCCAAACTGGACCTTCTTAAAGGGTATTGGCAGGTGCCTTTGACCCCCAGAGTCTCCGACATTTCTGCATTTGTCACCAGAGATGGGTAGTAACGAGTAAAGTAAGGGATTACTATTGCAAAAACGGTAATTAGATTACCGTTACTTTCCCGTAGTAACGCTGCGTTATTGCGTTACTAAAACCGTGATTTTTTGCGAGAATGTCTCATGACAGTGACGTAAGCGAGTGCGCCGTTAGTGACAACAGCTGTGTGCAGATCAACAATGGATCACATATCGATTGTGGGAGAGAGTATGAGCGTGCAGCGTTTAAAGCGTGGAAGTACTGACCTTACTTTGAGTTTGATTCCATAAAAAGTGACAAAAACATTAACGTCCATCGTGCGTGGGAAGAAAACTTCTTTTTACAGCGAAAAAAACCCTAAACTTCCAAGCAAGCACCGAGTGCGCAACGACGTAATGGGAAACTCACAGAGAAAAGGATTCTTCAACTGAGCGCCGCAGCACACCTGCACCAGGGTAAACCTCCGCCTACCGCACTCCTGCTTTACAGGTGAAAATAGAGCAACAGGACCGCTGAGTCTTTGACTTTATTTATTTTCTGCTGTGTTTTACTTGCATCTGTTTGAAAGACTGAGTGTAAACACAAAAAATATTTTATTTTATGTGCTGGGAATGTGTAGAAAATAGGTTTAAATGTTAAACTAATTTATTCAAGTCAGAGAATGTTGCATATAATTAAATGTTTTGCTTGATGCATAAAGTTAAAAGATTAAAACTAATAAAACAAGTTTTAAAAAGAGACTTTTCCATTTGATTACATTTTGTATGATGGATTATGCAGAAAAAGTAGAATTGGGCTTAAAGATCTATCGCTTTATCACCTCTTCAGGTTGTAAATCGTGTTTTTAAAAAGTAACTAAGTAACTAAGTAATTAATTACTTTTGAAAATAAGTAATCAGTAAAGTAACGGGATTACTTTTTTGGGGAAGTAATCAGTAATTAGTTACTGATTACTTTTTTCAAGTAACTTGACCAACACTGTTTGTCACACCCGACCATTTCATGCAGTACACCGTGATGGCGTTTGGCATGAAAAACGCTCCGGCCACATTTCAGCGTTTAATGCAGCTGGTGTTGGGGGATGTGCCTCAGTGTAATGTGTACTTGGATGATGTAGCGATATACACAGACACGTGGGAAGAGCGTTCCAGCGGTTGGCCAAAGCCTCGTTAACTCTAAATCTCGCTAAGTGCGAGTTTGCCAAAGCGGCAGTCACCTACCTGGGAAAGCAGGTGGGTTTCGGGCAGGTTCGCCCGGTAGAGGCAAAAGTCGAGGCTGTCCTCAGCTACCCGGCCCCAGCCACTAGGCGGGAGTTAAAGCGGTTCCTGGGCATGACTGGATACTATCGCTGTTTTTGCAAGAACTTTGCGGTAGTTGTGGCCCCTTTGACAAAGCTATGTAGCCCCAAAATCCCTTTTGAGTGGTCAGGGGAATGCCAGCATGCATTTGAGTCTGCAAAATCCCTCCTTTGCAGCACCCCAGTACTGGCTGCCCCCAACTTCTCTCAGCCTTTCAGTGCTGTTGCAGGACGACGCAGAGGGTATGTGTCACCCAGTCTTGCAGCACTTCACTGTGTATGTGGGCTCTAGCTCCTTTCCAGTAATGGTGTATACAGATCACAATCCCCTTACTTTCCTCCAACGCATGTACAACCACAACCAGCGACTAATGCGCTTGGCATTGCTGGTGCAGGATTATGATCTGGTTATCCAACACAAGAAAGGGACTGAAAATCTGGTGGCTGATGCCCTCTCGCGCAGCACATAATGATGCGTTTGTTCTGTCTTTTGTATAGTGTGAATGTAAGGGGGGGGGGGGGGGGGTGTTACATCCTGTGAGGCTGTGGGAGTGTGTGGGCGTGGTGTTGTCCTCTCCCTCTCCTCCTCCTTCTTTATTGCCCCTCCCCTGTCTCTCTCTGCCCCTGCCTTCTCCTTTTAGGACACACCTGCTGCTCATCTGCCCTCGTTTACCACCAATTACCCTCAGAGGTGATATAAGCTTGAGAAGAGCAGTGTGGATGTGGGAGAGGCTTCTGGTGGATTTCCTCTGTGCTGGTCAGTGTGTGAGTCTGGTCTAGGTGTGGAAAAGGCCTGCTGTGTGTGACTAGCCCCACCGTGCGTGGCTCTTTGTGAGTAGTTCTTAACTGAGCGGTGGTTTCCCTTAAGTAACGGCGGCCTCCATTATTTTGTTTGGCCTGCCTGGTTATTGTTAATAGCAGAGTTGCTGTCTTTTTCTGTTGAAGCCTTATAGTTGTTTTCTTTCTATCTCTATAGTTGTTTTCACTATCTCTTTGGGTTGACCTGTCTGATTTATCATTAAAGCAGCGGCGCTGTCTCTTTTTGTTGTTACTATTTATATGATTGAGTTAATTGATTATAATAAAGATTTATTTTGTTAAATACCTCTGCCTGGCGTTCTTTTCATTTTAACCCGGATCCAACTGTTACTGTCCCCCACCCTCTTTGCCTAGCTTTTATGTGGGGACGTAACAAGCGGTCAAAGTCTGGCTGTACTTCACAGCAAAAGATGCAGACTCAGCAGCAACAAGTGCTTTAAGCTGATACTGTGATACTGTCAAAGGAGGTAACACCTCGAATCTGATGAAACACCTGGCGACGTATAGCATTTTGTTAAAAGCCAAGAAATGCGCCGTATTTGATAGCTTGCTGCAAGACCTCACATCGTGCACATCTACTGCGGGTGTGGTGCCTGTTATCGGACCCGGAGCAACGTCCCCCAAGAACCCGAAGAAGAGAGTCCTGGCCCCTAGCCCTGCCAGTGTAGCAGAAATGATGATGATGGCAGCAGCAGCCGTTCTTCTCTGCGTGAGGAGCTTAATGTTGTTCGTGTGTAATTTATGTTGAGTAGGCTAACCACGTTATTACATTAATGCATGTAAGGTGAACTAGCAAACATCATCATAGCTACATGCGGCTGTCTTCTTGTTTGATGGCAGATACTCCCTTCACCCTGGCCAAAAAGGCTAAAATGACCAAAGAAAAAGTGGAAAACAATTAAACATGAGAGGTTTAGGACAAAGTTTGTGTTTTTTCCATTGTTTAAGCACTGCTTCCAGCCAAGAGTGATACCATATATGCCCCATAGCTGCAGAAAAGGCTAACATTGTTATATTTTTACAAAAAAACAGCTAAACACGAGAGGTTTTTGAACCAATTTTGTGTTCTCCATTCTTTAAGCACCGGTTCGAGCACCGTTTAAGCACCGGCCGTTTCAAAAGTACCGGTTTGGCACCGGTATCGGATAAAACCTAAACGATACCCATCCCCACTCTCCACTGCTGTGTAATCAATTATTGTAAATGTAAATGTTATCAGGAAATGATCAGACAGGAGAGGGTTTTCAGGAAACACTGTTAAATGTTCAGTTTCTATGCCATATGTTAAAACAAGATCTAGAGTGTGATTAAAGTGGTGGGTGGGTTCTTTTACATTTTGACAGAAGTCAATTGAGTCTAATAACAGATTAAATGCCATGTTGAGGCTGTCATTTTTAGCATCTACATGGATGTTAAAATCACCCACAATAATCATTTTATCTGAGCTCAGAACTAAATCTGATAAAAAGTCTGAGAAATCAGGTGTTGATTCATTTAAACTAACATAATCATCCTGCTGCGTAGAGTAAATCGATTTGTTGATCAATTATTAAGTCATGTACTAACAGAGACTTGGAGCAGAGAGACCTAATATTTAATAATCCACATTTCACTGTTTTACTCTTTGGTTCAGATGTGGATACTGTATTGTTCTTTCTTTGTAATTGTTTATGTTTAAGTTGTTTGTTGCTGTTTTTAGTTTGTTTTTGTCTTTTTGGAAGCTGACACGATCTCTATGGAGATGGGTTTTTGGGGGGGTAGCAGGAGGAGAGAAGCTCCTTTGATCAGCTCCATCACCTAGTGGGGGTGGGGGGTCATAGTTTGGTCCCACCTTCGCTGTTGTGATTGGTGTGGGGGTAGGGACAGGCTTGGGGCATCGGGGGATTCCCCAGGAGCGTCTTCCTTGGGGGGCTCAACCCGGGGTTGCGGTCATGGCCTGTTAAGGGCTTTGTTGGCTCTTAGGTGATGGTTTTCTCGTGGCTGCGTGCAGCGGGGCTAGGGGAGGGTCTGTGCTGATGTCACACAGTGGAAAATTGTGTTTTTATATTTTGTTTTGGATCAGGCTATGTGTTGGTACATAGTGTCGATTTTATTTGCATGATTTTATTGTAATAGTGATATTGCATGTTTGTTTACTGATATTCCTATTGCATGATTTTATCCCCATATTTATAGTGTGTGTTTAGTGTTGATTGTACAGTACTCTTTTTTTTTTATTCCACTGTGGACTAAACAGACAATTGTAGGCAGGTGTGGGCGTGAGGTGGGGGCGTTCCCCAAGGTGGCCTTTCAGCCGTCAGGTTGACCTGTTAAAGGGGCGAGTGAGCGCAGAGACAAGAAAAGCGACACACGAAAGGTGAGCAGGAGAAAAAGGAACGCGTGCAAGCCCGCACGTGTGTGTGGAAGGAACTGTGGGTGTGCCGCGAGTCGTTCGGCGATCCAGTCCCAACGGCAGGAACGGCAACAGTGGGTGGCGATGGCCGCAATTCACAACAGGGCAGGGATGCCCCTCTGCCTGCATCTGACGGTGAGACAGGTGTGGAGTGGGGCGGGACTGTGCGGCGACGCGCTGTCAGGAGGAGACAGGTCTGCGATAGGAGCCTCCTCCCTGGTCTGCTGCTGGCGAGTTTTACCATACCAGAAGAGAAGTTCCTCTCCTGTCTCTTTCAGATAAGGACCATTCGCCCATGTGTGGCTAGACTGTGGGATTATGGGACTGTGGGGGGGTAATTTTAGCATATGGAAAACATTTTTTAGCCTTGTTTTAATAGTGTATAGTTATTTCTGCCGGCAGGGTTTGTTTTTTTTTGTTTTTTTTTCCGCCTGTCCCATTTGGTTCTTTAGCCGTCAGAATTGTTGTCTGAAGACCAACAAGGATACCCAATGGATTTACTTTGCCAAATGGATCATCGTGGCATTGCCGTATTGGTCCATTTGGTCGATCTTTGTTTTTATTATTTATTATATTTTATTTTCAGATGTTACAGACGGGACAGACATGAGTGAGGGATAGGAAAGGGAGAAAGAAAGAGGAAGGAAAGGAAAAACAGAAGGGGAGAGGGACAGTGAGAAAGGGGGGGAGAAAAAAAATAAAAATCTCCTGGATCACCTGTTGAGAGAAGAATAGAAAACAAGCAAAAAAAAAACAAAAAAAACAAAGCAACATACTAAACACAACACCATCGCATTAATCTAGCTAAGTGTAAACAGCAGTAAATACTAAATATTCAATGTTGTTGTGCAGCACGCAGGACAGATGTGCTTCGAAGTAGCAGCCAAGAAGGGTGTAATTTAAGTCTACGAGCAGTGAACACCTGTGTGCATACCTGTGTGGATCAGCGCGCTTGTATTCCAAAGGTTTCTCCATGTAACGATCTGCTAGAGGGTGTGGGGGGGCCACAGCCCCGTCCTCCAGGGTATGAAGCAGGTGTGGAGGAGATCAAAACTCCAGACATCCAGAGGCCCCCAGAACACAAGAGACCATGGAAGACCAACAGAGGGGCAGCCGCGCCACTGTCCCAGAAAGAGCTGAGGAGAGTCCCAGATGAGGGTTCACTCAGCAGCCGCGGAGCAGAAGCCAGGGGGAGTTGCAGTGACGCGCCCGTGAGCTCCGCCGGCAGCCAGCTGCGCCTGAGTGACCGAGCCCCAGGCCGAGAGGCCGGGGGCACCCCACCTCCGAAGTGGCCCGAGCGAGCCCCAGGTTCCAGGCCCCGATAAGCGGCCGCCAAGGAGTGAGCCGGTGTGTACCTGGACGCCCACCCCCAGACACAAAGAACCACCAACGCACCGATGTCTGAGGGAGTCCGCCACTGGCAGGGGAAGTGGTGGTGGGTGGAGATAGGCCTCCAAACCTTGGAGGGCCTGAGGTGTCCCCAGAGAGGTGGCGTCTGATACCCAACCTGACATATAGACACAGACATACAGGCACACACAGACACAAACATCCATTCCCACCCTCATGCTCTCATATGCACTCACTCCACACTCAACCAACGTGGAGACAGACATAAAGAGACGCTGTACACACGATCACACTCCCCAAGCGTACTCTACAAACCGGGTCTAGGTGCCCCCGCCCCTGGAGGGGGGAACTGCACCCAGACCCAGGTGGTGTTACCCTTTTCCCTGCGGTGGGGAGAGGCAGACCACCCCGACTCCGTAGCAGCAGGGAGGCCCCACACTCCAGACCACAGTCGGACGGCCAACTCCTCCTCCTAGCCCCCCCGCTCCAGCAGGCCGCAGAGAATGGGGGTGGGAGAAGACTCCAAACCTCCCTCCACCCGCTCATTGTAGTGTTGATGCATGTGTGTTCTAAGGTGCAATTACTTAATTGCCGGCAGGGTTTTTAGCGGGTTGCAAACACTGTTTTTATTGTATACGGGGAATTTTAACTGGTATTTGTGATTCTGGCTGTGTTTTTTTTTTTTATGGAAATAAATGGTGTGTTCGAAGCCAGCTTAGTTTCTGTGCCCTGAGCGCTGACCCGCTCACTCCCCTTCCTCTTGTATGTGAACGGACTTGGAGGTGAAGATTTAGGTCCACCAGTCTTAGTGGCTACACTGACAGACGTGGGTTACTGACCTGGAAGCCTGGCTGCCCCTGGGTGGGTCGGGGGCAGGCGGGGGGTTCTGGGGGTGCTCTGTCTCCGGGCTGGGGCCCTGCCGGGCCTTGGGGGCTTGGGTCCTGGTTGGTGTGTCGCCGGGGTTGTGGGCGGGTGGGTGTATGGGGGCTCAGCCCTGGCGCAGGGTGCCGCCGGTGCATCGAGCCACCTGGGGGGCTCTTCAACTGGTGGGGCAGGCTGTTACATCTTGCAGGAGGTCTCCTCTCTCCAGGAATTGACTCTGCAGGTGGGGAGAGATATAGTAGAGGTGGAGGAAGAATTCCCCCCACCATTCCACCTGCCAGTGGCAGACGCCCTCAGACATCGGTGTGTTGGTGGTTCTTTGTGTCCGGGGATGGGCGTCCAGGTACCCACCCACTCACTCCTGGTGGCTGCTTGTCGGGGCCTGGAGCCTGGGGCTCGCTTGGGCTCCTTCGGGGGTGGGGTGCCCTCGGCCTCTCGGCCTGGGGTTTGGTCACTCTGGCACAGCTGGCTGCTGGCGAAGCTCACGGGCGCGTCACTGCAACCCCCCCCGGCTGCTGAGTGAGCCCTCATCTGGGACTCTCCTCAGCTCTTTCTGGGACAGTGGCGCGGCTGCCCCTCTGTTAGTCTTCCTTGGTCTCTTGTGTTCTGGGGGCCTCTGGATGTCTGGAGCCTGGATCTCCTCCATACCTGCTTCATGCCCTGGAGGACGGGGCTGTGGCCCCCCCACACCCTCTAGCAGATCATTACATGAAGGAACCTTTTAAATACAAGCGCGTCCATGCTCACAGGTGTACACACGGGTGATCACACACACAAACTACACCCTTTTTGGCTCCTACCTCAAAGCACACTGTGTGCTGTCAATCTTACATGCTGCACAATAATGTTTAATATTTAGTATTTACTGTCATATTCCCATAGATCACCGCGATGATGTTGTTTATTATATTGCTGTCTTTTTCTTTGCTTGTTTTCTCTTTTGTCTTTCTCAACAGGTGATCCAGGTGATTGATAGATGTATCTTTTGTCTGTTTGTTTTGTTGGTGTTTGCCCTTTATCACCGTCCCTCTTCCCCGCTCTTTTTCTTTTCCTCTTTCTTTCTCTCTTTTCATTTCCCCCAGTCAAGTCTGTCCCTTGTTCAGCAAATGAAAATAAAATAAACAATAAAAGGTGAATCAAATAGACCAATACGGCAAGGCTGGGATGGTCCATTTGGTAAAGTAAATCTGTTGGGCATCTTTCTTTGCCTTTAGGCAATAATTCTGATGGCAAAAGAACCAAATGGGACAGGCAGAAAAAAGAAAAGAAAAGAAAAAGAAAAGAAGATGAAACGTGGCTGGGTCTTTCAGCCCAAACACACCACGAGGGCAACAAAGGTGTGGCTTCGTAAGAAGCATTTTAAGGTCGTGGAGTGGCCTAGCCAGTCTCCAGATCTCAACCCCTTAGTAAATCTTAGGAGGGAGTTGAAAGTCCGTGTTGCCCAGTGACAGCCCCGAAACATCACTGCTCTAGAGGAGATCTGCATGGAGGAATGGGCCAAAATACCAGCAACAGTGTGTGAAAACCTCGTGAAGATTTTCAGAAAATGTTTGACTTCTGTTATTGCCACCAAAGGGTTTTTAACAAAGTATTGAGATGAACATTTGTTATTGACCAAAATTTCTAACATAATTTGCAAATAAATTGTTTAAAAATCAAACAATGTGATTTTCTGGATTTTGTTTTTAGGTATACCTATGGGTAAAATTACAGGCCTCCTTCATCTTGTTAGTGGGAGAACTTGCACAATTGGTGGCTGAATAAATACTTTTTGGCCCACTGTAAGCATGTGAGAGTTTTTGGGGGCAAAAAAGTGTGAAACTTAAATTACACTTGTTTGTAAATTAACCACTCCATGTTGTGTAGCTTTCTGGATTTTATGTTTATTGGACTACATGTTTATTTATTATACACGTCATGCAGTATATAACATCAAAATTCACATCTTTAATGTAACTGAAATGTTTAATTATGTGGGCTACGGAAAATAATGAAGTTACAGAATATATAAAACGTGTATACTTATTGCATTTGAATCATTTTAACCATATGTAACACCTGCATATGTGTTTTTCTTAATTTTTTTAGAAAAGGCTTTCATTTTGACAGCCCACTTGATTTCCATCCCACCCTAAGAAAATTTCTCTAGATCCGCACCTGGATCCTCCTTGCATACGGAGCACCAGCTGGGCTCTCCAAGTCACGGACAAACAGTGTCCTCTCATTCTTGGAGATGAATGAGGAATAATCTGGCTATGGCATTTAGCCACAGGGGGCGCTAGTTGACTCGACTGAATTTCAATGCACACAAAGTAAATTGCATACTCTAGTTGTGGGGCGAAAAAGCTGAAATCGGAGTAATAAAAAGCGAGGAACGATAACGAAGACGAGATTCTCCAGATCGCTGACTTGTCCTGTAAACAGCGTCGGTGTGGTGACGTAAATTTGTTTTGCCATTTTCGCGGTCGTCTCGTGCAGGTAAACTTTTAGACAGTTTTTAAGATTTTATTGGTCAAGAATAACAAGACTGACGGGTTTAAATCAACCTCACAAATGTCACAGTTGAAATGTTCAGTGTTTATTTGCTGCTTTACCAGTTACGGTAAAAAAACAGAAAAGCATGATTGCAGCGCAAGCTCGTACTTGTCAAACGTTAAGCTTGTTGAATACTTTCACTTTTCTTGCGGAGAAGCTTAGTGGCGAACACTCAAGGTGAGTAACTCAACATAACATTAAAATATAAAAACAAAGGGAGAAACATGCTGATAGCGGATAAACCGATCATTGAACCACACAAGCTTCTTTATTGACCTCACTAACTGAAAATCCATCACTGATTGTACAGCTCGAGTCTGCTCAGATTAAATCGAAAGTTTCTTATTTGTCACAGTAACGACTCTGACTGAGCTGAAACTCACTTCTGCTCTACTCAAACTGTCATATCACGTAAACTGACGCGACTTCAGATACATGGGTGAAATTAAAAAGTATTTTTACTTCAAAAAGTGTTTAAAAGGAAACAAGGACATCACTTCTCAAACAGACGCGATGTCTGCGGTTTAATGTGCGATCTAATGTTCATTTCGTGTTTAAATTGAGTAAATTTAAGGTGACACTGTGACACTGACAGCATTTTGAAGGATCAGATCTGAAATTGTAAAGTTTGAGTAAAAAGATTGATTTCCGCCATTTCAGATTCGGGTTTGGCAAAACAGGAAGAAGAGCTTACATAACACAAAGCTGCTGGTAAATTTACCCTTTCAACAAGAGATACTCAGTAAAGATCTACCTAGCTGCGTATAGCTATAGAATTCAGAAATTATTTATTAGGTCTTTTGTTTCAGAGATTTATTTAGGCCTATTCATTTGTACGAAAAAGCGTCTGTTCCTGTTTGTAGTCGGTGACCACACCCGATTTGGCGTTAGCAGAGTGCAGAGAAGACATTTCAAAAGTAAGGGGGGGGGGGGGGGGGTGGAGCAGCAGGCAGTTGTAACACTCAGTTACTCAAAGCAAACAGAAGGTAGATGGCTATACTTACTCTGTCCATGTTAATGTCAGTTTGCATGGATTTATAATGAATTATATTATACAGATAACTTCTAGCACTGTCAAAAATGTATATAAATATGGTCTTGGCATAATTTTACTGCATTATTCTGTACAGATCTGTTATATCTGTATATCTGTTAGCTGTATATATGTTAACGCTGCTCAACATTGATTGTTTATATTAAGATAAATTAGGTTAGAAACTGTTTTTGAATAATATAGTTAAAGTGCATATAGAATCTATTTACAGCTCTTCACTTACAGCAGATCATCTCTATCTCATCCCGCTGCCAGAATCCTCCTTCTGTCACACCAACCCTTTGTCCTCCTTCACTCACTGCTCCTTTGTAGTCTTCCTCTACTTTTCTTGCCTGGCAGCTCCATCTTTGGTGTCCTTTGTCCAGTATATCCACTATCCCCGCTTTGCATGTCAAAACTATCTCAACTTTGTCCAATAATATAACTTACAAAATCCTTAAACCTATGTGTATGTATGTATGTATGTATGTATGTATGTGTATATGTATATATATATATATATATATATATATATATATATATATATATATATATATATATATATATATATATATATATATATATACATACATACATAAGAGTTGGCAACTAGTTTAGTGGTAACAACATCTGGAAAGTATTTACAACAGTTCAATTGTCCCATATTTTGTCATGTTACAGTCTTATTCCAAATTTATTAAATTTGTTTTTCACCTAATAATTCTGCACACAATACCCCAAATGGGGAAAAAAAGTTTACTTTAAATTCTTGCAGATTTATTTTTAAAAAGAAACATCCACAGCCTGTGCAGTGACACTCAAAATAGAGCTCGGGCGCATCCTGTTCCCACTGATCTAGTGTCAGATGTTTCTACAATTTGACTGACATCCACCTGTGCCAAATTACGATGATTTTACATCACTGTGTAGGTTTTCAGGGGCCTATTTCTCCCTGCCACTTTCCCTGCCATGGGCTGATGCCCCCACCTGCTGGTGGTTCTTGGTGATTCTTGCGGTCCAGGGCTGGGTGCTAGGGTGTGTACTGGCTCACTCCTGGGCCTTCTTTGCTGTGTTTTCTCTGCTGTGTTGTTGTTGTTTTTCCAGCAGGTGTTGAAGCAGATTCTCAGTGTTTTGTTTTTTTTCTCTCTCTCCCTCTCCTTCTGTTAACTTTCTCTCTAACTTCTGTCTTTCTTTTTCTTTTCTGCCCCCCATCTTGTCCTTTGTGACTTCGAGTTATTAAAGTTCTAATAAAATATGCCCATTAAGTGGATCATTATAGCAAATGCCATAAAACAAACACATGCACACATCTGAATTCCAGAAAAGTGATGTTATTTAAACCTAAACAAAACAAAAACTAAAAGACTTTAAAATTAGATAAGCCAATATTTTTTTCACAACAAATTAAACATGAATCTTGCTATAGATGGGGCAAGAGCATGTTCACCGTGGTGTAGCTCCTCCTCTTCTTTTCAAAACAGTTTGAAAACATCTGGCCTTCGAGGTTACGAGTTTCTGAAGTTTTGGTGTTGGAATTTGGTCCTATTCTGGTCTAGCATAGGTTTCCAGCTACTGAAAAGATTGTGGTTGCCTTTGGCATATTTTTTTCATTTAATGATGCACCAAATGCTCTCTATAGGTGAAAGATCTGGACTGTGGGCAGAACAATTTAGCACCCAGACTCTTCTCCAGCAAAGCCATGCCTTTGTATTATTCTGCTGAAATTCACAATGCCTTCCCTGCAATAGACATCATCTGTAGGGGAGCTCATGTTGCCACAAAACCTCTCCCTCCGGCGGAGAGTCGTGGAGGTAACAGCCTAAGCAGAGAAGCCCAGACCTCCCTCTCCCCGAACACCACCTCCTTAGCTTACCCAGTGGAACAACAAGGTGTTCCCAGCCAAGAGATTTAATCTCTCCATCATGTCCTGGGTCTGCCCTGATGACTCGTCCTGGTGGGACATGCCCAGAACACCTCGCCCAGGGGGCATCCTTGTCAGATGCCCGAACCACCTCAGCTGGCTCCTTTCGATGTGGAGCAGCAGCTGCTCTACTCTGAGCCCCTCCCGGATGTCTGAACTTCTCACCCTATCTCTAAGGGAGAGGCCAGCCACCCTTTGGAGGAAGCCCTTTCCCGCAGCTTGTATCTGTGATCTCGTTCTTTCGGTCACTACCCACAGCTCGTGGCCATAGGTGAGGGTAGGGACGTAGATCGACCGGTAAATAGAGAGCTTCGCTTTTACACTCAGCTCCCTCTTCACCACAACAGACCGGTGCAGCGTCCGCATTACTGCAGCCACTGCACCAATCCATCTCCGGCTCCCTTCTCCCATCACTCGTGAATAAGACCCCGAGATACTTAAACTCCTCCACATGGGGCAGGAACTCATCCCTGACCCAACAAACTTCTTATATTTTACTTTTTTTTTTTTTGTACTCATGTTTTTAATCACAACCTGACTATTGTACTGCCCTTTAGGTTGGTATAAATCAGGTCCCCCTTTCACGTCTTCGTTGTTGTTGTTTTTATTATCATTAATCTTCTGGTTTTACCAACATTGCTGTGAACTGTGTTTAAGTCACTGGTACCGAAAAATTATAGTAAAGAGCCCCACCTAGTGGTGAAGCCTGAAAACTGACTGCCTGTGCCACAGTGAGGCCAGCGTCATGAAAGTAAAATGTTCATGATTTTTGATCAGTGGTCATGAGAATTTGCATAATTAAGATTAAGGAACTGACCTCCCAGCCCATTGTTCCTTCAGTGGGCTGGTTTCAGTCATTATGCAAATGTACTGTTTATAAGATTGAAACCTGCAGTCAGCTGAGACTGAAGAAGTTACTTGGATGAGTCACAAAACGTTTCTCCCACTGAAAATGTCCAGATGAACAGAATCGACTTTGGAGATGTTCATGACGTATTCTAAATCCCATAAAAACATAAAGAAAATGACATTTTGAAAGCGTTGTAGAACAAACAATGAAAGACAGCAGCCTGTTTTATTTCTGTCTCTGGTTTTATGAGATCATAGAAGATATTTTGGTTTTTATGTTTCTGTTACGGCCTGAGCTGTATGGAGCGGACTGGACCCAAAATCTCATTTCTGCTGCTTGTGTCCGCGACCTTTCTTTGATTTTTACCCACAGCTCATGACCACAGGTGAGGGTAGGGACGTAGATCAGCCGGTAGGTAAACCGAGAGCTTTGCTCTCTTTTTACCACAATGGAGCAGTGCAGTATTTGCATCACTGCAGCTGCAGCACCAGTCAGTGTGTCGATCTCCCGCTCCCTCCTCCCATCACTTGTGAACAAGACCCTAAAATACTTAAACTCCTCCACCTCCTCCTCACCCGATGAAGCTAACAGAAACACATCATCTGACTAGAGACGAGATTCTGAAACCACCAAATTAGAGGCCTTCGAGGCTACGCTTAGAAATTCTGTTCATAGGAACTATACAGAGAATCTGTGACAAATTCCAGCCCTGCAGAGTCCGACATCCATTGCGAACAAGTTCGAATTATTGCTGGCTTTGTGGGCCAAGGACTTGCAACTGTCCTACAAGGATTGAATGGCCCGTAGCAGTGGGCCAGACACCCCAAACTCCCGGAGCACGCTGCACAGGACACTCTGTACTTGTTTTCAGGAAAAAAAAATATATACTCAAGTAGAGTACAAATACCTGAAAATTCTACTTAAGTACAGCAACAAAGCATTTGGTGCTTCCCACATTTGATTATAGCACCTAAACTCTGGAACAGCCTTCCTCAGATTGGCCAAATCTTTGTTTGTTAAAATAACTATAGAAAAGTAATTTTTATTTTTATTTTATTTTATTTTTGTGTCCCGTTTGGATCTTTAGCCATCAGAATTGTTGTCTTAAGGCCAAGAAAGATGTCAAGCGGATTTATTTTACCAAGTGGATCATCCTGGCCTTGCCATATTGGTCCATTTGATTGACCTTTATTATAATTATGAATTTATTTTATTTTCAGTTGCTACAAACGGGACAGACATGACTGGGGGATAGGACAGGGAGAAAGAATGAAAGAAAGAGAGGGAGAGAAAGAAAACCAAAGGGGAGAAGAGACGGTGAGAAAGGGGGGAAGAAAGAAAGAAAAAAAGAAAAGTAATTTTAAAAAATTAGTTTGCTATAATCTCTCTCCCATTATTTTTGGCTGTAAATTTTCATCTAATGAGTGCGTATTAGAATGAATGTAAGACTGTTTGTATGTGTCTGTGTGCTGGAAATTTTTTAGTTGCAGTAATCCAAACTGAAGCTTTGCAACTGTGTTTAAATAATCTGTCAAACGGTAGTTCAAGTTCAAGGTCAAATTTTATTCGCCACATGCAGTGGCAGGTTGCCCTGCAGTGGAATGGACCCGCCCCCCGACCATACACACACAACACAGACATCACATGGGGATACAAGTCAGAGAACGGTTACATTAGAAAAACACTGAAATGTACACTACAATGGGAAAGTACAAGAGGAAAAAAAGAGACCTCTACTCATGCTGGGCTATAGGAGGACAGCATGAGGACAGGAAACGAAAAAACTCCTCTGCACAGAAAAGCACATAAATGTCCACAGTACAACAATATGGAGCATGTGACCAGCAACAGGGTTGGGTAAAGGGTGAGGAGTAATCCCAGGCAACACAGCAGCCATCCTGCCACTGCGCCGACTCTCCAGCGTGGGTCCAGACCCGCCTCGTGTTCCCCAAGAGGAGTCAAGCATCGAAGGCGTTGGAAGGGGAGGGGGGAGAGTGAGTGCTTATCAGTGTAAGTGTATGTGTGTGCATGTCCAGAGTTCAGCTGAGACAGTGTCCTTCGCCCTATCAGGCTAAGTAAACAGTCTACCAGCCAACCCAGGTGGCCTTGCATAGAATAGCAAGAACAGTCTAAACAAAGTCGTTATCAGGGAGTTTTTGTTCGGCTCCAGCCTTGAGCCCACAGGGATAGCCGCATTATGGTGGTGGTTTTCCTTTTGTGTGAACAACTCATGAGAATTTCAAAGTTGTACTTTAACACTCCGACACTGGTCTCTCAATCTCCGGTTGGAGAGCCGCGAGCTTCTCCATGATGTTATCAAACTTGTGCTCCGTGGTGTTGTCATTCTTGTGCTCAGAGAGCAGATTCTGAGACCTCACGACTGCAGTGAGCTGTTCCACGATGTGATCCAACTTTCGCTCAGAGGTGTTATTCTGAGTATTCACTGCAGCCGTAAGCTTCTCCAAGATCTTAACCATGCTGCACTCAGTGAGCCCATTCTGAGAAGTCGCGCCTCGTCCCATCGTTCCAATCCCAGCGGGCAGCTTTGGGGGGGTTTGAACAACAGCTTAATTCTCCGATAAGCCAGGGCCAAGCCAGCTCCGATCAGCAAGAACCCTGTTATCATGGTTCCGAAAAGGTAGATATCTTCAGCGTCCTCGATCGACAGTCCCGCCAGGCACACGACCCTCCAGTTATGCCACCCGTCCATCGTGTATCCGGCAGGGAAAGTCCTTCCAGGGCACTCGGGCTCTCCCGACCCGGGGCTTCTCATTGAGAAGAGCGTGTCAATTGCATTCAGAAACCAGTTGATAAAATCCATAATTCTCTTTTAGGTTTTAGAGAACAGACTGTGAGAGAGTGTTCAGGGAGAAGTAATACAACTTTTGTGGTAACTCACTTTTGTGTTGTTTTGCTTTGACAAAAAAATGTAATTTCTATAAACCTGACTGATGATGTCTTTGTCTCACCTAAATCTGCATTCTTCATCTAGGTGTTAGAAGCAGCTGTTATTCAGTTGAATTACTCTGATGTGACAGTTGATATTATGGAAACTGCAACACCTGGTGAGTTAAAGGAGGCCGTAATCATGTAGATCTTTTTTTTTTTTTTTTTTTTGCTCATTCTGGTGGTGAATAGATTAGAATAGCCTTTCATTGCAAATTGCAAATTGTGCTCCACACAACCTGTGTATGGAATTAAAATTTTAAATAGGACAGCAAGAGGAAATAACAGATGATATACAAACTACAGGAGGAAGGCATACATAGAGGACACGTTGCTTGTAAAGTCCTTTGCAATGTAATGCACTGCATTCATTGTGTAAATAAAATCACACTTGCAATACTTACTGGCCTACAAAGGCAATCATAAATCATTTTTTAAAGTGTCATTTCTCTTTTTGTTCATTTCAGCTTTTTGAAGCTGAATCGTAATCTGCATTCCCTGTTGTGTCAAACACATTTGTTTATGTTGGGTTTTTTGTTTTTTATTTTTCACATTGAGTATATATTAATAATAATAATAATGGATTGCATTTATATAGATCTTTTCTAGACCCTCAAAGCGCTGTACAATGCCACTATTCAGTCACTCTCACATTCACACACTGGTGGAGGCAGCTACAGTTGTAGCCACAGCTGCCCTGGGGCAGACTGACAGAAGCCAGGCTGCCATATCGCGCCATCGGCCCTTCTGGCCAACACCAGTAGACGGTAGGGTAAAGTGTCTTGCCCAAGGACACAACGACCAGGACAGAGAGAGCAGGGGGATGGAACGATGAGCTTCCCAATCTCCTGAGCCCATTGTGTAGCAATGTGAGAGTTGACCAGCAGAGATAAGAAAGGAGATGGAAAAGTGATTTAAAATACAGGATGAGCACAATTGGTCTTAAACTGTTGCATCTGTAATAAAATAAAGTCAAAAAGAGAAAAGACAAACATAGATTGTTGCTGTGCGTATGTGTGTCATGAAACATACTTGATAAAGACTAAAAAGCTGCAACAACACCCCTGGGAGACGGAGGCGGTCGCACTTTTCTTCCTCTCCCTTATCTTTCCTGCTTGGCTTCTCATGTCTTTTGTATAGTCTCGCTTATCTCTAACCCTCAAAGAGTTTCTCTGAAACCTAAAGAATTATGGAATTGATCAACTGGTCCCGTAACAGAATTGACACCCTGCTGGGCTTGGGAGAGCCCGATTGTCCTGTGGAGACATTTGCTGCCGGATACTCGATGGTCTGTTGCGTCGTGTGTCTGGCGACACTTTCGATGGAGGACATTGGAGGACATCTACCAATTCGGAACCACGATAACAGAGTTCTGGCTGACTGGAGTTGGCTCGGTCCTGGCTTATTGAAGTACAAGAAGCAGCTACAGCTGTTCAAAATCCCACAAGGCTGGCCGACATGATAGACCATGGGCAGGGCTGTGAGTACTCAGACTGTGTTTTGAACGCAATATGGAATTAGGGAAGAACAATGGGAATTGAGAGAATTGGCGACCAGTGACAGACATTAGACAAACTGTAAAAATTGGATGCAGTTGTTCGCACTAAACGCAAACATTCACCATCTTCAATCATGCGGCTATCCCAAAGGCGCCAGCTGAAGGCTGCCAAGGTCGAAGCTGACTGGAACAACAAACATTCTCCATGATAACAGGATTGTTGTCGAACTCTTTGTTCCTCCTTCAAGGCCATCCGTGTTGATCGAAGATTGTTGACTTTTGCTTAACCGGGTGACGGGACACTATCTCTCGGTTGACACGAAACACATATGCATGTACACTCACACAGGCCTACACTCACCCCCCCCCCCCCCCCCCCCAAACGCCTTCGATGCTCATGTCTTCTGTGTTGTGAGATGTGATGATTCATGTTTTTTTTTCTGTTCTCAAACTGATCTCCCTGTTGGAGCTCAGTCTGGGGGGAGTTATTTTTTCCTCATGTTGTGTATTTTACATTGTTATACCTCTCTGATCTGTCTTCCCCATGTGATGTTTGTGTAATGTATGTATGGTCGGAAGGGTCAGATGGCGCTGGCACGGCTGGCAGCCTTAACCCAATTTCCCTCGGGATGAATAAAGTATGATCAATCAGTCAGTCACACCTCAGCTGTTAGCCCCCCAAAGAGTACTAAAGACCTGCAGAAGGAGCTGAAATTATCAGAACTGGTTATAACAGGAAAATGTGTGTTTTAAAGGAACAAGAGAATAACTCTTTTGGTCTGTGTGACTGCTCTGTCACTCTTGCAGTCATCTGTTATTGCACATGATTTGGATGTTTGTGTTCACTTGCATGTCTGCAGGTCTCTCTTGAAAAGACATGTTAATCTCAATAAGGCTGGAAAAATAAAGGATAATGTGACTAAAATGGCGTCTGTATTTTTTTTTCAGGCAGAGATGTGCAGCCGCTGACGTGCAGTTCGAGCTTTGAATTCCTGCCACCAGACAGTAAGAACTGAGTTTAGAATGTTGAACATACTGTAGTTATGCAGCAAGAGTACTTTGCAAATTTATTACATGCTGTGTGGTCAAATGTTTGTGCATGTTGGAGGTATTTTCCTTTTTTGTTGGGATGATGGAGTCATAACTATAAAAAAAAAATCATGTGTTACACAGAACTTTTTTTTTTAAAATAATGCAGTACTTTACTTAATTACACCCAGGAGAAAGTAACTCTACACTACTCCTTACAATATTTTCATGTTTTTCCATAAAATGATCTGAAACACATCGTCCCATTATTACCATTTAACAATATAAAACTGGGGCTACAGTTCCACACACTAACACAAATCCCTATCCTAATGAGGAGCCACGTGTGGTCTTAGTATTTAGTTATGAACACAAAGCAAAGACAAAAACCAGCAGAGACACTATAAAGTGATTGTCATGGTGATTCTACTGTAGAAACATGAACAGGTAGAAATAAAGGCTCCAGCCTGACTGCTCATCAGATTGTTACCTGTTGAAAATTCAGGTTTTGCCTGTTTGGCTGTTGTCGGCATTCACTCAGCTTTAACATTACTCTGGATTCTTGGCTAGGTCAGTGTTAGCATGCTGTCTGTGCAGAATTCATTATGGCGAATGTGGCACATGGTGAGTACAGTAATGTTTTATTGTTCTGAATAAGTCAGTGTCTTCAGTAGAAATAGAAAAATCCAGTGTTATGGGCCGTCTATGTGCGGCCGGCAGTGTTGCCAACTCCTCAGTAAGGAAAATCGCTATTGGTTGTCCTAAAAGTCGCTAGAAGTCGCTAAATGACGTCATCGCCTAATTTGCATAATTGGTAATGCTAATCTAATTGTAACCTATGTTGTTGGAGAGAGAAATAACATCGTGGAAGAGACATAAAGTGAGTAAAAAACGTCCTAAATGCATTTAGAGTTTATTTAGAACTACAAATTAAATTTCTTTTAGCGATTATTGTTTTTTTTTAATGTCACAATTCCAACCCTGCTCCTTTACCCGGGCTTGGACTGGCAAAAGTGACCCGAAATAGGCGCTCTGGTGGAGGTACTTTGTGCGTGTGTTTATAAGTAGTTTTAAACCTTGTGATCCACAAAACAGCATAAGAGTAAAAGAGTAAAAGAAGAACTGACTGCGTTACAGCACCTGCTGCTTGTTGAGAGCAAAAGAGATACGCGCTTTCACGTCTTTTTTTTGGCGACTTTTTTTCTAAAAAAAGTCGCCAAGGGGTCTGAAAAGACAGAAAAGATTCTAAGTTCTCTAACACTTCTGAGTTTCGCAAACGGGCCACAGGCATACAACTGCTCTTCTCAATCAAGTCATCATCTTGCAAAACATACAATGGTGGTGCCGAACACACAGAGACAGGTGCTATGGGAGAGGCTTTTTCAGCTGCCGTGTCCTCTCTGGAAACATATCGTTTAAGCATGTTAACGTGGCAAACCCTCAGTTTTCTCTTTCATCAGGAGTTTTTACTGCATAGCTAGTGTCACTTATCTTTTTGTCCACCTCATAGGGTCCGGAAAACTGAGCATGGAGGCTAGACCCAACTAAAGGAAGCAACACCAGAACTTTTCCACCTGGAGCAAAGTGTCGGACCGCCGTCTTTTTGTCATACCGGGCTTTCATGTTGCCTTGAGTTTGTTCCAAATTTTCATGGGCCAGCTGACATGCACGGAAAAGACGCTCTCTAAAACTGCAAACATAATCTAACACATTATGTTCGGCTTGATGCGACTCAGATAACCACTTTTCTTTAAGCAGTCGCAGGGGACTGCTCACAGTGAGTCCAAAAACTAAGTCAGCCGGACTAAATCCAAGGGATTCCTGAGTGGTTTCTCTAACAGCAAAAGTGGAAGTCCCTCATCCCAGTCTTTACCTGATTCAAGGCAGTATTTGCGCAACATGGTTTTTAGGGTTTGATGAAATCGTTCCAGTGCACCCTGACTCTCTGGGTGATAAGGGCTGGACGTTTGATGTTTAATTTTTAACTCCTTCAAAACCTTGGCAAACACCTTTGACATAAAGTTTGTTCCCTGATCAGTTTGAACAACTCTGGGTAACCCAAAAGTTGAAAAGAATTTTGTGAGGGCTTTCGCAACGTTCCTTGCCTTTAATGTACGTAATGGAATTGCCTCTGGAAAACGAGTGGCAGCGCACATTACCATTAATATGTACCGGTGGCCTGATTTTGGTTTTGGCAACGGGCCCACATAGTCCAACAGAACTCTCTCAAACGGCTCACCCGGCGCTGGAATTGGGTGAAGAGGCGCTGGCTGAATTGGTTTATTTGGCTTTCCCACTACCTGGCATGTATGACATGAGCGACAATATTTCACCACATCCGATTTTAGTCCAGGCCAAAAGAAGTTACGTAGTACACGGTGATACGTCTTTTTGACCCCAAGATGTCCAGCTAAGCAGGCATCATGCGCGAGACTGAGAATCTGGAGTCTATATTCCTTTGGCACCAGAACCTGATTTACCCTATGTAAATCAGTTGAGTCAGGAGACCAAGATTGCAACAGCACACCGTTCTCAAGGAAATATTTCACTGGAGCTTTAGATCCTCTCTGTCCACAACAGAGGAAAAACAAGGCACCAGTGAATGGATCACCCTGCTGTGCTTTGATCAACATTTCTCTGGTCACGTTCAAGCTCTGATTAATGTCCTCAGGAATCATTTCAGGAACGTCACATGTTGAGATTTTTACAGAATCAATGGGTGACACGAAAGAGTCGTCTTCATCAAGCGTAGCCATAAACGACCCCGACAAATCCACAATCTCACCCATTTTACGAGCCTGCGCACGAGTAATTGCGCATGCAGCAAACCTCTCTGAAGCAGGGGAGCCTGAATCAGCAGCAAGGGCAGGAACACCAACAACTTCTGGCGGGGGAAAAACATGCCCACCAGCTAGATCATTAGCAAGAATGAAGGAAACTCCTTCGATTGGTAATCGCTGGCGCACGGCGACTTTAACGTAGCCCGACACTAACGGCGAGTGCAGGTGCACCATATGCAGAGGGGCTTTGGTGACTCTCATTAGTATGTCGGAACCACAGGATGTTTTTTCAGACAAAGGCAGCACAGACTCTAGTAAAAACGAGTGGTACGCACCCGTATATCTAAGAATCGTGACTGGCACTTTATCATTTTCTTCACCCGTCAACGAAACAAAGCCGCGTGACACAAATGGTAGAAACTGCGGATCAATGTCAGTTTTCGGGTTTTGTTCAGATTCCACGTGCACCTTTGGCGAGCAAGCGGTTTTAATCAAACCCAGTGCCCCTCGCTTCTTTTCTTTTTAATACTTGATACGCAGCAATCAAATGTCCTGAGTCGTGACAATAAAAACATTCTCAACCGTTTGATTTAGCAATGAACGCTGACATTTTTACGCACTGCTTTTGGTGAGTTTTTTCGTTCAGAGAAATTTTCCTGAAACGAATTCTGTGCACAGAACACACTTTTGTGCGTTAAAACAAACTCGTCAGCCAGGAGAGCCGCGTTAGTGAGAGACGACACCTTTTGTTCGTTTAAATAAGTCACGATGCATTCCGGCAAACACTTTTTAAACTCCTCCAGCAAAATAAGAGTTTTCAACTCTTCCACGGTTTTAACTTTACATGAAAAACATTATTTCTCAAACAACACATTCTTTTCTCGCGCAAACTCAACAGAAGTCTGGTTAGCAGTTTTATTAAGATTCCTAAATTTCTGCCGATATGCTTCAGGGACAAGTTCATATGCCTGCAACACAGTTTTCTTAAGACTTTCATAATCTAAACTCTGCTCAATACACTGTAAAAAAAGGGCAGTGAAATTGACATAAAAACCATGTAAAACCCCTACAGAAATGTATAGTAAACCCCAAAACACAACTTTCCTGTTTCGATCACAGTGAATTATTGTAAACCTTTAAACAGAATGTTCCTGTTATATTTACAACATGAATGTGTGATTATAATCAAATTTATTGGTTAAAACTACAAATACTGTGAATAAAAACAGTGAAACACCGTAATACTCATAACCAAACAATCATGTTAATTTGACATGCAAATACTGTAAAAATCACAGTTTTAGTCAGTTTTTCTTAAAAACACATGACCTATAAGTCACTTTACAACTGCATGGATGTACTGGGCCTAATTTTAACATGATTCATGAAATGATGCAAAGTCATGGATAGGACTAATAAAAATGTTTTCACAGAAGATGTCACTGTGAACCTGAGAGGTTGCCTCTCCATTTATAGGCTATATAAAAATATACAATTAAAATTGTTTACATCATGTTTTTTTCTTAAATCATTCGGGCTATTTGCAGCCTATTGTAGGGTAACCAATAAGAAATTATTTAACGACTAAGTAATGCTTCTGTCATAATGCTTGTATTCTTTATGTTTCTTTTAATTGCAATGTGATACTTAGACTAGAATACCTTTTTGGGTTAGGTCAGCAATGTCTCATTATTACAGGCTAAACAAACTTATAGTGCCTCCCATAGGATCTCTATGGTGCCTCATCTCCACAGAGCTGTAAACTACTTCAGGCCACTCACCGTTGCACTGAGCGCGCCTAATTTTGAATGTGCATCTGAAGCTCGTCTCTGATTGGATAATGACGTGAGGGCGGGAGGAGAAGAGCGCCTAGTTCACGACGGGAGAAGAAAACGTCGAACTTTCAGCAACTACGTTGTTAGGACAAATTACAAACATACGATTTCAAGTGTTTCTTGAGGATCTGTGTTTGTTCGTCAGAAAGTCTGCACGGTAAGTTCAATATCCTCGCAATGTTTTTTCGAGATAAAAGCACCAGTTGATATTCAGACCAATGCTCATAACCTAGCGCTAGCATGCTAGTTCAGCTGAAAAGCACAGGCAAACTTTTGAAATACTAAAAATGATCATCTGCGTCTTTTGTAAAAAGGTATTGGTCACATTAAGAGGCTATGTACTACATTGCAGAGTGCATAAGAATGAGCCTTGTTGTATTTTTAAATGTGTTGGCGCCAATTGCAGCCAAACATTCACCACGTACTCTGCTTTCAAGGGGCATTTTTATCGTGTGCACAATGCACCTGCACTTCAAGCTACTCCTAAAGCTCTTGTTGCAGATTTAATATGTGCGGTTTCATTATGTGCCCGCCATTTTCAAACAGTGAAAGAGCTAGTGTCTCACTTAAACGATCATATTGCAGAGGGCAGGTCTGTGTCATGTCCAGTAAGTGGTTGTAAGCATATGTTTACAAAAAAGTCATCATTTACTTCTCACATGTGTAGGAAGCATAAAGCTTGTTCCCCAGATGGTATTGATGACATGTACAAGGAATCTCGTCCTCAGCCCCCAAATGACAGTACAGAATATTCAGAAAACACACATGAAACCATGGCATCTGCTAGTTCAGCCAGTGATATGCCAGAGAAGGATTGTCATTCTTATCTCAGAAACATGTGTCTCTTTTACCTTAAACTGCAAGGACAGCTGCTAATTCCTGCCTCTACTATACAGAGTATTGCTGAGGAAATGCAGAATGTGCACGAATTGGGTCAAGCCTACACAATTAATAAGGTAAGTTGTTTACTAAAAAATGAAATGAACCTATCAGATGAAGCAGTCACTAAAATCTGTGACTGCATTAAAGAGTCAGATTTGTTCTCTGCTTGCCATCAGGGACAACTAGGAACAACACACACCAGAAATCAAACATTCAAAAAAATGTTTAAATACACAGAACCCAAGAAAGTGCCATTGGAAATGGATGAAAACATGACAGAAAAATGTGCTTACTATATACCAGTTGGAGAAACCCTGAAGAGCTTTTTAGAGTCACAGTTATGGAGGAATACACAGTCACAACAGTTTGGGGGTCCTGATGTAGAAATTTTTAAGGATTTATATGATGGCAAAATTTTCAAATGTCACCAGTTCTTTAATGAAAACCCTGAAAGCCTCAAACTGATTTTGTACCAAGATTCATTTGAGGTAGTGAATCCCCTGGGTTCTGCTAAAAAGACGCACAAACTTCTTGCAGTCTATCTGTCATTAGCAAATTTACCCATTCATTTGCGTTCAAATACAGATAACATGTTTTTAGTCTTGTTGTGTGTTGAGAATGACTTCAAGCATTTTGGAATAGCCAAAGTTTTCTCAGAGTTGTTGGCAGATCTGAAATCTTTGGAGACAGATGGAATAGATGTAGATGGAGAAACAGTAAAAGGGGGTCTTTACTGTATTGCTGGGGACAACTTGGGTTCTCATTGCATAGGAGGGTTTACAGAAAACTTCAGCTGCTCTCAATATTTTTGCAGGTACTGTGAAGTAACACGAAGTGAGTTTTATGCTGATCCGAATGCCTGTGGTCCTCCACGCACTCCAGAGACATATGACGCGGCTGTTGCTGATCTCCAGTCTGAAACTATCCAAGACGTCAGAGGAATAAAGGTAAACTCCATCTTCAATACCCTTCAGTCTTTTCACGTATCCCAGCCTGGTCTCCCACCTTGTCTAGGTCATGACCTCTTTGAAGGAGTTGTGTCATATGATCTAGCACTGTACCTGAAGAACATTATAAAAAATAAAAAATGGTTCACATACTCCCTTTTAAACAGACGCATTAAACACTTTAAATATAAAGGATCCGAAGCACTTACAAAGCCATGTACTGTCAAACCTGACGGATCCAAATTATCAGGGCAAGCCGTTCAAAACTGGAACCTTTTGAGATTGCTGCCAGTTTTGATTGGTGACAAAGTACAAAACCATGAGGATGAAGTATGGCAGTTAGCTCTCCAGTTGAAAGACATTGTGGATCTTATTTGTGCTCAGAGCATTTCCTTGTCCCAGATAGCATTCGCTGACATTTTGATCCAAGAATATTTGGAGATGAGAGAGATGTTGTTTCCTGGAATTAAACTAAAACCCAAGCACCACTATTTGCGCCATTATTCAGCACTGTTGTTGAAATTTGGTCCATTGATGAGGTTATGGACGCTTAGGTTTGAATGTAAACACAGTTACTTCAAAAGATGTGCCAGACACTTGAAAAGCTTCAAAAATATTTGTCAAACTTTGTCAACACGTCATCAGATGTATCAGGCTTATCTTTTAGCAGGGCAAGAATGCCGTGAACTGCTGCAAGTCAAGGAGAGCTGTGCGTTTTATCCCAACCTCTACAGTGACACTATTCAGCATGCGGTCAGGGAGTTAGCTTTTTCAGAAAGCAATACCACAGTTACCACAGACATTCAGTACAAGGGCACTGCATATAAAAAGGGACAGTTTCTTGTGTACAGAAATGGCGAATGTATGGAGTTTGGTGAACTTCTACTCATCTTGATTCAAAATGACACATCTGTGTATGTTCTAATGGATATCCACAAAGGCATCTTCCTCCCAGAATACCATCTGTATTCTGTGACAAAGGACAGTCTTGGGTTACAGTGTATCAACATTAATGACCTGCCTGATTTCTATCCTTTGGTATCATACATTCTTCAAGAATACCGAGTCATTCCACTAAAGCATAGTATTGTGGCAAAATAATGTCCAACTAATAGCTCACTTCTCACTGTAAATAGTTTAACATTAATATAAGTGTTACCTGATCCATACCCTGCTCCATCAAGTGTATGAACTGTATGTGATTTTCTATTTTGTTTGGATGTGGCATTTCTTCTTCAGTGCAAGTATGAGTGACTCAGAGCGAACCTTCCTAGATGTCGCCATCACGGAAGTCCTACGAGAACTTCAAGCTGTGAACAAAAACATCCTGGAGGAGCACTTGCAGTCCATTGGAGTTGAGACAAGTGATGATCTATGCTTCGTAACGGAGGCAGATTTGATGACAGCATTAAGACCTGTACAAGCAAGAAAGCTTCTTTCTGCTTGGAAACAGAAATGTAAGTAAAAACAACAAACAACTATTCAAACTCAAAAGCAGAGATGGTCATGAACAGACATACAGTGTGAATCATAATTGTATTTGTTTTGTAATTTAAAGACCAAACTCCAGAGAACAGCTCGCTATCATCTGTGGAAGCCTCATCAACCCAGTCGCTGTCATTGCTCTCACTTTCACCCCAAAGTCTATCGTCGACCTCCTCCAGCAGCCCAGGATGTGACACACAATGGGATGACAACTTTGAAATTCCATGGAGTAAACTTCCTGCAGAAGTGATGCATTTTCTTGAGAGGGGGAAAAGGCCTCGCCCAAAACTGAGGAGGCAAATGGTCCGAATTGTTGTGACTGAGATGATGGAAAAATGCCCACATGTAGGTAGAAAACATTCAATTGACGTTGCAAGAAAAATGGTGGCAAAATACCCCAATTCTCTGCAAGATTTAATAGAGGGTGAGATTGTTGGCGCAGGCTACCTTTCACTTGTCAAACAGTTGCAGAACAGAATTGAAAATGTAAGGCGAACTTCAACACCCAAAATAAGAAAAAGAAAACATCAGACTGACTCAGACCACACAGACGAGATCCCTTTAGAAGAAAGAGCAGCCATGCAGGATACATACGGGTGCATTAAATGGAATGTAGAATTTCTGCCTCTTGAAGAAACTCCAGAGAGCCAACAGCAAAAGATGGAAAAACTCAAGGTGATGTTCCAGCAAGCTGACACCAATCCAGAAGAGGTAAAAAGTCTAATGAAGTCCACTTACTACACACAACGTCAACCTGTCAATCAGGGGAAAAGTATCAAATGCCTTAGGGAGGAGTGGCCGTTTTGGTTTGATGAACTTGGCATGTCTGTCCACTTCAAGGAACTTACTGGGATTGACCTCAAAGAGACATTCACACGTAATTTGGATTTGAAGGGGAAAAGGCTACTGGACTACTTGACCACAGTTGCTGTCAGCAAAAGCAAGGTGTTCCTTCAGACTTATGCAAGGCTTCAGAGGATGCGGGGACCGCAGAGTGGCTGCTCAGATGATGTGAAAGAGATGGTCCTGCTTCTGCTCAGCTACTTTGAAGAGAAGGAGGAGTCCATGCTTCTCTGTGTTGAAGATACATGTCTGGCAGATGAGGTACAACTGGAGCAAGTGCCTCTGACACCCACTATTATCGTGCGTGGTAAGTCTGTTTCATAGCTCTCTCTCTCTCTTTTTTTTTAAGTGCACTTTTTATAGAATGTCATGTGACTGCCGTGTTTATTGAAATAACCTGTTAAATAATTTGTTCACAGGACAGTCCTGCTATTCCTCAAGAAGATACATGCTGAGTGTTGATCGGAACCTCGTCAGCACAAACATATCCTCCTTCATTTCTGCACTGTGCCTCATGTTCGGGAGCTACTACAATTTCAACATCCATTATCCATCTGAGCTGGCTTCCACTTTAGAGTTTCTTCAGAGGTGAACAAATATGGCTTTGTTATTTCTCATAACTGAGGCTCTGGGATCTGGAGTCTGGCTTTGATGTGGTTCGAGTCCAGGTCTGGCTCTGAGTCTCGGTCGGCTTTGGAGCCGGTTTCAGTTGTTTTTTCTGTTTTTTGTTGTTGTTTTTTTTGTTTGTTTGGTTTTTTTAAATACATTAACAGTCTGAATCCGGGTCCAAGCCTGGCCGAGACTCAGGGCTAGACCAAGCGTCAACTGACGTCTGACTACCTATAACCTTTGCTTTGGATTCTAACAATGCTAAAGTGTGACATATCACTGCAGAAGACACTCGTGAAGGGTGCCAATACTTTTGACCATGCATTGTTCACTTCCCCACAGCATTTTGGTTATACTTTGTCTTGAACGTGGTCATGGCCATGACTGTGTATATATATGTATATTCTTAATTTTTACTTACTTGGTACGTGTATTTTAACTGATCAATTATAAAAATGCTTAATAAACTTTTATATGATTGTTATTCTACAGGTGTTTCTTCTCCATAAACCCAGAAAAAGGAACCAAAGTAGAGAACAAAAACTCAAAGCGTCGTCTCAGTGTGAACCCTCGAGTCCTCACCCTGATTCAGGATCTCGCCGACCACGAGTGGCGCTAAGCCTAAATCTTGACTCTCTGTGGACTGTTAGTTTTACTTTGTTAATTTTGTTCCACAATGTGTACTGGAACCTTTTACTGGTCGAATGCATGAAGCCAATTCATGAAGATGTTCTTTCTTTGTAGGAATGTTCTTTATTTACATAAGAAAAGAAAAAAACAACATGCTGCTACTGCAGTGTTTCTAGACCACATGTGTAGGTTTGTTTCACCACGTGGTTTTGCTGATGTTTTCTGACCAGGGCCATGGTTGTGGTGACAGCAGGGTGTGTGTTGCGTTGCACGGTGATTATGATTATTTTTGGCACAATATGTGTTTTTTGTTTTAAAGTCTTAACAGGTTATTTAACTTTTTCTGGTGGAGGGTCTAACAAATGCTTGTTTCATGAACATGGTTCTTGCTTTGCAGGAATGTTCCACAGCTTTTATAGCCTATATTTTGATTGAATTGTGTAGTTGCTGTGTGCCTTGCATATTGTGTTAGTTGGAAAAATGGATCCATTTGCTGTCATTTTGCTAATGTGTCTGCAAAATAAATTTCCCAAAAGTGATATTTTCCTCTCTTGTGTTTTCTCATGTGTATTTTTGCATGTTTGGGTGTAGGCGTAGCAGTAAGAAATTTGCTGGGTTATGGTTAAAATTTTACATTAAAACATATAATATTCAGCATAGATTTTATGTATAATTTACAGAGCAGCTCCATTTAATATGCACAGTTTCACCGTAGTTCTACCATTTTAAATTAGTTCTTTGTACGATATTTCCCTGTTAATTTTGCAGTTTATGGATCCACAAAAAGCATTTATTACTTGTAAAAGATACAGGAAATAGTGTATTTATATATCACATCTATGTGTGAAATTAACTTCTTTTTCCTGTAGATTTAACAGTTTTAATCTGAGATTCATTCACTGTAAATCAATTTACAAGTTGCATCTGTAAAGCGTTTTTACAGGAAGTCCCTGGTAACCCCAGCTGCCAGGGTTTTCCTGTAAAAACAGCACGTTTTTGTTTTTTTTTTACAGTGTAGACAGGCTTGAACACACTTCTTGGGCTTTTCCCACAAGCTTACATTGGAGTAAGAGGGACCAAAACTCTTTCGGCCACTTCAAAGCAGCAGCTATGCGCTCGAATGCACTAAAATAGGAGTCTACCTCAGACTTGCGAAACGGGGGAACCAATTTGATGTGCTTACTTATATCAAAACTAGCAGAAGAAGAAACACTTGTGCTTGATGACGTTGGGGAACCATTAGCTGAGCCAGGGGCGATTTTAGCCCATTTTTGGGGGTGCTGAAATGAATCAAAGCACCCCCAAAGATTTCTTACTTTTTTTTTTTGACAATATTTGCTGTTTGTGTGACACACTACTAAAAATATAAAAAGCATACAGTACTGTACTTGTTTGAGACGTAACATTTTAACAACAAAAGTATAAATAACCCCCCCTCCCAAAATGGTTTGTTCCAGCTCTCTAGCACCGTTGCTGCCAGAGCGATGGTGGCTGAGACACAGCGGAGCGGAGGTGTAAGTGCCTGGCTTAAAACAGGACATATTAGCTGCATTTAACCTTCAGTTACTCTTTATATAGTTGGTAGGAGTCAGACCATGTTTCTTTTTAGCTGAAAAACATTACACCAGGTAACCTGCGGTGGTGGAAACGTGTTTTCTGACAATGTTTGCTGCCCTACAATCCGTCCTGCTCTGTAGTAAAATCAGCGATATTTGACTGTCCTGTTGCTCCCATTGAAATGTATGCAGACTATTTAAAATCTAAAACTTATAATTGTCTGTAGCCTACTGTTGTTACCACTGTCCTGTTTGAAATGGATACTAACTAGCTGACTGACTGAATGCCCATTAACCTTATAACCCCTGTTTTGTGTGTGTGTGTGTGTGTGTGTGTGTGTGTGTGTGTGTGTGTGTGTGTGTGTGTGTGTGTGTGTGCGTACAGAGAGACAGCCAGGTTCATAACGGATATGAGGAAGTTTTTTCAAAAAAAGGAGCCACATTCAGGTAAAAGTGTAAAATCAAATGATCCGTCAATCAAGAATAATGTTGGATCAGTGTTTCAATGTTTATATCTTTTATTAGATGTTCTTGTGGTTTGGTTATTTGCCTTTTGGTTGAAAGTAGACTGAGAGGACTTTTTGTTAGTGATCTTAATAGAATTTTTTTCATATTAATGTAATTGTTCATCTAATTGAATACAATCTATTTGTGTGTAATTGTCAGTCCAAAGAGGGAGAGAGGAAAGAGGAGAACTTGAGGAGAAAGTACAAGGTGAGGAAGAACCAGGTAAGCAAACAGACAGGGAGCAGTGACAGGCAGAAACTGTTAAACTGACAAAGAGAAAAAACCTGATTTTACTCACACAATCTGGAAGTTGTGTCCTCCCTATATTAAAGCTGCTGTACAGAATCTGCAAAACAAACTGGGTTGAAACATTTTGACCCTCTTTAACAACATTCCAACATAACATTATCATTGATCGGGGAGATTAAAATTAATGATATATTTTTATGTGGTTCAGCCACAACTCTACTAAAACCTCAGCCAGTAATAGGTCGGCCAACGTTTGCACCGTCCAGTTGTCTGTATGACTGCTGCAGTACGTGCATCACATTTGCTCACTATCAGAAAGAGCCAAACAGCCCTGGTGGAGTGAGGAGCTGTAAAGAGAAGCAGATGCTCTGTTTCTATTCTAAAAATGCTTTAAGCTTGTTTCAAAGATTCTGTACTGCAGCTTTAAATGTTTTCCAAAAGCACACAGACACTTATCAGTGTTTCTCACACTTTTTACAGTGTGGACCACCTGATAAAATGTCAAGCTCTCCCAAGGACCACCATGAAAGCATGAAAGTCATAAATCTTACAACACAAAATTAGTATCTGCAGTAAAGATTTTTTCATGCATTCTATACATTCTACCACAGGCAAAGTTGCCTCCATTTTTATAGTTTTTATTAATATTTTGTAATAATTTATTAGTAATAATTTATTCTGTTTTGGGAGTATTTTGTTTCTGTATTATATTAAACACACCCATTAAAAGTGAATCTCTGTCCAAAAAATGCACTCAGTTTACTTTTCACTCACTGTGAGCATCATTCATTATTCTCCCCCAGTAATTAAGGTTAGGATATGTATTTTTTTTATTCCAATCCATTCTTCATTTGCAGCATTTACATAACCTTGATCAGATTTGATGGTTTTGTTACAGCCTTTTCAAAGAAATGTTTTTCTTTTCTTTCACAAATGTGGGGATTAAATTGTGTTAAAATGTACAAAGCAGTGATGTCATGTTTTGTGACGAGGACCCAGGCACAGAGAGACTTGATGAATTTAAGAATCTTATGATTTAATAAAGAAATTTGCAGACTTGCACAGAGATGGTAAAATTATGATGACTGATAATGGAGATGAATACAACAGACGACGAGGACAGGGAGGAACAGAGGTTTAAATGCACCAAGGAGACAGTCAGAGAGAACTCGGGACAACTGGAGACATTTAAGGATACAGGGACTGATAGAGACAGGTTTATCTTGCCTGGCTGGGCAGCTCTCTGGGTGCTCAGCACCCTCAAAGTTCTGATCCTAGAATCGCCCTTGAGCTGAGCCCTTTTCAAGCTCAAGAGCTCTGATATGGAGATGCATAGCTTGCACTTCCAGCTCCTTGTTGCGGGTCTCCACCACTCTTATGCAGAGCGTGAGGCGCAGATCCTCAGTTGACGTACCTTCACTGGATTCAGAAATCCGATCAGCCTCCGTGGCAGCAGCAGACGCATCAGCTGCGTTAGCATCCGCTTCAGATGCAGTGCCATCTGCCCCTTTCATTGGCTTGTTTTCAGCATCCCCCCGTGGTAGAAGCACACGTTTCTCCACTAGCTTTTCAGCCAGTGTTTCCTTCAACTCTGCCTTGCGAGCACTGTAAGACAGCGGTCCCCAACCCCCGGGCCTCGGACTGGTACTGGTCCGTGAGCCGTTTGGTACCGGGCCGCGAGAGTTGAGGCTCAGGTGTGAAATGTATAGTTTTCAGGGTTTTTATCAGTTTTCAGCGTTATTTTGTTATCGTTTTTATCGTTTACTCTGTTTTCCTGGGTCTTTTCACGTGTGTTATGAATAAATTTTCTTTTTTTCGGTACCGGTACTAGTTTTATTTTGTTGTATTTATCTGCGACACCTTAAAGGCCGGTCCGTGAAAATATTGTCGGGCGCAAAAAAGGTTGGAGACCGCTGCTGTAAGACACTTCCACATCATAAGAGTTAGCCACAATGAGCAGGTCCGCTTTCTTACATTTGTCAATTTTTCCCATGAAGGCACCTCCACAAAACCTTCAAGTGAAAAATCCATTCTTACACACCCCCCACACAAAAAAAAATAAAACTGCCAACCAGAACAAGACACGCCAACCCAACTCACCAAAAAGCGAGAAAAGACACGGAATGAGCCCCCAATTATGTTATGGCCCGTCTAGGCACGGCCAGACCACAACATAAAGGGTGATCCATCCCCGTCCAACCCCAAGCAGCACGTCACACACTTAATACTTTGTGACAGTGATTTATTTACAATGAGTGCATTTAAACAAAGGAAGGGAGCATATCATAACTTCAGGGTGAACCCAAGGCCAAAACAACAAACAAAAGGTAGCCTATCTCAGGAATAAATGCAACTTACCTACTCAAAAGAACTAACTCAAACGACAATCACTTTCCTCCCTGCCTAACAAAACAGGAGAAAACTGATCAAACAAAAAGGCGGTCCACCCCTACATGCTCTTACGTTAACCAACATAGTGACACAGTGAACGGTCTGCCGGTTGGGTTGGGCCGAGGTTGAATGACCTGGCAGTCCTGGTGGTTTCTTCTTATCCGCTGCCTCCCGGTCCTTAGCCAATCGGTGCGATCCATCCACCCTGGATGCACCAATCACGGAGGAGCACCTGCACACTCAAATTTACATATAATAATTACGACAACAGTCGTAACATCCAGATATATTGAAGAAGAGTTACATAAACATCTGTCATTGTCCTAAACTTGGTGCTTTTCAGCAGCGCTGTTGCAGCTTCTCTGCAGTCTCCTTAAATCATGTTTTTCTTTTTCTTGTTTCTTGTGTTTTCTGCACATCTGTCCTGGAAACATCAGTGTTGAAACTAACTTGAAGTTTTTCCTGAAAAAGAAGATGACTTCAGTTATAAGTGTAGATATCATTCTGAGGTTTGTTTTTTCTACAGAGGACGGTGTTGCAAAACCTAAGCAGCGCAGGAGGAGCCCAGATATTCTGCGGCCTGACTGTGAGTCAGTAAATCAGTTAAAATATTGAAATATATTTGTGAAAAAACTCAGCATGAAGGACGTGATTCTTCAGTATCTATGTAAACAGTAACTTTGCTCAGATTAACAGCAATGATATTGTGAGTTTTAGAGGAACTACAACTGAGCAAAGCCGAAAGGTGAGTGGTCAGTCTGAGGATGAGATACTTAAGAAGCTGTTACTCCACACAAGCAATACAAATTTGGAAGCTTTTTTTAACTGCCTTGCTAACATTGGTGCTTGTGTATTTTAAAGTAAGTAAGCTTCCATTATTCTTTTCTTAGTGTTATGGTGCTGGGCCCTTTTACCCATGGTTTGTGTAATTTTGAACTTTCTAGTGTTCATTCAAATATTCTGTGTTGGTTTTTTAATGTTTATATTTGTTTCATGTACTCTTGGTGTCTTTGGTTTTGTTGTTGATGACTACCAAAAGTATTGGTTGAGATCCAACTTGCTAAGGGATGTTTAACTAAATATTACTGGGGGTCTATGTGTATTTTTGAGCCTGTATGGATTAGAACAAATTCAAAATAATTAATTTGTGCACCTAATTCTTGTTTTTAAAAGTTATTTAAAATGTGTGCTGTACAATCATTCTGCCCTGGAAAAAGAACAGTTCAAAGAAATCATTAAAAGACTCAAATTACCATGGAATCCATGCCCATGATGAGTGGATGTAAACGTCTGACAATGCCTACACTTTCTGGTTATAAGCAAACACAAAATATCAAAGACCAAAAACCCACAACTCTGTGAAAATATGACATATTCAAAATGAGGGAATGTCTGATTTAGAGAGCACATGTGAAAAAAGAGACTTAATGTTTCTTAATCTTACAGTCAACAGGAGTGAGCAGATGCAAGGAAACAGTACTGGATACATGTCACCTTTAAGTAAGTCTATCTATCAATCCCTGTTGAGCAGTTTATTGAAATGTGTCATTGCATGGTGTAGAGATGGCACGATACCACTTTTTTTATGTCTGATACCCATACCTGATATCATAAATTTGGATATCTGCCGATACCGATATGAATCCGATATAGTGTATTTTATAATCGATAAAACTGTTGTTTTTGGTATATATATATATATATATATATATATATATATATAATTATTTTTTTTTTTTTTTTAAATTTATTTATTTTGCGTCATTTCATGTAAGTTCATACTCAGGTTTTTAAAAACAAAACACCAAAATAATAATTAAAAAAAAAACCTGTCTTTTGAAAATAGTCAGGTACGAAAACTGAACTGAAATTAATGTAAAAGCAGTCGATGTCTGAAGAAGAACTTTGAGAAGAGCTTCAGAAAGCCTGGAGAAAAAAAAATGACAAGAAAGCCTGACTTGTCCTGGAGCTCTGGTGTAGGCCGCTGGGACTGACCCACATTCTGTAAGGCTGAGGCCAGGATTCATATCTGCACTGTGCTATTTGCTGTGTGTCTTCCCTCTGTTCTCTCTCCCAGAACAGAGGGAAGACACACATTATGAGAGGCTTTTATTATGTCCTCTCATTTCCTCATGTCCTCGCATTTGTATTCTATTTTTATCCTATTGTATATTTTATTCTATTTTATTCTACTGTATATAGTATTTTATTTCATTCTATTCTGTACAGTTGTGTACAGTATATTATTCGTATTGTATTCTAATTTTTGCTATATAACTTTTGCACTGTCCACTTTCTGCTGTGACAAAACTAATTTCCCACGTGTGGGACTAATAAAGCTTATCTTATCTTATCTTATCTTAATAAATAGCAAGAAGTCGCCCACAATGCTACATCCTTGGGCACAAAATACAAAGAAATCAGGGTGACTTGAGACTCATGTGTGTTTGAAATAGCATTGGTTTATTATTTATTATTTGACAGTAGAAAATATAGTTTATAAAGAAACAGGTATGATACAATATACAACAGACAGTAATTTTAAATAACAAAGAATTTTTCTTTTCAGTGCCTGAGCTGAGGGTTGTTCTGCTGGGGAACAGCTGGTCTTTGAGGAGAGACGTGGGGAACTTCATCCTGGGAGAGACCGTGTTCTGCACTGAGGCTGAGTTAGACAAATGCTTGAAACACAGTAGACCGATTAAGGAGAAAGTAATAACTCTCATCAACACTCCGGACCTGCTCCGGGTCTCTGAACCAAAACTGACAGAGCTGGTAGAAAACTTTGTGAGTCTCTCTGATCCTGGACCTCATGTGTTCCTGCTGGTTCTACAGCCTGAAGACTTCACTGAGGAGCAAAGACTGAGGCTTCAGTTGATCCTTGAAATCTTCAGTGGTCAGTCCTTTCACCATTCACTGGTACTGATATCAGCACCCAGAGAGGAGAATACTGGTCTTACAGACAAACATCCACCATTAGGCGAAATTATCAGAAAATGTAAACACCACTTATGGTGGCAGAAGAACACTGAACTTTCAAAGTTGTTAAGTTTGTTTGACCAAATTGTTAAGACAAATGGTGGAGATCACATGAGCTGTGATGCATTTAAGAACACAACGTCTGAGTTACTAAGCAGGCAGGGGGGAGCAGTCAATCCGGATCCTGCTGGAGCTTCAGGTAGGTTTCAGGAATATTTTCATTGGTTAAGTTTGAAAATAATTAACAGTTATTGAAGTTGACAGTTTATTTTGCATTTTACAGGAGGCAAGTCTTTCTGGAATGCAGCAAAAAACTGTGAGTAAACGGAAAAATCATCACACTCATTAAGGCAGCCACATAAAGTTGATTTATTTTTTTTATTTATGATTTGCTTGTTTGTTTGTTTGTTTGTTTTTTACAGTGGTCACATCTATCATTCCACTAAGGCAATCACCAGCAGGAAGTGCATCCAAACAATGTAAGTAAATGAAATAAAATCAGATCAAATATGATGAATACTGAAAAATACAAAGGAGTGCATAAACCACGCAGCAAGAATCTTTTAGGGTTTTGTGTGTGTGTGTTTTTTTTTTTTGTTTTTTGTTTTTTAGATTTAAAAGAAAAAAATATATAATAGTAAGTATTCTGGCAATTAGCAAGGGAAATCTGAAAGGTTATCAGAGGTCAACTCTAGGAATAAGAAGGAACCAACAGTCTGGCAACTGACTGAGTACAGACAGCTGACATACTGACAATGGTCAGTGGAGACAGGATAGATGTGAAATCAAGATTAGTTGACTAATGAATGAAAAAATGACAGTATTGGTTTTAAAAATTTAAAAAAAGAATTTTTCTGGTGGCTGGTTGTCCCAAGCTGTATTTTACACACTACATGCTGTCAAATACTCAAGCGTGTAAACAGATCAGGATGTTTCAAGATGTTACAAATGGCTGTTCACACTGAAAGTGTAAGACAAATTGAGGGGGGAAAAATCTGTACTTGAGAAATGCATTTTTAATTTCTTTAGGTTATGTCTTACTTTGTGTATACATATATAAACTTTAATCAGTGTGTCCAGAAACTAAATAATGACAGTCAGTATTTATCATTTTACAAGTGTTTTTAAGACATTTTATGTCATGATTAAGGCCCTGCTGTGTAAGAGTGGCTGAATTTAGGTCACTTGCTTTTTATTGCTGACACTTCACTCTGATAAACTGTCTCCCTTTCTGTCTTTGTATTGCAGCTGCTATACTCAGGATTGTGCTGGTAGGAAAAAGTGAAGAAAAAAAGAATAAACTTGGCAACTTCATCATTGATGGTCTAGGTTTTAATTCAGAAAAACAAAAACCATTGAACCACTGTGTGGCCTCCTGTGGAGAGTGGAACGGGAAGTCTTTAACAGTGGTAAAAACACCAAACCTTTTCAGTTTTACTGAGCAGACAGTAAGAAGACAGGTGAAGGGGTGCACAGATCTGTGCTTCCCTGGACCAAATGTTCTGCTGCTGCTGGTGAAGCCTTCTGACTTTAATGAAAATGACAAAGACAAACTTAATTTTATCCTTAACTTGTTTGGTCAAACTGTTTTTAGACACACAATGATCGTCATAACACACAAGGAAACATGTGCAAGTCCTGCTGTGAAACAGCTGCTGAAAGATTGTGGAAGTAAATCGTACGACATGGTTAAGAGTGATCGTAAACAATTAATGGGAAGCATTGACAAAATTGTGCATGAGAACAAAGAAAAGTTCCTCACCTTCACTGAAGACATCACAAGACCAGAGTGTGAACAGATGAAACCGCCTCTGAACCTGGTTCTGTGTGGGAGGAGAGGAGCAGGGAAGACGTCAGCAGCCAAGGCCATTTTAGGTCAGACTGAGCTTCATTCAGCCTCCAACTCATCAGAGTGTGTTAAACATCAGGGAGAGGTGTGTGGACGTTGGGTTTCCCTGGTGGAGCTGCCTGCCTTGTATGGAAAACCTCAGGAGGCAGTGATGGAGGAATCACTCAGGTGTATCTCCCTCTGTGATCCTGAGGGTGTCCATGCCTTCATCCTGGTCCTACCTGTGGCTCCCCTCACTGATGAAGACAAGGGAGAGTTAGAGACCATCCAGGATGCATTCAGCTCTCGAGTCAATGACTTCACCATGATTCTGTTCACCGTGGACTCAGATCCCACAGCTACACCTGTTCTTAACTTCGTAAGCAAAGACCCAAATATCCAGGAGGTCTGTCAACGTTATGGACAAAGGCCTGTTATTGTTAACATCAAGGATAAAGAGCAGATCCACACGTTGTTGGACACTGTGGAGCAGATGAGATGTACAAACAAACCATGCTGCTACACAGCTGTAACATTTGCTCGAGCCCAGATTGATCTGATAACTAAAAATATGGTCACTCGTAAGTAATTTAATGTTGTTGTTTTTTTAAATCATTTATCATGTTCTACATTATATTCTAACATCTACTTTATAAACTGTTCACATTTTAAGAAAATCATGTGTTTACAGGTGATGAAGAGAAGCAGAACACGGAGCCTCTCAGGATTGTGCTGATAGGAAAGACCGGCAGTGGAAAGAGCTCATCAGGAAACACCATCCTAGGAAAGGAAGTGTTTAAAGAAATGGCAAGTCAAAAATCAGTCACCAAACAGTGTCAGAAAGAACAGAGTGAGGTGGACGGCCGTCCTGTTGTTGTGGTCGACACTCCTGGTCTGTTTGACACAACTCTGTCACACAAAGAAGTTCATGAGGAGATGGTGAAATGTGTCAGTCTTCTGGCTCCAGGACCACATGTCTTCCTGCTGGTGTTAAAAATTGGTCGTCTCACACCAGAGGAGAAGGAGACATTAAAACTTATAAAGGAAGGTTTTGGGCCGAATTCAGAAAAGTTCACCATCATTCTTTTTACTGAAGGAGATAAGCTTAAAAAAATGTCTATTAAAGATTATATTGAAAGGGAATGTGATGATTCCTTTAAGAAGCTGATTGCTGACTGTGGAGGAAGATACCATGTGTTTGAAAACTCTGAGACACAAAACCACCAACAAGTCAGTGAGCTGATAACAAAGATTGACACCATGGTGAAGGAAAGTGGAGGAAACTGCTTCACCAATGAGATGCTGGAAGAAGCTGAAGCAACGATAAAGAAGGAAATGAAGAGAATCCTGAAGGAGAAGGAAGAAGAGATGAAGAGAGAGAGAGAGGAGCTAGAAAGAAAACATGAGGAAGAAAAGGAAGCCATCAAAAAAAGATTGGAAGAAGAAAAAGAAAAAATACAGCAGGAAAGAGACCAGAAACTCAAGGAGATGGAGGAAAATATAAAGAAGGAGCGTGAGGAGAGAAAGAAAGAACAGGAAGTGAGAGAAGAAGAGAACAGGAAACGGGAAGAGGTAGAAGAAAAACGTAGGCAGGATTTTAAAATGCAGCTTGAAATATTGGACAAACAAATTCAGTCAGAAAAAGAGGAAAAGAAAAGTGTGGATCAAAAGCTGGAAGAGAGCAGAGACGAGATGAAGAGAAAACAGGAAGCCTGGGAGAAAGAACGAAGAGAATGGTGGGAGAAACGAAGACAAGAAGATGAACAGAGACGACAGGAGGAGGAAAAACGACTGAAAGAAGAGAAGGAAAAAATACAACAGGAAAAAGAAAAACATGAAAAGAAAAGAAAAGAAGAAGACAAAAAGAGGAGAGAAAAGGAGAAGAAACAACGAAATCAGCTGGAGGAAAACTATAAAATACATGTGGAAAATCTGAAGAAGATGTATGAAGATGAGGCCAGAAAGAAAGCTGAAGAGTTCAATGATTTCAAAGAGAAACACAACAAAGAGTTTGCAGCTCAGAAGGAGGAGCACGAGAAGAAGATTAAAGACAAAGATGAGAAGTATGACCTGTTAAAGGCTCTGGCTGAGCACACTGAAAAACAAAAGAGAGAAAAACATCAAGCAGAAATCAAAGATGTGATCAAATGTCTTTCCAAGAAGAAAGAGAACGTGAAAAAAATCAAAGAGTTGCTGATAAAACATGAGGATCAAATGAAGAATGAAAAAAATGAGGAAGAAAAAGAAAACCTGCAGAAAATCCATGAAACAGAAATAAGTGAACTAATACAAAAACTTCTGGATGAAGTTGAAACATCTTCCTGCAGCATTTTATGAGATTTTTTTTCTACTTTTTGTGACAGAGCTCAGCTGGATAAAATATTTTCTGTCATAAAATGTTGAGATGAAGAGAGATATTTTATGGTCAGTTTGTAAACATTTTACAATTACAGATGGAATTCTTGATTTAGCTTTTATATTTTCAGGATTGTGTTTCATTTTGTACCTTATATGATGTCAATGATGTCAATGATGTATGTAAGATGAATTGCTGCCATGTAACTTAAGGTTTTAGAAAATATTTGAAACGCTGTTTAATTTTTTGGTATATTTTATTTAGATTATTGCAGGCACCAGCGTATTAAACAATAGAAGAAGCTTATTAGATATTTGCATACTTGCTGTAATTAGAAATACTTATATTTATTTATTACTAAATATGTCTGTCTAAGAAGAGAGGAAATCTGACAAAAATCAGAGATTTGCTGACAAAACACAAGGACCAAATGAAGATTGCAAACATCGAGGATGAAAAATAAAACCTGCAGAAAATTCATGAAGAGGAGATCACAGAGTTCATAGAAAAACTTCTGAATGACTCGTCCTGCAGCGTTTTATGAGCTGATTAAAATTATTGTCATATTTCAGCTACATGGACAAATGATTTTCGGTGCATTTAATACAATTTGTAACATTTCAGCACAAAATACTACGTTTGGAGTACGAGAATGCAGATGTAGCTGCTGGTGCATTAAAGGAGAGTCTGTACTACATTATTTTTACATACGAGCACAACAGACTCTTTGGTTCGTCTGACTGATTTTAAGGTTGATTCATAAGCAATTTACAATCAGCAGATATTTGATTTAAATTCTTATTTTCAGGATCATGTTTAACCTTGTATTTTTATTTTCTAAAGGAAACATCTTTTTTTCTTTAATGTTCACTTTTATCAGTTGTTATAAAATTTTCTATATGATGTTTTTATCCTGTCATTTCTTTAAGTAATTCTTACAGGTGGCATCTTATTAAAAAACTTTTTTTTTAAATTCCTTGGTTAATATGGAGGATTTTTAGTAAACATGGAAGAATGCAGTTTCTAAGTAAGAAAATCACAGAAAATGTAAAAATGACTCAATGAATTAATTCATCACATGGAGAATAAGAATTGTTCATCAAGATAATTGACTGATTTTAAGACACTGTTCTTTGGTTTATTCAAAGTTATACTAAAGAAAATTAAGCAAAACAGAAATATCCTAAATACAAACATACAGACATATACACACACAAACCCCACAAAAACAAAAACAAACAAACAAAAAACCACACTTCACACTAACATGAAAACAGAAGCAGGGAATAGATGAGACAGGAGTGTTTATCTCTCCATCTCTGAGACCAAGCAGCTTTCCGGCATCCTGTGGTTCCTGCTTGCTTGCAATGTTTAGTAGATGTTTCTTTTCTTATGAGATGAATGTCCTCGCGGTATTTCTTTGGCAACTGTTCTTTGTTCTTTTCCTTGTTATACTAGCTTGTCACGTTTTGCCATTTTGTGAATTTAAATGAAAGAAGTTATAATTATAGGGCTTTGGAGCGTGATGCCACCTCCCGCCATGACAGTAGGCCAAACAAAGCACACGGAAGCGTCAGCTATGGTTCGTACGTGCTGTGTTGTCGGTTGCAACGTTAGATCACACGATAGGGAAGGCAAGAAGCTGGAAAATGGGCTCTCTTTTCATCGTTTCCCCTCCTGGAGGCAACGTGAGGGATTTCATGTATCCGATATTACTAAACGAAGACGTCAGGCTTGGATTGCAGGGGTGAGATGAGCGGATATCGAGTTCTCTGCCATCCCCAATTTTTTGTTGGTTTGTGCGCATTTTCTTTCCGGTGAGTTCTAAATAAATTCATATCTCGCTTAATAGGCTTTTAGTTTTGTTTTGAATGCGCTGCGGTCATAGATAATTAGATAAAACATCCTAATGTGTGATGCTGCAGAACCACGTCATGTTGACGGAGTAGCTTATTATTTGGCATTATTGCAGGCAAACCAGCATATGAAATATGAAACAGGAAAGAAAAGTATGTTTATTTATTTTTTATTCAAGATCTGTTCACATGTACTTAGCAAGTACATACACATGAAAAGCAAACTGTTTACATGGCAACACACAGCTGGCAACCTGGCTGTATCTTGGCCATATGGTCAACGTACTCACAAACGTGGAGGCTTAAAAACGGCCAAATCTTGTACCCAACCGTTTGTGAATCAGATGTGCACCTCCAGGAATTTATGATTCCGAAAATGATTCGCAGTGTATGCGCTGACTCCACAGACAGGGTAAGCGAAGATATCGGCATAGGACAACGGCGGTAGGCTGTCTGGGTTTCCACTCCACTGCCTTTTTTCATACGGGTCCACATTACCGATGCACGCTATTTTTTCCCAAGTATCGTCTCTTGGCGTCTGGGAGCAATCGGTCGTGATACAGCCCTTTGTCTTTTGCGCTGATTTTAAGCATGGTTCTGGCAGTCCTGCTTTCAACACAGTGTGTTTGTTTTGATTTGTGGCCTTCTGACATGGCGCCGCGATCCCACAATGCACTGCGGCATGACGTCAACTCCAAAGCCCTATATATTAAACACGCCATGAGCATCTGCCCCTTTCCTGATGGGTGCACCAAGTGCCTTTTTGCTGAGGCGTTTTTATTTTTTTTAATGTGTGTGCGTGTGGAGTCCTGCTTGTGCCTCTCAATAATAACATTTAACATTTGTTAATGACAATTGTTGGCAGAGGTATGAAAATGCGCAGGAAAATCTGACGTGCATGGCAAACTTCACCGACGATATTTAGGGAGGAATAAACACACATCAGCCTTCGGCCATTTTGATGAACGCATACGCCCCCTAGAGCGCACTAACTTTATTAACAGCCACACAAATGTAAACCACACATCAAACATAAATGAACCATTTGACTGTCTCCATAATTGAGAGCATTTTCTCTTCTTATGTCAACACTCCCACTTGCTCTCATATTATGATGCTCTTAAGTAAACAAAAAACAAACAAACAACAAACAAAAGGTTTCTTCCTCAGTACTGTATACATGTCCGTATACCATGTTAATGTCCAAACATAAACTTCTCAAACTTGAACAACTTAACTTTTGTTGCAGGTTTTGTCATTACATCTGCAACCATCTCTTCTGTTGAACAATAATCCAGAGTTATTTTTCCTGCACTCACAGTTGATCTCACAAAGTGGTACTTTATGTCAACATGTTTACATCTCTGTCTCATCACAGGATTCTTCGCCAACACAACTGCACCCTGATTATCTTCATGAACTTTTGGCGGTGCATATTTTTGTCCATCAATACCTTGTAACAGTTGCATTAGGTACAAAACTTCTTGTAGGGTTGCAGCTAAAGCCATGTACTCCGCTTCACAGTAGATAATGCAACAGTAGGTTGTCTTTTGGTTTTCCATGAGATTAAAGGACCATCTACAGACAAGCTTATGCAATAACCGGTTGTACTCCGTCTGTCTGTTACATCAGCTGCCCAATCAGCATCGCTGTATGCCCACAACCTCAGTTCTTTGTTGTCACATTTCCTGTAACACAGTTCTTTCTCGGTTGTCCCTTTCAGATACCTCAGTACATGTTTTACTGTAGTCCATTGGTCTTCAGTTGGCTCAGTAAAGTACTGTGAAAGTTTACTGACTATAAAACTCAAGTCTGGTCTTGTGCATGTAGCCAAATAGATCAGACTACCAACTGCCTCTCTGTACCTTTTGACATCACTCATCTTTTCTGCATCATCAGCATAGTTCAGTTTTTGCTCACAAGGTGTCTGTCTTTCTTTACAATCCTGCATGTTGAATCTTTCAAGTATTTTTTCCACATATTGTTTTTGTGACATTTTTACACAGTTATCACTCTGGTCAAAATCTATACCAATGAAATGTCTGTTTACCCAAATCCTTCATTTTGAATTTTGCTGCAAGCATTTTCTTCACAACAGTTAGTTCACTTTCATCACTAGCAGCAATGATCAGGTCATCCACCCATACTATCAGAATCACCTTCTTGTTTTCTGTCATTTTTGTGTAAACACAATGGTCAGCGGGGTTTTGCACAAAGTTGTTCTCACTCAGATATTCATGCAACAACTTGTTCCAATTTCGGCCTGATTGTTTTAGCTCATAAAGCGACTTTTTCAACTTGCACACCAGTTTTTCATTTGTGTCGGACTTTACCTCATAGCCCTCAGGTTGTTCCATGAATACCTCACAATCTATTGGTGCGTGAAGATAGGCAGCTTTAACATCCATCTGATGTAAAAGCATGTTTTCTTGTGCTGCCTTTTGCATCAACACTCTGATACTAGTCAGGTTAGCAGTAGGGGAAAATGTTTCTTCATAATCCACACCTATCCTCTGACTATATCCTTTAGCAACATAACGTGCCTTGTACTTCTCAGATCCATCAACATTGTTTTTGACTGCGTACACCCATCTACCCCCCACTGTCTTCTTACCCTCAGGCAAAGTGGTTAAGGTAAATGTGTCATTTTCACTTAGTGATTGCATCTCTTCATCCATTGCACTGACCCATTTCTCTGAGTTAGATGAAGTTATTGCTTCCTTGAATGTTTGGGGAATGTTACACATTGCTCTGTTACAATAATCCATGTTTGTAAGTACTTGATCACAATCCTCCTTATCAGTAACATATTCACTTAAATACCCAGGCCTCTTTCTCACTCTGGAAGGATACCTTGCAGCCTTGCAGTCGAGTTCATTCTCCTGTGACTGGCTGCTCATCTCAGACATGCTTACTGGGATCTGTTCCTGAGTATCTGTGTGTTCTGTACTCACATCAGTCTGTTCTCTGGTCTTGGTAAACCTGTTTGGTGTCTCAAAGTCACCCTCATCATCTGGCACCTTGTCAGTCTGTGTTTGTCTCTCTACTCTTGTTTTAGTCTCAAACTTCACCAGTCTATGCTTCTGTACTTCCTCACTGTCTGGGTAGTAGACCATATAAGCTGGACTGTTCTTGTCATATCCAACAAAAATTCCTTTCTCACACCTTGAGTCTAGTTTTCTCTTGTTCTGCCTGTAGGCATAACACACTGACCCAAATGTCTGCATCCTGGAAAGGTTTGGCCTTCTTCCTGTCAGCATTAAATATGGTGTCTGTTCTGTGCGTCTGTTAAAACATCTATTCCTCACTACAGCTGCTGTTTGCACTGCGTACGTCCACAACTCTTTAGGTAACTGTTTCTCTATTAACATACACCTGGCCATATCAAAAAGAGTACGCCAATTGCGTTCTGCAGTACCATTTTGGTGTGGTGAGTATGGTGCTGAGGTCTCATGCCTGATTCCATTTTCGCTAAGGAGTGCCTGATACTCATTTCCCATAAACTCTGTTCCATTGTCAGACCTGATACATTTAACTTGCCCATACGGGGCTGTATCAGCCAGAAACTTCTGTGTTGCTTTTGCTGTGTCACTCTTATTTTTCAGAAAATACACAAACACTGCACTGGAATAGTCATCAGTGAATGATAGTGCAAATCTACATCCATCTCTGGACTCTGGGTCTACTGGACCAGCTAGGTCTGTGTGTACCAGCTCTAAGGCGGTTTTGGCTCGTGCATCAGGGTCCCTGTTTCTAGTTTGAACAAACTTTCCCTGTGTGCACACTTCACAATGCAAGACAGATTTATCTGTTTTCCCTTTGATTGCCATACCATCAACAACACCCTGTAATTTCTGAATGTCATCATAATTACAGTGACCAAGAATTTCATGCCATGTTTGCATGTCATAGCAACCCTTACACTGGTCTTTACCTTCAGTGTTTACTGTTTGTAGGTAGTACAGTCTGTTGTACTCATATATTGGGAACCTTGTACCGTCTTTGTGTCGCAGGGTGTCTTTTCCTTGCTTGAAGATCATAGTTGCTCCATTTGAGGTAGCTGCTTTCACAGAGAAGATGTCTTGTGGATACGATGGGATGTACAGTGCCTGTTTCAAGGTTGTTTTGTGGCACTGCCCCCTGCTGTCCATCAAGCAAACCTCTGCCTCCCCTCTTTGCTCTGCAACTCCAGTGCACTTTGTGCCGTCAGCCAACTCTACGTAGTGTGTCTTGGGCTGGAAACTGTCGTCGAATCTCCTGAACTTTGTTATATCTGTAACAATATGCGAAGTTGCCCCTGTGTCCACCATCAGACCCTTTTTGTTGATGCCACATTCTGACTGGAACGCTGCATCCTCGCTGCTTACCCGGAATGCGTAGTCTTTGCTACCCGACTCCTCGGAAACTTTCCGTGCGTTGTCTTGCCGCCGTTTCTGTCTGCATGTTGAGTCTCGATGGGTGGTGCTTTTACACTCGCTACACCACTGCTTGCGCTGACACGTCCTGGCTTTGTGTCCTTTTAGTCTGCATCTGAAACACACTATGTCTGCGTTGCCGGCCCCACGGTCATTCGATTTTTCTAACGTGGGATTGTCGCTCGGTCGTGCACGTGCTTTCATGATGTTGTCATCTGATGCTGCGGCGCGCATTTTCTCTGTGTCTTCAAAGCTTCGCAGTTTAGTTTTAAATTCAGCAAAAGTCACTTCAACTTCACTTTGTGTGACATGAATAGCAAACAGTTTGAACGATTCTGGCAGTCCCTTCAAAACCATTGCTACCAATAGCCCATCACTCAATGTTTCACCAGCATTCCTCAGGGCTGTGATTATTGTCTCTGCTCGTATCACATACTCAGTCACACTCTCACTGCTGGACTTTTGGAGCGAAGTGAGTTCTGTATACAGGCTAATTATACGAGGCTTTCCTTTACCTGCATAATAGTTTCTTAGAATCCCCAGCGCCTTCCGTCCATCATCCGCTGCTTCTCGCATAACAAGAGACAAACTTTTGTCATCCAGAAACTGGATCAGCTCCGCGTAGGCCTCTGCATTCTTTGCTCCGTCTTCTTCTCCCTCCGCGTCGGTAGGCTGCTTCAAAATAATGTCTCTTAAACCTTGCAAACGAAGGTGGCCCAAAAATTTCGTCTCCCATAGTTCGTAATTCTTTTCGTCTCCATCAAAAACTAGCCGAGCCCAACGGCTATTTGACTCAGCGGCTCGTTGGCTCATGGCGCTAGCATGGTATGCTAATCCTCACCGAGTGCACAGTACGTCGCGGCGTTTCTCTCGGTGGCAAAACCACATGGACTCTTTCGGAAAACTTCTTAGCTTCCTGGGCCCATAACCTGTTGGCAGAGGTATGAAAATGCGCAGGAAAATCTGACGTGCATGGCAAACTTCATCGACGATATTTAGGGAGGAATAAACACACATCAGCCTTCGGCCATTTTGATGAACGCATACGCCCCCTAGAGCGCACTAACTTTATTAACAGCCACACAAATGTAAACCACACATCAAACATAAATGAACCATTTGACTGTCTCCATAATTGAGAGCATTTTCTCTTCTTATGTCAACAGTCTCGAAAGGAAAAATTACCTCATAATTAACAAACTCATTTTCCTCCCTTCTTTAACTTCAGTCTTTAAATGTCTGTGGCCTGATGTGAGCAGCAGCTGGACTTTGGGAGAGGAATTTTTTCCCATTCTTGTCTGATAGAGGATTCTGGCTGCTCAGCACTGCTGGCTCTTCTTTGACGTGCTTTTAAATACATGATGCTCCAGATGTTCCCAGCTGGTGAAAGATCTGGACTGCAGGCAGACCAGTTCAACACCTAGACCCTTCTAGCTGTGCTGGTGGACTACCTGCAGATGTGGTTTAGCATCTTCCTGCAGGAATGTGAAAGCCCTCCCTGAAAAAGAAACCTGTAGATACCTTTCAGCACTGATGGAGCTTTTCCAGATGTGCCAGTTCAGTCAGTTCTGACGATATTATGTTCTGTAGATGATGAGTGTGTTCAATGTAGCTCTTCCTTTTTCAGTATCACTTCTTTCTCCATCCTTTTGTTTTTGAGACATATTGCTGCCATCAAATTCAAAATGTGCTCATATTTTTTATAAAACAGCAAAATGTGTAATTTTAACCATCTGATATGTTTTCTATGCTCTATCGTGAATAAAATATGGGTTATACAATCATTGCATTCTTTTTTTACTTACATTTTATTCAGTGTTACATTTTTGAAAAATGTATTGACAGCAATGTTGAATATTATTACACAGGAAAAAACAACTACAGTAAAATAATGACACCGTGACGCCTCTGCCTTTGTAAATGGAGGGACAGTAACTGCATGTAAAACCTGCAGACAGTCAGATTAACAGTATTGTGTCTCTATCTGCCATTCTGCAATTCATCTCATGTAAACAATAACATGGCCACAGCGTGACGTGAAAAAAGGCACATACCTTTGATGTTGCGTGAGAAACTCTTTATTCCTCGTCCACACGTAAACGCAAAAAAGAAGTTTTAAAAAATCTCAGTTTTCAGTGATTCGAAACGCCGTTTACGTGGACGAAACAGCTGCGTTTTCAAAAATACCCGTGTAGGTGCGGACGCAGCGTAACAGAGTTAGTAGTTTATTTTATTACTACCTGCAGATTACTTGTATTTGCTTAACTGTTTACTAAATGTTTGATGTGTGAAATAAACCGCAATGGAGACACTGAGAGAGGAGATGAAGAGCTATGTGAGTCTCTGTCCTCCTGGACCAAATCTTCTGCTGCTGTTAGTGAGACCTTCTGGTTTCACTGAGGGGAACAGGAAAACTCTGAAGTTCATCCTGAGTTTGTTTGGAGAAGATTCCTTTAAACCGGCAACCCTGGGCACATTAGCAAGTGGTGGAGGCCAGCAGGTGGATGAGGGAAGGGGAGGCAGGAAGAGCAGAGACCCGAGGCGGTGAACTGAACTTCAGGTAAGAAGTTATGAGCTGCAGTCTATCTGGGTCAGATATAAACCAAGTTTAGGTGGAGTTTATTTTCGTTGTGCTGACTTTTTACAGTCAGTTACAATAACTCGTACTGCTACTAGCTAGCATGATAGAGTTTCTATACAGCTGGGTGGTGCTATGATGTTACTGATAGTGGACTTTATTTTATTCATAAGGTTAGTAGTAGAGTTTCCAACCGTCCTGTAAAAAACTGAATCGTCTGGTATTCAGAGAAATTATTACGCGTTTCTTATTGAGGTGAAAAGAAACACAGTTTGTCCCGAACTTCAGCTACAATGAAAAAGACACAAAGCTGGAGTTATTCTGTGTTTACGCTGCACAGCTGCCTCTTCTCCTCTCATCCCCTCCCTCTCCTGTTGCTACTTCAATCATGAAACTGATCAATGATCAGCTGATCGGCTTTTCTCTCTTGTTTATTTATCGCCCACTTTGCACCAGAAAGAGGAAACCAGCAGATATCGCGCTAAACAACAGCAGCACGTTTAAGCTTGATCAGCTGTTGTTAGAATTTATTTAATATTAATTTCTAGTATCAGCTGATGTTTGCTGGAGCCACAGCTGTAAAGCTGCTGGTCATGATGTCGGTTGGATATGTGGTGAGAGGGAAACATGAAGATGAAACCAGGAGATGTCCTTACTGAATCATCAGAGCTGTGATGGAGAAACAGGTTTACCTTTTAGGTGACATGGATGAGTGGAAGTTATGAACTGTTTCTGAGAGACAAATAACACCAGGATCCTTTTTTATGTAGCTGACAGCTGGTAACTGTGCAGGGGCGGGTCTAGCAAAGTGTTTCCAGGGGGCCATGTAGGGCATTAACAGGGAGAGGGGGGCACAAAGAAATACTTTCTTATTCTGATTTAAAATATCTCGCTTTTAATAAATAATTATCTGAATCTTACAACAAACAATTGATAGATTGATGCATATATACCATCAAAACAGTGCACATCACTGTCACAACAGTGTTTGTTTTCATTCAAAGACTTTATGATTTTTCCTATAATGGTGGGCCGGTCTCTAGTCAAAATGCCCGGGACGATTTTTTGTCCCAGTCCAGCCCTGTATGCAGCTCATCTGCAGTCTGGTGTTGCCTACATCTTTCTATTAAAAAGGCAGAATTTCCGAGTTCTGAGTACAATCGAAAGCACCACGACTGCAGTTTTTGTGTTGGGTGTAAAAAGTGCACGTGACGCTGTGACGTAGGCTAGAATCATACGGCGGTCAATGACGGTCCAGGCGTGGGATTTCTCTCGTGGAAATGTGCACATTACTTTTTCCTTTCTATTGGTAGGTGCCACACTGTGGCAAGTAAGCAAGCTAGAAGACTGGCAAAGTTATGGAAGCAACACATTAACAAGAGAAATCTGAGTAAGACCAAAGTTACTTTCCCTAGTAACTAGTTACTTTGAAAGTAACGAGTAACTTGAAGTAACTGAGTTATTTTTGATAGAAGTACCTAGTAATGTAACTAGGTTGCTAATTTAAGCTAACTTACCCAACACTGCAAATGACAACAGGAAGATGAAGAAAAACTCAGAAGGAAAGAGACAAATGAGAAGAGCAGAAGGAAAAAGAAGAAAAGAAAGTGATGAGACAGAAATATGAAGAGTTGGTTTAAAAAGGCAGAAAACGAAAACTGAAGAATTTAAAGAATTTAAAGAAAAATATAGGAAACACTGATGGAAAAAAATGATGAGGAGCTCAAAGCTCTGAAGGAACAGCAAAAAGTACAAAGTGTTAGACGAAACCTCATGAAAGAAGAGAAAAAGCTGCGTACGCAGAAGGACTTAGAAATCAGACATGACAGAGAAATAAAGGCTTTTAAGGAGAAAACCAAAAAGAGATGCTGATGACCTGTTCTACTTAGAGAACTCCCACCGTTATTCACTCATGACATAAAAATATTAATTAATCATTTAATGAATAAAAATGTTTTTAGATGCACTCTTGTCAATACTTAAGCCTTAACTGCAATCAGAGCTCTGAAGTAATAATCTGTGTCAGTCAGCAAGTCTTCGTTTCCTGACGGCTAATTCTTCGATGCACAGGACGGAGCTGCATCTCTGACAGACACACAGACACTGTGTGAAACGATCTTCAAGTCTCTGCATGCCGAGTTTCATGAAAAGCAGTTTGGCTTCATGAAGAACACGCATGACTGCGTTTTCCAACCAGTCCAGGAAGTTTCTGCTGCAGCTTTCAGGCCTTTTTTGGTCTCTGTGTGGTTCCATGTTAATCAGTTTGAGAGGGAGGAGCCTGCCTGGTTTCACAGACACGCCTCCGTCTCCCTGAACAGGCCCGAACCAGCCGGAGAATGTGGACAATGTCGGCTCTGCCTGACTGCAGGGCGACAAACACACCGGAGATCTAAATCAGCGTGCCGAGGCAGACCGGTGCGTCGCCTCCCTGCAGACAGGTCGGTGCTCTGCAGCCAGGCGACACGATCCGAACAGTAACAGGGAGGAAGAACTCAACGTTTCCCCTTATTTTAATGCAACGTGGTTCACTTCCTTTTAGGTCTCCCCAAATCTTGTGCAGTCTCTTGAGATTGGGTGATCTGGTTATGGTGTAACATCCACGGTGATAAAAAGATGTGTTCATTTAAGTGTGACTGACTCTACAAACTAGCTACAGTCAGAATGATGTGTGTGAATATTTCTGGGCAGTTTGTGTGTGAAACAACGAAAACAGGTATTTTTGATTTTCACTACAGATGATCTCTCAGCTTCACAGGCTGTCAGCTTCACATTGATTTTCTCAGTGAAACTTAAACTCTGTCCCGTGTTGCTGCACAGTGACGTACCTGACAGCAGAGTCGGGCTGCTCTGCTGTCAGGTACGTCCATATAAGGAAGCAGCAGAGTTAACAGATGTGTACAACTGTGTTCAATGATCAATAAAGCTTTGAAATCTGCTTCCATCTCTAAATATTTAACTATTTGAATCCCAGGTTCTGAATCTCTGCTGTGAGTCCTGCATGTGTAAAATTCAAGTTTCTGCAGCGTTCAGATAAATCTGTGAAAGTATGAAACGCTACATGTTGTTAAACGTCCTCCCTCCTCTCTGCAGTAGGTGTGTCAGCTGGAGGATGCAGCTGTAGTGAAGTCCGTACAAGGACAGACTGAGTGACAGATGGGGTGGGTCGGGGGGAGGACAGACTCTCAGGTATCACCCAGGAATCCTGTAAATCACATCCTGAAATGTAAAACAAGAAGAGTCTCAGAGTTTCTCACGTACATAAATAAATACATGAAGCCTTTTAATTGTTGTATTTTGCGGTTGAACGCACAAACAGGTCTGTGCAGGTTCAGGGCGCGTCACAGAAGCAGGAACACGTCTGCGCAGCTAAAACATACAAATGTGCAGCAACTGTGAAGCAGGAAGGTTCATCCTTTGTTTTGACTGCATTAAAAGGGGATACGAGCACAGGCGGGTGCTTCCTCACACTGTGAAAGACAATAAATGATGAACACAACACAACAGCAGTTTTACTGAACTGTGAAAATGAGTACGACACGAGGAAACCAGAAAATCAAGATTGAAATCAAATGTAAAAAAATAACAGAGGCAAAAAAACAGAAATAAACTGACTTCAGTGGCGATGTTGACCCGTGTGCACCACGAGAGCACAGGTGCAGCACTGTGTGTCGTTCTAATGGACATGTCACAGATTCAGAGGACTGAGAGGAAGAGGATGAAGGCTGAACATTAAAACATGTCTGAGAGGCATGAAGACAACACTGAAACCACAAAAACTTCACCTTTCTGTGAAAAATCATCTGAAATCTGAATTTACAACCAACTAACAACAGCTGACAGTTCAGCGTCTGTGATGCAGCTGCAGAGACGTTTCACCTCCGTACCAGGAAACTGACAGCGTGTCATATCAGAACAAAGAAAGTTTGTCTAGTTACAAAATGAGAGCATGTGAGGCTGTGAACACAGATAAGGCCTGACTTTGACTCAGTGTGATTCTGCTGCTGTGCATCAGTCACAGATCCACCTTCACAGTTTGACTCATTGTGCTGCTGTGAAACTGGAAGCTGCAGATAAGGACAAATTCATCTGAAAGCTGTATGACTCTGTGTGATGCACATCCATGTTTGTTTGATTTTTGAACCAGTGATCTGACTCAGCTGCTCTAAAACGGCTTCACTGCACTGTGATGGTCTGTGAATGTGCACACATTCAAACAGAAAAGGACTCAGCATGATAATTAATTCTGTGATCATAAATCGAGCAAATAAATCTTTAGATTTGGTAACAACAGAAACCAATCAGCTTCTTTTCCATGTAAAAATGTCATGCTGTGGCTGAGAGAGGAAACAGTGAATACTTTGTTTACTAAACAACTTTTTATAATGCAAAGCATTTCAGTTCAGTTTTATTTAGACAGCACATCACAGCAACAGTCACCTCGAGGCACATTTAACAGTTAACAGCAGCTAACGGCACAGAAATCGTATCATTTGTCATAAAACTGGATTCAAATTCTCCAAAAGCCACAAACATAAGAAGCAAAGTCCAGACCTACCTGTCAGTCAAAGAGGCCACGCCCCCAACTTTAAGCTAGGTAATTTAAACAAATGAGTTAATAATAATAATAAAAACCTCCCATACAGATGTATGATGTATGATGGGGGACATTAGGTACAGAGACCAAAACATTTTTGTATCAGGATGTAAACATGTTTATTTCTACTGTAAAGTTTAAACACGGGAGCCTACGGGGACTGGCTCTGTGCTGGAGCCCCTGGTGGATGTTAGAGGAACTGCAGCTTTTAGCATTTCTGCTTCAGCAGGTTTCTGTTTGTTTCATATGCTGAACACATTTACAATGTTAGAGTGTGCGAATGGAAATATACATATCTTAGACGACTATTCCTTAAACTGTGCACAAAATACATTTGTTGATCTTATGATTTGATTTTTTTCCACCAAAATTTGTCAAACTTGACAAATTTTTGATGTTCAGTCAAACATTTTCAATCTGTGATAACTTAAAAAACACACTGCACTGTTTCATTATATTTACAAAGGGAAAGAAAGCGCAGCAGAAGAGGACGTCGATGACAGCGAGCGTGACTTTGTTCTTGTAAACTCACAGCCGCCTCATTCAGCGGAGCTGCAGACTGAAACTAACGCAAAACCAAAACTCACTTTCTTTTACACCAGATCAGAAACTTTTGGAAATCTGCATCCGTATGAAATTCTCTCTCCACTCATCCTCTCTCACATGATGACTTTGCACATGCATCAAAGGCAGAAAACCCCCAATAATCAGCTGCTCTTAATCGAGGCCGTGGTCTCAGGTGGAGAAGGTCCGGAGCTGCAGAGCCACTGTGGAATCATGGATACAAACAACAGAAATGAGCTTCTTGTGTCCCGTGTCCGTCTCTTCCTTAGAGACAGGGTGGAGGAGCCGCTGAGGTGGGTCAGGCAGGAGCAGGACGCCCTCGGGAGTTTATTTACATTATGAATATGTAATATTTTTTTTACATAGTCAATAACAAATGAGAAGAAATACAGATTGTTGTGGTTTTTAATTTGCTGTTATGTTTGCTTTCTTGTAGTCTGCAGGGCCGGTCGCTCCATGGTAGGATGGACTTTCAGCATGAACGGCTTTTACCCGCACAAAACAACATCAGAGAAGTACGATTACAGAAACGTGCCGCCGCAGGGATTCATAGCCAGCATGGAGTGACACCAACTGCTGTGTGATAAAAATCTGCATGTCCTGGAGTCATCTGATAGAGTCCAGAGTGCAGCAGAAAACACTGAGCTGGAAACAGCTTATTTGTATCATCCAATATAGATTTCAAATATCTGATTACAGATGTTTGTGCAGGTGTTCTGTCTCTGAGGGAACCTCAGTGATTTCATGAAGCTCAGGTCACTAAATATTTGTTCACAGCTTATAAACCTCAGATGCTGCACAGCCGACATCCCAGAACAGCCACTGATCGTTAGAGTCAGATTAATTCCTCACCCACAGTGATCTGACTCAGCTCACAGGCTTGTGAAACTATGTTTTTTTCCCCATGAATGTTAAAATACTAACCTTGAGTTTGGAAAGACCTTCTGTGTGTTAGAAGAGGAAAACTACGTTCAGACCATGACCTGAGTGTTTCAGCCTGTTTCTCTCTGTGTCAGTCCGGCTCACAGAGGCAGGAACAGGACGCAAATGCTTATTCTTGCCTCAGGTGGAGCGTTTATCTGTACCTGCACAGACCTGTGGATCATCAGGCTGATAGCAGCTCTGCAGAGCCACAAAGTCACACCGAGTTCCTCGAGAGCTTCCTGGAGTTTTGTTTCATGAGCAGCTACAACTACTAAAACGTTTCCTTTCACGTTTCTGTCTCAGAGAGGAGAATGATGAAGGGATGTTTGCTTTCACCCCTCATGCTCTTGCTTCACTCCAGTCACAGTTTTCCAAGTCAGTGGTTCCTGATTGCAATCATGTGACCAAACATTTGAACTTGAATAAATAAATAAAGTTTTTTGTATTATTATTTCCTCCTGTTTGACCTCCTGGGTGATTTGTGTGATGTATACTCAGCTGTTTTTGGTTTACTGGGGCTTTCTTTAATATTCATCAGCGCAGAGAATAAACTACATTTAATCCAGAGCGTACTTCCGGTGCTCCTGGCCAATCAGCGTCCTCGTTCTCAGGCGGACTCCATATTAGATTAAAACCTTTGCAGGATTTTTGTGGCGGAGGAGAAATCAGGATTCCGTCTCTGGTGCTGGCCCCTCCCCTTTGACGGATGCCTCCTACAGCCAATCAGCGCGCCAGCTGAGAGCACCTGCGAGGTCCTGGTCACCTGGACCAATTAGAGCGCGGCTGTCAGAACGTTACCTTTTATGGGAAACGCCAGCTGTCCCGCGAGCGCGGATAAAGCCGGTGCGCTCGCGCTAATGTTGCTGCAGTAACCGCACAGCTGGGCCAGAGAAGCATCCGCGAGACTTCACCACAGACGCGCCTGACTCACCTGCACAGGTAACACTCAGAGTACAGTTTCTCATGTAGTTCGGAGGTCAAAGTGGAACAATGAGGCTGAAGCTCGGTTTAATTAAAGAGCTCAGATTTAAAGTTAAAGCTGTCGCAGCTGAAACACGATGTTACTCTGAGCTGCGGTTTCATTAGAGAGGCGCTAAAGAACAAACCGGTTCTCAAACCGCTAACTCTGATCTGACTGAGCTCACAGGGGCCGGAGGAAAGCCTCTGTGAGGCCGGAGGAGACCCTCTGTGAGGCCGGAGGATGCTGGTTTAAACCAGGCTGCACGATAAAAGCTGACTTGATGCTGAGATCTTTAAGTAAAACTGGAGGAAAATATACAACAAACTGAGTGATGTTAAAGAGAAAAAATGCCAAAGTCGGCTAACATTTCACTGTTTTGTAAAATGTGCAGGTCATGTTTCTTCTGAAACGTAAAGTGAAAAATGTGATGATTTCTTTAATGTTCATGACTGCGTGAGATTTATTCAAGTTTAAAAACTGTCAAAATCCATCTTCAGTGAATGAGTGATGACCTGAGGGAAGGGCTGCTCCTCTGTGCTTCCTGTTTCTAACTCTTACATAATCAGACCTCCTGCTGTAGTTTTCTGTTCAGCCAACTTAAAAAAAGATGTGTGACCTGGACACGTGCATAGAAACTACAGACCTTGTTCCTAATGGACTGAGCCAGATGAGAATCTGGGTTTGCAGAGCAGAAGAGTTTGTTCTGTCTGAACTTGTTGAAATGTTCTTGACTGGAAAATGTGACAAAACAACTCAGTTTAGCCAGAAGCCCCACCCACCATCAATGTTCCCTCTAATGCTTCATGTGTCTGAGCGAACGCACAAACTCCCTGAGCGCCCCTGGATCACTGAGCGACAGCAGACGTGTGCACTGTGGTCACGCCGGCATCGAATCCATCCAAGTTACATGTTTATTAAAATAATCAAATTACAGCATTTATGTTAGACTACTTTAAATTAACTGCTTTAGCTCACTTACAATGAAAGTTTTAAAAAAATCTTGTTCCTGACCTGTGCAGTATGTTAACACTATTGGAAGGAAAAATAACTAACTCCAATTTTGAAAACTTTTTTTATTTATTTATTTATTTTTGCTCTGACTCATAATTATGACTCATTGTCATAATTATAAGTAGAGTCCTGTGGCTGAAATATAGTAAATAATGACAAATGTTGGGCAATTAATTATTTAGTTCTTCAAAAAAATTACTGAGTTTTTTGCAGACAACAAAGTGTTTTTTTTGTTTTGTTTTTGTTTTTTGCTTTTTTGTTTTGTTCGTTTTTGTTTTTTTTAAATAAACATTTCAAACTATTTACAGAACAATCAGCTGTTCTGCATCAAATCTGATACAACACAAATTTTGTGCCACAACAATAAATGCCATGTTCCCATATAATTTTTTTGATTGGTCCCCATAAGGCTGGGGGCAGGGGTTTGCTCACAGGCGGAGAGTGTTTTCCTTATAAAACGCTGTTTTTACAGTTTCTTCCTGCAGTAAATATAAACGACGACAGTATTCAGGAAGAAAACCAAACATTGCAGATATTTTTATCAAACTTTTATAAAAGCTGCTATAAAGTCCACACTTTGTCCGTCAGTTGTTCCGTCTGTCCTGCTCACATCTCCAATGGTTGTACACGTTGTCATTAACGTGGCTTCACTCCACATCAGCCGCTTTGCTAAAACACCGGTGTCGGCACATAAGGACGCTGTCATAGCCTGTCAGCCACGTGGATTAGCTGCGTATATACGAGTGAATCGCATCATTGGCTGGACTGTGGGATAAGGTGGCATCGTTCTGATCCCATTCGGGAGCAGCCAGTCACTAACACTGCAGAACAGAATTATTAAAGTATTTACTTTAAGAGATTTACCCTCTGATTATGTGAATGACTGTGTTCTTTCAGACATGGATGAAGAAATCTCTGCCCTCGTTGTTGATAATGGCTCCGGTATGTGCAAAGCGGGTTTCGCTGGAGACGACGCCCCCCGAGCTGTCTTCCCCTCTATCGTCGGTCGCCCGAGGCACCAGGTACGAACATCACTCTCAGGAATTCGACTGCAACCCTGCGCATAAGCCTGACGCGTGTAACTGTGTCTGCAGGGTGTGATGGTGGGAATGGGACAGAAGGACAGCTACGTGGGAGACGAGGCTCAGAGCAAGAGAGGCATCCTGACCCTGAAGTACCCCATCGAGCACGGCATCGTCACAAACTGGGACGACATGGAGAAGGTGAAGGACTTTATCAAAGCTGACATCTCTCACTACAGGTTGTCTTTAAACCCCTGAATGAAATCTGACCAGTTTCAACAGAAAACCACAAAAAGCTAAACTGGTTTTATTTTATTTATTTATTTATTTTTGGGGGGGGGGGTTATTTGTTTGGTTTGCTCTTGTCTTGCTGCTGAAAGATGCCATTTTCCACTTTGATTTCATCACCTGAGAATCAGAGTTCAGACTGAATACCTTCTGATTTAATCGCACTTGTACTTAACTTGCGAGCTGCCTTTGTCGTGCAGATCTGGCATCACACCTTCTACAACGAGCTCCGTGTTGCTCCTGAGGAGCATCCAGTGCTGCTGACTGAGGCTCCTCTCAACCCCAAAGCCAACAGGGAGAAGATGACGCAGGTGTGTGAAGGACCATCTCTGATTAAAGCAGCTGATACACTGAACCTGTTGATCCTGTGAAGGTTTTCTAGCTTGGATGCATTTTGCACTTGTAGAAAAAGAAGTTAATTTCCAGGCTAATGGTGTAATTATAGCACTTGTACATTAAAGTCTTTCTCTGGTGCAGATCATGTTCGAGACCTTCAACACTCCTGCCATGTACGTGGCCATCCAGGCCGTGCTGTCGCTGTATGCTTCTGGTCGTACCACAGGTGGGTCTCCAGCATTTCAGGATCTTGCTGTGCAGAGTTCTGCTTCAGATAAACTTCCTTGTTTAACTTGGGGCTCGTTTCTTCAGTTGGGGGTTAGAGCAGCAGGCTCTGAGTATTCTCTGGCCCTGCTCAGAGCAGCAGCTAGTGACCATTAGAGGAAGCACAAAGCTCAGTGGTTCCAGAGTGACCTGAGTGTTCTGTCCTGCAGGTATTGTGATGGACTCGGGTGACGGTGTCAGCCACACTGTGCCCATCTACGAGGGCTACGCTCTGCCTCACGCCATCCTCCGTCTGGATCTGGCCGGCAGAGATCTGACAGACTACCTGATGAAGATCCTGACCGAGCGAGGCTACAGCTTCACCACCACTGGTATGTGTGCAGTTTTACCTTCAAGCATGCTGATGTAAAGCCATAATCTGCAGCTACTGCAGTTACAAACAATGATGCGCACGTCCGTCTAAGTGTCCATTTAACTGTCAACTCTGACCTCCAGCCGAGCGTGAAATCGTGCGTGACATCAAGGAGAAGCTCTGTTACGTGGCTCTGGACTTTGAGCAGGAGATGCAGACAGCAGCTTCCTCTTCCTCCCTGGAAAAGAGCTACGAGCTTCCTGATGGACAAGTCATCACCATCGGCAATGAGCGGTTCCGCTGTCCCGAGGCGCTCTTCCAGCCTTCGTTCCTTGGTTTGTAAATCGTCAGTTACCCTCCAGAGACGCCTGTTGTTGAATTTTCCTGAAAGGTGCTGAAGCCTTGGTGCATCAGGTCTCTCACTTCTGCACTAAAACTTCATTCAGGTATGGAGTCGGCTGGTATCCACGAGACGACCTACAACAGCATCATGAAGTGTGACGTGGACATCCGTAAGGACCTGTACGCCAACACTGTGCTGTCCGGTGGCACCACCATGTACCCCGGCATCGCCGACCGCATGCAGAAAGAGATCACTGCCCTGGCCCCGCCCACCATGAAAATTAAGGTTTGTTACTTGGATCTCTTGAGCTGTAAACTTGTGCAGTGTTGCACTTTAAAAACTGCAAACTTTAAATCTGTCATCAACTTCTGCCCATGCATGACGGCAGGCTTTGTTGCACTTTAACGGTGCCACTTACACCCTCCTCCTCCTCTGGCGTTTGGCACCACTATAAAAATCTATCTGAAGCTAGTTTTGCTGCCCTCTAGTGTACACCTTCTCAAACTTGACTACCTTCTGCTGTGCATCTCTAGACTGGCCTACAGGTACTTACCTGCCTCGTGTCTAATCTGTTCTCGTCTCCAGATTATCGCTCCCCCCGAGAGGAAGTACTCCGTCTGGATCGGCGGCTCCATCCTGGCCTCTCTCTCCACTTTCCAGCAGATGTGGATCAGCAAGCAGGAGTACGATGAGTCCGGCCCCGCCATTGTTCACCGCAAGTGCTTCTAAAATGCTTCCATGCTCCTCCCCCTCCGCCCTTGCAGGATTCGCCGTACTTCCACTGTCCCAGCTAGATGTGCGTCGGGTTTGTCTCGCATGGACACGCCTGAAGATGCTGTGAATATGAGGACTCGGGTTTTAGTGTTACAGTACAAGTTTCACTTAAACAACATTTAAAACACACTTAGCAATTCTAGTCCAGTTTGAGGAAAGTTGGTTTGAGCTGTTGCAAACTGTTAGACAAGAAGTTCCACTGCATCTCTCTGGTCAAATAACCTGTCATGAAACTCTACAAACTGTTCAGGTAAATCTTTCAATAAAATATCATTTATTTACTTAATCACTGAGTGGTTTGAGTTTATTGCTATAAGCCCCCACACCAATGTTTGCATTTGTTGAATGCAAACATTTAACTCTGGTCTAATCCCACATTTTATGCTGATTAGCATAGAGAAAGCAAAGTTGATGGTCCGTTCTCGCTAAATGCAGTTTAGCTTTGTGCTAACTTTAAACAATGACTAGTGGCTGCCATCATCTGAAGTATTGGTACCTGCAATTCTTAAACTCACCCAAACCCTCTAAAAGCACATTTCTGGAGCAAATGCAGGAAATGGTTTTGAAAATTTGATTTATAAAATAGTTTCTGTAAGTTTACATTTGGTCTTGTTAAACCTGCAAACACTGAGGTGTTGTGCTACAGTTTGTCAGTTTCACTACATTTCACCACTTTGTGGATTTGCTGATCAAGTGAGTGCATAATGTTGGTCATCCCACCATCACCCGCTTAATTGCTGAATACAGAATTTGTTGAACATTAAGAATTTCAGAAGGATCTGTCCTCTCAGCTCAGCTGACGTTCACCCAGGATACAATGCCATCTCCGGACTGACCTGCACACCTGAAGCTCACTGCTGTGGCTGAGCTGGCAGTTTTACCTGATGACTGTCTTTAGTCAAATGTACCGGAAAGGAATATAAATAAGCTTCATTCTGACACTTGTTTTCCCTGTCTGACCTTCATTTTATCTTTTTTTTTGTGTGTGTGTGTGTGTGTGTGTGTGTGTGTGTAATAAATAAAAGGGGCCAATATGTGGTGGCTATATAAGAGCCACTAAAAATATTGTGGTAGGATACAAACGGAGCAGAGGTGATTGGAAATCTTGAGGAACGTACAGAGCGACAAACATTGTGTCTGCAGGAATGAATATATTAATGTTTGAACTTAATATATTTGAGAGGCAGTAGGGTGACTTCCCCTCTTATGCGCATGTCGATTAACATTATTACCAACAAAGGTCTTGCCAGCAGGGGGGCAGCAAATCTTGGGTGTGACTATTACTTGTATTAATAATATATTAACACACCTGTTGACTTCTGTTTGCACAAACATTTTAGTGTATAACTGACATTAAACATGTTATACATAACTACGACTGCTGCATTCTGCAAACTTGCGGTAGCTCCACAACAGGAACACTGCTCTGTACTGTGAGCTGTATTTTTTTATGGCATTTCTTTGTGTTTCCTGAGCTTCAGCACAAGTTAAAAAAAAATAATAATAATTGCAAAAATCCTGTAAAAGCATCTGAACCACCTTTGAAGGCGATGACATAATGCCTTGTATGTCTCCTGGTTACAGAATAACTCACAATATGTCTGTGAAGGTTCTCAGTCATCCAACTCACAATGGACACAGTTGATGTTTTATTGTGAACACGGGTTTAAATCGTCTCTCACACAGAGTGAACACGTTGCTGCAAAATGTTTCAGCTTTGTGTAGACGTTTCATCTGCAGCTAAGCCAGAAGTTAGTTTTCAACATTAACTACACACTCAAACTGCAACAAAGATAAAGAAATAAAAAACACTAGCAAACAAAGGATCAACCATCACACTAAAAATGTAAAAAGATGTATGAAACATTCAAACAATCTCATCACATTTAAAAGCACGACTGTTTTTAATTTGAGCAGATTTTCAGGGTAATTATTTTTGCTCCATCATTAAAAGAGTTTAAATCTGTTCCCCGAGGCTCAACTTTCCACCTCATCTGAGTAACTTACACAAATTAACATGTACATTTCAAAATAATGTCAATATTGCGATCTGCCGACATGGGAACAGGCTTAGGAATCAGCAGCAGCTTTATTGTTTCAGTGTTTGTGTTTCAGCTAATCTCACAGATGAGAGAAATTAAAAAGGCCTCAGACGAACGCACACATGTCAGGAGGACATTTGTCTAAAATTAGAAAAGAAAATCACAACAATAAAACGATGACGTTTCACCACTGAAGCACAGACGTAAGTAAAGTAACTTTGGACAGTTAAAAGCTTACATTCAGTGGGTAGGTCACCTTCCTGGTGATGCACCTGCATCCAAGCTGTTACTGACTCGTCAGCTTTTGATTTAGATTTTTGTTCTTCACCTCCTAAATTTCTTTTCCAAATATTTATTTATAAGTGACTTATGTATGTATGTATATATATGTATATATTGTACTATTCTTAGTTAGCGTATTGTCTGTCTTGTCTTAATGTTGGTTTAAAATGGAGCACTGTAACAAAAAATAATTTCCCCCAGGGATCAATAAAGTATTCTGATTCTGATTCTGATTAAATACACACTTGTTTCCTTTTTATGCAAACACACATGCATGTTTTAATACTTCACGTGTGTTTTTTCTGTGGTCTTTGCATCAGTGTGTTACATAAAAATAAAAGCAATGACAGCAGCAGAATAATCCATGAATAGATGCAGTGTTTCATCCTACTGCAGCTTTCTGTTACTTGCTTTCACCTCCTCCTGGTTCAGTTTATCCTCTTCATGCATTCGCTCCCAGATCGCCGTTCTTTCTTTATCCCAAGCGTCTCGATGTTTCTTCACCTGTCTGTCTGTGAAGAGTGCGATATAAATAAACTTTTGCTTCGGTTCATGACATTTACTTACTTTTACTATGATTGCTTCCTTTATTCTCTTGTATGTTTTCATGTCTTTCTATTACAGCATTAAATTAATCTCTGCTTCATGAAGCTTTTCTAATCTATGAGATGGAAAAACAAAACCAGTGATGAGAGCAGATGTTCTCCACACTGATTATGTTTGAGAAGAGGTTTGATTGTTATTTGACAGGTTGTCCAGGTTTACTTAGTGATTTCCAGTAAATTATAACTGTATACATATAACGGTGAAATGTTGTTTTAGTTCCATTAATTCAAAAAGACAATATCCTGACTTATGTTCAGAAAAGATGAAGCTGGTGTTGGACACGTTTTGTGGACAGTGTCTTTTATGTAACAGCTCTGTGTGTGCTGTATTTCCAGTGAGAAACCTGCGTGTCACAGTGAAGGTGGTGTAGTTATTGGCACTGACTCGATTTCCAAATGAAACATTTATATTATTTACTAACTACACAGCATGCTGAAGGTTTTAACAGCACTTCACTTCTTCCACATTTTGTCATGTTACAGCTTTATTCCACAATTTATTAAAATCATTTTTCTTCTCAAAATTCAGCACAATGATCCATAATGACAACGTGAAAAACAGCTTGAAATTCCTACAAATGTATTAAAATAAAAACTTGCAACCAATGTGGATATTCTTGTAAACGTAACCATAGAGCACAAAGTTAACAGGAGCTCCAGCTCTGCTTGGATGACAGATCACATGCCTCCCATCATTACGCTCTACACTTGGATCCATTTTTGTCTGCAACTCCTGAACTTGAAGAATTTCTGTCTCCGAGACTGAAATCTGATCAAGACCTGCAAAGGTCTCTCCATCAGCTCTGGGTGTTGATGTCAGGACCAGTGAATGGTCAAAAGAATAATCACTGAAGATGTTCAGAATTACAGAGAGCCTCAGTTTGTGTTGCTGTGTCAAGTCCTCAGGCTGTATGACCAGCAGGAACACATGAGAGCCCTTTTAGTTTGTCTTCAGAGATGCTGGAATGAAGCAGATCTGTGTTGATGAGAACTGTTTCTTTGCTTTGAGTCCACTTTTCGTCCACTCTGTTAAATTTGTCTCTCCCAGTAAGAAGTTTCCCACTCAGACCAGCTGCTCCCCAGCAGAACAGCCCTCGTCTCCGACACTGAAATGGTAACAAAAATGTTAAAAGTTAGCACAGAATCTACAAATGTAATCTTTTATTGCAACATGTGTTTTTAAATAATACATTTGAATTTCTATAGATTTGTATAATACATTTTTTTATTATACAAAAATAATACAATAAGATAATGTCATAAATTTTGTTTGTGCATCACGACAATTTCCACATTTAGAAATGAAAAAATTAAAATGCAGATAAAATGCAGGTTCCAGATTCCATCCATCCATCTTCATCCGCTTTATCCGAGGCCGGGTCGCGGGGGCAGCAGCCTAAGCAAAGAGGCCCAGACCTCCCTCTCCCCAGCCACCTCCTCCAGCTTATCCGGGGGAACACCAAGGCGTTCCCAGGCCAGCCGACAGATATAATCTCTCCAGCGTGTCCTGGGTCTGCCCCGGGGCCTCCTCCCGATGGGACATGCCCGGAACACCTCACCCAGGAGGTGCCCAGGGGGCATCCTTGTCAGATGCCCGAACCACCTCAGCTGGCTCCTTTCGATGTGGAGCAGCAGCTGCTCTACTCTGAGCCCCTCCCGGATGGCCGAACTTCTCACCCTATCTGTAAGGGAGAGGCCAGCCACCCTTCGGAGGAAGCTCATTTCTGCCGCTTGTATCCGCGATCTCGTTCTTTCGGTCACTACCCACAGCTCGTGGCCATAGGTGAGGGTAGGGACGTAGATCGACCGGTAAATTGAGAGCTTCGCTTTTACACTCAGCTCCCTCTTCACCACGACGGACCGGTGCAGCGTCCGCATTACTGCAGCTGCAGCCCCAATCCGTCTGTCGATCTCCGGCTCCCTTCTCCCATCACTCGCGAACAAGACCCCGAGATACTTGAACTCCTCCACTTGGGGCAGGATGAAGATGAGTCGCGGATGAGTTCCAGATTTCAGCTGCCTGTAAAGTTTGATTGAGAAAGTCAATCAAAATGTTTGTTTTTAAAACTGTGTTCATTTGCATAATTGGGGAGTAAAACAGGGGGCTGTGTGTAAAGATGGCAGTGGGTTTTTTCATGGTTAATGCAGTGTTTTAGATTATCAGATGGCGCCGATGAGGATGGCTGCCATGATCGCCATCATACTCAGTTTCACGAGTTTTCCTCGTGTTTTTAACACTTGCAGATTCTGCAACAGTCTGTGTCTAAATATTCAATCTGCACAAACACTGGACACATTTTTACGGACTGTCTCTTAGCACACATTGACCCGAACACTTTTTGTTTAAACAGATTAGTCGTTGTTGTTTTTTATTTTCTTATTGTATTATTATTTCTCTTTTAAATTGTATTGCATGATTGTTGCGCATTTTACTTATTTTAGTTGCATTTTAGTGTGTAAAGTACTTTGTGCAGCATGAGCTGTTGGAAACGTGCTGTTTAAATGGCACAGATCACCTTCGACCACACAAATGCCCCTGAGCAGAAACTACGCCGGAGGAAAGGAGCCGGGGTCATGGTCCAGCTGATGAACAGACAGCACCATTCCTCACTTCCCACCATTGTTCTAGCTAACATCCTAACTTTGGAAAACAAGCTGGATGAACTGCTGACCAGGATGACTTTCCATCAGGATACTATACGGAGAAATGGCTGAATTCCTCCTCAGTTCCCGGCTTGGCTGGTGTTCCTGTGAGAACAAAAGTACCTCGTTCACATGTGCCCGCCCCCAACCAGCCTTCAGCAAATCAGATCTCCCCACGGTCGTCCTGCTACCAGCTTATAAGCAGAAGCTGAGGCGTGAGCAGCCAATCATGTGCTCGGTTCAATGCTGGACCGCCATCGTCTTGCGTCACTGCTTCTGCACTGCTGAGTGGTAAGTTTTTTCAAGCTGTTGCCAACAATAGTGTGAATGATTGCACACAATGCATCAGTGAATACACTGATGACATCATACCACAGGTTACTGTACAGACTCACTCTAAGCAGAAGCCATGGGTTAAAAAGCCCAACTGTCACCTGGTTAAATGTGCTGACGACACAGTTCTGTCACTGCTGTCAGGCCCTCACAGCACCACGGGCCGCTCTGCAGGAGTTTGTAGAGTGATGTGACAGCTCCACACTTGAACTGAACGTGAGCAACACCAAAGAGATGGTGGTGACCCCTCTCACATTGTTCACCCTGCATTTCAATGGCTCCCCTCTGGGCGGCGCCTCTGCTGCATTTCCTGCAGGACTGAGGAGGAGGAGCGCCACCTTTGTCCCCAAAGCCACTCTGCTTTTTAGCTCCAGCCGATAAGAACATTTCCACAGCAGAAACAGAAACTACTCTACACTCTTTTTTTTACTGCCGACACTTTGTTCACTTTTAATCACTTACAGTAACACACACAGAAACACACAGACCAGATAACATCCCAGTCCTGCTCTCAAACTGGCAGATTTCTTCACAGACACCTTTAATTTTTTTTGCCTGAGGATCCTCTGTGACCACAGCCACACACTCATCATGTGGCACAGAAGCATCCACACTCATACCAGTCAATTCAGTATGTGTTACTCGTGTGCAATATTGAGGGTCTCTGAGCCTAAGAATTTAACTGCTGGTAGTAATATGCCATTGTTACCTGTAAAAATAAAAACTTGAACTTGTTGAACTGTTTTTGCTCGTACTCATGCTGCCCGACATCAGCGCATATTGGAAATGCCACAGGCACCGATGGGTTTTCTATCGCCCATTGGGGCGCCCTCCTTTTGCGAGGTGCACCTGCTGCTTGCGGCGCAGAGAGGAGGGGGCGGGGCGGCGGGGAGCAGCATCGAATAACCAACTCACAAAATAAAACAAAATAAAAACAAACCAACAACCACAAAAACAGCAGACATCATGATACAAACTTATAATTTGCACAAATGTTTTTTCAAAATTCTACACACGAAAAGTGAGCGCGAGAGCCCTCAGTGAGCGTGCGCGCTGCTGAAGTCAAAGTAAACTTTATTGTCATCTCCGCTACAGACAGTCCAGCATATAGAGACGAGACGACGAGGCTCCAGTTACAGCAGTGCAAGTAAACAAACAATAAATATAAGAAGAGTAAGAAAATAAATCTACACTTTAGGACTCGGGGTAAAGGATCAATAACAATTTAAAATTTACAGTTTGATGATTTAAAGTCTCACACAACCCGTCGAAAGGGGAGGGGCCGGCTGCTTCCAAATAGAGCACATTTCATTCATAATGTTGTAAATCCAAGCCCATCATGTATTCATGATTTGAATCCTGGGTTGTGCGAAATCTCAGAAATAAACCCTCGACAAAGTGAATCTGTGAACTAAGATGTAGGTCTGTTAGGTTATGTTGTGGTGATCCTCGAGTTGGGGGATTTGTGTTCATACTGGAGTGCAAAATTAAAAGATGGACAAGAAAAGTTCAAAGCCATCAGGTGCTCAGTTTAGAAAAAATAGAAAAGAAGAGGAGAAACAAAAGATGCAGGTAAGCAGATGTGTGATTGGATAATGGCAGCTCATCCTGAAACAATCAGAATCAGAATACTTTATTAATCCCTAAGGAAATAATGTGGGTTACAGTTGCTCCAAGAAGAAATGGTAAAAATTGCAACAGTAACAGACTAAACTCCAAACAATACATTATGTTACAGATTCTAATATTAATTGTCAGTTGTTGATTTGTCCTGTTCTCATTGTGTGACGAATGATGATGGCTGTCTGGTAGCTGTTTGCATAGTATGCATACTCTCTCTCTCTTCATATGTGTGTGTGTGTGTGTCTATGTTTCTCTGGTGAAATTCAGTGTGGTTCCCACAACAGTTTTATGTTAATGTGCAATCCTTAATATGGGGTGTGCGTGTGTGTGTGTGTGTGTTCGCCCGGGGCACCAAACCAAACAGGCTAGGACCGCCACTGCTCCCACCTGTGTGTATGCTAATATATTTGATCATGTTCAGCAGCAGAGGACAGCCTGATGTTGAGATAATTAATTTGCCACAGAAGCTGAAGGTGTTTTCTATTCTTTATTTAACATTTAGAAAAATGCACCTAAGTGTTATTTGATTTTGCACAAATGATATTTCACAGATGAGTCACTACATCCTCTCCATTATCTGAGAGATCAAGTTTCAAGTTGTTGTTTGTCATAAACAGGCAACAATGGCACATCACTGCCAGCAATGAAATACTCGGCCTCCTCAATATTGCACACAGAAAACTGCACATAAGTAAGACTTAGATAAAAAATAAGATAAACTATATAAATAAAAAATAACATATATGAATAAAGAATAAGAATAAATAAATACAGATTCCTAAAAAATACTGTAGCAGCTGTAGTGCAGAGGTAGTGGTACATACACACAGTGTGTACAGTGATTGTGTAAACCAGGGGTGTCCAACTCCAGGCCTCGAGGGCCGGTGTCCTGCAGGTTTTAGATGATCCTTGATCCAACACAGCTGATTTAAACGGCTAAATGACTCCTCAACATGTCTTGAAGCTCTCCAGACGCCTGGAAATGAACTAATCATTTGATCCATTTGTGTTGATCCAAGGTGAGCTCTAAAAGCTGCAGGCCCTCGAGGCCTGGAGCTGCCCACCCCTGGTGTAAACAGTCCAATATTTCAGCAGCTCAGTGATGGCTTGTGGCTAGAAATTCTTCCTCCATCTGCTGCTGTTGATGCTTCTGTGAAGTGTACGGCTGTGGTGGATGGAACCAGAGAGGATCTTCAGACCTGTCTACCTGCAGAGGTCCTGGATGGCTGACAGAACCACAGACAGACTGAATACTCTCGATGGTGCATCAATAGCATGTGCTGTCTTTGAGGGTGACATGAATAAATAAAGTTTGGGCCTTCGTGTTTTGAAGATTGAAGACTTTGGGGTTCTCTTTGGACCACAGCCAATAAGGTCTTGGCAAGATGGTCAATCACTTTTACCAACAACAGAAATACTGGCACTGATGCACAGGGATGAGTCTCCTGCTACAGCTGAGAATGGGAAGTGCAAAGAAATCTAATCTTATCTGTGTTTCACGTAGTTTCATGCTCCATTTTGTTAGTGGGGAACACTGAGGTCTCAAACTGTGTAAAATAAACACATTAACCAGATTTAAAGGGTTAAAAGCTGAGATGGTGACATGACTGCACTTGTCCAACTCCACAATGAAGCCGCATGAGATTTCTGCATGTTCAGCATCATCTCGTCAGATTTCAGCAGATGTGTTGTTCAGAGGAAACTGCTCAGATCTATCATTCGATCATAGATGTGTTATATAGAGACGTGACTCTTAGAAACATGGATGCAGGAGAGCAAAACTGTGCTGCACACAAGACGTCAGAGACACACCTCAGGGGCAAAAACACAGATGCAGTGAGTGGGTGAAGTGAAGAAGAGGAAGTGTCTCGGTGTCTTTAACCGTCTGCATGGACATAAACCATGTGGACACAGCTGTTCCCACACCTGCCTGCTGTTTCTGTCGTCTCCTCCAGTTTGTGTAAATGATTCTTTAACGTTAGAAAGAAAAGTAATAAAAGCTGAGTTTCACTTTGAGTTTCACAGTCAGTCTGTGGATCTGCTCCACAGAAACCCCCTCTGTGCTGCCAGTAACAGTCTGAGTTTGACTTTTATACAATAAAAATGATCAAACCTGAAAGCTGAGGGATTTAACTCTGAGTACAACAGCGTGTTTCATACATGCGCCTCAGATATGAAATATTTATTTGTCTTAAACATTTTGGTCTTTTAAATGTTTCAAAGCCTTAAACACAAGATTTTTAATGAAGGTGTTTGAACCTGGAGCACGAGCTGCCTCCAAGTCCACGGACACAGTGACTGGTGAAATGCGTGACATCACGTGGATGGAGACACGGAGCCCGATGTTTCAGCTCGAATGTTTCACCGTTTTTGTGCAGATTAAACTAGAAAAAAATCCTGAGTGACAGAAAAAGAGACAAAAGAGACACTGAAACATTGTTTGCATGGATGAATGTTTTGTGTTTGTGTAGGTCTGTTTTACATATTATAGCGTGGCACAGTTATTGCTCTTTACACGGACACGCGCGCTTTCCTACAGACTTCCGGTACTGCCTCATCCTCCTCTCCTCGAAACGTTACTCTGACTCTCGGTTTCAACCGCAGCGTCAACAGGTCAGTGAACTAAACTTTACTCTTTATTGTTTTTTCAGTTCCTATTATTATCATTTAAAGCGGGCACGTGATTGACTTCACAATAATCATTAATCATTAGATCAGCTGCACGAGGTCTGACCGGCGTATAGAAATATAAGATATTTCCAAAATCAAACTCGAGTTTGAATGTTTGTATCTTGCACCGAGGTGAGGTTTGCGTGAGTGAAAGTTTTATTGTTAATATTTTTGTCAGTGAGAAGAAAATCAAACATCGTGCGATCGTGGCTCAAGAGTTGGGAGTTCGCCTTGTAATCGGAAGGTTGCCGGTTCGAGCCCCGGCTCGGACAGTCTCGGTCGTTGTGTCCTTGGGCAAGACACTTCACCTGCTGGTGATGGCCAGAGGGGCCAATGGCGCGATATGGCAGCCTCGCTTCTGTCAGTCTGCCCCAGGGCAGCTGTGGCTACAACTGTAGCTGCCTCCAGCAGTGTGTGGATGACTGGATGTGTAAAGCGCTTTGGGGTCCTTAGGCGGGACTAGTAAAAGCGCTATGCCATTTACCAAAGAAATAAAAAAAAATCTCAGCTATGGAAAAACGAAGAAGCTCATAAAACAGAGGCTCTGCAGACTTTTCTGTTTGTTTCCAGCCCGAGTTTATCATGAAACGCTCAGTGAGACAGGATTTAAACCTGGAGCGCGAGAATGACGTAGGCGTGTTCATGTTCCGTAAACGAGTGGCCGGTAACGTGTGCGCGCGGAGGAACAGTGACTCCTCTGATATGAGACGGGTCCTCTTTACTGACCCGGTGCTGAGCAGCAAACACAGCAGCGCCGACATCATAACCGCCAACCACAGGAGCGAAGCTCCAATAAAGAAAGAGAAAATAATGTGACAGCTTCCTTCTTTGTCATCTAACTGTCACCTGGAGCAACCATCAGATTTGTTCTTTATTAAACTGTGCCTCTCAGGTACATTTCTGAATCTCTCACTCTGATCTGGTCAGTGATCCTGAAAGAGCTCAGAGGTGTTTGACACGAACACTGCCGCTGGTGTCAAACACACTACAGGGTGTCTCCGACTCAGCCAAAGAGCAGCTGCCACCAAAACAATCAGAATCAGAATCAGAATCAGAATACTTTATTCATCCCGAGGGAAATTAGGGGTTACAGCAGGCAGCACGCTAATGGCGCATGCGCACTCACAAAGGAACCTTCTGACCAACTTTACACAAACATCACATTGGGCAGACATGTCAGAAGGTAGGCTGATAGGAAAAAAACAACGAAAATACACTACATGAGGTAAGAGGAGGAGAAAAAAAAACTCCACTCAGACTGAGCTCCTAGTGGGAGAACAGTTTGATAAAAGAAAAAACACCTCAGCACAAAAGCACATGACTATCAATACACCATAGAAACACGAGACAAGCAACAGGGGCGGGTAAAGGGTAAGAGAGAGCCGGCGTAGACAGCGCATCCAGTCCTGCAGCATCTGTGCTGGTCCAGTTGACTGCTATCATCCCCGGTAGGGCACAAGCATCGAAGGCGTTGGAAAGGGAGGGGGATGAGTGAGTGCTTATCAGTGTAAGTGTGTGTGTGTGCGTGTCCATAGTTTAGCTGAGACAGTGTCCTTCGGCCTATCAGGCTAAGTAAACAGTCCTCCAGCCAATCCAGGTGTCCTTCATAGGGCGGGAAGAATAGTCATCACACAGTCGTTATCAGGGAGTTGTTTTGGTGGGCTCCAGCCTTGGGCCTGCAGCTGGGGCCGTGGTGTCCAAAGGGTGCAGGTTTGATTCCTATGACCTCAACAATAATCCTTTTCATCAGAGATGGAGTTTGTCTGCAGTCCCCGTGTCTGTGATTGGTGGAGAGCTCAGTGCTGTTAAAGAAAGGAAGTCTCAGCTTCAGAAAAGCTCAGGACAGAATTCAAGGAGAGGACAAAGAAATGCTAGTAGTTTGTTTGTTTTAATATTTTTATTTATTTTACTTATCCATATTAGATCATATTGATTAATACTTTTACCATGTGCCTTTGGCCTGGCATGCTAAATTATACTGTGAATTAAGCCAACGGCCTCCATGCTGCTAAAATTCCCCAACATTTCTTAACATGCGCAGAACGTGACCTTCGTACAGCAGCTGCGTGTTTTTAAGACACGTTTCATAACCACAGAGGAAACAGACACAGTTCACGCTGGCTCACACAAAACTGAAAGTAACCCGAGACAGTGCAGGTCTTCTCGGTTTATACACTGCATATAACCAAACTAAGGATATTTTTCTAAAGATGAGTTTAGTTTTATTTAAATAATTTATTCTGGTTTATTTTAACCCGTCAGCTTTGATCTTTACCTTCATTGGTGTTTAAAGTAAAAAGCACTGTAAAGATGTCATTTCTTATCTTATGTCACTGTTGACGTCACATAATTTACTGACTCACCTAATTTAACATTGCAGAGGTTTCTTATATAAGTCTGAGGACATTCACAGTTTAACCTTTCCTGAAATGTAAATTCAGCTTCATTGGTCATAAAAATCCTGCTGTGAAGATAAACAGAGTCATTAATAAAGTTTGTGTTTGTGTAACTGAATTTTAATTCTTCCAGAAAGCCCAGCAGCTCCTCTCATCTGTAGTTCACGTTGCTCAAGTTCAGTTGGTGATGGGAAGCACAGCATCAACATCGACATCAGCATCTCGTGAGTCCTTCACACTTTAACCCTGAAACTCTGCTGGAGGCAGAGGGGAGGAGCTCTGACCCATGACTGATTCTTATTGGTCAGTCACAGTCTGATTACAAACAGAGTCAAACTGTCCAGTCAAATGGCAGATTGCTAAAACATGAAGCAGATTTTCAAAATAAGAGATGCCAATGTCTTCTTCATCTATGAGGGTTTAATTATGTTTTTAATAAAGGATGTTAAATATTTATAACAGCCATGAAAGGCTGGTTTTAGCTTTCTGTGTAAAAAGAGAAGCAACTGTAGAAATATCGTGACACATCACGTTGTGTTAAGACTTACAGTTGCATTAAAGTGTAGGAGAAAAAGGCCTCAGCTCCTCTGATGTTGACTTCAAGAAACACATTTGTGACGGGTTTATGAGGTTTTTGTAAATTATAATAATTTTAGAGGATTGTAATGGATAAAAAACCAGGTAGCTGTTGTTTGACTACAAGCCATCAAAAGTCAGGTTCACAGTCAGATCCATGTTCTTCATACCTGGTTATGAAACACACAGATCATACAGTAAAATCACTCCAGGCTTCAAAACAAGAGCCAACGAGTGACATCAGTGGCTACATCCATCTTTTATACTGCATGTAAAGTGCACTACAAATTCAAAATGTTTAATTTTGAGTTAAAATATTCTGCTAACACTGATCTTTGATGTCCACATATCAGTGATAAAGCTAAATACCAGAAACACCTGTTTGATTCAGTTTTAACAGAAGGTGAAAATTAAAGCTCTGAAGAAAGATGCCACATGTAAACTGCTGTTTCATTATCATCATCATTTTTAAGGATGCTCGATTAACCTTCAGCCAAGTCAGTGCTGACATATTATGTCTCAGTGATTTCACCCACATGTGAGGGCAGTAACCCCAAACATTGACTGTAAATACTCAGAGGAGATTGATCGTGTTAACACCGTGTGTGTTATTAGGTTGATACTGTCTGTGGATGGATTTGGTTTATAAAATGATCTTTTCCTGCAGGTTCTGAACATCAAAGCAGCTCGAGGTCTGTGGACGAAGTACCCACTGACATGGTAAGAAAACCGTTTGCTTCTGGTGTCTACTGCTGTGCTTTGATTGATTGATTTGTTTAATTGGAAGTCTCTCATCAATGTGCTGCAGTCACTGAGCACAGTCAGCTTCAAACATTTTCTCTGTCTGTAAATCACAGAATGGTCGGAGGCCACAGCGCGGGGACTTGATAGAGATCTTCCGTGGCAGCTATCAGCACTGGGCTGTGTATGTTGGTGATGGCTCTGTGGTTCACTTGGTCGTGCCCAGTAAGTCCCGCACACACCTGTCACAACACCCCCCACAGCTTAACTCCTCCCAGTCTGGAAGCAGAAGCTTAAATGACATCACACATGAAACTGATTCATAGCATAAAGGATGAAATCATGAAGCCTTTACTTCTGATCCCAGTTTATCCTTCATGTGTTTGCAGGTTTCAACAGCATCACTGTCATAACTCAGAGGGGGGTTGTGAGGGAGGAGAATCTGAGGGCTGTGGTGGGAAATGACCAGTGGCAAATCAACAACAGCCTGGACTCCACCCATAATCCCCGCCCAGCTGACGTCATTGTTACAGAGGCCAGGAGCTGGGTGGGCAGAGAGATAACGTACCACAGCATCAGGAGTAACTGTGAGCACTTTGCCACAGAGCGACGATATGGTGTGTCTGCGTCGCAGCAGGTGGGCGGAACCATGTAGACAGAAAATACAGAATCTGTTTGCAAAGAACAAGATCTGTGCTGCTGGAAGCTCATTTCCTGTTTGACCCTTTATTTGAATTCTACTGATGAATCCCATTTCAGCAGGTTTTGACTGGATTCAGATTAACAGAGAATGATTTGCAGAAACATAATGTAAAAACATCATCTATCTCCTACTGACTAAACTTTAGCTTTAAAACATATTCAGCACTGTGAATGTAAACAGGAGATCTTCATGTGGATGTTGTGTCTCCTGCCCTTTCACTCCCCTCGTGGTGGCAGATGGCCCCGCCCCTCCCTCAGCCTGGTTCTGTTGGAGGTTTCTTCCTGTTAAAGAGAAGTTTTTAAATGAACAGGTCACATTTAAAGTGTTTTGAAAATTGGATCAAAAACTCATTATAAAAACCTCATTTAATCAGATATGTCACAGCTGGCGGGTTGAGCCGTGTGGTGTGGAGGAAAAGGAGGACCCAAAATGCAGACAGCCGACTGATGATATGAGTGAGGGTTTATTTACAGGTGACAGTGGCAGAACAGACAACGAATCATGAGACATACTAACGGAAACCTAAACTAGGAAAACTAAAGAGCAACTAGAAATCCTCAGGACACAGGGTGAAAGGCAGAGAGACGCAGACTGACGGAGGATACCAAAAATGCAGAGATACACAGATGAACGCAGACGAGCCGACAACAAACACAGACCAACACCCACTAAATACACACACACAAGGTAATCAGGTAATCACACACAGGAGGGAAGAACAGCTGAACCTAATACACATGAGGACTGGAGGAGACAAGCTGAACACAATGACAACAGACACAGACTTTCAGAACAAAACAGGAAATCTAGGACCCGAACCGGACACAAGGGGGGAGGACACAGAATAACTAGAACAGAGGAAAATAATCACAAAACACAAAACGCTGAGTCAACGACCATGACAAGATATGCATGTAAAAAAAAGCTCAAGCTTTCAAGCTTTTCCAGCACATTACCAAAAAAAGAATGCATGTTTCACATCACCTCAGTAAGAACAAGATCATCCAAGTTTGAGTTAAACACCTTTGTTCCCTTTTTGTAAAAACAGAGAAAAATGCATCACACAAAGGAAAAGGGTGCCTTATATGCATATAGTGTATAAAGCACATTTCACTTAAAAATTAAGATGCACAAACGTGAACAAAACAACATGTTAGAGTTCCCCATCTCCTGTTGAAAAACCCCACAAAACAAGAAAACTGCACCAAACACCACCAAATAAAACACATTAAGGCCAAGTTAATATGCCTGCTCATCAGATATTGATGCTTCTTTCCTATGTGACAGATGTTTGTTTGTTTTTTTTAAGTTAAGATCTTGAAGGTCAGATTTTTAAATACATTGCCATCTGTATTATTGCTGAAGGCCTAGATTGTCCCCTTTAAAGTGTTTGTGCTGATGAGACAGGCGTGAAGAACAGCACTGACTGGACGAGAGAGCACAAACTCTGCCATTGTCATTTTCCATCAAACACTCATTAAAACGTCAGGCTGCAGGCATGTTAGTGCACTCATCCTCGACTGTCCGGGGAGGGGTGGGGTCACACGTTGAAGCAGATATGCTGAGGTGCACGGCAGCCCAGGCGGAGGAATTTTGCTTTTACACTCATTTTATTTCTCTATCTGATAAGAAACTAGGTCTGAATGGAGTTTTGAATCATGGCAGTCTTCTGTTCATCAGGATGTCTGCTCACTTCCTGTGATGTTTTCTCCCTGCAGGTGCCTCAAGGAGTGGAAAACTTTGCCAGAGCGTGGGATACAGTTACTGATACAGTTACTGATACAGTTACTGCAGGCCTGGGACGACTTTGGTAGGCCTAAAGCAAACTTTGTGTGAGACGCTAAAACATTCGTGTCATTACCATAAAATCACACAGTTCTGATCACTGAATCCACACGCCTACGTTAGTGTCCACAAAGAGATGGACAGAAGAATCATCAGGAAACCTCTGACTTTATTTTAAAATACAGTAAGTGGAAGATAAATGTGGTTCCTCTGTAACGGCTGCAAAGCCAGAGCTACGATTAGATTACTCCACAGTGCTTTTAATCATGATGTGTTTCCTTACATCACTTCATCCACTGGCCCACAGTATACAAATACTGCATCTTCACAGAGTTTATTGTCATTCTTACATTTTATCACAAACAAATAATAAAAAAAATTTTCCCCAAAAGTTGATTCTGTTCATCTGGACATTTTTTGAAGGAAAAAAACTTCGTCACTCATCTTCAGTCTCAGCTGACTGCAGGTCAGGTCTTATAACCAGGACATTTGCATAATGACTGAAACTATACAAAACAGTTTCGTGGTGAGATGCATTGACTGCGCTGTCATTGTGTCATCGAGCAAAAATTAAAGGGAAACTTTCAAACTTTCTTTGATTCATGCAGAATATGGACAAAACTCATTTTGAGGTCTATTTCAAACAAGTGATATTAGATATTAGTCTTTTCCTCATGTGTTTATACTCACACTGACACGCTTTCAGTCACAGAATTGACAGAATAGTGTCATCAATCAGTCATTCAATCGTTTTAATTAGCAGTAATCAGCCCCACAGAGAGGAGCTGCTATTTAACTGATGACATGTGAAACGGGTCAATCAGCTGTTTGCTTAATTTGAATTTCTCTGAAGTCTTTGAAAAAATACAAGATTCATCAGAAATGTAATGATGTCAGATAATTTATCTGAATATAAAACTTATAAAAAGAAAAATCTGCAGCTGACAGATTTTGTAAAAGTACTACTTTAGTAACACTACAACAACAAATTGTTTTCATTCAGGTTTCTGGAAAACAGGAGAAACTTTCAGGGGAAAGAAGACAAAACTGTTTCTCTCCACGAATTTTGACTTTTGTTGCAGGATCTTTAAAACAAAATGAAAAACAGTTCTGATACTTTCCTGCAAAACAACAAAGCACATCAGTTCCACTTTCACTGGTTCCACTCGTCATTTTTGTAATGATGTAATAATGATAATCGTCTCTTCTACATCAAGTGAGAAATGTATTCCTTTGGTTCTCTTTATTAAGCCTGAATTATTCAGATTTTTATAAAGTGTTTCAATGAAGTAAAACGAGGGCCGTCTGCATGACTGTGGCAGATTCAGCTCAGTTCAATTACTCAAAAAGACCTAATACACGTGTTCATGTTCAATTTAAAGGGTTGAAGACTACTTTCATCAGAAACTTTGAATTGTTCGGACGTCTTGGTTAAAGCAGGATCCTCAGTCTCAAATCTGTCACAGCTCACTTGTTCTCCATTGTTCTCCTTTACAATCTGACACGAGTGCTTTAACATCTCTGCGTGATCAAGTTTCATCTTCCACGAGGATCTGTCTCTGCACAGTCTGACCACAGCTTCTAAGGGTGGACGCTTGGTGTAGTCCTCAGATGAGCCCTCCTCTTTGGGATTTGATATCACAATGACTTAATGGACAAGAATTTCACTTGAGTCAAAACTTGTTTCACAGGTTTTTCTGAAGCTGATGTATTTTTGTGCACAGCAGTGAGAAATGTACTTTGCAAACGTGCGCATCATTCAGCCGATGATGTTTCACAGGCTTCATTTTTCCAGGTAATAACAAAGAAAAAACGGCTCTTATCTCAGTTTGATGTGTACTGTAACCAACTATTTAAAATGACCTACACTGTGCTTTGTGTCTCATTTCTTCTAAAATACTCTTAATACCCGATTACTTGATGAAAACCTACAGTGTGACTTATTTCTTCAGGCCTGTAACAATTTAAATTCTTACTCCTTCATGCTGATGGAAGTGCTGGTGGGTAATTTTAGGTCATTAAAATTACAGGTGATGTGACATGTTGTATTATAATGTTATATGAAAAATAAACAGTTATAATCCGACCTGACTCTGCTTTGTCTTTTCCAGTAGAGCCTCAGATTGGGTTTGAAGGCCTGAACATCTGTGTGATGTGTGCCCACTGGGACAGGATGTATCAGAGTAATAAAGACTCACCAGCTGCTGCACTGGCCATAATATCACTGCTGAAATCATCAGACACATTCAGCTGGAAGGAAGAAAAAAGAGACTTTTGTGAACTACAGAAGAACGAGCAGGTGTCTGCTATAATTATTTTACCTTTATAGTTTGAACTTTAAAGAGCAACAATCTAGACCTGACCTGACCTTCACACTGTGGTGGGCTCAGGTGGGAGGAAGAAACTTCAGCCAGAGATCAGAGACTGTGTTTGCATCCTGTGAATGCAGCAACTGACCACCTCAGACAAGTGAGGAAGCAGCACAACATAACAGCAGTAACTTTATAACACTGGAACTTTTTGTGACCAGCACATTAAATGCTCATGAAGCTGGACTCAAACACACTTTGCTGTCCTCTGCTGCTCTGCTTTGTTGTGACCACAGAATCTGTAACAGAGGAATCGCCGTTACGTCATCAGTCTGAAATAAAACTATGAAAAATTTCAACTTAAATATTTGGTGACATTTTCCAGCTGAAACCAGTCTGAATGAAAATCCACTGACTGTCTTTGCTTAATAAATAAATCAATAAATACAGAATCAGCTGATGAGCTGCTTCCTCCTCAAATGATCTGAATTTCATCCGTAATAAAACTCAGTGTGTAGTTCTTTAAAGCTGACGCTCAGTTTTTGTTTGAAGTGAACAGAAAACTGGATCCAGCTTCGTCTGTGAAGTGTCACCAAAATAATTACGAAACACAGACACTCACCTCATGTCAGTTTTATCTGTGATGCATGCGATCAATCACTACTTCTCCTGATCAGTCTGCCGATCGATCATGGACGCACTGTTTCTAACGGTTTGTTGGATCTGACTCGTGAGCTGAACTTGTTGCTGTGAGAGAAGTGTGGAATGAAAGAGGAGGTGTGCAGAGTGCTGCGCAAGTCTATATTTCACGTTTTCCCCTGAAAGCTCTTCGGGAGTCACCTTAATGGTTCAAAATACGTTTTTATTCCTGTCAAACTGTTTTCATTGGCATTTTTCATAGATTCAAACATGTTCTGTGTTTTTGTGACAAGCTGCTCGTAACAAAGTGTTGAAACATCACAGACAAGTTTAATCTTGTCTGTGATGTGGAGACAAAACACTGGTTCATCTCTTCAGTTAGGAGCCTTTTTTGTACTTCAGTGATTCCAAGGTCAGTGTTGACTTACAAACAGGTCACTCTTTCGAGGATGCCAATGTTCACATTTTGGACAGATGGTTTGAGCAGAGGGCGGGGCTTATGACACCAACTGTCTGCCATCTATAACCCAGTTTTGAGAGCCCTTCCCAGACGCCTTAACGCCCACTCACATCTCTTGTCAGTCAATCTCAATAAGTCACATGACAGGATGAGGCAAGGTCTCTCAATGGTTTCACCTGAAACCTCTGCTGATAGTGACTCACGCCCGTTTTTACACCTTGGCTCATGTGATGAGGCACATGCTCAATAGTGGGTCAACGACCCTCTTAGGGCCTAAAATCTGGGACTCTCCATGTATTGATCTTAGAACTGAAGAAGCTTCTCAGATCAGAGGTGAAACTACAGCTATTACAACAGTTGGAGAAGAGTGCAGGAGCTGAATTGGCCTGCCTGGAGTCCAGATGTTTCACCTATAGAGAACATTTGGTGCATCATTAAATGGAAAACATGCTAAAGACATGTTAAACTCTTCAGCAGCTTGATACCTATATCAGGCATGAATGGGCCCAAATCCCAACAACAAAACTTCAGATATCTCCAAAGGTTGACAGTACAGCGTAAACTAATGTTGTGTTTATAAGACTGGGGAAACCTGCAGTCAGCTGAGACTGAAGAAGTCACTTGGATGATGACGAAACGTTTCTCCCACAAAAGGCTACGTCCAGATGAACAGAATCAACCTTTGGAGACTTATTTTCCTGGATGATTGAGGATGCATCAAGACAAATCTCCAGATACTTGTAACCTCGATACCCAGATGTCTTCAAACTGTTTTGAAAAGAAAAGGAGGAGCTACACCGTGACAAACATGCCCGTTTAGCAACTATTCAGAGACTTGTAGCAAGCATCACATTTGATATGAACTCATTTTGGGCGTGAAATTGTAAAATTTCTCAGTTTAAACATTTGTCATGTTATTTATGTTCTGATGTTATTTGAAAGTCTTTTATTTTTCATTTTGTTAAAATAAAAACATCTCAACTTTTCTGTTATTCAGGTTGTAGGTGTAGCCACAGCAGATCATCCGTCTCCATGTCACCCCAGTATCTGTCACACCAACTCTACTGCATGTCTTTCTTTACTACATTCAACAACGTCATCCAAAATGTTCCTCTTTTCCTCCTGCCTGTCAGCTCCAGATCCATCATTCTTTGTCCAATATATCCACTGTACCTTCTCTGAACGTGTACAATCTCAGCCAAGGCTCTTAACTTTATCTCCAAATCACCCAGCCTGAGCCGTCCCTCTGATGTCCATCTCTTTTACTCGCACATGGCAAACACAGCTGTGAGATAGAGGCACACTACAGTTTCTAATGAGTTCCACAGTACGTGGACCTTCCAGCAACAATAGCCAACTGCAACCACAAGATGGCAGTAATGTAAAGCATGGGTCCAAACAGCTGAGTGGCTTCTTGTTTTCTGAGATGAAAGAACAGAAACTGCTTTACTTTAATACTTTTTAACCCTTGTATGGTTTTCGGGTCTGTGAGACCCGTTTTCAGTTTTTTTCTAAAGAAAAATTAAACAATTAATTATTTTTTCAACCTGAAATTCATTGGCTTTGGCTTATTTTCTGTGAAGAACATAAATCCAAACTCATTTTCAATGACCTCATACTGTACCTCCCCCCACGCATTTACATTACACACAAGGTGCTCGGGTCCACTGGACCCAGGTCTAATAAAAGTGTTGAAAGTGTAGGTCCTGTGTTCCCACACTCTGTCTTCCTCCTTTCTGGTGCTGCTGATAGTGTTTTCTTCCCCTCCTGCTCGCGCACAAAGTTGCAACATTGTTGAAAATTCAACTACCAACACCGTCTGCTCTGACATTCCCGCACATTTTACCCTCTTTCTTGAGGAATCCAAATTTTATGTTCTCATACCCTGTCCGACCTGCAAATTAGGGGCATAATACTATAAATAAGACTTTGCCAGTGTGGTTCTTTATCACAACTGATCAAAATGGCAAAAGATTATCTGCTGCGAGGGCCATCCAATTGATTTTGGAAGAGAGAGGAGCTTCGGATGATGATGTTGACAAAGAGGTTTCAGAATATTTCACATTTCTGAAAATTCAGTCTGACAGTGACTTTGAAGAAGAGGATGAGGTTGAGCACCATTTAGTAACAAAACGAAGACGAGTACCCCATCTGCTGCCAGCTCCAGGACCAGAACAAGCCCACCAGACAGCAAGTGAAGAAATATGGATGTCAATAACTGGTGAAATTGAATGGTCTTCTTGCCCAAGAAATGAGCCACCCTGCAGAGCTGCTACTGTGATAAGCCAGGGCCAACACGGCTGACAGTTACTCATGTGCAGGACATCAAGTCTTCATTTGAGCTTTTTCAGGTCCAAAGGGGAATCGACAGAATCCCTGTGGGATGCAGAAACCGGCACGAACCTTTCCGTGCATCAATGTCTCTGGAAAACTTCCACAAAATTTCCAGGATTATCCGTTTTGATAACCGAGACGACAGACCAGCTCGACGGCAGAGAGTCAAGCTAGCTGCCATCAGGACAGTGTGGGATAAGTGTGTGCACCACCTCCCCTGTTTTACAACCCTGGGCCTAATGTCACCATTGATGAGCACCTGATCCCATTTAGTTGTGAAACATATTGTTTCACGTGTAAATGTGTTGTGTCTTTCCACTCACTCCACTTGATTATAACTGATTTATTTTTTTTTATTATAACATTTTATTTAAAAACAAAAAAACAAAACAAAAAAACGAGCACATTAATTCATAAATGTGATCTAACAAAGGTAAAGGGAAAAAATTAACTGTTTGCTGTTCATATGGCTTGTGATTGGGATGAAGTAAACATCTGTTGAGTAATTTAACATAAAATTGTTTGATAGTGTTAGTTTGGAAAGCCAAAACTCTAGCAGGCAAAAACAATGCAACAGCGCCATCTAGTGATTGCTCAGGTTAACAGCACAGTAAAGCGATCACATTCAAAAAGTCCTCCAACCTACACAATGACACAAACTCACTGGCCACTTCTTTAGGTACACCTGTTCCACTTCTCATCAATGCAAGTTTCTCATCAGCCAATCACATGGCAGCTCATGGCATTTATGCAACTGAACATAAGATGACTCTGCTGTTATTGTCAGACACGAGTTTGACCACAGTGAAACAGGGACAGTCTACACAGATACACCTCCTGAAAGCTCTCATTACTGCTGTATATTAATAACTGTTCACATTTACTCTGCGCTGTTTTAGGAGTAACCTGTGTAACTAAGCAGTCATACATACAGTAAGACACCCACATGAACCCTGGCAGGTGTCCTGCTGATGACACTGAACAAACCAAGACTTTTGTTTGTTCTGCACATTCCTGTAAAAAGTGAGACGTTCACTTTTTGTAATTACAGCTTGATGTTTGTTGTTTCGTTGAGTGGCAGCAGGATGTGACTTTTTTTATTATAGTTCATGATTCCATTTGAAGTGTAAATGAGTAATTTCACTCTTATTTAAAGTAGCTTGAACAAACTCCATCAGGGTAGTTTACATCTTAGCAAACGCTCCAAGCTCACAGACCCTTCTCTGCCTTTGCGCTCTCTGTAGTGTTTGTGGTAAAGATATAATATAATAAAAACATTATTAATGACAATAAGGCAGCAACCCATGAATATGTCCACTTCCTCCTCTTCCACTGATACTCTTCCTGCAGCTTTCTGTGGTTTGCTTTCACCTCCTCCAGGTTCTGTTTTTGCTCCTGATGAAATCGCTCCCAGATCTCCTTTCTTTCTTTTTCCCAGGCCTCTCGCTCTTTCTTCATCTCTCTCCTGTGCTGCTCCAGCTTCCTCTCAGCTGCTTCCTTTTGTTCTCTTTCTGACTGAACTCTCACTTCTTCTTGTTTTTTCTGTCTCCTCGTCTCCTCCTCTCGTTCTCTCTTTCTCTCTTTGCGCTCCTTGTTGATGGATTCGTCTTTATCCTTCAGCTGCTTTGCTCTCAGTTTTCTCTCCTCTTCAATCTGCCCTGTCTGCTCACTGATTTTCATGCGCAGACCTTTCAACTCTTTCTCTTTTTTCTTGAGGTCCTCGTCTCTCCTCTTCATCTCTTCATCCTTCTCTTTCAAAACTCTCTCCACGTCTATCTGTGGGACTTCCTTTGTGTCGTCACTCATCTCACTGATTTTACGTTCTCTCGCTCTGCTCTGTTTTCCATCAGCACCTTCCACCTCACTCCTCTGTTCAGCTGGAAGCTTCCTCACCATCTCAGTCAGACCCTTGATGACTGTGTCCTTGGAGAAGCACCCGAACTCTTTAACTGTCATCTTTTCCACAGTATCTAACAGCTGTGGGATCTGCTGTTTCTCTTTGATGTTGAGAACAACTGATCTTCCTCCAAATCTCTCACAGAGCTCCTGGATGTCCTTGTTTTCCTTTACAAAGTTACCAACAGCTGGATCTGTAGGATCTGAGTCCACAGTGAACAGAATCACGGTGAAGTCATTGACCCGAGAGCTGAATGTGTCCTGGATGGTCTCTAACTCTCCCTTGTCTTCATCAGTGAGGGAATCTACAGGTAGGACCAGGATGAAGGCATGGACACCCTCAGGATCACAGAGGGAGATACACCTGAGTGATTCCTCCATCACTGCCTCCTGAGATTTTCCATACAAGGCAGGCAGCTCCACCAGGGAAACCCAACGTCCACACACCTCTCCCTGATGTTTAACACACTCTGATGAGTTGGAGGCTGAATGAAGCTCAGTCTGACCTAAAATGGCCTTGGCTGCTGACGTCTTCCCTGCTCCTCTCCTCCCACACAGAACCAGGTTTAAAACACACTTTGGTCTCATGAATAATCCGCCATCCTCATCCTCAAATACATCACAGCTCAAACGATCTTCATTTATCTCCTTTGCTGTTTGAACCAAACGTGTTAACAGCTCTGAACGTTCAAAGCTCTTCTGCCACAGGTATCTGTATCTGCACATTCTGATCATTTCTTTTAGCGGTGGATGAGTCACACAGTTTTCAAATGAACTCTCTTCTCTGGATGTTGACATGAAAATTAGTGAATGGTCAAATGATCGATCACTGAAGAGTTGAAGGACTCTGCAGAGCCTCTGTTTTTGCTCCTCAGTGAAGTCTTCAGGCTGTAGAACCAGCAGGAACACATGAGGTCCAGGATCAGAGAGCCTCACACACGTTTCTACATGTTCCTTCAGTTTGTCCTGAGAGATGTTTGGAAGCAGCAGATCTGGAGTGTTGATGAGAACTAGGTTCTTCTCCTTCAGTAGTCTACTTGTCTCACAGCAGTCCGGCTCCTCGGTGCTGAACTCAGTCTCTCCCAGTATGAAGTTCCCCACGTCTCTCCTCAAAGACCAGCTGTTCCCCAGCAGAACAACCCTCAGCTCAGACACTGAAAAGATAAAAACTAAATTAGATCTACACATCAGGCATTCACAGAAATTAAATTGTTGACATGCAGTGAGGAAAACAGAGGTTTTTATACTTTCTCCTGTGAGGATGGGGACACTTAACTTCAGTCTACATCTAAACTAATGCATGGCCTGAGTCAGGTGTTCCTCCTTTCCTTTCGTAATGCTATGATTCCTGTTTAATGAAGCTGACGTTTCATGAGGTGTTTCTCTGAGTGGCTTGTGTGCTAGTGCAGAGGCTAAAGACAAAGTGAATTATCTACAGAATGTGTCAGGCATTATCGATGTCATGAGTTACAGTTACATGGTAACTCTAAAATTTATGAAACTACGTAGAGTCCACTGATTATGTTGGAACGTGACAGGAAAAAGCTGCAACAATGCAGCAACAGATTCAGAAAAAGGTTCAAATGGAAAAAGCTGGATCACAAAGACTAAAGGCTGAAGCTACACTGACACCTGATTGTGGGGGTCAGCCAGGCAGATACAGGACTGTGTGAGGAACATGATTTGGACAGATGAAGATCAGATGATGGAGAAAGTTTGGAAAATTCTACGGATCTAACAGAGCAGGGGGCACGGATAGAAAGAAGTCAATGTGAGAGTCTGAACTTTGCATCCTGAATGGTAAAATAACCGTAAACACCATAACTGCAGCTTAACTCACTGGACGGTTTTATGGTGGGATTGCTGCTGCTGTGTCTGAGGGGTTGAAGGTTTCCTGTAATAAAACAAAACAATGATGATGTCACACACACAGACACACTGGATCATAAATAACTACCATCGTCACATCAGACCTCTTTCTAGTGAAGCTTTTCTTTGTGTCAGTATTTGATCCTGTGTTTGATGCCTTGACTCATATGTGGTGGCTTTTTTTCTTTCTCAGTAGTAGATGTTAGCAGTGCTCTGTAAATCGCTTACATCGGTCTCAAACATTTAGGCTTTCTCCAGCTAAAAAAACCATTCTAATTGTCAAAGCAATATGAATGAACACATTTAAACTTTCCCAACTTGTTACTGTATCAGGGTCCCTCGGTTGTTGATCCAGAGTTTTGAGTTTTTGTGGAATCATAGTTCTTGTGGATTTGACAATGTTATTTTTGTCCATCCATCCATCTTCTTCCGCTTTATCCGGGGCTGGGTTGCGGGGGCAGCAGCCTAAGCAGAGAAGCCCAGACCTCCCTCTCCCCAGCCACCTCCTCCAGCTTATCTGGGGGAACACCAAGGCGTTCCCAGGCCAGCCGAGAGATATAATCTCTCATCTGCAGATGATGTGGCTACCCCTAGCAATTCTGTCCATAAGAATTATGAACAGAATCGGTGACAAAGGGCAGCCCTGGCGGAGTCCATCACCCACCGAAAATGAGTCTGACTTATTGCTGGCTATGTGGACCGAGCTCTTGCAATGGTTGTATAAGGATCGAGTGGCCCGTAGCAATGGGCCAGACACCCCATACTCCCGAAAAACCTCACACAGGACACTCCGAGGGACACGGTCAAATGCCTTCTCCGGATCCACAAAACACATTTAGACTGGTTGGGAAAACTCCCATGCACCCTCGAGTATTCTCGAGAGGGTAAAGAGCTAATCCAGTGTTCAACCACCAGGACAAAAACTACATTGTTCCTCCTGTATCCAAGGTTCAACTAACAGACAAATTATCCTTTAAAGCACCCTGGCATAGACTTTAAGAATACTTTATTGGTCCCTAGGTTCCCGGGGATGCTGAGGAGTGTGATTCCCCCTATAGTTGGAACACACCATCTGTTCCCCTTCTAAAAGATGGGAACCACCACCCTCACAATAAATGTATAGTGAGGGTCCGCCAGTTCTGTCCAGCATCTTCCCCCGCCACCTGATCCGACTCACCACCAGGTGGTGATCAGTTGACAGCTCAGCCCCTCTCTTTACCCGAGTGTACAGAATATATGGTCACAGGTCTGGTGATACAATTACAAAATCGTTCATCGACCTGTGACCTAGGGTATCCTGGTGCCACGTCCTTATTGACACCCTTATGTTCGTACATGGTGTTAAATATGGACAAAATGTGATTTGCACAGAATTCCAACAACAAAAAAACACTCGGGTTCAGATCCGGGAAGCCGTTCCTCCCAATCAGGGCCCTCCAGGTTTCACTGTTGTTGCCCATGTGAGCGTTAAAGTCTCCCAGTAAGACAACAGAGTCCCCACATGGAGCACCCTCAAGCACTCTGCCCAAGCAACTCTGAAGCGTCGCATAAGCGCAGACGACAGTCCGGACACATTCCCTGACCTGAAGGCGCAGGGAACAAACCCTCTCATCCACTGGGAACAACCCCAATGCACAGGCAGCAAGCTGAGGGGATACTAGAATACCCACCACAGCCCGCCGCCTCTCACCAGGGCCAACTCCAGACTGAGACAAAGTCCAACCCCTCTCCAGGAGACTGGTTCCAGAGTCCAAGCCGTGTGTTGAGGTGAGCCCGACTATATTTAGACGATACCTCTCAACCTCACGCACTAACTCAGGCTCCTTTCCCACCAGGGAGGTGACATTCCATGTCCCAATTGCTAGTCATGGTAGCCGGGATCGGTCTGCCAGTTCCTCCACTCCTGGCTTCTGCCTGACACACATTGCACCCAACCACTATGGCGCCCCCTGCAGGTGTTGAGCCTACAGGAGAATGGACCCAAGTCCCTTTTTCAGGCTGTGCCCGGCCGAGCCCCTGGACTAAGGTCCGGCTACCGGATGCGGGCCCTCGGGCATTTTATTTTCCTAAAATGGTTAATCATGCTTCCCTGTGTTCTTGACTTTGACTATTGAAATGTGCTCATCAAAATCGGAAAGAAGGATCCTTTTTACTGTGGGTTGGTTTATCGCCCTCCTGGCCCAAACAGCTCGTTTTTAGCCGAGTTTAGTGATTTTCTGTCCTCTACTATGAGGTTGTCTAAATTGCTTCTTGTGGGAGATTTTAATATACATGTTGATGATGAGTCTGACCTCTTTGCTAGGGGTTTTACCAGCATCATGGACTCTTTTCATTTTATCCAACATGTATCTGGCCCCACACATAACAAAGGCCATACACTGGACCTTGTTTTTTCTTTGGGTCTGAATATTGATTATATTTGTTCTAAGGACATTTTTATTTCTGACCATTATTGTGTCTTTTTTAATATGTCTTTCTATGAGCCTATGTCTCCTGTTCATCGGACAGTTATTTCCCACACTTTAAACTCCTCCACAGCACAGAAGTTCTCTGATGCTTTTAATTTAACATTATCCCCACAAAACGATGTTGATTTTTCTATAGATCTATTCAATTATCATTGTCTTTCGATCTTAGATGAAATCTGTCCGATTAAAATGAGACCTGTGCCTGTTTCCAAGTCTGTACCCTGGTTAAATGACAACATTCGTCTTATAAAATGTAATTGTCGTAAAGCTGAGCGGTTATGGAGGAAAACCCACTTAAATGTTCATCTCCTTTATTTAAAGGATCTTTTAGCCTCCTTTAACAATGCTATTAGAGTTGCGAGGGCTGCTTACTTTTCTCAGTTGGTTGCAAAGAGCAGAGGTAATCCTAAAGTTTTATTTGATACTATTACTAATATTATTACTCCTGCTCCACCTGCTGCTATTATTTCTTCTGTTGAAGATTGTGAAACTTTTCTTGCTTTCTTTTTAGAAAAAATTAGCAACATAAGGAAAAACCTGTCTTTTTCAGCGTCTGCGCTGTCAGTTCCCACGCCAGCTCGGCCTGTTGTTTTAGAAGGTTTTTCACCCGTTTCACTACCAGAGCTGGGAAAAATAGTTAGTGCAACAAAATTATCCTCTTGCTCTCTTGATTTTTTACCTGCATCATTATTCAAAAATGTCTTTTACTCTACTGGTCCCTGTATTCTTACTATAATTAATACCTCCTTGGCCTTGGGCATAGTCCCTGCCTATTTTAAAACTGCTGTTATACATCCCTTGTTAAAAAAGCCTATGCTGGACCCATCTCTCACTAGCAATTATAGACCGATCTCAAAAATTCCGTTAATTGCTAAGATTCTAGAGAAGATCGTGGCTAAGCAGCTTACAGCAGTTTTAGATAAATATAGTATTTTCGACAAATTTCAATCTGGCTTTCGTAAAGTTCATTCCACTGAAACAGCACTTCTTAGAGTTTCTAATGACATTTTGTTACAAAGCGATGCAGGTAAATGTTCTGTTCTCTTAATGTTGGATCTTACGTCGGCCTTTGATACTGTTGACCACTATATTTTACTTAACAGGCTGAAACACTGGGTCGGTGTCTCTGGGACTGCATTGAAATGGTTCTCCTCGTATCTCTCTGAACGATATTCTTCTGTGGCAGTTTCTAAGTATAGATCATCTTCTGCGTCCCTGTCTTTTGGTGTACCACAAGGCTCTGTGCTAGGGCCATTACTGTTTCTAGTTTATTTACTCCCTCTCCAGCACATTTTGAGCCCTTCTGAGGATATTTGTTACCATTGTTATGCAGACGATATCCAACTCTATATATCTTTTAAACCGGAAGAGGCTTCTAAGCTGCGGCTTTTAAATGTGTGCTTGGAAACCATTAAAGGCTGGATGGCTGAAAACTTCCTCCAACTAAATGAAAGTAAAACCGAAGTCCTCTTATGTGCCCCAGATAGACATATACCCAGTATAATAAATGCTCTTGGTCCTCTTTCAGCGTTTGTAAAACCATCTGTCAGGAACTTAGGGATTATCCTTGATCCTGCTCTTACGTTAGATAGTCTTGTTAAATCTCTTGTTCGGTCTTGCTTTTATCATTTAAGAAATATTTCTAAATTGAGCTCTATAATATCCTATACCGAACTGGAGATTGTTATTCATGCTTTTATCTCTTCACGACTGGACTATTGCAATTCCCTGTTTACTTGTCTAAACAAAGGTTCTTTGGAGCGTCTGCAGATCGTTCAGAATGCTGCAGCAAGACTTTTGACGAAAGTTTCTAAATATTCACATATAACACCGTTGCTTATGCAGTTACATTGGCTTCCTGTCGAATTTAGAGTCCATTTTAAGATTTTGGTTTTAACTTTTAAGGCTCTTCAACAACAAGCACCACCATATATTATTGAACTTTTACAGCCCTATGCCCCTAGTAGGTCTCTGAGGTCGAGTAGTCAGGGCCTACTTGTCATTCAGTATACGAGACTGAAAACTAGGGGTGATAGAGCTTTTGCTACTGTGGCCGCCAGACTGTGGAATTCCCTTCCTCAGGACTTACGATCCGCTGATTCATTGATTACTTTTAAAAAACAGCTAAAAACACATCTTTTTAAAACTGCTTTTTGCTAACTTTATTTGTATTTTGTCTTTTTAATCTGTTATATCTTGTAAAGCACTTTGTGATCTCTATCTAGAAATGTGCTATATAAATAAAATTTTACTTACTTACTTACTTATTATTATTATAGCATGCTCCTTTAATATTGGTGTTCTATGGCCTAGTATTGGGGTCTTTAATCTTTAGTTACTGATGACCTTGGTTTGATAGACTTCTTAGTGTTTCCTTCCTGTGCCCTCCGTCTTCATGGTTTTCCTTCTGTCAAGTTCATATGCTGAGTCCTTGCTTCAATATTTATTTCCTGTTTTATTTTGGTACTTCCTGCTTCATGTGTTTAGTGTCCAGTTTTATTTCCCTCAGTCTTGTTCTCCTTTGAGTTTTAGTTGTGCTCACTTGGCTTGTCCAACCTCCCTAATTACTCTTAGTGTGTTTATAGCCCTTATCTCTCCTTAACCCTTGGTCACATCAAACTGTTTGCCTGCTGCCATGATCTTAGTCCCTTGTGTTCCATGAATTTTTTACACCTTTAATGAAAGGTTGTTTTAAGCTTCAAGTCTGCCTGTCAGTCTGCACTGGGGTCATAGTTCTTCCCAACTACAACACTTGTGACTGTTGTTAACTTTATTAAGATCCAGAGTTCTGGGGACTTGGAGTTTCGTGTTCACTTAACTACAATATTGACATTGACAATAAAATTGTTGCCCCAGAGGCACGCTTTCAAAAATAAAGCGTTTATTTGGCATTTTCAGACTTTTCAATTTAATTCAATTTAAATAGCACCAAATCACAACAACAGTCACCTCAAGACGCTCTATAGTGTAAGGTAAAGATCCTATAATAATACAAACTGGAGACCTTTCATGTGTTAGGCAATCATTCTAACCCTACACTATGGAAAAAAAATTTAACTTTGTTTTTACAAAGCAAGTATCAAAGGAATGCTGGATAAATAAAAAGAAGAGGACACAGCTCAAGGTTAGCTGATGCACTGTTCATTTCTATACTGTAGGTTTAGCATGCACACCTTACAAAAGGTCCCAGTTCCAACAAGGAGGCAACACAATCCCAACCTTGTGCAGTGCACAAGCTAGTACGCTGTCCCTGTTGCTCCAAACTCTGGTTACACAGGTAGGTTTCATCTGATGCAAAAATCGATGCCAAATCAAATATGCAGTTCCTTCATTTTGAAATACACGCCACTGAAGCTGAGAGCTGGAGAAAGCCAGATGTATTTATTATAGAGTAAAAGAACACTTTCCTACTGAGAAACAAGGCCTACACATGTGATTAGAGGTAACGAACACAACATCAGACACTGATGCGGTGAATATACGCACAGTGAGAAACATTACATCATCCAGGCTGACTCTGGATGGGTCTGCATCACTCACTCACTCACTCACTCACTCACCTGTTTCTGCAGTTGCCATTTTGCCGCTCTGCTGGAAACAGACGAGATGAGCAGATATTTATTAACTCATCTGGAGACAAACTGTCGGGTTTAAGAACCTGAGGAGAGAAAAGTTCAAAATGTTAATTTGTTAATGCGTCGAACTCACAAACACAACACCTCATGTTGTATCTTCAGAAACCAGTCGAGCTGCAGGTGACTTCCACCTCTGTATCATATGGAGTGAAAACTTGAAGTAATTTATTCACAAGGTATAAAGTCTATTTACATCTGAGCTGTAAAAGTGAATCTGAACACCAGGTTGTAGAAATCACAGCAGATGGTGCTTCAAATATAGATGCTGCTGCACACAAGCAGCCTTCACACAAACACAGCATCATTGTTAAGGACAGACCCTGAAGCACCAGTTTATAACTGTTGTTCTGTGAGAGTAGTGTGAGCTTATTGTTGTGTAATTATGCATATCGCTTCATGATGTGTTTTAAAGCAGGTTGTTTTCACTTGTACTTTTATATCATGTAAAGGTGGCCAAGTGTGCATACAGGTTATAATTATACAGGACTGCTTCTCACAGTACTCTTTTATATGAACATTTTTTTTTTTTTTTTTCTCTGAAACTTTATTTCTAACCTGTGTGTGAGCCCTGCCTGATGTGATTCCTGTGGGGAGGCATCGGACAACCCCACGATCTGCCAAGCCAAACAGGTGGAGCGACCCTGTGGTGACCCCACTGAGCCAAAAGCAGCTGTTTACAGTCAGAGCTTCATCAGTCTGTTTATTTTATTCAGTAGTCACATTTGAAAAATATATTAACAGACAAAAGTAAAACAGAACTTAGTTATATAGAAAAAATAAATAATAAATTGATTATCGCAGGTAAAAATGGACAATAATGTTTAAGTATACATGTTAATAAAGTTCAAGAAAAAAAAAGCCTTGGCTCCTCCTACTCTAATACCTAAAATGGTGTCGGAGGCCTAGTTAACAGAGATATTTATCTCAGTTTAATCCTTGAGTCGCATCATTTCAGAGAGATTATACAGCAGATTATAGAGAGAGCAGATTAAGGTCCATGAACCATATCAGGACCACCAAACACGGTCCAAGCTGGTTCTACAGCCTCTGATCCAAAGAACACAGCCCACAGAACAGGCCTGTATCAGGACACAGTGACAGACTTTACTTTTCCTGATTCCTGATCAAACCTTTCACAACAGCACTGCACTCCTCAGCTTTAACTTTAACCAGGTTTAAACGACAAAGAGCGAGCAGAGAAGTGAAAGCAAGTGTTCTTGTGTTATGGCGCTCCATTTCCGGGTCTTCCCATCGCACCTCGGCTGCGTTACTGTCACAGAGATATGATGTAATCATGAGGTGAGCAGTTTTTCTGTATTTTATCCCGTTTTTTAATTAAGTCCCCGGTTCAATCTTACTTTCACACAGATTTACAGACAAAAATACGACATGAACTATATCGTTTACTTCCGGTCCAAATGTTCCGCGTTTATTACCTGAACCGAAAATTCACCTCGAGGTCACAGAAAGTTTCTCACAGTTAAAGTCTGACGGCGGGTCTGAGCCTGTTTCTCTGTGCTGTCTGTGATAAATGTTACCTGGATGAAGACGCTGTCACGCAGGTTCAGAGCTGCAGGATTGAAGTTTCTACGGTTCAGGTTCATGTGACGTCAGAGGACACGCCCACCCGCAGGAGAAAAAAGAGAAGTGCGTCACTGCGCGCTCAGATGTGTGCTTACTCTGTCCGTGTAAAAACTCTCCATCAGATGATTTCTCTCTGATGAAGAACAGATGTTCAGGAAATCTGTCACACATGTTCATACTTCAGCATTTACTGAACAGAAAGCGTTTTTTTTTTAGGTGACACACCTGATGTGTCCTCTGTCTGAGCTCCTCCCATCTCCTCAAGCACAACAGCCACCAACAAGAGGAAGAGGGAGGAAGACGTGCGGAGGTGTGAGCAGCACAGCACGCTGCAGGAAAAGAGGATGGAGGAAAAGATGTAGCAGGATGCAGCGGCTCTCAGATTTAAATCATCTGTGACACTTCCAGGTGTTGATGATGAGCAAAACAAAAAAGACACGAGTGAAAGTTTACAAAAGAAATGCAGTGAAGTGAGGAGAACCGTGAGCTTAAAGAAACCGTTAGATCAGGAACATTTGATGAATCTGCATTTGAAAAGGATGAAGATGAAGTCGAGGCAGTGATAGGAGTGCCCACATCATTACAAGTAGTTTTAACATGTTTGGTGTCTTTTCTGCAAACTGGAACAAACCTGATTCCTTTTAAAAAAAATGCTTGTGAGACTGAAATGAATCTTCTTCATCCCTGATTGTTTTTTGTTTAAGATCTCAGCTCCAGGAGCACCACTGAAGACTTGTGTCAGTGCCCATCATAGATGTGTCTGTATTATTGACTGCTTTGAAATGTTCACTGAAAGGACCTGAAAGCAAGAACACAAACATACTTGAAACACAAACATTGCTATACAATGAAACACGAAACTGGCAGGAAGATCCCACAAACACGTGACTGAACAAAGTGGATTTTTGGACTCTCTCAGCACAGGAGGTGTAACGTTAACAGAATCATTTAGGTTGCATAATCCTGAACTGAGGATCCCAGCTTCCTCCAAAGAGAAGACATAACTGTGGAGCTGAGGCCCACAAAAGGACCTGTATCACTCAGAGTACATGTTGGGAGCTACTGGAGAAGAAAGGAATACAAGTGAAGATGTGTGAAGCAGAGCACCCTAAAGGTCTTACACCTCTTGATAAATTTAATTGGAAAAATTTACAAGATGACTTTGAGAATGGTCTCCTGTGAGAGCCGCTGTGATGCAAAAAGACAGGAGGCTGAGCTGGAGGTGGCAGAGGACGGGAGGATTTTTACTGGGAATGATCAGGATGGACAGGATTAGAGAGGACTGCATCACAGGGACAGCTCAGGTTCAGCAGTTTGGAGACAAAGCTGCACGTGTGCAGAGGAGGGATAGAGGATAGACTGGGAAAGGATGTGAAGGCAGAGCTGCCAGGAGGAAAAGAGGAAGACCTCAGAGAAGATTCATGGATGTAGTGAAGAAGAACAGAGTGTTGGTGTGACAGAGGAGGAGAGAGAGGAAGATGATCTGCTGTGGCGAGCTTTAAAGGGAAAGAAGAAGAAGAAGGTCGTAGATACAGCATATCAACAGCTGTTTACTTGGCTGAAAAGTGTAAATATAAAAATACTGGCAGCAGCCTCCTGGTAGATACACCAGTCGCATCAATTTCAAAGACCTACATTTCGCCTTGTTCTCCACTTTTCACAGTGTGACCCACACATCTCACTGCTTTATACCTGCCCAGAGACTGCAGGTGGTCTTTTCCCTTTATGTGGTCGGCCTGGCTGTCCATGAAAGAAATACACAATAAGCATGAAACCTGACTAATGGACAGTGATCAGTCTCTTCAAAACAGACAAGCATCCACCCTACAAACAATTTACATCCTTGCATGTAAATTATTGCACTAACCGTGTGTGTTGGACTTTATTGTGCATGAAGATTCATCACTGCTTCTTTCTTCATGTGTTTTACTAAAGTGACCATAGGTGTAACACGTGGGATAGCCTCCAGCAACCCTGAATTGGATTAGTGTTGGGTTATGCATTTGTAAAATAGTTTAACGTGTGTTGAAATAGTTTGTAATTATGTGTGCACTGGATGTCCAAAGTTACGACGTGTTTCTCGTCTTTTATACAACAAACCCAGTAATCCAGAGTTGCTGAAAAATGACTAAATATCATCATGTTGATAATTCTTCCTGCTGTCAGTATTCTGTGTTCAAAGGTCATGTTATTAAAGACAAAACACAACATGTCTGATAAAAGTGAAAGAAGAGAAAACAGGAAGTGAGGGTGTTGAGTCCATCGGTTAAACCAGTTTACAGTTCATTCATCATGAATATCATTCAGCTCGAGCTTCTTCTCCTCACAGCTGCTCTCTCTCCCTTCTTCTTCTTGTTCTTTATGGGACTCTACACAGAAATGTACCGAGGTACATACTGAAGCTTTCTGTCAGTGAAACAGTCAGATATTATATATTCAGAATTATATGAACAATAAAATGTTGATAACTTGTCACCTTTCAAGTTTTATTCTCTTTAGTTTGGTTTCAGGATTTCATTCATTACAACATTAAAATGTCATTAAAAAGTCTGCGCTTTAATTTTGGCGAGTGAAATTTTGTGATTTTATTTTTATCTTTTGCTCTAATGAGGTCTAAGCTTGCCAGCTGTTGCTGATAGCTTGGCACTTCACTGACTCATCCAAAAATCCAACATGGCAGCAGCCATGCGTTCTAAAACGCCTCTGAGTTCAGAAACCCATTGTTCACGGTGGCTGTGTCCATCCTTTATATACAGTCTATGAACAGTGCCCACAAGGCTCCAAGTTTAAATGTCACTCACAGAGAAACCAACAGATTTGCAGTGTAAAAGTCTTCTTAATGCTTAGTTCGTACAAACACACTTCATAAATACCAGTTTATTTACCTGTATTACACTTATAAATGAATTATTATGTGCCTCATCTTCTGAGGTCTGGAATGGCATCTTCATGTAAACAGAAACATTTAGCAAAGGTTTTCTTACAGTGAGTCAAATCATACACGTCTGAAAAACAGACCAAAACCACCAAGTTTCCAGTAGAAACAAGTTTCTGCAGCCTGTGAGCCAAAAGACTGACTCACCATTTTTAATCTGGCTGTTTCTGTAGGTGTGATATATCAGTAGTAATCCTACAATCGATAATATTGAGATTAATATGTCAACAATATGACTACTAAATGCAGCTGTTTTAATCTTTTCCACTGCCTGTGTTGGAGCTGAGCTCATGATCACACACAGCGTAACTTTGCAAGTAGATCCCAACAAGTACGTCTAAAAAAGGATTTATGGCTCTGATGGTGGGAGAGTCAGAGAGCATACAGTATGTGAGCTTCATGTCTGAGTCACATTCCTACATATCGTGATCATTTTAACAGCATCAGCTGGTCACACTGTAACATAACTGACTCATTAGTCTACGGTTTCTGTAATAAGGGCCTTTGATGGTTGCACACTGATGGATATTCTCTGACCCTCTGGCACATCCTAGTGTAAACTATACTCCATTTGTTTCTGTTTCATAGACCTGACTCTAATAATGAACATTGTTATTTGGGGGTTTATTCCAGTTATATTCCAACACCGTTAAGCCTCAGTTAGCTGTTTTATTTAGACCTGTTTGGGTGTAGTTGTGTTGTTTACTATATGGTATTAGTGTGTGCTAGCAGTAAAATCCTGAAAGCAACAACATCTGCCCACGACGCTTCCCAAAGTGTTTCTTCAGCTGATCACGATCATCCACAATCTATTTTCTCTGCTAAATAGTTTTTGAATATTTTCTGTCCTTTATTTTCATTTCATTACTTTCATTCTGAAAAACATATCCTCAGTTTTCATTTTCTTTGTTTTTATTGTGTAAACACAAACGGAACACAGTATTCAGTCAGTATTTATCAATGCAGAAAAAAGCCAAAACTACATTTTTCTGGATCATTCAACAGAGCAGGTGAAAACCGTACAAACAGGATAATGAGGATTAATGGCAAGAAGGCAGCGGGCCCAGATGGCATCAGCTCGAGGGTCGTCAGGTCCTGCGCGGACCAACTGTGTGGGGTGATGGAGCACCTCTTCAACCTGAGCCTGAGGTTGGGAAGAGTCCCACAGCTCTGGAAAACCTCCTGTGTTGTACCAGTGCCAAAGACTTCACGCCCCAAGGACCTCAACAGCTACAGGCCGGTGGCTCTGACATCCCACCTGATGAAGACCCTGGAGCGGTTGGTCCTGGCTCAGCTTCGGCGCCTAACAAGCTCATCACTGGACCCACTTCAGTTTGCCTACCAGCCTGGCATTGGAGCGGATGATGCCGTCATTCACCTCCTACATCGTTCCCTCGCTCACCTGGAGACCGCTGGAAGCACTGTGAGAATCATGTTCTTTGATTTCTCCAGTGCCTTCAACACTATTCTTCCCTCGGTTCTAAAGGACAAGCTGGAGAACTCTGGAGTGGACCATCACCTCACTACCTGGATCCTGGACTACCTCACCGACCGACCACAGTATGTGAGGACTCAGGGCTGTGTGTCGGACAGGGTCGTCTGCAGTACGGGGGCCCCACAGGGAACGGTTCTGGCTCCGTTCCTCTTCACCATCTACACTGCAGACTTCTCCCACAATTCCACCCAGTGCTTCCTGCAGAAGTTCTCTGATGACTCTGCAATAGTCGGCCTCATCACTGATGGGGACGACAAGGAGTACAGAGGACTGACTCAAGACTTTGTGGACTGGTGCCAGCTGAACTACCTCCAGATCAACGCCAGTAAAACCAAGGAGCTGGTGGTAGACTTCCGCAGGCACAAGCATTCTCCACTGCAACCACTGAACATCCAAGGTATGGACATTGAGGCTGTGGACAGCTACAGGTACCTTGGTGTTCATCTGAACAACAGACTGGACTGGACTCATAACTCAGACGCCCTCTACAGGAAAGGGCAGAGCAGGCTGTACCTGCTGCGGAGACTCAGGTCGTTTGGAGTGGAGGGCCCACTCCCGAAGACCTTCTATGACTCTGTGGTGGCTTCTGCTATATTTTATGGCGTGGTCTGCTGGGGCAGCAGCATCTCTGCTGGGGACAGGAAGAGACTGAACAGGGTGATCCGAAGGGCCAGCTCTGTTCTAGGATGCCCTCTGGACCCAGTGGAGGTGGTGAGTGACAGGAGAATGGCGGCTAAGCTGTCATCCCTGTTGGACAACATCTCCCACCCCATGCAGCAGACTGTGACAGCACTGAGCAGCTCCTTCAGTGGGAGACTGCGGCACCCACGGTGTGGGACGGAGAGATTTCGCAGGTCTTTCCTCCCCACTGCTGTCAGACTCCATAATAAAGACTTTAACTGATCAAGCACACACATCCACACATGTGCAATAACACTAAGTGCAATAATCTTTTCTGGCATCGTTGTATTTTTACTCAGTTGTATATAGTATTTGTATTCTATTTTTATCTTATTGTATATTTTTATTCTATTTTATTCTACTGTATATAGTATATTATTTTATTCTATTCTGTACAGCTGTGTACTGTATTTATTCTTATTGTATTCTAATTTTTGCGTCATAACTTTTGCACTGTCCACTTCCTGCTGTGACAAAACAAATTTCCCATGTGTGGGACTAATAAAGGTTATCTTATCTTATCTTATCTTATAATAAAATGTAATTAATGTTAAATCTCCATGCGAATCATAACTTCAAATCCTCTTTAATTCTAAAATATCAAAAGAATTCATATAAAACAAGCATTAATAAAAATGATACAACATAAAAATTTACAGTTTGGTGAAAAGGAAAAACACCCTAACCAGGGGAGAAGTGTCACAGTCTGGCGAGGGCAGACTGTATGAATTGAAAAAAGGACCCAAAACGCAGACTCCAAGGAACAGGGAACAAAACTTGAAATGTTAACAAAAGGCGAGCCGTTTAATATGGCTGGTAGAAACGGTACAAACAAAGGGCAAGGCAAACTGAAGCAAAATGAACACAAACATAAACTGGGAAATCTAAACAAACAATAAGACAAACCTAGACAAGCAACTTAGAAGCATGGCATAGACAACAGACGACCTGACAATCACACACTGAAAACAGAGGACTTAAATACACAGGAGGTGATTAGGGGAAGTGGGAACACATGGAGGAACAGCTGACTGACATGAGCCTAATGACAGGACAAGGGAAGTGAAACTAAATACAATGAACAAAGAACACACGACTCCTTCAAAATAAAACAGGAAACATGAGACAGACATGATAATACAAACTTGATAACATAAGACACGCAGCATGAAACATAAAGGGTGAGGTGAAACTTAAATACAGGGGAAGAAAACACAAGGAGTCTAATAACCAAATGAACTTAGATAACCTAATGAACAAAATAAACTTAAAACGCTGGGTCAGAAGACCCAGGATCATGACAAGAAGACTATTAACTGATGTTCAGTACATCTGTAAAATGACAATCAGAAACTATTCCACAACTCAAAAGTATAAAAGAATACTGTCAATGGAAAATTGTACTTAGTAGTCAGTATAATCTTTTAATGATATAAGTTTGCATATGGTAGAATACTGCATGTAATCACTTGTGTGTAGAAGTATATAGTTGGTGGCATATTGAAAGAATGTCTCATGGAGGTCTGTAACATTCTAGGGTGTTCTGGCTTCACCCCACATCCTGGGAGCATGGGAGAGGGCGTAGCTTGTCTTATTGTTTTACGGTAGAATTAAGGTAGCTATATCTGTCTTAGTTAGTCCAGTTTAGTTTAGTTTTAGTCCACTTGAAGCTGGTTCCAGAAGTGCTTCAGTCCCCACAGACTCCCAAAATGTCCCCAATAATGTGTTATAGTGATACTTGGCATCATTAAAGGACATGAATGTCTCTCTTGATGTCTGCAGTTTTGCTCATGAGACAAAGCAGGACTGTTTCTCGTCTGTAGTCAGAAGTTTTTCTTTCAGCGCATTAATTTCTGTTTCGTGTTTTTTCTGCATTTCTTCCAGTTCCTTCCTGGTACTGTCGTCATCTTGGGTCCCGAGTTTCTGTTTTAGTTCATTAATTTCTTTTTCCTGTTTCTTCTGCAGCTCATCAAGTTGTTCTTTCTCATTTTTTTCATTTTCTTTCAGAAGCTTTTGTTTGAAATTTTCCAGCTTTTGCTCGTGTTCTTCTTTTAGTTTACCCAATTTTTCCTTTTTATTTTGTTGCAGCTTTGTTAAAAGAGTTTGCTTCAAATCACAAATTTCTTTTTCATGTTGGATGGACAGCTTTCTCCTTTCTGTCTCCCAGTCGTCTTTGTTTTGGGTCAAAAGCTGTTTCCTGAATCCTTTCATTTTTTCTTTTTGTTTCTTCTTTAGTTTACCAATTTCTTCCTTCTCTTCTTCCTTTTTCTCATTTGAAAGATCCTTTTTAAGCTTCTCTTCCTCTTTTCTGTGTGATTCCTGCATACTTGTAATTTTTTTCTTGTTTTCCTGCTTTTGACTCAGGAGCATCAGGACTAAATCAGCCATTTCTGATTTATGTTTACCCTGCAGAACATCTATTTCCTGCTTCAGACTTTCTTTGTAGTCTGACAGATCCTTTAATCTTTCATATTCCTCCATTTTTCCCAGCAGGTCTTTCTGATGTTGCTCCTTTAGATCCGTCACCTCCTCCATGAGTTTTTCTATCACAGCTTCATTTTTTTCTCTGAATTCGTTGAACTCTTCAGCTGTTTGTCTGGCCTCTTCTTTAAACTTCTCCATGTCTTCCTGCATGCTTTCAATTTCTTTCTTATAGTTTTCCTCCAACTCTTTTAGTTTCTCTTCTTGTTCTATTTTGATTTCATCCTCTTTTTCTTTTTCACGTTTATATTTTTCTTTTACTTGGTTGTATTCTTCTTGGAGCTTCCTGAGTTTCTGCTCTTTCTGTTCATCATCTTGGTTTTGTTTTTCTTTCAGTTGATCCTGCTCTCTTATATTTTCTTTGTACTGTTCAAGCTCCCTGTTAATCATTTCCTTTGATTCTGACTCTGATCGTAGTTTTTTCTCCAGTTCTTGAATTTTTTGTTCCCATCCTCGTCTTTTAAGTTCTTCTGTTTCTCTCTCTTTCTTTCTAGTTTCTTGTTCTTTCTTTCTCTCTTCAGACTGAAAGTCAATGCTTTCCCGTAACTGTCTGAGTTGCTCATCTCTCTGTTCATTTTCTTTTCTTTGCTCTTCCATTTGTCTTTTCATTGATTTCATTTCTTCCTGGTGTTTTCTTTCGAGTTCCTCCCTCTGTCTCTTCATCTCTTCTTCCTTCTCTTTCAGCAGCTTCTCCATTTGTTTCTTTATTGCTGCTTCAGCTTCTTGCAGCATCTCATTGGTGAAGCAGTTTCCTCCATTTTTGTTAAGCATGGTGTCAATCTTTTTTATCAGCTCACTGACTTGTGTATGATTTTTTTTATCATAGTTTGTGAACACATGGTATCTCGATTCACAGTCAGCGATCAGACTTTTAAAGGAATCATCACATGCGTCTTTAATGTAGTCTTCAATAGACTGTTCATGACGTTCGAGTGTATCTCCTCCTGTGAAAAGAATGATGGTGAACGTCTCTGAATTTTTCCCAAAGACTTTCTTGATCAGTTTCAGAGTCTCCTTCTCCTCTGGCGTTAATCGGCCAATCTGCAGCACCAACAGGAAGACATGTGGTCCTGGAGCCAGAAGACTGATGCACTTAGTCATCTCCTCACAGACCTCTTCATGTGACAAAGTCGAGTCAAAGAGTCCAGGAGTGTCGAGCACGACAACAGGACGACCGTCCACGTCACCCTCTGCTTTCTGACACTGTTTGGTGATTGATGTCTGGCTTGCGCCAGCTGTGAACTCTTTTCTTCCTAGAATGGTGTTTCCTGAGGAGCTCTTTCCACTGCCAGTCTTTCCGATCAGCACAATCCTGAGACGGTCTGAGCTCTGCTTCTCTTCATCCACTGTAAGTTAAGAGTACATAGTTATTGAAAGGTAATCCTAACTAACTGAAATAATCTTTCAGTACCTTCTAATTTTGAGTTAGATGTACAAAAACATTTAATACCAGGACATCAAATACTGCCACTGACTGAACATTATTGTTATCCGTTACAAAAAACCCCAACTAAAAGACAAAAACTGTGATACATGACTTAGTGATGAATGAGAACAAAGTCAAAACAGTCAGCCAAGCGTACACTGTATCCCTTAGGAACAAGTTTTGTTTTTCTCAATCGCTTATTCTTTTAGCTCACAGGTCATGTTTGGTATTAAAGACCATGTTAAATAATTTCAAAAGGTTGTTGTTTAGATTACCATCCCTTCACACAATTACAATAAAAAAATGAAAACTGCAAGCAGCGTTATGAGCACCCCGGCATGTCGAGCCACGCCCAACACCTAAAACCAGCACGTCCGATCTGATGTCACATTGATGGAATTCATGCATTTAACCACCAGCTAACATTTCATCTCATTCAACCATGAGTATAGTCGTCCCACTAGGTGGCGCTCTAACCATTACTGACAAATGGCATAACAAACATTTCCGAGGTCGAGTCTCATCACACCTGCGACCTTTGGGAGAGATTGGACATTGTGTTTTTGAGTGACAGCAGATTACTGTTTTTTGGCGAGTGATTGAAACCCCAAGTACCGCCATGACCACCCCGTTTTCCTGAACGTAAAAAGCTTCGCAATTTAACATCACAAAGGTCTTTAGATTCCACAAACTGCAGATCGGTCCAATCTGATGAAATCCCTTGGAGGAGTTCGTCAAAGTACGAGGCCTGAAAGGAGGGGAAAATGTCGCCAAAATTACACATTAATTTTAAAATGGCTGACTTCCTGTTGGATTTGGGATATTGCTCCAAGAGACTTTTTTGTACATCTTGATATCTTCCATAAGCTTACGAGGTTTCAGACTCATAGATAAAACACGCGCTGTGGAGCCATTTTGCGCTATTCAAGGAAAGTGATCACATAACAACAAAGCCTTCATCACATTGGAGGCGTGCGCCAAATTTCAAGACTTTTTAAACTTTCCAAGCCCCTCAAAAGCTACTTCATTTTTCATGGTGAACCGCGTTACCACCAGGGTGCGCCGTTCAGTTTAAAGTCACAATTTTCTCACTGAAGCATCAAGAGGGACTCATGGTGATATTCAGTACAACAAAGTGAAAGCCATGACATTTCCTGTTGCCACTAGGTGGCGCTGTGCGTATTCCTGACAATGGGCACATCAATCTGTTCAGGGCGGGTCTGACATCATGCCTGTAAAGTCTGGTACTGATCAGACTGGATTTCATTGAGTTATACTAATTTGTTTCTTCATGGCAAGACATCAAAGTTCGCCATGCTGCTGGGGTCACACCCTTTCGCGAAAACTCACAGTTTTCACTGTAACCCAAGACCAACTCCTTAAGGCTTTCCTGGAGAAATTTGAGGCTGCAGATGTCACCCATCACAATACTGTACCCCAAAGTGTAAAACATGACATTTCCTGTTCCCACTAAGTGGCGCTGTCCCCGATAACAAATATGGCAGTTGAAATATGTTCAGGGCTGGAGCCTTATCATATGTGTGCTCTTTGGTCCAGATCGGACAATGTATGATAGAATGAGAGGCAACAAGATTTTCATGGCGAGTCATCAAAATTCGCCATGGCGTCACCCCCTCACCGTATCACGAAAACTCAAAAGCTCCGCAATTTAACATGGTCCAGGTGTGTAGTTGACACTGACCAAAGATGAAGCTTATACGACCAAATCCCAAGGAGGAGTTCGAAAAAGTTCGAGGCATGGAAATGGCAAAATTAGAGCCAAAATGTCACCTTCACTTCCAAATTGCGGACTTCCTGTTGGGTTTGCGTCAATGGGCCAACAGACTTTTTTTGTTTGTTTGTCTCGGCATGGTACACATGTGTGCCAGATTTCATACATGTAGCTCAAACGATGTGTTTGTAGGGCTGCATTTAACAACACATAGGTGGCGCTCTAGAGCCATTTCCTAGTGCTCATATGTAAAACCATTAAAATACAAAATTTTTCACCAGACCTGGCATGTGTGCAAAATTTCATGAGTTTTTGAGCATGTTTAGGCCCTCAAAAAGGCCCTTGTTTTGCCTGAATAATAATAATAAGAAGAAACGGAGCAGATACAATAGGGCCTTTGCACTGTCAGTGCCCGGGCCCTAAAAATTAATAAAAAATGTAAAACTATGCTTACCAGTTACATTAAATGTGACAACAAATTGTCCTACACAAGTATCAATACGTAAGGAATTGGGAAACACACCGATTGCAATTATAATGGTGGGTTTTAATGTAAGGACCTGGTGATATAGAGCTTTGCTGATTCCGATCAGCTGACGGTCCCTGGCCAGTCTATCAGTGTATGTCTAAGACAGACCTCTCTCACTATTGTCATAACCTCTCTAAACAATAACCGCTATGTAATTTTGACAATATATTTCTTCTGTCATCAGCCTCAAGGGGGAGACGTCAAATCAAATGAGAATTAGCCCCCACAAAAAATAAAAGCCAAAATCCACCACAAGATTAGGAAAATGTTTACAACAACTTCAGTGCCAAGATCTCATAAATACACCTTTATGCTTCCGAAGAATTCAGAGGACAAGTAGCAAAGAGGAAAAACATCAGCATTGATGTCAGACTGTTGCTGCTCATCAATCTGTGAAGTGTTATTAGGCCCTTTCCGAATAATGTGATCTACCTCTTATTCAAGACTGTTTTCAAGAACAAAGTAGTATGTATGAGATTTTCAAAGATGCATCTAAACTAGAGATGGACCGATACCGATACGCAATATCGGATTGGTCCATCTCTAATCTAAACAAACCAAAAATTTATGGAACAATCTAGTGTGGACAGATGTGACCAAAGCAGAGATGTATGGACATAATGCACAAAAATCCTTTTGGAGAAAACCAAACCAAGCATATCAGCACAAACACCTTATACAAAATGTGAGATCTGTCTGAGAGCTAAAACTTGGACCAAACTGAGTCATCAACAGGACGATGATTCCAAGCACAGCCAGACATCTACCACAGAATGGCTGAAAAAGAAAATGAAATGAAAGTGTTGCAATAGTCCTGCCAAAGTCCAGACCTCAGCCTGGAGTTTGCAATAAGGCCAAAATTCTCTGGCCTGATGAAACAAACATTGAACTATTTGGCCTGCAGGTATCGAGAAAGGTGGGATTCAAAGGGACAGGAGATGCCCTGGCTCACCTCTCATTACATCTGAGAGAGGGATAAGGCCTTAACATCCAGTCTTTCATGTTTAAAATTATAATGCTAAATATAGTTTGTATGTACTTTTGCAAATATCAAAAAATATTTATTCTTAATCAAAAATACAACCAAGTATAAGTCTAATTAATATGATGAATGAGAACTGGAGGTTGAGTAAGAATAATGTCTGTTCTAATGTCTGGATTTTATGTGTGTAGACAGGATCTTCAACCTTGGCATATTTATAAGTTTTATAAAACCTATGAAAATATATATAAAATACTTACAAAGGCCTATGTCATGTAGATTCAAGTTTTTCAGTTCTGCCTGGAGCGTGGTGATTTTATCCACATAGACACGTGTAAACATGGTGAGTGTATAGCTTGATTCATCGTTGCCAGATGTCATCTTTTCCACTGTTTCCAGCAGCTTTGATATCTGCCCTTTGTCTTTGACATTGAGAACAACAGATCTTCCTCCACAGCTCTCACAGAGCTCCTGGATGTCCTGGTTTTTCTTTACAAAGTTAAGAACAGCTGGATCTGTAGGATCTGAGTCCACAGTGAACAGAATCATGGTGAAGTCATTGACCCGAGAGCTGAATGTGTCCTGGATGGTCTCTAACTCTCCCTTGTCTTCATCAGTGAGGGGAGCCACAGGTAGGACCAGGATGAAGGCATGGACACCCTCAGGATCACAGAGGGAGATACACCTGAGTGATTCCTCCATCACTGCCTCCTGAGGTTTTCCATACAAGGCAGGCAGCTCCACCAGGGAAACCCAACGTCCACACACCTCTCCCTGATGTTTAACACACTCTGATGAGTTGGAGGCTGAATGAAGCTCAGTCTGACCTAAAATGGCCTTGGCTGCTGACGTCTTCTCTGCTCCTCTCCTCCCAAACAGAACCAGGTTTAAAGAAGGCTTGTTGTGCCCAGGAATGATTTTCTCAATCTCAACCATTAGCGTTTTACGTGTAGCGTCATTTATTCCACACATTCTGTCCCCACATTCCTTAACAAGCTTATTTACACTGTTACTGATCTTCTTTTCTGTCAGGATGACCATCGAGTATTTAAAGGCATCATGACCAAACAAGCTCAGGATGAAGTTCAGTCTTTCTCTCTTCTTCTCATTGAAATCAGAATCCACTAGCAGCAGAAGAACATTTGGTCCAGGTGAGCAAAGTCTGATGCACCTCTCCACCTGTGTTCTTACTACATCTTCAGTTTGACTGAGCATGTCTGGAGTTTTCACGACTGTTACAGAGTTTCCTCTCCACTCCCCACAGGAGGCCACACATTGTTTTGTTGTTTGGAATCTTTTCAAATAAGAATCTTGAGTTTTTAGAATCAAATTAAACAGTTTTCCCTTTTTGTCCTCATTTCTCCCCAAAAGTACAATCCTGAAGGAAGATGCTGAAATGAAAAAGAGAAAAAACAAAGTCACAGTTCAGAGTTGGTTTTCACTTGCTAAAATTCCAACTATGACAATGCTGGTAGTTTGACATAAATCAAGAGTCCTTTCTAAAGGCTATGAATCTCAAATAGAACGCAAAGCATTTGATTAGTTAAGTGAATTTTTTTCTTTGTGAGAGATGGTCTGATTAGACCACTATCGTTTGTGGAAACAACATTAATATGACAATGCCAGCGTTTTAGCTCATTTCCATGTTTTTGTAAAATACAGTGGAACTGGCCTCAAGGTTCAAATGAACTATAAAGTGACTAACAACTGACTGCCAGCTAAATGGATGTTTTCTGGGGCAGCATTTTAGAGTGGCTGTAATAAAACTTTGCTTTTTCTATATTGAACCTCACTGAGCAGCTATAGTGTGATTATTAAATCACATTTTATTATGACTTACACCATTTGTTGTTGTTACAAAAAACTGCCAGCCTGTAAGGAAGACATTCTTAGGTTTACTGAAGTCATTTATACTGGCTGTTCGAATGGTGAAGAAAGAAAATGCTAACCACCACTAATGACAACCAATCAGCTGCCTCTCAGATGCATGGTGGGAGTTGGTAAAATATTTGTAATGCATGATTGTTATACGACAAAAGCAATTTATGAAGAATACTACTAAATGAAAAAAGTACCTTTTACAGGATCCTGGTTGACAGTGACCGTTTCTCCTTGTGTCAGGCTTGGTCGGTAACTGGGCAAACCAGATGTAGTGGCTGTGGAAACATTACAGCTCACGTGATCTCCATCACTCTGCTGTACAATTTTTCCCATGGCTTTTACCAGTTCACGTTGTTCAAGGTTCTGCCGAAACAAGCTGTCTTTACATTTCTTGATCATATCTGTTACCGGTGGATGCTGCAGATAGTTTTCAGTGGAACCAGAGCTCTGACCACCAGGCGATGATATCACTATCAATGAGTGATCAAATGATAGATCGCTGAAGTTTTCCAGGACTGATTGTAGCTTCTTCTGGTTTTCCCCAGTGAAGGTTTCAGGCTGTATAACCAACAAGAAGACGTGAGGTCCCGGTTCAGAGAGACTCTTACATTTGTCTATAATCTCTGTCAGTTGGTCATCAGACATGTTTGGATCCAGCAGATCAGGAGCATTGATGAGAGCTATGGTTTTGTCTTCCACAGGTCCACTGACTCTCAGACAGGTATTCCATTCTTTCTCAGCATTGAACACGGTCTCTCCGATGAGAACATTTCCCACTGAACTCCTCTCAGACCAGCTGTTGCCCAGCAAAACAACCCTCAGCTCAGACACTGAGAAGAAAATTCATATATGTAAAGAGTCACCTTATTATTAAAAGTATTAAACTCCATTAAATTATATCCACATTATATGTCCATTATGGTGTCATACAAATCTGATCTCGCAGTTTGTTGCAACATTTGTTTATGTTTTTTTAATTGATTTTTCATTTAAGAAAATCTGATAAAAAATGATCAATGCATAAAAATGCTTCATACAAGACAATGTAAACCCTGATACCTGAACAATGACTGGAATCACTGTAAATACTTTGAGTAGTTGTTGGTGATCCAGAAAACAAACAAAATAAAGGACATGTTATTGTCATTCTGTGCATTTGGGATTTAATTTGTAAAGAGATTAAAACAGGTACACCCTGATCAGAAATCCTGCAGATGGTACGCAAAGTTGATAAGTTATGTTTCTTCATTAATCTGAGTTAATAAAGAAACTCTATTGTGCAGTCGGCAGTGACAATAAAAAAACATTTATAATGAATTTTTACAACTAAAGAAGAACAATCAAATGAACACTGTACATGCAAACCTAATTAAGCACAGTAGTACTCTGATCTTGTTTACTTTGACTTACTATCAGGTGGCAGAACTCCATAGCTGCTGCTGCGCTTCAGAGGTTGACCTGTAAGTATACATAAATGTCACTCTTATGCATTCTTTGGGAGGTCAACTTCCTTTCCCATATGGCACTGGAATATTTTTAAAACAACTTAAGGTTCATACACCTTTTTCAGGGTCAAATTCAAGCACTTTTTAAATACTTTCAAGGTCCATTTTCAAGCTTTTCCAGCACAATACCAAAAAAAAATATGCATGTTTCACTTTGCATCACCTCAGTAAGACAATGTGAAAATGTTAAAACATAGAAAAACACACCACACAAAAATACTGCAAAAGGAAAAGGTTGCCTTATGTGCATATAGTGTTTAAACTCAAAAAGCACATTTCACTTAAACATTAAGATGAGCAAATGAGAAAAAAAATCAACTTGTTAGAGATATTCATCTCCTCTTGAAAAAATACAAAAAATACAACACCACTTCTCATCAGATATTGATGCTTCTTTCCTATTTGACACAAAAAATAGGAAACTGACTTTTGTTTCTTTAAAGTTAATTCTCAATAAAAGTAACTGTAAGATGTTTACTTGCTGTCCAGTAGCGGTTTTTGATAGGGGCGTTGCCCGGGGTGGGGGGCGGCAACACGGGCATCAGCAAAAAAATAAATAAAAAATTGCTCGTACCCATGCTGCCCCGACATCAGCCAGCGCATATTGGGAATGTCACAGGCACCGATCGGTTTTCTATCGCCCATTTGCTGGGAGTAAGGGCGCCCTCCGTTTGCGAGGTGCGCCTGCTGCTAGTTGCACAGGGAGGAGAGGGCGGGAATTCTCTGGTCGGCTGGAGCTCGCAAAATAAAACAAAATAAAAACAAACCAACAAACACGAAAACAGCAGACATTATAATACAGACTTTTAATCTGCACCGATGTTTTTTCGAAATTCTATAAGCGAAAAGTGAGCGCGAGAGCCCTCAGTGTGCGTGCTCGCTGCTGAAGTCAAAGTAAACTTTATTGTCATCTCTGCTACATACAGTCCAGTATATATAGAGACGAGACGACGAGTTACAGCAGTGCAAGTAAACAAACAATAAATATAAGAAGAGTAAGAAAATAAATCTACACTTTAGGACTCGGGGTAAAGGATCAATAACAATTTATAATTTACAGTGTGATGATTTAAAGTCTCACACACAAGCTGTCGAAAGGGGGCCGGCTGCTTCCAAGTGGAGCACATTTCATTCATAATGTTGTAAATACAAGCCCATTATCTACTCATGATTGGAATCCTGGGTTGTGCGAAATCCCAGAAATAAACCTTAGACAAAGTGAATCTGTGAACTAAGGTGTAGGTCTGTTAGATCATGTTGTGGTGATCCTCGTTGGGGGATTTGTGTTCATACTGGAGTGCAAAATTAAAACCAATGGAAGATGGACAAGAAAAGTTCAAAGTCATCAGGGCGCCAAACAGGCTAGGACTGCCACTGTTGCTGTCTATATTATTGTTGAAGTCCTAAATTATGACCTTTAAAATGTTTGTGCTAATAACATCATGTGCAGTAAGACAGACATGGAGAACAGACTTTAAGAATGCACAAGCATCTACCTAATATCTATTTATTTAATGTATCATGTGATATTATTGTGTACAATTATAATTTATTGTTCATCTCTGTTAAATAAACAGGCAGCCTTAAAGTATGAAATATTCATATATGAAATTTGTCTATTAGAGTCTCAGGGGCTGATAGAGCCCCACAGGCCTCAATGTGAGCTTGAAGCCATTATAATGTTTAAGTTGTTTAATGTGCAGGTGCTCACGATAAACAGTTTTGAATGAAAGTCAGGGAACTTTGGTAGCACAACAAAGGGACTATTCTTTGTGCCCATATGGATCGGTCCGTTATATTACCATCATTTCCTCCCTAAGGTGTCATAAAAGCACCAAGTTAATGAAAAAGCTGCAGCAATGCACATAAATATAAACAGTATTCTATTTACTTACTACTGACAACTTCACTTTTACCCTTTAATCAGAAAACCTTAAGTTGGCTAGTTATGTATCGGGCTAATGTTTATAACTTTCACTTGAGGGAAATAACTCACATTATCATGCCATAACTAACTGCTGTACTAGGGCTTCCATGCAGTGGTGCAAGGCAGCCCAGGAGGAGAAATTTTGCTTTCAGACTTTGCGACTCATTTTATTTTTCTATCTGATGTGCTGCAATCAGATAGTTATTTGTGGTGAATGAAATACAGTTACAGCTTCAAGCAGTTTGAAGAACCACATCTAAAATTCAAGCACTTTTCAAACCTTGAAAAGACAATATTAAAATCCAAGCATTTTCAAGGAGTTTAAGCACCTGTACGAACTCTGTTAATTCATGTATGTAAAATGTTTAAAACCCCCCCGAAACATTTATATTAGCTCTGAATGAATAAAATGTAAAAGTTCAAAATCTTTATCAATTAACACCATGCAATTTCCTGAGAATAAAATCACACCAAAATTAAGTTATAAACTGAAATCACAAGCTAATCAAACCCTTTTTTATAAGGTGATATATATTTATAAGGCTTGCAGATGTGCCGAGAATTTCAATCTGGTACCTAGACGCTGTCACTCTACTGCTGGCTTGCAAAATTCAACATTTTGGATCAAATTATCATCAGTATGTGCAGAGGAGGTCAGGAAACAAGTTCAGCAGGGAGTCTTCAGCCATTTGTAAAACACAGTGGAGGCTCTATTATGATTTGAGGCTGTATTTCATCCAGTGGTGTTGGGGATCTTGTCAGAATTTATTGAAATTATAAATATACCATCAGATTTTGATCTATCATGCGATATCATCTGGAAAACTGACAATTAATGGCTTCATTTTTCAGCGTTACTGAAGCAGTGTGGGATCATCTTGACAGAAAACAGAACAAAAGAAAGAAAAATCCAAAGAAGAGCTTTGAATGTCTGTCAGGAAGCCTGGAGAAATATTCCTGAAGATTACTTAAAGACATTACAGAAAGCTGCTTCAGAAGTTTCAGGCTCATTAGATTTATACAAACTTGCTTTCTGCCTTACATACTTAAATAAAAATCTATAATTGCACAATTAAAAAATTGCTGCACTTATTTCCAATTTTCTTAGCAAAATATAAAGAAATTAGTAGATGCTTAAGACTTTTGTACAGCAGTATATTTTTATGTGACCTACAGGAACGCTGGATGAAATTAAGTTTTACTCAAATCCAGCACCTTTATATTTTTGCAAAAATCTATCAATATCCACTGCAATGGACACATGTGATTAATGATACTGCCAGGTTCTTGATACCAGGTTCCTCCTACTGCCAGCTTAGTCGCATTTGTTGGAGTGTGGTGCAGTAGGCTCAGGTGAATTGCGAATTCCACCCTGTATGTGTTTTTTTCTTCTAGCACTTTGAGCCATAACCAAACAGCTAAATGTACACTGTCACCACCCGCTGGCTGGAGTAAGCATGGAAATGTTAGCTCATTTAATCTTAGCTATAACTTAGGTATAAAGTTGAAGAATTGGTTACAGCTGCATAATTCAGTGGAAGTGTTCATGCATGAGGAAATGTGCTATAATGGATGCAGAACTGCACTTACCAGCTTCATAAGTTGCCGAAATGGACTCTGCTGAAAACATCATTGAGTGGTTCAGCTGGTGGGAAGAAAAAAACTATTTAGCGCTTTAAAAGCCATAGTTGAATATAATGAATGAGTGTTAAAGCTCCGCAAGTAAACACTTACTTCTCTGGGTGTTCCCGAGGTCTCAGATCTGAAGGATTTCTAAAAAAGCGTTGTCATCTTTACACCAACTTTACAGCACAAGAAGAAGAACAGCAGATATACGTTTTAGATGTGAGTTAGAGTTAATAAACTAAATGAAAAATGTTCCATTCAGTTTTATTTATATAGTGCCTTATCACAGCAGCGGCCTCAAGGCACTATACTGTAACATAAAGGCCTTCATTAATATAGAGAAAAACCCAGTGATCATATGACTCACTATGAGCAAGCAGTAGGTGGCAGTGGGAATGAAAAACTCAGGAGGTGGGGGGGGGGGGGGGGGGGGGGGGGTCTTAGAGAACTTTGTCAGAAGATAGTTTAAAACTGGCTGTGGGACAGATGTTAATTTTACCTTTCTGAAACAAAGTATTAGCCTGCATCGAGCAAGGAGAAGCTGAAATGACTAAAACTAGGCTAAGAACTGTCTAACACATTAATAAAACCTTCAGAGGAATCAGTTGATCAAGTCTAGGTTTATTAACGTTATGCCCCCAAAAATGAGGTCAAATGAATATACTCTCCCTCATTATTACAAGATATTAAGGAACAGTTAATGTAACTCTGGATGAAAATGAATGTTGTGACGTTGTATTAACTCATCTATTTGATCCCATGATGAATGTATGCCATCAAAGCTAAAAGCAGTCCAAAGAAATAAAGTCTGTGACTAGTTTTGTTTTTTATAGGTTTTTTTTTTTGCTTATGCAAAAATACATATGCTTAATATACATGTACGTTTTTACAAAATAAAAATAAAAAAACTGTTACAGACAAACCTCAACACTACCAAAGTCTGTGCAGATTAAATGAGAAAACATTACCATGCTTATATGTGGGGGAAATGTAACTATAATTATCACAACATATTTCAATGTGTCTCACAGTTATGAGACAGGCGAGTCTGTTATGCTAAATATAAAGAAATAGTTAGAAATAGTTATTAAACAGTCAGATATAATCCCAAAGAGTTGCAGACATCAAAATATTATCATAGCCATGATTCTTTGTAGGCCATCTCAGTAAAAGAATATGACATGTCAAAAAAACCCAAACATTTTAAATGATCTGTCAAACTACAACTTATGCATTGTTTCCTGCAGCAAAAACTAACAAACAAAACAAAACAAAAACTTTGCTAAAAAAGGAGTTTGGAAATAAAAGGAAGGAAATAAGTTATTTAATGAATGTGTGTATAACGGTGAGAAACGTAAATAACATTTTACAATCGTACGTTCTTAGTGCATTCGACTATAAAAGCGAAAGTGAAAGCACTTTAGTATCGACTCGAATCAGACTGAGATTTTTGTCCATTTTAACTGTCTGAAAATGTAAAACTATCTTTTCACATGTTTCTTTAGTTTGCGGATAGTTTATTTATTTCCGCACGACTACATACCCTAACCAGGTTAAAGCTGTTTTCACCTGAGCAGTGTCAGCGTGTCTTTCCTGTAATTTTATAGAAGAAGAAAAATAAATCGATTAATTAAAGAAAAAAAACGCAACCTGCTCATTTCCACGCTCTGTTTCAAGCTGCAGTTCGGGCGCGTGTATCCAAAAAAACAACACACTGCTCCAGAAGTGTCTCGATGCTTGGTTCGGCTGGATAGAGTCACGTGATCAATGATGCCAGAAGGCATAACGGGACACAAACCTACAAAATACAACAGGAAACTCACAGACTGTTCTACAACACAAACTCGGGAACACAAACAGAGCAGAGGGAAGACACAGGTAGGGATCACAAGACACGAGAACCCAACCTAAAGAATTAATACAAAATCAGAATGAACAAGAAAATAATAACAATATACTCAAAGCGCTGGGTCACAGACACAGGATCATGACAAAAGCATTGAGACCACCGTGTTCATAATCATTCATCATTACACTGTCTCTGATGTAATGTGTCCTGTTTTTCCAGAGGAAGTTGAAGAGCATACGGTAGTGATGGCCAAATGAAGCTTTCTGAAGCTTGTATTGAAAAACGGTTCATTACTCGAAGCTTTTCAACACAGTCCTCTCTGGTGACATCTGGTGGCCACAAATATGAAGAGCAGCTTGAATCCACAAAATAAAAACAACTGCTCCATTATGACTGCCCACAGAGTGGAATCCTGTCTGATATTGGGCCGCCGTTGTGTTGCTTTGAACGTGTATTTTTGGTGGTTAAAAAATGTGTTTTATTTGTTTAATAAATAATTTTGACCAGTAAACTCTCCTTGTTTAAACATGCATCATGGTGTGGTCTTTCTTTGCTTGTGACTTCTTGATGTTAGTAAATACAATAATTGAAAAATACCACGTTACATATAATAAATACATATAATAATGTACAACACATTATGGAGTATGCTTCTGCTCTGAGGTCCTGCCTCCATGCACTTATGCAATTAATCGCTAGACGGGTGTATTTATAAATAATATTATATTAGGGAAATTTTCCCAGACATATTTTTGACCTGGGGGTAGAATTGATTGTGAAATGGAAAGGGAAAATGCTTATGAACTTGCAAATTAAAAACATGATGCATTTAAAGTAACCCTTTTTCATTTTTATTTAAGAAGAGAATTTGTTCCACTGTGCGATGGCCGAACCTGTTCCTTTTCGTGGAGATAATTTCTCCTGCCTTAAGGAAAATCCCTTCACATGGAACAGAGGAGGCTGGAGTGCAGAGAAACGGGTAGAGATGCAGGTATACAGTCTACCTGGGCCCCACCAACTATCAGCTAAAGAGAATAAATAGATTAAATTGCTGCACATTTGGCAGACTAACATTTTCAGATTAATTAAACAATAAAATATATATTTTTACAACATTACATGTAAAGAGTCAAGTGGAAGTTTTTCTAAAGTTATTTAATGATATTTATATTATGGAAGCAGATTTTTTTGACATTTTAAGTTTTTCCCATTATAAGATAAAATAAACACGCACAAAACAAAAGCAAACAACAAGAACACAAAGCTGGAAAACCCACCCGACTGAGCAAAATCAACTCAAAATCCTCCCACACAACAGAACCTCCTCTATTCCTCGCTGGCTCCAAATCTCTCAGTGGAATGATCAGTGGTTCGCTATCTGTCACCATCAAAACACTCCACAAATCCCACGAATGATTCATTTCCTTATAAACCATTGAATCAGACACCGAAGCAGTTAGGCTCTAAATGAAGCTTCGGACGTCACTGATCACGTGACTCTGGCCAAACGAATCAAGCTTCGACACAGAGCTTCTGAAGCAGTGTGTCGATTTATTTGACACACGCACCGGAGCGTCAGCTTCAAGCCATCACTAGTTTTTGACAAACAGTTTCTTGTTTTTAAGAATTCATCAGAAGCTGTGGAGGGATGTACTTGAATATTTCGTTGAATTTTTTTATACAACGTTCCCACATCATCATAATAAATGTTGTTCCAGGTTCAACATTGCAAGTGACCAATCACATTGTTGTGAGTCCTCCTTTTGTCCCTTTGAAAAATACCGCCTTAAAAAAATCTACTTCACTTGCAAGAAGAGAAATGCTTCTGTCCGCCGATCCAGGAACTTGAATTCTTTGCATTTCAGGATACTTTTCTTTAATAAACGGTAAACATTATACATATTGTCCTTGCAGAGGCGGTTTCTCTTCTCACAAGTGAAGTAGATTTTTTTAAGGCGTTTGTTTTTGTTCGAGGTCGCGGATGACGTCAGGAGAAGGTGATTGGTCACTTGCAATGTTGAACCTGGAACAACATTTATTATGTTGATGAGGGAACAACACCAACACGAGGATATCAGATCATCTGCAAAACCCTCTGGTATGCACTTAGTTGATCAGAGGTTCATCCTACAGCAAGATAATGACCAAAAAACATAAGTCCAAGCTATGCCAGAACTACCTCAGGAAAAAAGAACAAGATAGTAAACACGGCTTGGCCTCCACAGTCTCCAGACGTAAACCCCATTGAGCAGGTTTGGGATGAACTGGACAGAAGAGTAAAAGCAAAGCAACCTACAAGTGCTACATTTACAGGAATTGCTGTAACACCTCCAATTGCTTATTTGTACTGTGCTTTCATTTCAGAGTGCAATGAGATATTAAACTGCACAATTTTCAATAAGAAAAATTGGGGTGTTCTAAATCCTGTGACCCGTAGTGTATATAAACCAAATGAACCAATGAAGAAGTATACAGTTATTGAGACCCCTGAGAATGTGTTACACCATAAAAACATAGCCATCAATACGTCTTTGAGAAATTAAGAAACATTAAGAAATTACATTGTGTTTTTATCTGCTTGAGCAGAGCTGAGCCGATCATTAAATCCCATACACAATTTCGCCATCCTGAATTTCTGTATTTTTACGTTTACATGAACTTATAAATTAATCTGTACTGGAGGTGTGATTGATTCCCAAAATGTTTGAGCCAAATTTCATGAAAATCTATCCAGTGTTTGTTGACTTTCAGTGTGAGCAGAAGTGTTGGACACAGGTAAGTCTGGCCTTGCTTTTACAATAGACTAAAAAATATGACAATCATCATTGCTTTTGTTTATAAGTTCTTGTATCAGTTCATTTATTTCTTTGTCATGTTTTTCCTCGAGGTCCTCCTTTTCCTCTGGATCGTCCACATGCTTCATTTCCTGTTCATGCTTTTTCAGTAGCTTGCGGACTCTTTTTGTGTTTGCCCTCTTTTTGGTGAAACATCTCACTAAGTTATTCATCTCTTCTTTGTGTTTTTTCATTTGTTCTTCTTTCTCAGCTTTTAGTGCTTTTAAGATGTCATATTGCTCATCTTCGGCTGTCCAGTCCTTACCTTCTAACTCTTTCATGCATTTCTCCCTGAATTCGTTGTATTCCTCTGCTTGTTTTCTGGCTTTTTCTTCAAATGTTTCCTTCATTTCCATCAGTTTTTTTCTCATAGTTTTCCTCCAGTTCCCTTTTCTCTTTTTCCCCCTTTTCTGTTAACATCAAATCCTTTTCTTTTACTTCTTTCTCAAGAACTTCTTTTTCCTGCTCATATTCTTTCAATTTGTTCATCATTTTCTGCTCCTCCTGTTGCCTCACTTCATTTTCCTGCTCTCTTTTCTGCCACCACTCTTTTTGTTCATTCTCCCATGCCTGCTGTTTCTCTTTCATTTCTGCTTTGCTCTGCTCCAGTTGTCTGTCAATGATTTGTTTTGATTCCAGTTCTTCTTTCATTTTTACTTCTAAATCTAAAAACCTTTGTTCCCAATCCCTACGCTGTGATTCTTCCTCTTCTTTCTTCTCTCTGTCTTCTTCATCTCTTGATTCTTGTTCTCTCTTTCTTATGGTAAGCTGTTTCTTCACTTTTTTAAGCTCTTTGTCTCTTTGTTTTCTTTCTTGTTCAATTTCTGTTTTCTGTTCTTCCATTTTGTTCTTCATTTCTTGCATTTCCTCCTCATGTTGTCTTTTAAGGTCTTCCATCTCTCTGTTTATTTCTTCCTCCTTCTCTTTCAGAATCGTCTCTGTTTTTTTCTGGATCGCAGCTTCAGCTTCTTGCAGCATCTTATTGGTGAAGCAACTTCCACCATTTCTTTTGACCATGTCATCGATCTTTGTTATCAGCTCAGTGACTTGTTTCCGGTTTTGTTCATCTAAGTTATTAAACACCTGGTATCTCTGCCCACAATCATCAATCAGCTTCTTAAAGGAATCATCAGATTTTGCAATGTAATCATGAATGGACTGCCCCTCATGTTCCAGTGAATCTCCTCTTGTGAAAAGAATGATGGTGAATTTTTCTGAATTCTTCCCAAAGCCTTCCTTGATAAGTTTTAATGCTTCCTTCTGTTCTGGTGTGATTCTCTCAGTCTTTAACACCAGCAGGAAGACGTGTGGTCCTGGAGCCAGAAGGCTGACACATTTCAGCATCTCCTCATTGATCTCTTCATGTGACAAACTGTTATCAAACAGTCCAGGAGTGTCGACCACAACAACAGGACGACCGTCCACTTCACCGTTTTCTTTCTGACAATGTTTGGTGACAGATCTGGGGTCATTCTCAGCTTTGAACGCTCTTCGTCCTAGAATGGTGTTTCCAGAAGAGCTCTTTCCACTGCCAGTCTTACCTAGCAAGACAATTCTGAGAGGCTCTGAGCTCTGCTTCTCTTCATTACCTGTGAAATAACAACACATTAGTTAAATTGCAGGACAGTCCAATAGATAATGTGGGGGTGAAAGCACAATATATTTTAGATGTCATTACTTTTTGTCTTTGTGTCTAAAGTTGAATCTAAAAATCAGTGCAAGGGATTAATGGGAGCTCCACGCTGCTTTTATCTCATTTTTTATTCAATTCCACCAGCAGCACCAGAAAAATAAAGAAGGAACACACGAAAATACAAAGAAGGAGGAATCCACAAGCAGTTTACACAATCCGCACTTAAGGTTGCTCTTAATGTAATTATTAAAAGAACAAACAACAACAAATCAAACATTAAACAAGATTATTGAATAATGGCTAGAAAGATGTAGGAGGATCTCAGGGGACACGAGGAATGTAAAAGAAAACAAAAACTGTTATTTTACGACCTAAATCTGCTACAGATAAACGTTGTGTCTGTCCATGTCAAAGAAAATCTTATGATCTTATAATTGAATTCTGTTACATTTAGTCCCCATTTTTCAATTACACTTTCAAATTCATCTAATTCAAAATCTTGCTTTCACTGTTTTTGCATTTTTTCTCCCAGCCAGTTAGCACCTAGTACACTGTCTTTATATTCATTTCAAGCTTTTACTGAATTTTTCAGGCCATGCATCTTTCCACCTTTTAATCTCCACTTCAAACAGGTTGCCACATCCAAAGACTTTACTTTCATGGTCGAGCACGCTGTTTGCTGTTTTGGGTTCTCCTTTCTGTCTAAGCTGAGCTAAGCAGGTTAAAATCTGCCAGGAGGCGGCCACGTCTGTTCCTGATTGTCTTCATCTTCTGCCAGTACTTAACAACCAACTCCAATGATCACTCTATGCCAATCTGGCTCTCTAGACTGGTAATCTGGCATCTCCTTGTTTCACCTGTGGTTTTCCCCCAGGACTCTCTGCCTGACCAAAGAGCAGCTTCATTTCCAGTGCTACTTATTAATCCCACTTGAGTTATTAAGTTAGAGATGGGCAGATGGAGCCTTGTGAAGGTTTTGAGGCTATTTCCTGATTGTTGCTCTGAAAAAGTTCAGAGCCTTAAAGTCAGACCTTACCAGTGGAATCGAATGGTCATCTGCAGCTATAGAAGCAACAAACATCCAAATGATTCACACAACTGGTTGATTTCAGTTCCAACACAAAATGAAAAATTCAGTCTTAAGCAGTTGTGTCTTCATTCTAAGAATAATTCCCCACACATGAAAGTGTTGATGTTTACCCTATGACACAACTCACCAGGGGAAAACAGACCAGTGGCTTCCTTTCAAGTTCTGAACCAGCTCTCTGGATCAATTCAGTGGATCTCTTTTCTGTGGACTCCTCAAAGCTAGCCCGCCTGTCCTCTCTCTCAGTGACCATGGCCCCAGGAATTCACATGGCTAAGTTCACCTCCAGTTACTCTGTGGCTTCATTTAATAAACCTTGTGAACTTTAAATGTGTCTGTTTTGAGTCCTACTGAAGAGTCCAGTTAGGTTTATTGACATTTTGGAAACAACATCATCAGCAATCTGATAATTTCCCACCGGTATCTTTCTTCTAGCTCTCTTTTCTTGTTTTGTCCCCTTCTCTGTCTTCCCTTTTGTTTCTCTGTATTCAAATCATAAATGAGTTAATTAACAGACACTGTTAGATTTGGGTACTTACACTGCTTCAGAGACACTGCCTTCGTTTATTTTGCTACTGATGGAGCTATAGTGCAGGTTGCAGAGACATGCCCCAGATAATGCCCCTTCTTATGCTGCCCTGTGAGATCAGTTGCTGTTGGGACTACAGGAGAGCCCCATAGCTCTGGCCTTGAACGTATGCAAGAACCCAAGGAGATTTTGCTGCCATATGCCAGGAGAAGCTGCTGCTGGATTCAGAGCATGGACATGCCCAATCTGAGGTAAATTGACATATGTGTAATAATGTATGTGGGCCCATTAAATCTGAGCAGGAAGCAACCTGGAGAGAGGTGCTAAACTGGAGATATTAGAGGATGTTTAGTCACAGATAAAAGGATTTGGGTGGCCAGAGCCCTGAGAGTGTTAAAGAATGGTAGAGTCCCAGTGCCAGCCTATAACCTACACTCCTATAATCAATAGGTCTACCAGAAGCTGGGTAAGATATACTGTGTGAATGAGTCAAATGTGCATGGCCCTGGTGACCTGAGTTTTTCCCTTTAAGCAGGCAGAGTCATGGACAATGTCGCCACCTCAGAAAACAAGGAATCGTCAGCAGAGATGTGCAAAATGACTAAAAGACTTGATCGGTCTGAGTCCCAACAGGGGAGCTGGTGTTAGGGAGAGGTGTTAACCCCTGCCTCCTACCAGGTCTGTGTGTAAGGGAGTTATGTGAGATAGTTGTGGTCTATGGGCCACATTTTGTCTTGGGGAGAAAAAAGGATGGAAGGAAGGAGGATGGAGGAAACTAAATCCTGTGCCGCACAAGGATGCTTTCCCCTTACCCCAAATAAGAGAGACACTGACCAAACTAACCCGAGCTGAGTGGTTTTCCACTTTTGACCTAGCCAGTGGACACTGGTAGATCGAGATGAACCCAAGTGAGAGGGAGAAGACTGCATTTACTGCCCCCATTGGGTTATTTGAGTTTGAAAGAATGTCATGTGGTCTCTGTAATGCTCCACCTACACTAGTCAAAAGTTTGTACACCCACTTCTTTAATGTTTATCTTTATTTTTACTACTTTGGACATTGCAGACACATACCAAAGACATCAAATATATAAAGGAAGATATTGGGAATTGTGTAGCAAAGAAAAAAATGATACATAACACTAAACATGTTTTATATTTTAAATTCCTGAAAGTAGCTTCTCTTTGCTTTGTTGGCAGCACTGCAAACCCTCGGCCTTCTCTCAGTGAGCTTCATGATGTAGTCATCTGAATTGTTTCACCTCACAGGTGTGCCAGTCAGGGTTCATTTGTGGAATTTCTCGCCTAAATGTGGTTGGGACCGTCAGTTGTGTAGTGGAAAAATGAGGTTGGTGCACAGCTGACAGCTCTATTTGACAACTGTTAGAATTCATGTCATGGCAAGACCCAAACATCAAAGTAAAAAGAAAAAATAGTGCATCATTATTTTAAGAACTGAAGGAGAGTCAGTCTGGAAATCTGCTAAAACTTTGAATGTGTCCCCAAGTGCAGTCGAAAAAACCATTAAGCGCTATGAGGAAACTGGTTCACATGAGGACACCCCAGGAAAGGAAGACCTCCTCTTCATAAACTGTTCAGACTGTGTGAATCAGGCCTTTATGGTCAAATAGCTGCTAAGAAACCACGACTAAGGAAAAGCAACAAGCAGAAGAGATTTGTTTGTGCTTTGCTGGTGACACTGTTGGGGATTTATTCCAAACTGAAGGCACACTGAACCAGCATGGCTACCACAGCATCCTGCAGCGACATGCCATCCCATCATGTGTTTTTCAACAGGACAATGAACCCAAACACACCTCCAGGCTGTGTCTGGGCTATTTGACTAAGAAGGAGAGTGATGGAGTGCTGATGGCCTCCACAGTCACCTGACCTAAACCCAGTGGAGATGGTTTGGGATGAGATGGAGCGCAGAGTGAAGGCAAAAGGACCAACAAGTGCTCAGCATCTCTGTGAACTCCTTAAAGACTGTTGGAAACCATTTCAGGTGACGACCTCATGAAGCTCATCGAGAGAACGCCAAGAGCGAGCGAAGCAGGAATCAAAGCGTGTTTGTAAGAATCTAACATATAAAACATGTTTTGAGTTATTTCACACATTTTTGTTTACTACATAAGTCCTTATGTGTTCATTCACAGTTTTGTAATTAGTTATGTAATAGAATGAGGATAGAAGTGGTGGAAATGAGCTTTCTCCAATGATTCGCTGGCCTCTCCTTTAGTGATAAGGTGAGGAGTTTGGCTATTCAGGAGGGGATCAGAGTAGAGCATCTACTCCACATCCAAAGTTGACTTGAGGAGGTTCGGGCATCTGACAAGGATGCCTCCTGGGTGAGGTGTTCTGGGCATCTCCCTGCAGCAGGAGGCCTGTGGGCAGGACATGCTGGAGAGATTGTATCTCTCAGCTTGCCTGGGAATGCCTTGGTGCTCCCCTGAATAAGCTAGAAGAGGTGGCCGGGGAGAGGGAGGGTTTCTCTGCTTAGGCTGCTACCTCCATGACCCAGACACATATAAGCGGAAGAAAATGGATGGGGTTTTTAATCTATTGCTGTTGACATGAATGAGTATAGTGTCAATCTTTGATTCTCCATTTATTTGGTTCTCCATTTTTATTTTAAGCCACAGGTAGGACCAGGATGAAGGCATGGACACCCTCAGGATCACAGAGGGAGATACACCTGAGCCAAGTTGAGGCTGTCATTTCTAGCATCTACACGGATGTTAAAATCACCCACAATAATTATTTTATCTGAGCTCAGAACTAAATCAGATATAAAGTCTGAGAAATCAGACAGAAACTCTGTGTAAGGCCCAGGTGGACGATAGATGATAACAAGTAAGACTGGTTTCTGAGTTTTACAGCTGGGGTGGACGAGGCTAAGTATCAGGCTTTCAAATGAATTAAAAGTCTGTCTGGGTCTTTGGTTGATTAATAGGCTGGTGTGGAAAAATTGCTGCCACACCTCCCCCTCGGCCTGTGCTTCGAGGTTTCTGGTAGTTAGAATGACTCGGGGGTGTTGATTCATTTAAACTAACATAATCATCCTGCTGCAACCAGGTTCCTGTAAGACAGAGTAAATCAATTTGTTGATCAATTATTAAGTCATGTACTAACAGAGACTTGGAGGAGAGAGACCTAATATTTAATAATCCACATTTCACTGTTTTACTCTTTGGTTCAGATGTGGATACTGTATTGTTCTTTCTTTGTAATTGTTTATGTTTAAGTTGTTTGTTGCTGGTTTTTAGTTTGTTTTTTGTCTGTTTGGGAGCTGACACAGTCTCTATGGAGATGGGTTTTTGGGGGGGGTAGCAGGAGGAGAGAAGCTGCAGAGAGGCGTGTAAGACTGCAACTCTGCTTCCTGGTTAGTGGTGTGTGTAGAAAATTTTTGTTGGGGGGGCCAGGTAGGGGCACAGATTTGGAGAAGGGTGGCAGATGTATTTGGCAGATAATGTTAAAAACAATTCTACCAGCCGTTAACCATAATTCAATAACCCTGTAAACCTAATAGCCGAATGCGCTTTTAACTCTTATTAGAATGAGATTGTAACCACTACGGTGCAAAGTTTTTAGATACTGCGTTGATAAAGTACAAGAGATACAATCAGTCAGTGTTTATTCAGCAGTCAAGGACAGCAATATTTGCATGGCATTTTTACTGACATGTAGTGCACATATGTTTTGGGCAAAAACATTTTTGAATATTAAAATATGAACATTTTTAACATACAATTGACAAATTAGCCAATGTAAAACTTTATGTGCCTGTTAAAAAAAGAAGATAATCTTCTCACAAGCTGGTGTTTGATTTTGAAACAGGAAAAAAGTGGGGAAACAACTGAAAAGACTAACATTTGAATAAAACCTGAAAGCAAGTAAATACTTTCTATGCTGTCTTATGGTAAACTTTGGTAATACTGATGTACAGAGATGGGCAGTAACGCGTTACTGTAATCTGATTACTTTTTTTCAAGTAACGAGTAAAGTAAGGGATTACTATTTCAAAAAAGGTAATTAGATTACCGTTACTTTCCCGTAAGAACGCTGCGTTATTTTTTTGCGAGAATGTCTCACGACAGTGACGTAAGCGAGTGCGCCGTTAGTGACAACAGCTGTGTGCAGATCAACAATGGATCACATATCGATTGTGGGAGAGAGTATGAGCGTGCAGCGTTTAAAGCGTGGAAGTACTGACCTTACTTTAAGGTTGATTCCATAAAAAGTGACAAAAACATTAGCGTCCGTTGTGCGTGGGAAGAAAACTTCTTTTTACAGCGAAAAAAACCCCCTAAACAAGCACCGAGTGCACAACGACGTAATGGGAACTTCACAGAGAAACTCGCGGATTCTTCAACTGACCGCAGCACACCTGCACCAGGGTAAACCTCCGCCTACCGCAGTCCTGCTTTACAGGTGAAAATAGAGCAAAAGGACCGCTGAGTCTTTGACTTTATTTATTTTCTGCTGTGTTTTACTTGCATCTATTTGAAAGACTGAGTGTAAACACAAAAAATATTTTATTTTATGTGCTGGAATGTGCAGAAAATAGGTTTAAATGTTAAACTAATTTATTCAAGTCAGAGAATGTTGCATATAATTAAATTTTTGCTTGATGCATAAAGTTAAAAGATTAAAATGTTAGGATGCCTGGGTCGTCGACCCAGGGTTTTTGAGTTTATTATATTATTTATACTTCCTAGTTTTTGGTTTCTTTGAGTTCTGTCTTATGGCTTATGTCTCTGTCTTCTTTAGTTGCTCTGTCTCCCCTATCACCTGCATCCCCTTGTCTAGTTCGCGTCTATGTGTATCTTAAGTTCCTATATCCCCGTGTTCAGTCAGTGTTTGTGTCTGGCCTCTTCCCACGTCTCTGTTCCCTTTTTAGTGCCTGCCCGTGAGTCTGTGTTATGTTTCCTGTTTTACTTTGAAAGTCCATGTCTGATGTTAATGTGTCTGGTTTTGCTTCCTCTTGTCTCGTTAGGCCTGATTTGTCCCAGCTGTGTTTCCCTCCTGTTACCCATCCCTGATTGCTCCCTCTGTGTATTTAAGCCCTGTGTTTCTCTGTGTCCATGTTGCGATCTACCGTTTTCTTAGCTGTGTGTTCTGCCATTTCTCTAGTTTAAGTTTGTTTTGAGTTTTTTCAGTTATGTTATATTTGGAGTACCTAATTAAAGCCTTTTGAGTTCACGTCTCTCCAGAGTCTGCACCTTGGGTCCTATTCCTGCCTGCACACAGCCACACCTAACATAAAACTGATAAAACAAGTTTAAAAAAAAGATACTTTTCCATTTGATTACATTTTGTATGATGGATTATGCAGAAAAAGTAGAATTGGGCTGAAAGATCTATTGTTTTATTACCTATTCAGGTAGTAAATCGTCTTTTTAAAAAGTAACTAAGTAATTAATTACTTTTGAAAATAAGTAATCGGTAAAGTAACGGGATTACTTTTTGGGGGAAGTAATCAGTAATTAGTTACTGATTACTTTTTTCAAGTAACTTGACCAACACTGGCTGATGATGAAATACAGTCAGCTGGCATGGTGACACTGCCAGTATTAACCTGCAGGGCTGGACTGGGACAAAAAATCGGGCATTTTGACTAAAGACCGGCCCACCAGGTATTAAAACCATAAAGCCTTTGAATGAAAACAAATGCTGTTGTGACAGTGATGTACAGTCTTGTTGGTATATGTATGATTTCTATACATTTTACATCAGATAAAAACTTTGGTTGTAAGATTCAGATAATTATTTAATAAAAGCGAGATATTTTAAATGAGAATAAGAAAGAAAAGTATTTCTTTGTGCCCACCTCTCCCTGTTAATGCCCTACCTGCCCCCCTGGCAACACTTTGCTAGACCCGCCCCTGCACAGTTACCAGCTGTTAGCTACATAAAAAAAGGATCCTGGTGTTATTTGTCTCTCAGAAACAGTTCATAACTTCCCTTCAACTCATCCATGTCACCTAAAAGGTAAACCTGTTTCTCCATCACAGCTCTGATGATTCAGTAAGGACATCTCCTGGTTTCATCTTCATGTTTCCCTCTCACCACATATCCAAACCGACATCATGACCAGCAGCTTTACAGCTGTGGCTCCAGCAAACATCAGCTGATGCTAGAAATTAATATTAAATAAATTCTAACAACAGCTGATCAAGCTTAAACGTGCTGCTGTTGTTTAGCGCGACATCTGCTGGTTTCCTGTTTCTGGCGCAAAGTGGGCGATAAACAAACAAGGGAGAAAAGCCGATCAGCTGATCATTGATCAGTTTCATGATTGAAGTAGAAACAGGAGAGGGGGGGGAGAGAATGAGAGAAGAAGAGGCAGCTGTGCAGCGTAACGACAGAATAACTCCAGCTTGGTGTCTTTTTTTCATTATAGCTGAAGTTCGGGACAAACTGCGTCTCTTCTCAGCTCAATACGAAACGTGTAATATTTTCTCTGAATGAGGGACCATTCAATTTTTTAAGGAGCCGAAAACGTTAGAGCCCTTGTGCAAATATGTGATGTCTTTATGAATCAAGCAGATATTTGAAGTTTACACAGCATCATTGTCGCATGAAAATATCTTAAAAGTTTCTTTTCTGACCCAGAAAGAGTAATATTTCAAACTCCGCCACTCTGTGTTCCTCCGCCACTGCCTCGTTTGAGTTTTGGGCGAAATGGATTCTGGGATATTGGATTTCGTCATTTCGAGCTGATTGGAGACCAAAACAGCATCCAAGTCTGTGATTGGCTGGTTTTGTGGCACAAATGTAACAGTGTACAGAAAGAGTTGAGCGCGCACGGGCAGAAATGTTGAGAGCGCGAGCAACACATTGCGAGCGAGCACAAATGCAAAAACTGAGCGAGAGGGGCTGCTGTTGTGTGTGTGGATAATAGCAAACACTGAAATACATTTTTTGCAATGAATTTTGTTCACTCAAATTTAGCTTTTCTTCGCTCAAAATAAATTTCTCCTCACTTGCACCTGCAAACTTTTTTTTATATGTGCTCAATTTATTTTTACTTATGCTCAGAATAGTGGCACAAAAATAACACCATACACACGCAGTAGATGTGCCGGTGTGAGGTCTCGCATCAAGCTATCAAATACACGCATTTCTCGGTTTTGAAAAAAAAACGCCGTGTCGCCAGGTGTTTCACCAGATTCGAGGTTACTTCCTTTGCACAGTATCACCTTAAAGCACTTGTTGCAGGCTGCAGCCAGACTTTGAACGCTTCGCCTTGGGCATTTTTAATTTGTAGCTCTGCTCTAAAAGAACGTACGTACCTGGGCCCGCCTACTATCCTTGCAAAGGTAAAATGATTGGCTAGAATCCAAAGTGTATGACCTCTCAGGAAAAAAAGCACAGAAATAAAGCACCGAAATGTGCACTGCTTTTCGGTCTGGTTACTACCGTTAATGTCAGATCCGGTGGCATTACGGCACCGGATACTGGTACCCATCCCTACTCCTACCTCCCAGTAAGCGGAAGATGACTTCAACCGTGTGTGTGTTGAAAAATAGGAATGCATCCGCACCGCATTTTCTTGTTAGTAACGGTAATGGCATTGAAACGATAGAAATAGTAATTAGTTAATTTACTCGTTACTGAAAAAATTAACGGCGTTAACGCTGTTATTCCCGTCACTGTTTGGGAGTCATCTTGTTGGTTCCAAACACATTTTTATTCCTGTCAAATAGTTTTCATTCAGTGGCTTCTCCATAGATTCAAACATTTTCTGTGTTTTTGTAACAGGCTGCTAGTAACAAAGTGTTTAAAGACAGCAGACAAGATTAAACTTGTCTGTTATGTTTTGCATCTGTGATATTATTCTGTTATCATATGTTACCTTATATATGTAATCAAAGTAGTTGTAGTTGTAGTAGTTGCATCCTTCTAGTAAGCTCTCTTCTTGTTTCACCGTATTCTTTGCACGAAATCAAGTCATGTTCCACTGTTTCTCTTTCTTGACACTACTTGGATTCTTCCTCATATTAAAACTGCGCCTTTAAATGAATGAGTCTGCTGATGATCTTGTTCCTTTCTGTTAGTACCCTCATCTCTCTTATCTTCCTTTGTATAATATGTGCTTCCTTTTTGTTGCATCAACCCAATCCTGATGCCATAGTTAATTTTTTTCCCTGTTATGCTTTTTCTCCGCTGACTTTGACAGTGCCTTGTTTTCTTTATTGACAGATTCCATTGCCAGTTTGTTTGCCCAGAATCTATGTGTGTGCTGATACCCACATGAAATCAAGTCGGTCTTGTCGGTTGTGATTGAAATAACTCAAAATAAACAATCTTAAAAAAAAGTTCTAATCAAACTATCAAGTGGACCATTTTAGCAAATACCATAATGGCACAGTTGGGAAAGTACATTTGTTGGGCATTTTTGGGCACACAGGACAGAAAAAAAAGAAAAGAAAAATAGTGTGCCATATACCTGATGGTCAGATTATCATACGACGAAATATCAACGATACAAATGGCACTCTGCATTAATACATCAATTAAGACATTAATACATAATAGGACAACATGTAACCTTTACCAGCAAATTGTTTTTATTAAATAAAGAGCAAAAGAATAGGTAACTTTCTTACAAAAATATTTACCCTGAATGATCATAATGAAGCTGTGGCACCACACATATACAGACCAGAGTAAATCTGAAGGTAAATACTGTTCATAACAGGCAAAAGAAATATTCTTACCTACCCCCCCCCCCAAAAAAAAATTGCTGAAATAACACACACGCATACACGTGACACAAACGTGTTTTTTGTTTTTTTTTTCTTCAGGTTTAAATTGAGGTGGTATATTAAAGTAAAAACAAACTAAATGTACAAAACAAAAAGCAATTCTACTGCAATAAAACTTAAATGTATATTATCTCACATTAAACAAAAATCACTGTAAATAAACTACATAAACACATTTTAAACTCTGGCCATAATTTTTCAACTGGCTGTTTTTACAGTATTAAAAGTAGCAAATTAGTGCCTCATACAGTCCTGTGGCTTGAGTAATATACATTTAATTTTATCAGGAAATGATGCACCTGTTTTGGTATTTCTTTTTTAACTGTTTTATTTCTTCTTCATGCTTTTTTTGCATTTCCTCCCATTGTTTGTTAAGACTTTTTTCTTTGTGGCTGGAGAGACTATCTTGCTGTGGTATTAGTTTTGCTTTCAAATCCCTTATCTCATCATTATACTTCTCTATCAGAGATTCAAAGTCCCTGGTGTATTTCTCTCTGAATTCATTGAGCTCTTGAGCTTGATTTCTGGACTCTTCTTCATATTTCTGCTTCATTTGTTTCATTTCTTTCTTGTGGTCCTTCTCTAATGCTGTTCTCTTTTTTCCCTCCTCTATTAAGCGGAAGCAATGTTCTTTTATTTTTATTTGATAATCTTCTTTTTCCTTTTCATATTTTTCTTTTAGCTTTTTCATTTTCATATCTTCCACTTCTTGTGTCTGTTTACTTTCTTGATCCCTATTGTCCCACCAGTCTTTCCTTTCCATCTCCCAGGCCTCTCTCTCTCTTCTCATTTCTTCTCTGTTTTGCTCCAGCTCTCTGATGAGCTCTTCCTTTGATTCAGATTCTATTTGCTTCTCCAAAGTTTCCAGTTTTTGTTTCCATTGTTCTCGTTGAGTTTCTTCCTGTTCTTTCCTCTTTCTGTTTTCATCTTCTCTGATTTTCTGTTCTCTCTCTCTCTCTTCTCGCTCCTGGTTAATGCGTTCCTCCATCTCTTTGAGTTGATTCATACTCTGCTCTTTCTCAGATTCAAATTTAGAGATCTGTTCTTCCATTTGTCTTTTTACTTTTTGCATTTCTTCTTCATGTTTCCTTTTAAGCTCCTCCCTCTCCCTCTTCATGTCTTCATCCTTCTCTTTCAGCAGCCTCTCCATCTCCTTCTGTATCGCTGCCTCAGCCTCTTGGAACATCTCAGTGGTGTAGTATCCACCACCATTGTCTTTCAACATGGCTTCAATTTTCATCAGCAGGTCTGACACTTGTCTACAGTTTTTTGGATCTTTGTTGTTGAAGACGTGGTATCTGCCTCCACAGTCATCAATCAGAGTTTTTACAAAATCAGGACAGTCTTCTTCTATGTAACTTTCAATGGATGTGTCTTCAAGCTCATCTCCTCTGGTGAAGGTAACAATGATGAAGTTTCCTGACTTCTTTCCAAAAATCTCTTTGATCTTTTTCACAGTTTCTTTCTCCTCCTCTGTAAATCGACCGATCTGCAGCACCAGTAAGAACACGTGAGGTCCAGGAGACAACATGCTGATACAGTTCAGGAGCTCCTGTCGAACTTCATAACTGGACAGAGTCGTGTCAAACAAGCCGGGGGTGTCGACCACAACAACAGGACATCCATCAACCTCTCCTGCTGCTTTCTGACATTCTCTGGTCACAGATTTCCCACTGGCTTTGGATAAAAATTCCTTTCTCTGCAAAATGGTGTTTGCAGTTGCACTTTTTCCATTGCCAGTTTTTCCGAGCAGCACCATCCTGATGGACTGTTCACTTTGATTTCCATCGTCAGGTCCAGCCTCACTCTTTTGTTTAACTTCCTGCAGTTCAGCATCAAGCATCATAAACCTCTCAATCTGTGCTTTGCTGAACATTTCCATTGTGAAGCATTTAGGTCCTTCAGCTCTCATCATTTCCACAGTTTCCAACAGCTCTGCAATCTGTGTCTTGCCCTTGAAAACAACATGTCTTCCTCCCCAACTCTGACAGAGCTCCTGGATGTCCTTGTCTTGTCTTATAAAGTTACCAACAGCTGTATCTGTAGGATCTGAGTCCACAGTGAACAGAATCATGGTGAAGTCATTGACTCGAGAGCTGAATGTGTTCTGGATGGTCTCTAACTCTCCCTTGTCTTCATCAGTGAGGGGAGCCACAGGTAGGACCAGGATGAAGGCATGGACACCCTCAGGATCACAGAGGGAGATACACCTGAGTGATTCCTCCATCACTGCCTCCTGAGGTTTTCCATACAAGGCAGGCAGCTCCACCAGGGAAACCCAACGTCCACACACCTCTCCCTGATGTTTAACACACTCTGATGAGTTGGAGGCTGAATGAAGCTCAGTCTGACCTAAAATGGCCTTGGCTGCTGACGTCTTCCCTGCTCCTCTCCTCCCACACAGAACCAGGTTTAAAGATGGTCTCTTGCTGTCAAACTCTTCAGTGACTGTGAGGAATTTTCCTTTGTTCTGATGTATTATTTTTTCAATCTTGTCCATTAACTGTTCATGATCATTTTCATTCATGTCGTAACGTCGACCTTCACAATCTTTAAGGAGTGATGTAAGAGCAAAACTTGTCTCCACATGTGTGATGATCACCATCGAGTGTTTAAAGGTGTAGTCACCAAACAAACTCAGGATGAACCTCAGAGTTTTTCTGTTCTCCTCAGTGAACTCAGAAGGTTTCACCAGCAGCAGCAGAACATTTGGTCCAGGAGGACAGAGACTCACACAGCTCCTCATCTCTTCATTCATGGCCTTCAGAGACTTACCAAAGAGGTCAGGAGTTTTCACTACTGTAACTGGTTGTCCTTTCCACTCTCCCTGAACAATTTGCCTTGTGTTAGAATATCTTGACATATCAAAACCTGTTTTCTTCACAATAAAGTTACATAGTGCTGTCTTCTTCGTTGAGCTTCCTCCAAAGAGCATAATCCTGAGTGCACATCCTGTAAAGGAACAAACAGACAAACACTTTCACAAATTCCTGTAAGCAGTCTGACTGATGTTAGCATGATCCTAAAATGCTTTTCCAACACAAAAAACTATTATGAGGTCCTCATCAGAACAACATTTAACTTGAATGGACTTTTTAGATATTACATCTTTAGTCATACATTCATTTCTTTGATTAATGCTCCATAAATATTGCTTCTGGTACTTTCTGGGTTACAAAGATGGAGTTTCATAACAAATTCTTATTTTTTCTGGCTTTGTATTAAAATTAAACACGTTGACACGACAAGTGCTGCCCAATGTAAAGGCAAGAAACCCATTTAAAGATTTCCTTTTCTCGATAGTTTACTCTGCGTGACCCAAATTTCTAAACTTAAGCTTGATTTTTTTTAGGTTCCTTCAATGTAAATAGACCTCAGCCATAAAAATAACAGTTCAGAAATTATGCTGACTTTTATCCTGTCTAGTCAGTGACTTCTGTCTTTTTTTAAAATCGTTTTGAGAAAGCCTCCTGACATGTTAAAATAATATTAAGAAAATTATTTTTCCACATTATCTTAAAAAATGTTTTAAACTTACCAGCAGATTTGGCATAATGTCTATTAACAGGAGCATCTTTCCTTTGATCAGCGCTGGTGTGATGATAGATGACATGTTTTCCATTGTTCCTCTTTACAATGCATTTTATGTTTTCTAGCAACTTCCCAATGTTGAGGTTTTCAATCTGCAATGACTTGTTTTTACATCGTCTGATCATTTCCTGTAAATGTGTATGATACATGACACTATGCCATAAACCCAGACGCCTCTCTCTGGGTGGTGATATCAGAACCAGTGAATGATCAAAGGAATGATCACTGAAGAAGTTCAGGACTCTGCAGAGTCTCGTTTTTTGATGCTCAGTGAAGTCTTCAGGCTGTAGAACCAGCAGGAACACATGAGGTCCAGGATCAGAGAGCCTCACACAGTTGGTCACATGTTCCTTTATTTTGTCCTCAGAGATGGTTGGATGAAGCAGATCTGGTGTATTGATGAGAAATATTTCTTTCCCTTGAATGCGTCCACTGGCTCTCACACAACGGTCCAGTTCTTCCTCGGGGTTGAACTTGTTCTCTCCCAGTATAACGTTCCCCACTGAGCTCCTCTCAGACCAGCTGTTCCCCAGCAGGACAGCTCTGAGCTCAGACACTGAAATGACAACAAATGCAGACACAAATATATTTCTTTTACATCTTTTACATCAATTTCCACGTTACAGGCCCTTCAGCCAAAGAAACTTCAGTAAAAAGAAATTGTTGGATAGAGAAATTATTTTTCAGGTCTGAAAAACAAATTAAGGTCTTTTAAATTTTTCAATTTCATCTATGTGATGAAGAGGAATGACTGTTGGTACCTGAATGCTATGTGCTGTAACTGACGTAAGGCCATCAGCCTACTGAATCAATGACTAATTGCTGAACTGTAATTATCTTCCATCTGTAAATTTGCAATTTTGTACATTTATATATGACATAACACAACTTCATACAATATAAACAATTTATTTTATTGCATACTCTGTATGTATTACCACTGTGACAGTGTTGCACTTTAAATTCTGATTACACCCACACATAAGCTACAAGTGCTGCAAAAGCACTTGTTTTGCTTTTTAAAATTATTTTCTATATCAGAGTTAAGTTTATTCTTTATTTTTGTTGGTTGTTTGTTTATATATATTGTGTGAAGGGAACCTGCAAAGTAAGAATTTAATTGCTTTGAGTAACCACGTGTGTTCTGCAGTGTACATGACAATAAACTTCTTGAATCTTGAGAAATTTTTTAAAAAGTAGGTAAAAATTGTTTTTTGTATGCTAAAGCATCCTTGTGTATGAAACATACTTATGTTTGTGGTTGTGATGTGCACATAGTGAGCTGTTATGTTGTAAACTGCTTGGGAAAAGAAAAACTATTTTAATGGATAAAATAGTGCTGATTGCACCGGTCAGTGCACTCGGCCAGGGAGGAAAAATTTGTTTCTGTCAATCCAGTGAACCAGCTGTCTCAAACAGGCACTTCTCCACTCTGCTCTTATTTATAAAGTGCCTTACAAAACTGAACATTAAAGCCAATAGCTGGGTTTTCCTGTTTCAGTGCAGCAAACAACATAGAGCCACTTACTGCTAAAGAGACAGAGAGTGAAAGTGGACAGTATATTCTCAGCTTTAACATGAAAGGTTTTAGTGTCCTTATTTTCCTCTGAGTTATTTGTTCTCTTACAAGTTAGCTAACAATAACTAATGTAAGTCTATTAGCCAACCAACCCGATGACAGTACTGTTCTGAAATCCAGCTACATAGAGTTACATCTATATTGTTTTTAGAGCAGGGCTCCATAATGCAAATGAGCCTTTATAGATTAAGTGTTTCTGTCCACTTTAAAAAATTATGTCAATCACAATCTTTTCTTCAAAAACTTACTGTTAGGTGGTAGAAGTCCATAGCTGCCTTTGCGCCTTTTAGAAAAAGTGCCTTGTTTGACTACAACAGAAAAAATAAAGATAATTATTGTGTATTACTATTATTACTAATATTATTACTATTATTAGGGTGTTATGTGACAGCAACTACAGCTATATGCAGATAAGAAAAGCACTTCTTTACAGCTGAAAGCACAACTAGGGTCAGGAGCTCAAAGTTTTAGAAAAAAAATAATATTTTTTTGTGAAATACATCATTAAGGTATCCTACGTAACACATAGAATGTAAACTAGTTAACTAAAGTCATTCAAATGACTTTGTCTGAAAGATTTTGTGTCTGAACATTGTGTATCATGAACCAGTATAAGCTGGATAGCAAACATCTTCACTCTGGTACATGTTTTCTTTAGAGTAGCCCAGACTTGATTCACTTACTCATATATCTTTACCTGTCCCTGCATGAATGGTGCCTGCAAATTTTGCACTGAATTGATAGAGCATTACATCAGTGTGCACATATAAAGTTTATTTGGTACATCACTTGCTGCTCAATATTAACCTATAGTAATGTCTTTTCGTGTCTTTGTTCCTGTCTTAAATCAGGAGAAACTGAGAAATTGTTCAATTATTGTGGAAAACTGCTAGCAAAAGAAAGTAACTGACAATTACTTGACGTGTGACAAACTGTGACTTGACTCACCAAATGATTCTGCCATATTGTCACTGTTATTCAACTGTTGACCTCAGTAACTGTTGGAAAGAGATACAATGAATGTAAGATGTAGGACCCATATGTTGGTGCTATGTTAAATGCAGTGTGGTGTATAAACAGGTGGTTAGGGGAAGTGACTGAAGAAACATTCACAAGCCCCAGCAGAATACATCTGTTGGAGGATAAGTATGGAAGGGTTCAGGGTCACCTGATCCAACTCTATGCTTTAGCAAAAAGGAAAGTTCTTGTGTAGAGGAGGCATTCCCCCTCTGTCCCCTTCTGGCTACCTGTGCCTCAATTTTATTCTGCAACCTAGACATCCACTTTACTCACACCCTCATAACACTTACTTATAGGGCTTTGGGGGTGGGCATGATATACGGCGTCCAGAGTAATAATAATAATAATGGATTGCATTAATATAGCACTTTTCAAGGCACCCAAAGCGCTTTACAATGCCACTATTCATTCACTCTCACACACTGGTGGAGGCAGCTATAGTTGACAGAAGCGAGGCTGCCATATCACGCCATCGGCCCCTCTGGCCAACAACAGTAGGCGGTAGGGTAAAGTGTCTTGCCCAAGGACACAACGGACAGGACAGAGAGCCCGGGGATCGAACCGGCGACCTTCCAGTTACAGATGTGCTTCCCAACCCCCTGAGCCACGGTCAGAGTACTGTTTGTATATCCAATGTAATGTCTGGGGCCAGTTCCCACCTCTCAATTTTTTTTCTCTCAACTATCTGTGCCATTTTGTCTGTGTCTATGTGTCATGTCGAGTCTCCACTGCTCTGGGAATATCTCAGGCCCCCCCAGTGGAGGCCTGTCTCCACCCACCACACTCCCTGCCGGTAGCTGATGCCCTCAAGTGTCGGTGCGTTGGTGGTTCTCAGTGTCCGGGGCTGGGCGCTCAGGTATGCACCCGGCTAACTCCCGGCAGCTGCTTAGCGGGGCCCGGCGCCCGTAGCCCGGTCGGGCCCCCTCTGAGGGGTGGGGTGCCCTCGGACCTCAAGCCTCTGGGAGTGGATTCGCTTTGGCGCGACTGGCTGCTGGCAGGGCCTGTGGGCTCGTCACCACAGCCCTCTGGCTTCTGCACCGTGGCTGATGGGTCACCCCACATCTGGGGCTCTCCTCAGCTCTTTTTTTAGGTAGGTGGCACGACTGCCCCTGCAGTTGTCCTCCTTGGGCTTTTGGACTCTGGGGGGCCTCTAGATGTTTGCCCCTGGGTCTCCTCCATGTCTGGTTCATGTTCTGGGGGCGGGGCTATGGCTCCCCACACCCTCTAGCAGACCGTTACATGGAGAAACCTTTTGAACTTAGCCCGCACACAGGTGCTCACAGACATAAACTATATCTTCCTTGCCTGCTATCTTAAAGCACACTGTGCGCTGTCAGTCTTGCGTGCTGCTCAATAACATTAAATATTTACTGTTACTTATATGTATCTAGGTTGTTGTTTCTATATTGAGTTGTTCTGTTGTAGTTTGTTTGCTCTTTTCTTCTTTTAACAGGTGATCCAACTGATTATCTCAGTGTCTTCTATTACTGTCCTCCCTTCCCCTCTGTTTTCTTTCTCCCTTTCTTTCTTTTTCTCCTTTTCTGTCTAATTGTCTGTCCAATTTGTAACAACTTAAAATAAAAATAATAATAAAAAAAACAATAATTACATAGATCAATCAAACATGTGCCACGGCTGGCACGCGAAGGGTTAACTGATTTCACGACCATAGCTGGACTGGCCATCGGTGATTTGGTCATTTTTCGCTTTTATGGGCCGATGTTTTTCTTGTAACAGTATAAGCAATGAAAGGTGGTGAATTAGCCAGTTGTTGGCCGATGTGTAAAAATAACTCCGTTGTTTGGTGGTGGCTATGGTGGAGCTTCCACAGAGGCCAGCAGGTGGATGAGGGAAAGGGGAGGCAGGAGGAGGCGAGACCTGAGTAAATGGTAAATGGACAGGTTCTTATACAGGGAGTGCAGAATTATTAGGCAAATGAGTATTTTGTCCACATCATCCTCTTCATGCATGTTGTCTTACTCCAAGCTGTATAGGCTCGAAAGCCTACTACCAATTAAGCATATTAGTTGATGTGCATCTCTGTAATGAGAAGGGGTGTGGTCTAATGACATCAACACCCTATATCAGGTGTGCATAATTATTAGGCAACATCCTTTCCTTTGGCAAAATGGGTCAAAAGAAGGACTTGACAGGCTCAGAAAAGTCAAAAATAGTGAGATATCTTGCAGAGGGATGCAGCAGTCTCAAAATTGCAAAGTTTCTGAAGCGTGATCATCAAACAATCAGGTTACATTTCACTGTGTGTTATACTTGTATAACTATGCATGTGACAAATAAAGAACCTTGACCTTGAACCTTGACCTTGATCAAGCGTTTCATTCAAAATATTCAACAGGGTCGCAAGAAGCGTGTGGAAAAACCAAGGCGCCAAATAACTGCCCATGAACTGAGAAAAGTCAAGCGTGCAGCTGCCAAGATGCCACTTGCCACCAGTTTGGCCATATTTCAGAGCTGCAACATCACTGGAGTGCCCAAAAGCACAAGGTGTGCAATACTCAGAGACATGGCCAAGGTAAGAAAGGCTGAAAGACGACCACCACTGAACAAGACACACAAGCTGAAACGTCAAGACTGGGCCAAGAAATATCTCAAGACTGGTTTTTCTAAGGTTTTATGGACTGATGAAATGAGAGTGAGTCTTGATGGGCCAGATGGATGGGCCCGTGGCTGGATTGGTAAAGGGCAGAGAGCTCCAGTCCCACTCAGACGCCAGCAAGGTGGAGGTGGAGTACTGGTTTGGGCTGGTATCATCAAAGATGAGCTTGTGGGGCCTTTTCGGGTTGAGGATGGAGTCAAGCTCAACTCCCAGTCCTACTGCCAGTTTCTGGAAGACACCTTCTTCAAGCAGTGGTACAGGAAGAAGTCTGCATCCTTCAAGAAAAACATGATTTTCATGCAGGACAATGCTCCATCACACGCGTCCAAGTACTCCACAGCGTGGCTGCAAGAAAGGGTATAAAAGAAGAAAAACTAATGACATGGCCTCCTTGTTCACCTGATCTGAACCCCATTGAGAACCTGTGGTCCATCATCAAATGTGAGATTTACAAGGAGAGAAAACAGTACACCTCTCTGAACGGTAGTGATGTGTGGATCGATCCTGAAATATCGATTCCTCCGATACCAATCATTTATGTTCTAGAATCGAATCTCACATTAAAATATCGATATTTTAGTAATTTAGAGTAAATTTGTAGTTTATCATTAACAGGAACACAGTGGAAAGAAACTATAACATTCGGATTGTCTACATTCAAAGGAACTACTTCCTCTTCCGCCTTTCATAGTCATGTGCGAAATACGGGTGTATAAAAGTCTCGCAGCCCCTTGGCGCGTGCACTCACAACAATGGCTGAGCATAATTGAAGTCATGTGTGGACGTATTTTACCTCCACAAACAGCTGAGACGTGGTTTGCAATACATGTGGCAAAAAAGTGCTCCAAGAGTGAGGTGTTGTGGCCATACTAGGGAGACATTCAAAAGGGCTGTTGGGGGGGGGTAAATACATTTTACAGGGTTTATTTATCGGATAAAATACGTTAAATGTCACCGTTATTATTGGCCGGCCCGGAAACAGCGGGGGTGTCCAAATTCAGAGGCTGCTTCCACCTGAGGACCCGGCCTTCGCGGTCTAAAGAAAGCTGGGTAGTACATCACGAGCTCCCTCGGTGGAGTGAAACTCTGCTGTCTGCTCCTTGCTGTCTAAAATATAACCGGCACTGACGTAAACTCTCGACCGTCTCACACTTCTGTTTAACCATTTTCTGTTTGACGTTTATTCAGCTGTGTGAAAACCCCGGAGGAACCCATCCGAAGGATTAATGAAGTCAAATTTAATTTAATCAAATCTAATAACTTTAATCTCAGCCAAACCGATTTACTCACGAACAAATAAAACACTGAAAAAGCCAAACAATAACATTTTTAAGTTATCAAAGTGACTTATATATCATGTTTAACCCGAGTAGTGAAAGACCGCGGGGGTTTGAAGACGATGTGTCGGCTCAGATATTTGAAGTTTGCACAGCTACATTCTCACCTGAAAATATGTTAAAAGTTTTTTTGCGACCCAGAAAGAGAAATAAGAGTAATATTAAAACTAAGTTGCTGCTGCCATTGTTGGAAACTGGAATTGGCTGCGATATGGTTTTTCAATTTTGTTGTCCTAGAAAATCGGGCGAAATTCGGGAGAATGGTGGCTCCGGGAGATTTTCGGGAGGGCACTGAAATTCGGTATTCTCTCGGAAAAATTGGGAAGGTTGGCATGTATGGTTGTGGCAACATCACTAACCTTGTCAAACACCTCAAAGTAAATCATATCACAGAATATGACGAGCGTATGTTGAGGCGAACTGAAGAGGAGGAGAGGGACAGGTGCTGCTAGGGTGAGACAGACGTCTCTCACAGAGTCCTTTAGTGCTGCAGGCAGGCAAGGTGTTCAAATAGCACAACTTCATTTTTTTTATTTCTATATGATGAACCCTGCATTATTAAGTGATAAGAACAAGTAATCTGATGTCCTGTAATCATTATGATGCTATAATTTGAGATACAATAAATAAAATAAGTTTTTGTACAAAGTATCGGTATCGGATCAGTATCGCCGATACCACCCTGAATATTACTTGGTATCGGATCGGAAAGGAAATCAGTGGTATCGCACATCACTACTGAACGGTGTCTGGGAGGCTGTGGTTGCTGCTGCACGCAATATTGATGGTGAACAGATCAAAACACTGACAGAATCCATGGATGGCAGGCTTTTGAGTGTCCTTGCAAAGAAAGGTGGCTATATTGGTCGCTGATTTGTTGTTGTTTTGCTTTTGAATGTCAGAAATGTATATTTGTGAATGTGGAGATGTTATATTGGTTTCACTGGTAAAAATAAATAATTGAAATGGGTATATATTTGTTTTTTGTTAAGTTGCCTAATAATTATGCACAGTAATAGTCACCTGCACACACAGATATCCCCCTAAAATAGCTAAAACTAAAAACAAACTAAAAACTACTTCCAAAAACATTCAGCTTTGATATTAATGAGTTTTTTGGGTTCATTGAGAACATGGTTGTTGTTCAATAATAAAATTATTCCTCAAAAATACAACTTGCCTAATAATTCTGCACTCCCTGTATAGTGCTTTTCTACTGTTCTGAGCACTCAAAGCTTGTGCATTCTCCCATTCACACCAGCACATTTTTGTCTAAGTGCTTTCTAGCTAACATTCACAAACATTCATACTCCGATGGATGCATCGGAGAGCAATTTGGGGTTAGTATCTTGCCCAAGATTATTTCCAAGGATATTTGGCATGCAGGCTAGGGGAAGCCAGGAATCAAACCATCAACCTTCCGATCAGTAGATGACCTGAGCTACAGCCACCCCGTGGCTGAGGCGGCCGCCAGTCCGAGTGTCAGGTGAACTGAATTTCAGGTAAGAAGTTATGACCTGCAGTCTAACTGGGTCAGATACAAACCAAGTTTAGGTGGAGTTTATTCTCGTTGTGCTGACTTTTTACAGTCAGTTACAATAACTCGTACTGCTACTAGCTAGCATGACGGAGTTTCTATACAGCTGGGTGGGTGCTATGATGTTACTGATAGTGAACTTTATTTAATTCATAAGGTTAGTAGAGTTGCCAACAGTCCCGTAAAAAATTTAACCGTCCCACAGAAAATATCACGCGTTTCGTATTGAGCTGAAAAGGAACGCAGTTTGTTCCGTACTTCAGCTAGAATGGAAAAAGACAAAGCTGGAGTTATTCTGTCTTTACACTGCAGCTGCCTCTTCTCCTCTCATTCTCTCACCTCCCTTTCCTGTTGCAGCTTCAATCATGAAACTGATCAATGATCAGCTGATCGGCTTTTCTCTCTTGTTTGTTTATCGCCCACTTTGCGCCAGAAAGAGGAAACCAGCGGATGTCACACTAAACAACAGCAGCACGTTTAAGCTTGATCAGCTGTTGTTAGAATTTATTTAATATTACTTTCTAGTATCAGCTGATGTTTGCTGCAGCCACAGCTGTAAAGCTGCTGGTCATTAGGGCTGCCACGATTAGTCGATTAGTCACGATTACGTCGACTATCAAAATCGTCGACGACTGATTTAATAGTCGACGTGTCGTTTGAAGCTTTGTAAGATCCCAAAAGACGCAGGAATAAGTAGCAGGATTTAAGAGTGTAATAACAGACTGAAACAGAAGATGGCAGCACTGCATGTACAAGGATGCCAGCTGCCGTTAAACCCCGAAGAAGAAGAAGCTGTGTCCCAGAATTCATAGCGCGGCCCTGCTCAGTTTCCAACAATGGCGGCAGCTAGCTAGTTTTAATATTACTCTTATTATTCTTTCTGGGTCACAAAATAAACGTTTAACATATTTTCAGGCGAGAATGTAGCTGTGTAAACCTCAAATATCTGCTCAGTTTATCAGGACACCACATATTTTCAAAAGCGCTCCGACGTTTTCGGAGACATCTGTTACCCACTAGCTCGTTAGCTAGGCGGGGGCAAGGCTAACTAGAGCCGTGAGAACACCGGACTCCCGGTAAATCGTTTTCAAACCCACCGCCGTCTTTCGCTACTCAGGTTAAACATGATATATAAGTCACTTAGGCTACGTTCACACTGCAGGCGAAAGCGCATCAAATCCGATTTTTTTGACCCTATGCGACCCATATCCGATCATGCTATGACAGTGTGAACGGCACAAATCCGATATTTTCAAATCTGATCTGGGTCACTTTCGTATATGGTGCTGAATCCGATACATATCCAATGTTTCAGAAAGCGACTGCTGTTTGAACGGTCATGTCGCATTAAATCCGTCTTTTACGTCACTGACACAAGACAGACGCCAATTATCAGCGCCGGAGAAGCGCCCAATAAGACATCGCGAACACTTCCTGGCCATCCGGTGTAGATGTCAGTGAAACTGTTGGGAAGACAACGTTGGAGAAACGTTAACATTTTATTTGTACTGCATAATCTGCAGATTCTGACAGAAATCTGCAGCTATCCTTTGAAGCACCGCTCCTCTAAAACAGCAATAAGGATCATTATTAGGTTATTTACATTATTATGTAAATAACAAAATAACTTAAAGCAAAAATTGGAAAACGTAAAGTCCATAGTCTTTACATTAAGGGCCATCAGTCAAACAATACTGTTTGTTCTGGGTCTAAGCAGAGCGCGTTGTGTGTGAAGTCTTCTTTTGCGCATGCAGGCCGCTTTGAGCGTTCACACTAGAGCGTGTTTGCTGTCGCATTTTATTTGTAGTGTTAACAAGCAGACACCAAAAAAAAAAAAAAAATCGGATTTGATCAAAAAAATCGGATTTGAGCATTAAGACCTGCAGAGTGAACGTAGCCATAGATAACTTAAAAATGTTATTGTTTGGCTTTTTTTTGTATTTTATTTGTTCCTGAGTAAATCGGTTTGGCTGAGATTAAAGTTATAGTTGTTACACAGCTGAATAAACGTCAAGCAGACAGCTGATTATCAGAAGTGTGAGATGCTCCAGAATATACTCCCTGTGCCCCGTTATATTTTAGATAGCAAGGAGTTTATTAAACTTCACCGAAACAATCTGCAAATTTCATTAAAATTTAATAAACTATCATCTTGTCTTTATGTTTAGTTAGCACAGACCTTAAACACTTCAAGCTGTAAGCTAATGATAGTTATATAAGAGCAGATGCTGCTGGTGCAATAAGCTGTAGTTTTACGTCCAATGGATGATGATCTGATTAGTCGACTAATCGCAAAAATAATCTGTGACTAGTCGACTATCAAAATAATCGTTTGTGGCAGCCCTACTGGTCATGATATCGGTTTGGTTATCTGGTGAGAGGGAAACATGAAGATGAAACCAGGAGATGTCCTTACTGAATCATCAGAGCTGTGATGGAGAAACAGGTTTACCTTTTAGGTGACATGAATGAGTTGAAGGGAAGTTATGAACTGTTTCTGAGAGACAAATAACACCAGGATCCTTTTCTAAGTAGCTGACAGCTGGCAACTGTGCAGGGGCGGGTCTAGCAAAGTTTTGCCAGGGGGCTAGGTAGGGCATTAACAGGGAGAGGGGGGCATAAAGAAATACTTTCTTATTCTCATATAAAATGTCTCGCTTTTAATTATCTGAGTCTTACAAACAAAGTTTTTATCTGATGTAAAATGTATAGAAATCATACATATACCAACAAGATTGTACATCACTGTCAAGTGTATGGACCAATGTTTTCTTTTCTGATCAACCAGAAAGGTTTAATGAGCAGCTGATTTGTCTCTCTTTAACTGGCTGGACACAGACGACATCGAAATGCAGCTGATTGAACTGAAAAGCTCGACTCTGTGGGGGTCAAAGTTTGCCGAAATACAAACGCAGCTGGAATCCACAGCTGTGCGTGTTCATGGAGCTGCATTTTCACCTGCTGGACATCACTACCTGACAGGTTTAACTGTCTTCAGAACATTGCAGAGGCCTTATTGACAGTATTTGGCTCTACATGTCTGTGTGAGCAGATTTTCTCTCACATGAGTCCTCAGGTAGCCTCTGAATGCTGGACACTCGGAGACCTGTGTCTCTTTGTGGGAGCCCAGAGATCACATTAACATGTGTGTCTCTGTATTAACAAACATGCCATATTGGCCCAGTTTATTTTTCTTATCATTGTTGTGAGGAGACCATAAATAGCATTTGCATTTTCTCTTATACAGTTCATTTGCTGTTATGGATAAAAAGTCTTTTTTTTGTTTCCAAATAGCTGATAACTATTCGCTGACAGCTGCCAACATCTGTGAACAAGTATAATTCTATAAAGTGGTTCCATATAGTGTGTAACTGTTAATATAGAGCGTTATTAAATTTATTGCTTAGCAATCATATGGCACATTTTAGATGGCACTCATCATCAGAAAGGTTTCCGACCCCTGATGTATACTATGTCTTCTGATGATACTGCTTAAGGGAAGCATGTATAATGTAAGAGAGAGTCCTCTTCACACACTAAGGTTAATTATGGAGAGCAGCGAAGCCTCTGATACTATTCAGCTTTCAGTCTTCAACCGTGGAATAGACTCAAATCTCGGTGTTATGAAGGAACTTTTAGGATTAAAATCAATGCATGGCACAAGGAAGGAAATATTTGGAGAGGTTTCCAAATGTCTAACTGAAATGAAGGTGCCATGGGAAACACTTGTGGGGTTAATGACACATGGTGCACTAGCGATGTTCTGTCAACGCAGACTTCATTGTATTTACCAGTTCCCTAAGGAAAGTTTCCCATTGAACGTCCTCATTTATGTTAAAGTAGAGTGGTTGTGTGTTAGAAATGTCCCTAAAAGTCATAAGAGTCAGGTGTACTGATGACTATAGTTTCATATGTTTTGTAATTTTTAAATGGAGGCATGTAATGTATTTAAGATAAATCTACCCTCGAGATCAGTGACGAAACTGTACTCTGGTACTACATCAATATGTCTAAGATCTAGAAATATGGAACAAATATCAATCAAAATCAGGACTAAGATGAGAAGTCTATCCTAATATCATGAAGTACACCTTAACACAAGCAGCTCTTTAACCCTTTAGAGCCGATCGGAGCGGGCACGCTCTGTTATGCGTAACTATTTTTAAATCCCAGTAGCACTGCAACCACGTAAGCTAGCGCAAAAATTTTTTTTGCATATGAAACCGGAGGAGTTGTACTTACATATTGTGCCATCAGCTTGTCCTAGGTCACGGTTTCCTTCCACATAAAGCTTTGCAAAAACTGCATAAAAAGCGCTTGCAGGAACAAAAACATAATATTCCAGAAACACGCTTTGCCGATCCGATCAGCTGTTCAAAACACTTCCTACGTTGGAATAGACATCAGCGCGAACTTTTGCATTTCCGCCATTACCTGGCCGAAACCGGAAGTGACGTCATTTTCGCGGAAATGTAGTCTTTTTTGCGATCAGGGCCTCAGGGCCTATACTGCTCTTTTTAAAAGTTATCTTTGACTTTATGACTTTCTGTGTCGTTTCTGGGATGCTTAGGACTCATATTGCACTGCTGGAAATAGTTTATTTTGATGCATATGCTGCTTTTTTGCAAATTTGCAGTATAATATTTATTTTCGTTTTTCCTGCAGTGTATAAAAATTGGTGTATTTCAAAAATAAAACTATGAAGACACTCAAAATAAATTTCCTGTGGTGGGAAACTATTTTGTGCAACTTTTTTGTATTTACAGTTTTGAGGGATAAGACTCTTAAATTTCTCTAACTAGAAATATATGTTAAAAAATCAAAAACGATTTTCAATTTTTTTGTAGTTTATTGCACTTTTTTGCAATTTATGTAATTACTATGCACTTAATGAATACATATTATTAAAATCTGGGCTGTAATGGTTGTATTGATGTATAGCAACTTGAAATGCTCCCAAAAATGGCTCCACAGCATGTAAAAATATAATATAAGCTCTGGCGGACTTGGTTCTATGGTAGGTCTTAAAGGGTTAATAATCAGAGGATTCAATGTATTTATCTGTTCTCTCTGGAAGGTTTCCCATTGATTGTCCTCATTTAAGTTAAAGCAGTGTATCTGTATTAGAAACGTGCCCAGAAGTCACCCAAGAGTACTGCAATAAAGCTCCAGTTAATATGATTCAGAAATATCAGAAGTGCCTTAGATTAAGGTGTAAATCTTACACTAGCTATATAAATAAAGAAAAAAATGGGGGAGAGATGGCATCAAAGTTAGAGGGAGGAAGCAACTATCCCAAAGAAATTCATGAAAATCAGATAAGAGCCATAAGTTGTAACTGGCATGTAAGTGCAAAGGTCCCAGGGATGGTGACACAATGACAAATATGAAATCCCTGCATATACAGGTAGTCCAGGGGCAAAGAAAATGCAGTTTTACTTGGTTCGCCTCCCTGTTAGATTTCAGGAGTGGGCGGAAGTGCAGCCCAGCACCCCAGGTGCATCTGCCCTAGATATTAAAATTAAAAGCTAGCTGTTAGCAACAGCTAATCCCTTCCCTGCTGCTCCCCACTGGGCCCCCTGCAAATCTTGAATTTTCCCCCACCTTTCTCCTGTTTTTTCCTCTCACCCCCCCCCCGTGATAAAAATAGCCATTCGTTTTTACCTTTATCCTCGAATCTCTCCCATCTATTTTCTTACAACATTAATGTTACCTTTCTCACTTCCTCACAGCTGATGGTAGCAGTGAGGCCTGGTCACTAATTGTGGCTGGTATACATCCTGAAAGCTAACATGTCGGTTAATTTCCAGTAAGGAAATTAAATAAACTAAATGGAAAGATTAAGACTAACTTGATCAATTTGCTCAGATACAGTTGAGTAATATGTGCAGTAGTAACCTTGGAAAAAAAGAGCAAACAGCACTATTCTTCTACACCATTTCTGCGTGAAATCTGTCCTCAACCTGAACTCAAACTAAACCTGAAGTTAAAAAAACTAATTAAAATCTGGAGTTCAGTGTGAGAGAGAAGCTTTTTTCTGTCTTGGTTTAACGAAGCTGTTTGCAGCACATTCACTGTTTTATTAGCAGAAAAGGCTTGAACGCAAACTCACCCGACACTCGTGAGAATAATTTGTCTTCCAGGTTTGTCCTCTCGTGCTGCCAGTCATTAAGTCCATATAGCCAACGCACTGACTGCGTCCATCTTTTCCTCTATATATTTCTTTTTGGTTTAAAAACGTTAATTTTGAATTTATTCGACGGCGGAATTTATTACTGCGCCAACACGCTAATGAAAGTGAAAGTATTTAACTGACCAGTGGTGCGTTCCAATTTGCTTAGGGAGGCGAGACATGACGCGGAAGTATCTGCGAGGTGGATATAGTAAGAGCTGTTCCAATTCTCCAAGCACTAAAGAAAGGAGCTTCAATGCTTCCTTTATTGCTTCCTTTCGCGTAGGATACATCCTTTATGTAAGGGGAAGAGAAAATGCCGTCCCATAATTCATTGCTGACTGCAATTCGGATTGGTAATCCGACCATTCATAAAAGCCATGGACATAATAAAGAAAGCTGTGGTGATCATGTAAATTGTAACTGCATTTTCCGTTTCACCCATAAACTGCTGATATATTTGTATGTTTTAACAACAGTCTGTTAAACTCTCAGCTGGACTCTGAACGTCACACTGCAGAATAAATGCTGAAGAAGCTAGAACACTATATAAGCTCAAGAAGGTGATCTTTATTAACTAAGAAATGTGTGTTTATTGTTCTGTATAATCAGTGTTCATTAGTAATGTCCTTTGCTTTAGGATTATTTTTATTTTAGTGCAGGTCAGCTAGAATAAGTGATGGATGGAGGAAATTTTAGTGCAGTCACATAAATCCTGAACAGGAAGAGAAAGGAAAGAAAAGAGCTACACAGCAGGTAAATATAAGAAAATAAGATTTGTTTATTTGTTTATATGCTATGGGACAGATTGGAACAGGGCAAATTATTGGGATGCCACAATTGCAGGATAATCCAACAATGCGCTGTAAATTATATACAAAGATGCAGTCAGTTACAGTATAACTTTTCTGATAGAAATCACAGAACACTGTGCAAAGGGTTCTGAAGGCCCAAGACTCAGCTGCAGATTTATCCAGAGGAGAGCTGTGTCAGCACAAACAGAGCCAAGAAAAAGAAGCTCATTTGAGTTCATTTCTGCTCTATTTCATGAAAACAGTGTTATTGAGGGCCAGTAAGTGGGCTCACCTTTGAGCACTACGCAGGAAGAGTTTCAGGACAAAACCAAAGTTTTGGCACTGTGCAGATTACATACTCATAAGGCATAACACATGATTTTTTTTAGTGTTAGATTTCATGCAATTCACAGTAAATTGTGTGCCACAATCTTTTCAATTCACATTTGCCTTACTCATTTAAATATTTTTCTCCTGAAAGTGAAAATCTTAAAGATACATATGCCAAACCCAGCTGCAAAAATACTCCTCTTCACCACTAAGTCGCAAACTGATGCTGAGCCTGTTTAATAAATCCAGCAGCTTTTTAATGTGAAAAAAGTAAAAACATGCAGATTCCAAAAGAATAGAATAGCAACTGCATGCTCAGGACCTTGGTGTGAAGCAACACGTTGCTTCATTAGTTGATGCTTTGCACTATGGAGTGCTTCCATTTTCAGAGAACTCATTCTTAAACGTTATTCATGAAATATAGAATAGAATAGTCCTTTAATTGTCCCACAAGGGGAAATTTGGTTCTAACAGCAGCAAAAAAACACACATATACAAAAAAAACAGGACACAGAACAGAAAACACAATTTTTACATATTTACATCATGGACAATAGTTACCAAAGCAGAGTACTGTTCAGTTAGAGTACAGATAAATGGCAAACCCAAGTTGTAGTGTGCAAACAGAGCAGGATACTGAAAGATGTTCAAATAGTTAAGAATATTTAGAATAATTAGAAAAGTGCAGCTTGTGTATTGTACCTGTGCATTAAAAAGTAGACATGTAACTTCCAATAAGTTAGTGTATATATAAGCTGAGAAAAGTAATGTGCAGTTATAACAGTAGAAGTAGCTACAGCGCTGATGTAAACCTCTATGTTTGTTGGGAGCAGTTCTGGTTGTGCAGTCTGACAGCTGCAGGGAGGAAGGACCTGCGGAAACGCTCCTTCATGCATCGAGGATGCAGCAGTCTGTCACTGAAGCAGCTCTGCAGTTCAGCAACATTTACATGCATGGGGTGGGAGACTCTGTCCATCAGAGATGTTATTTTGGCCACAGTCCTTCTGTCTCCACCACCTGCACTGGGTCCAGGGTGCATCCCAGCACAGAGCTGGCCTTCCTGATGAGTTTATCCAACCTCTTCCTCTCAGCTGCCGATAAACTGCTGCTCCAACATACCACACTGTAAAAAATGACAGATGCCACCACAGAGTCATAGAAGGTCTTTAAAAGCGCTCCCTGGACTCCAAATGACCTCAGCCGCCTCAGCAGGTAGAGTCTGCTCTGACCCTTCCTGTAAAGAGCATCAGTGTTGTGGCTCCAGTCCAGTTTATTATTCAGGTGAACACCCAGGTACCTATAAGAGTCCACTATCTCAATGTCCACTCCCTGGATGTTCACCGGTGTCAGTGTGGTGGGTCTGCGTCTCCGGAAGTCCACCACCAACTCCTTGGCTTTCCCAGTGTTGATCAGCAGGTGGTTCTGCTGACACCAGTCCACAAAGTCCAGAGTCCACTGTCTGTACTCTGAGTCATCCTCACAGACTGTGGCAGAGTCATCAGAGAACTTCTGTAGATGGCAGCGTGAGAAGTTGATGGAGAAGTCTGCGGTGTAGAGGGTGAAGAGGAACGGTGCCAGCACAGTTCCCTGTGGGGCCCCCGTACTGCAGACCAGCGTATCAAAGACACAGCCCTGTGACCTCACATACTGTGGGCGTTCTGTGAGGTAGTCCAGTATCCACTGGGACATGTGGTGGTCCACTCCCGATAGCTCCAGCTTGTCCCTCAGAAGTCGTGACTGGATGGTATTGAAAGCACTGGAGAAATCAAAGAACATGATCCTCACAGTGCTCCCAGGCTTCTCCAGGTGAGTCAGAGCTCGGTGCAGGAGGTAGATGATGGCGTCCTCTACCCCAATGCCAGGTTGGTAAGCAAACTGCAGCCGATCCAATGAAGACCTCACCAGGGGGCGCAGATGGTTTAGAACCAACCTCTCGAGGGTTTTCATCAGATGTGATGTCAGGGCTACCACAGGGCTGTCACTAAAACAGAGCTCAAAAGACTGAGGTACTGTGTATGGAGCATACATGGCCATACTCTGACCCATATCACCCCTCCCACCAACTGTTTACTCCGCTTCCATCCAGAAGACAACTCTGCAGCATCAGGAGCAGGCCAACGAGAATAGCTTTTCCCCCAAACAGTCCAGCTCCTGAACACTGAATTATTATTAAAAATCACTGAACAACAAATGCTGAATCCTCCACACTGGATTCTCTTCTTCACACACTTCTTGGACTACATAACACTTTCCCTTCACTTCCAATACTTGCACTATTCTGTATTGCACTGTTCCACTCTGTCTGTGTATTATTGTATTTATTTATTCTCATTCTTTTCTATTCTTATTAAGATAAGATAACCTTTATTATCTTTATTATTCTATTTCTATTCAACGACAATACATTGTATGTATTCTTAGTTTATCTTATTTCAGTATAGTTGTACACATGTATATTTGAATATTTATTTTTATTTTTACACTTTCCACCTTTGATCCAGGAGGATGATATTCGGTCCCACTGTATACTTGAGTGTATATTGTTGGTATGACAATAAAACTCGGCTTGACTCTTAATCTTTGAATTTTTTACAGGTCCATAAAATCAAGCACCTAACCATCCAGTATGCCTTTGCATACATTTCTTAATAAATGGTTCTAAAGATCTCACAAAACACAGAATGTGTGTTTCTTTTTACAGGAGCAGAAAGATAACAGCAACATCCTAGGTTGCATGAGCTTTGGGCCATGCCGACTTAACCTTTTAATAGCCACTTTCCGTGTCTGTGAATTTACCTGTCATGGCCCTGGGTCATGTGACCCAGTATTCTGAGTTTCTTGGTGTTTTGTTATTCTTTTTAGTCTAGTTTCATTTCAGTTTATCTAGTTACATTCTGCCATGTTTCATGCCCAAGTTTTCTTTGTTTGTCAAGTTCAAGTCATGTCTGGATCTCCTTATGTTTCCTGTTTTATTTTGAAAGAGTTTTGTGTTATGTTTAGTTTCACGTGTCCTGTCATTATGTTAATTGTTGTCAGCTGTTTTCCCCATGTGATTCTACTTCCTTTGATCATTCCTTATGTGTATTTAGTCTGTGTGTTTCCGCTCAGTCAGTGTCAGATCGTCTGTTAACCTCACCACAGTTTTCATAGGTTTACGCCATTGTGTCTCTGTGTTTTCTAGTTTACTCAGTGTTCATAGTTTGTCATAGTTTTTCACTGAGTGTCACAGCCTTTTTTGTTAACACAGTGTTCATAGCCTCCTTCGTTTCCCTGGTTCCTTGTTTTTCTTCTGCAATCAGCCAATAAAGGCTTGCTTTGTTTTTGAAACTATGTTTTGTCTCCACCGTGTCTGCATCTGGGTCTACCTCTTTCCTCACACCGGCGCACCCCGCCGTGACAGTACCAGCGTTGTGTTATTCATGGGCTTGTGTTGCTGACAGAGGTCACTGTGAGAAAATGTGTATACACCTGCGCAGCGCTAACATTTACATTACTTTTTCCACAGCAGAGGGTTAATCATGTGATTTGATATGTGGACACACTAATGGTTAATGTTACATCCCTACATCCCCCAGGAGGATGTCTCTTCTCCCTACTAACCCTTTGTTTTGTCCAGGCTCCACCTCCTCTGTCCTGATTGGATGCTGCGCAGAGTCCGGCTAATTGGTAATCAGCAGAGCACTACTTAAGGCCTGTGGAGCTGTGCTTCTGGGCCCTCTGGCCATTTTGGTTGCCATACTTGGTTGCCATACTTGTGCAGGCTTGCATGCCTTTGTATCTTGTGTGAGCATTGTTGTTTCATGTTCGGACTGCTTGTAGGGGAGAGCTGCCTTTGACACCCTGTTTTCTCCTGTTTATGTGTTGTTAGGTAGGTTATGGTTATAGGTTGTATATTTTGTTTCTTTGGAGTTAGGTAAGTTTCTTTTATTTCAACATCAGGGATGTTTTGTTTGTTATGTTGGCCTTGGCTCTCCCTGACGTTATACCTCAGTCTGATCCCATCACCAGTATTAAATAAACTTTCTAAAATTACCATCTTGGCTCCTCCTTCTCTATCCACCTTTATGTTCGTCCCTTCAACCCCCTAGACTAGCCAGGGGACGTAACAGTTAATGTTTTTTCTACCACAGGATTATTGGGTTTATGTGTCAAGGGAACTGTGTTTACTGGCTATATGTTGATTATGCTATTACACTGTGTTGTTGGGAAAATGTGAATATAGTGTGAGACACATCCTGTGTTGAAACCAGTGTCACTCTTTTTACAGCAGGGTTAACTTTATGACCTTTTACAGCACCTCTGGAACCTGTCGACCTGTGCCTGACCACCCTGATGATCCATGTGTGTTTTGCTAATGTTTGTTTTCTCTAAGAGTGCATGTAGAGGATTCAGCAGACAGACAAGTGACATGAGAAAACAAATAAGAGATGCAGTGTTTATGGAATAGTTTAATGTTGGGCTCATTATCTGACCACAATTGAGCTCATAGTGATAAATGAGTGGAGTGACATTGCTTAAGGAGAGTCACTGAGTACAATGTGGATCAAATGGGGATGATTCATGATTTAGGGCAAATTATGGCAACAGTAGTGGGTTTAATGATTTGAGAAAACCTGCACATGATACTTGTCTTTTATGCTGAATACTTTATTGCTCTTATGATACAGTTGTTTGCAAATGTGAAGTTTGATGCAACTTATAGATTTGTCTTCCAGGATACAGGCTCCAGGTGGAGCTGGGAGTTAAACAAGCTTAACATTTAACCACTGGCTAATGTTTTCTTATGACAGGGTTACAGGCTGGGAGTAAAGTTACTCTAAGGGAGAAGCCCTGGGAACCTTTTGAGAGATGGTGCAACTTTATTGTGCATCTCTAATTGTGTGGAGTTGACGCATGGCGAGGTCCATGTGCCAAAAGAGGGTTTTCTGGGGAGTGTCATTTTTCAGTTACAGGTGGAGCGATGGAGTTATGGTTCTGTAAAGCAGTACAGACACCAGGAGCATGCAGTGCCAGAGGCGACTGGGGTCTGTTGGAAAGGGCTGAAGAATAAGAGGTTGGGCCCAAGCTGGACCAGAGAATTCAAGGAGGTGGAGAGGATCCCACACCCAGTCCAGCTGAAAGGGAAAAGTGAGATCTGGCACCATGGGAGCTAGTGTTCTGTGGCGGAAGAGCCTAGGAGGTCTGGAAGGCTCTTGGCCAAAAAGGGGGACTCAACTAATAACCATACATTGATCCCAGCCCAGGGACAGAATAAATCCCTGATCCATGCAACGACTGAAGGGTAGTCCACCCCGGAAGTTGAAGAAAGTAGAGGAGCAGAGAATCACCCAACTCGGAAGATAGAAGGACAGACATCAAATCACTCCAGCGACTCTAACATCACAGGTCACGGTGGAGAAAACCAAATGCAGATGCCATGATGCCACTTTTGGGAAATGGGGAGAGGCTCTGTGAACAAATTGTGTTAACAGATTTAGAGTAGTGTTGATCTGCCATGGGGCAGATCAAAAGAGGGGTTTGTGAGTACAAGAAAACAATTAATACAATATAATGTGTTAAATTTGCTTAGATAAGAGGGTCCAGCAGTAGATCAGAGGAATAGGGAAGGATTTGTCTGTGGGTTTCAGTTTGGTTTAGTTATAGGCCTGAGAGTGTGTGTAATTGTTTAGAGGGAAAGGAATTTACGAACACCGGGGGTCTGCCTGTCATAAAAGGAGACAGGAAGCTACCGTCGGGGGATGCTGATACTTGTACCTTTAATAAAGTTCAAAATTGTTATAACTTAGAAGTAGGTTTGCAGGAGACTCTCCACATGCTTATCTGTAAATGTAAGACAACAAGAGGCCACTGGCCCAGTGGATGCAGAGTGGGGGTCTCAGTGCTTGTAACCTGTTAACTCTGTTTTGTATGTTGTGTAGAGGAATTTGGTGTAGCGTGGGTGAGGAGATTACTTTTATGACTGGCAGGAAGTCACATACTGTCACAGGCTGGGTCTCTGACCCAGCGCTCTGAGTTCATTTTTGTATTTGTCTCATTTTTGATATGTGATTGGGTTTTGTGTCATTTCCTATCTAGCTTTAGTTTAAGCTGTTATTTATTATTGTTCCCTTGGTTTTCTAGGTTCTGGGTTCTTGTATTATTCATCACGTATTAGGTCTGTTAAGTTGTGTTGTCATGTCTAGTTTTAGTGTTTCCTGTTTTATTCTGACAGTGTCATGTGTTCTTTGTTCATTGTATTTAGTTTTCCTCCTTCTGGTCCTGTCATTTAGGTTTATGTCAGTCAGCTGTTCCCCCATGTGTCTCCACTTCCCCTGATCACCTCGTGTATGTATTTAAGCCCTCTGTTTTCTGCATGTCATTGTCGGGTCGTCTGTTATCCCCACCATAGTCATAGTCATAGAACTTCTTAGTATTTGTTCTTAGTGTTTCTTTGGTTTGCTTAGGGTTCCTTGTTTAAACCCTGCAATCATCCAAATAAAGGATCGCTTTTTGTTTAAACCTGCAACACCTCGTCCACCTCTGCTTTTGGGTCCTGTTTCAAAAAACACACCGGCGCACCCCGCCGTGACAGAACGACCCGACCATTATGGACCCAGCGGTTGTTTGCGAGGACTTTTGGGAGTATAGCACTCAAGTGACCATTCTCCGCGGACAGTGGATTTGCTACTCCGTATGCGGGCAGGAGAGGGAGAAGGAGGCAGTTAGAGTGCAGCTAAAACAGATTTTGTCTGCATACCCTGCTTACACGGTGGGATTGTCGGAGGATGTGCAGGATTTTGTTCGCACCATTTTGCCACTGCAGCAGCATCAAAACCGCGAACAGGTATCACTGCCTCTGCCTTGCGAGCCCGAGACGGTTCGTGTCAGTTCGCTGAGACTCGCCACAGCGTCACCACCTCTCAGCTCATCAATTTCCGCACCCTCGTCACAGTCTAGCCACACTCTTTCCACGGTCCAACGCGAGGAAGCGCTGGACGCCATAGATTTGGACCACGACGAACGTCAGACTATACTCAGCGCTCTATTGGAGGAGGAGCTCCGGTGGAAGCCATGGCTCATTCCGGAGCACGAGCACTCCTTCCGGGGAACTCGACTGGCTCTCGGGGGTCCCCGGAGCTGCCAGGGACTTCCACCCATCGCTCCGCCGTCTCCCACTGTCAAGAGAAAGCGGCATGCGCGCCACCGACGCGCCGCACTACAAACGGAGGTGAGTGACTCTGTTTTTGCCCCTCACGTCTCCGCTAAGGAGGGTTCTGTGATTAAGACTGTGTTGCCGGTTGAGGGGCCCGGCTGTAAACTAATGAGCCATGCCAAGCCAAGCTCTGAGACTGAAATTACTTCTGCCACAGCGTTCGGGGTTCATGTGACTGCAAGTGAGGCTGCTAGCAGCAGCCTCACTTGCATGACAGCCAATGTCAACTCACAAGGGAAGACCTCCACGGACTGTGTTAATTTAACTTCTCCATGTATAGACCCTATTGAGAACTGTTGTTCCATAGAGTTTATTAATGAAACTTCACCAGTGCACAATGCAAATCACGAACCCCCTGGCGCAGTGTCCAGAGACTGTAACATTGTGACTAGCCCTTGTTTAAATTTATCTGTTAAGAATCAAAGTTATGTGAGTATTTTTCAAGAAAAGCAGCTTAACAACTCAGAGTCTGAGATTCTGTCTGAATCGTGCTGTACTGTGCAAAGCACCATGTTGAATAGAGCTGAGAGAGAAGCCAAAGAGAACTTGGATCTTGTCCATGATGCTGTTAAATCAAAGACTGACTCTGTTTTAGCTCCTGTAACTGTGTTGCGAGAAATTAATGTTCTGGATCCCATGGTTAATAAGTGTAACCCATCTTTACAAACTGATTTTCTGAAGACCAGTAATGATCCTGTTCGGGATTTAAGATCTGTTAGTGATCCGGTAAACTGTGAATTCATGGTCAAGTCGGTGTCTTGTGCGTCTAAATATGCTCACCTAGAGATGGTCATGAATCGCACTAAAGGAGCAACGAATAACTCGGGCTGCATTTCTGATTCTTTAAGTGTTAAGCAAACTGTGTTGGCTGACATGACTTCTCCCATGAATGAAACGCAGTCAAAGCCATGTTATGAGTCAGAGAACACTGTGTTTAGCTCCACTGAGAAGACAACCACTGATAACGGAAGCTATGATAATAACTTAATAAAACAAAGTACTGTTTCAGGTGTTGCTTCCGTTGCTGGACCTCATGGAGCCAACGTTCCTGAGGTGGAAACTCATGTCCTATGTACTGTAGGTTCCTGTGACGTGAAGGTTAAAAATAACAGGGTGTGTGACTCAACCGTGGAGACCAATAAAGAACTGCTAAGTGATGTTTCCACAGGCGGCACCCTGAACGTCATTCAGGTGGCCAGCTTGACACCCAGTCATTCTGAGAAATCTAGCACTATGACTGCTGATTCAAGGTCTGTAAACATTAATCCCACTCAGTTCATGGACACTTGTGGTAAAGCGGTGGGCACAGAGGACTGCCTTCCCCCCGCCCTCAACGAGTGTAAAATTGTGCCTCAGACTGTTTTTGTTCAGTCGCCAGCTCGGACTGCAGTTTTCCAGTCTCCAGTTCTGATATCCTCACGGTCCCCTCCTCAGCCACCACCTTCACCTGCTGAGAGCTCGGGGGAGCCATCTCAGCCGTCCGCAGCAGCCTTATCTGAGGACTCAAACAAACTCATTTCCCCCACTATAGGCTGTGTGTTGCTGCAACTTGAAAAGCAACCTGCCTCGTCAGCTGGAGGGCCCGAGGAGCCCGTCCAGCCTCCTGCCACGTCAGCTGGGGGTTCAGGGGAACCGCACCAGCCTCCTGCCACGTCAGCTGGAGGGCCCGAGGAGCCCGTCCAGCCTCCTGCCACGTCAGCTGGGGGTTCAGGAGAACCGCACCAGCCTCCTGCCACGTCAGCTGGAGGGCCCGAGGAGCCCGCCCAGCCTCCTGCCACGTCAGCTGGAGGGCCCGAGGAGCCCGTCCAGCCTCCTGCCACGTCAGCTGGGGGTTCAGGAGAACCGCACCAGTCCCACGCCACGTCAGCTGGAGGGCCCGAGGAGCCCGTCCAGCCTCCTGCCACGTCAGCTGGAGGGCCCGAGGAGCCCGTCCAGCCTCACGCCACGTCAGCTGGAGGGCTCGAGGAGCCCGTCCAGTTTCACGCCTCGTCAGCTGGCGGGCCCGAGGAGCCCGTCTGGCCACCTTCTGCTTCACCACCTGTGGCTGCAGCGCCACCACCTGCGGCTCCCGTGCCGCCGCCTGCAGGACCACCACCTGCTGCGCTACCGCTTGCTGCTTCTGCGCCTCAGCCTGAGGACGACGCCTCGCCTGGTTCTGCCACACCTCAGTCTGAGAACTCATACAAACCCATTTCACCCACTATAGACTGTGTGTTGCTGCAACTTACACAGCCTCCTGCCACGTCAGCTGGGGGGCCCGAGGAGCCCGTCCAGCCACCACCTGCGGCTGCCTCACTATCACCTGGTTCTGCTTCTGCTTCGCCTGTTCCAGCTTCAGCCTGTGCTTCGCCTGGTCCGGCTTCAGCCTGTGCTTCGCCTGGTCCGGCTTCAGCCTGTGCTTCGCCTGGTCCGGCTTCTGCTTCGCCTGGTCCGGCTTCGGCTTCTGCTTCTGCTTCGCCTGGTCCGGCTTCGGCTTCTGCTTCTGCCTCGCCTGGTCCGGCTTCAGCCTTTGCTTCTGTGTCGGCCTCGCCTGGTCCTGTGGCTGTGTTGCCGCCGCCCAAGCCACGTTTTGCCCCTCGGAATCGCCGGCCGCTTTCCGGGCCGTCAGCTGGACGTCGTTGCCATCGGGGTCGGCCGCCTGAACTGTTGAACTGTGACCTGTGGTGCTCTCGACCTCCGGGTCGGCCCCCTGACCCTTTGAACTATGACCTGCTATGCTGTCGACCTCCGGGTCGGCCCCCTGAGCTCGTGAACTATGGACTACTGGACTGTTGGCCTCCTGGTCGGCCGCCTGAACCATGTGACCTCTTGTGCTGCTGTCGTCCAGGTCGGCCACCTAAGCTGCTTAGCCGTGGCCTCCTTTTCTGCCGGGATCTTGGTCGCCCTCCTGAAGCAGGGTCTTGGACTCTTATGCCCTTGTAGTTTGGACTGTGTGCTTCTGGTGTTTTGTTTTTTGTGGTTTTGTTTCTGGCCCTCCGGCCTGGTCCCCCTCCGCCCGCCCTGGGTGGGTTGTTTTGGTTTTGTTTTGTGTTTATTTTCTTGTTGGTTTCGGGCATCTGGAATCCGCCCTTGAGGGGGGGGCTCTGTCACAGGCTGGGTCTCTGACCCAGCGCTCTGAGTTCATTTTTGTATTTGTCTCATTTTTGATATGTGATTGGGTTTTGTGTCATTTCCTATCTAGCTTTAGTTTAAGCTGTTATTTATTATTGTTCCCTTGGTTTTCTAGGTTCTGGGTTCTTGTATTATTCATCACGTATTAGGTCTGTTAAGTTGTGTTGTCATGTCTAGTTTTAGTGTTTCCTGTTTTATTCTGACAGTGTCATGTGTTCTTTGTTCATTGTATTTAGTTTTCCTCCTTCTGGTCCTGTCATTTAGGTTTATGTCAGTCAGCTGTTCCCCCATGTGTCTCCACTTCCCCTGATCACCTCGTGTATGTATTTAAGCCCTCTGTTTTCTGCATGTCATTGTCGGGTCGTCTGTTATCCCCACCATAGTCATAGTCATAGAACTTCTTAGTATTTGTTCTTAGTGTTTCTTTGGTTTGCTTAGGGTTCCTTGTTTAAACCCTGCAATCATCCAAATAAAGGATCACTTTTTGTTTAAACCTGCAACACCTCGTCCACCTCTGCTTTTGGGTCCTGTTTCAAAAAACACACCGGCGCACCCCGCCGTGACACATACACAGAGACACACAGTGCATGAACTGTTACGGTGCACACACATCTACAATCACAGTAAAAAAGGGGAAAGTGGAAGGGGCTTGTTCTGTCAATTATGTTGTCTCTATCTGTATTGGTGGGTATTTTGGTGACCTGTGGTTGTTGTCTCATTCCTTGTGCCCGAAGGTTGGTAGAGAAAGTGATTGTAAAGGCAGTGGACCCTGGGGCGGTGGCCCCTATGTCCATGATGCCGATGATGGATCTGGAGGTAGCCGAGTGGACTGAGGAGTGAACAACAACCTATGTATCGACCTCTGGGGTGTCAGAGGTCGAAAGGGGGATTGTGGGGATAAACAAAAAGTATTTTACCAGCATAATATAATCTGCAGTATGAGCATTGCTTTAACAATATAACAGATAGCTTTAAGATGGCCTTAAGATGTTTATGATGATGTTAACTTTGTATTTCAGGGGCAGTTATAATTATTTTATACATATTGCATATCTGTGCTTATTTGAGTTGATGTTCAGGTTCTTTAAAGGTCGTAAGCTTCACTGACGTGACTGTTCAGGTGATACATGCTGAGGGAAAACTAGAACATAGAAGGAATTGCAATACATGCTTACAAAACACTCATATCAGTTTATTTTATTATCTTTTATATGTTCATATTCTTGTATTAAGGTTTTAGTAGAGGTTCTTGGTTAAAACATTTATTTAGTGGAAGACATACACATAGTCTCAGTGAGCTTCTGGTCTGGTAAAAGGTCAGAAGTGCAACAGGTGAATTGAGAAAGAGCATTTGAGGACGAGACACAGACAGTAGGTGAAGAGGTGACACAAAGAGCATGTGAGGTCAACACACACCCACACACACACACTTTAAATTAGATTTATTTAGAGGAAGAGGTTAGTTATGTTTGGCTGTAACTGCAAAATTGTCTTGGTAAAAGAGGAACCGTTTCTTGGTGTCTCGGCAAGAAAGAGGAACAAGACAAGAACTGAAAGGTAGACAGGAAGGGCTAGCCATGAAAATAGAAGATGATTTTCTAGGTGAAAAGTCATGATGATGTTGATCTGATCTATGTATAAAATGTATCTGTGACGCATGAAGGGGCGTCAGTAAACAAACCCTGATGTTATAAAATAATTGTTTGTGCTTTAGTAAGTCGAAGATCAATTGCTGTGTTCAGTGATCTTCCCACATGTGAATTAAAATCTTCGTTTGACTTCACCCGGCCGGACCAGTGTGGTTATTTTTCGATCACCTCTTGTACCCTTTCTCAATTCTTGAATCTTAACATTCACGTGCACTTACATAGACACACAAACACAGAGTTTGCAACACACCATGGGGGTTTTATGATGGGGTCGCTTCTATAAAACTGGTTGTAACAAAGAAGTGAAGATCTGCAGAGGAACACCGGCCTTGCACATCTCCTCTTCTAGAAGATGCATGCGTAACTGAAGATGAATAAAGGTTTTTGTAAAATGACTACTGAGTCGGTGCCATCTCTGGATGCCGGAGGAATAAAAAGAACCGGAGTGAGACTGCTTTACGTAACATTTGTTGTGTATTGTCTGTCTTTTTTACTGTTTGTTTATACTGGAGCACTGTAACGAAAAATAATTTCCCCTAGGGATCAATAAAGTATTCTGATTCTGATGAAAGCGCCTTTTAGGCAACTGATGATCTGGTGCTGTATATATAAAATGTCTTCTATCTTTGGAGTGACCCTGCCAGAAACTATGAAATACTCACCTCATTGATTTCTTTTCCTTTGAAACACTTGCTTTCCAATAATCTGCCTACATTTCAATAATCATTAGGAAAAAGTCATTCTGTTTATTTCTGTACTATAATTTACATCCAAGTTCATATAAAGTAATTTTTGTAAAGTCACGAACTGGTGTTACATGTAGGGAAAAGAAGGTGAGAAGGGAGACACAAATTAAATGAATCAAATCAAAATCAAGCTTTATAAAACTGTGTCAATAAGATAACAACTGATACACATACAGAAGCAACAAAGACAAACTTGTGAATTTTTTGCTTTTATTTATATATAAAAAACACAAAACACCCAGCACGCCCCTGCGGGCGGTTTATCCTTCAAGCTCGGGTCCTCTACCAGAGGCCTGGGAGCTTGAGGGTCCTGCGCAGTATCTTAGCTGTTCCCAGGACTGCGCTCTTCTGGACAGAGATCTCCGATGTTGTTCCCGGGATCTGCTGGAGCCACTCGCCTAGCTTGGGAGTCACCGCACCTAGTGCTCCGATTACCACGGGGACCACCGTTACCTTCACCCTCCACATCCTCTCGAGCTCTTCTCTGAGCCCTTGGTATTTCTCCAGCTTCTCGTGTTCCTTCTTCCTGATATTGCTGTCATTCGGAACCGCTACATCGATCACTACGGCCGTCTTCTTCTGTTTGTCTACCACCACTATGTCCGGTTGGTTAGCCACCACCATTTTGTCCGTCTGTATCTGGAAGTCCCACAGGATCTTAGCTCGGTCATTCTCCACCACCCTTGGGGGCATCTCCCATTTTGACCTCGGGACTTCCAGATTATACTCGGCACAGATGTTCCTGTACACTATGCCGGCCACTTGGTTATGGCGTTCCATGTATGCCTTGCCTGCTAGCATCTTGCACCCTGCTGTTATGTGCTGGATTGTCTCTGGGGCATCTTTACACAGCCTGCACCTGGGGTCTTGCCTGGTGTGATAGACCCCAGCCTCTATGGATCTTGTACTCAGAGCTTGTTCTTGTGCTGCCATGATTAGTGCCTCTGTGCTGTCTTTCAGTCCAGCTTTGTCCAGCCACTGGTAGGATTTCTGGATATCAGCCACCTCCTCTGTCTGCCGGTGGTACATACCGTGCAGGGGCCTGTCCTTCCATGATGGTTCCTCGTCTCCCTCCTCTTTCTTGGGTTTCTGCTGCCTGAGGTATTCACTGAGCACTCGGTCAGTTGGGGCCATCTTCCCAATGTATTCTTGGATGTTCATTGTCTCATCCTGGACTGTGGTGCTGACACTCACCAGTCCCCGGCCCCCTTCCTTCCGCTTAGCGTACAGCCTCAGGGTGCTGGACTTGGGGTGAAACCCTCCATGCATGGTAAGGAGCTTTCTTGTCTTTATGTCAGTGGCTTCTATCTCCTCCTTTGGCCAGCCTATTACCCCAGCAGGGTACCTGATCACGGGCAGGGCGTACGTGTTGATGGCCCGGATCTTGTTCTTACCATTCAGCTGACTCCTCAGGACTTGCCTGACCCTCTGCAGGTACTTGGTGGTTGCAGCTTTTCTAGCGGCCTCTTCATGGTTCCCATTCGCCTGTGGGATCCCCAAGTACTTGTAACTGTCCTCTATGTCTGCAATGTTGCCTTCTGGTAGTTCAATCCCCTCAGTTCTGACTACCTTCCCTCTCTTTGTTACCATCTGACTACACTTCTCCAGTCCGAACGACATTCCAATGTCATTGCTGTATAGCCTGGTAGTGTGGATCAGTGAATCGATGTCTCGTTCACTCTTGGCATACAGCTTGATGTCATCCATGTACAGGAGGTGGCTGACAACTGCTCCGTTCCGTAGTCGGTATCCGTAGCCAGTCCTGTTAATGATCTCACTGAGGGGGTTCAGGCCTATGCAGAACAGCAGTGGGGACAGAGCATCTCCTTGGTAGATCCCGCACTTGATGGTAACTTGTGCTATGGGCTTGGAGTTTGCCTCTAGTGTTGTACGCCACATCCCCATTGAGTTCCTGATGAAGGCTCTTAGGGTCCCATTGATCTTGTACAATTCTAGGCATTCCAGTATCCAGCTGTGGGGCATTGAGTCATAGGCCTTCTTGTAATCAATCCAGGCAGTGCACAGGTTGGTCAGTCTGGTCTTGCAGTCTCGGCTGACTGTTCTGTCTACCAGTAGCTGGTGTTTTGCGCCTCTGGTATTTTTGCCAATTCCTTTCTGTGTCCCGCTCATGTATTGACCCATGTGCCTGTTCATCTTAGCCGATATGATGCCTGACAGGAGCTTCAATGTAGTACTGAGGCAGGTTATTGGTCGGTAGTTGGAGGGGACCGGTCCCTTCTTGGGGTCCTTGGGGATCAGGACCGTCCGACCTTCGGTTAGCCATTCCGGGTGTCTCTCGTTAACTAGCAGCTGGTTCATTTGTGCTGCCAGACGCTCGTGGAGTGCAGTCAGCTTCTTCAGCCAGTAGGCGTGAACCATGTCGGGCCCTGGTGCTGTCCAACTCTTCATACTGGAGACCCTTTCTTGGATATCTGCCACTGTGATGGTTACTGGACCCTGTTCAGGGAGGTCGCTGTGGTCTGCGCTCAGATCCACTAGCCACTGAGCATTGCCGTTATGGGTTGCGTCCTTCTCCCATATGCTCTTCCAGTATTGCTCCGTCTCCAGCCTTGGTGGTGCTGTTCTCTTATTATTATTGTTCCCTTGCCACTGAGAGTACACCTTTGCTGGTTCTGTGGAGAACAGCTGGTTTATTCTCCTGCCTTCTATCTCTCTGGTGTACCTCCTCAAGCGGCTGGCCAAGGCTGTGAGTCTTTGCTTGGCAGTTTCCAAGGCCTCAGGTATGGATAGCTTGCTGTATTTCTTATGCGCCTTCTTTGTCGCACCTTTCTGCAACTCCGTTAGTTGGCTAACCTCCCTCCGTGCTACTTTGATCTTGCCCTCTAGCCTCCTTCTCCATGGAGGGTACTGCCCCTTGTGGCTGTTCAACTTGTAGCCAAGCATCTCACTGATCACTGCTGCCGTATTGTAGATCAGCTTGTTAGTATCGGTAATTGTGGTTGTAGGTATTGTCCATAGTGCTGCATTAACATCATCTAGCAGACCTTCTGAGGGTACTTCACGTAATCTTGGTAACCGGCTACGGGGGATCCAGGTTTCAAGCTTGGCCATGATCCTATTTTTCAGGTCAGTTCCTCTCGCACTCAACGGTCCTTCTCCTATCGCACTTGGGGCTATGTACCGAATCTCGGGTGGGGGTGATGATATCTCCCCCCTGACCTGGCGTCCTGACTCCTCCTTGCCGTAGCATTTGTGTTGTACCTCGTCAATCTCTAGCTGTGAGAGCAGTCCCTTCTTTCGAATGTTGGAACACTGAGCTACTAGTTGTTTCGCCGTCATTGTGGATGTTGGGTATCGAAGAATCCATAGGTCCATCATCCTATTCATGTAGCCCCTTCCGCCGGGGTTACTTGCGTAGTAACATTCCAACAATACCCTGTTTTCGTCTCTTGCCCACCGATGCCTTCTTGTTCCAGTAGCCCACTACTATATATATATATATATATATATATATATATATATATATATATATATATATATATATGGGGCTATATATATATATATATATATATATATATATATGGGGCTATATATATATATATATATATATACAGGGTAATAAAGGACAAGTGAACCTAATCACCCATATGGAAAAGATATTTATAAATCTTATAAAGTTTGTATCTGTCTTGTGTGAAACTTGTATGAAAAGCATACAAGAGTAAAAACAGATATAAGATCCCTTGAAAAATTATATAAATGAAACTTGTATGTTTTGGATACTTACTAAAACAATATATGAAAGTAATGAGAAAGTGGCCACTTTCATGAGTAAATCATAGAAGTTTTTACTATTTCTTTTCCATATGGGCAGGCACAAAGTAGAAACAACAAAGACACACATGGAAAGTAATATTTTCAAAACTAAAGGAAATATAAAAAATAACTAAAACTCATTGAACTGTTAACTGAAACCAGCAGCATGCAGTGATGGGAATAACGGCGTAACAAGTAACGGCGTTACTTTTTTCAGTAATGAGTAATCTAACGAATTACTATTCCTATTGTTACAACGCCGTTACAGTTACTAATAAGAAAATGCGGTCCGTTATCTGTTTTTCAACAAACAGACGGTTTAACCTGTGTTCAGCTTACCTCATCTTATATCAGTTGCATGGAAGTAGCTGTAAGTAATCTGGACGCTACAGCTTTAAGCAGCGGCGCTCCCGCGGATGATAATCACTATCTAGCACAGACCTTCCCAAAGTGTGGGGCCCGCCCCCTAGGGGGGGCGCAGAGTCATGGCAGGGGGGGCGCGGTATGAAAAGGGAAAAAAAAAAAACGCTTGGACACTGCTGGACACGGGCGCCCACAGAAACGCAAAGCAGGAGATGAAGCATCGCTGAATATGTTTCCAAACCAACTTCATTCTAAGCCAAAGACTAGAAAATATGGTGAAGCAAATCTGCCCTTTGATTTCACCTGCACAAGTGCCGAGGTAGGTCTCCCTGCAGAATTGGTTTTCCCTTCGTTGGGAGCAGCGCTGGGCTCTTCAAACCACGCGCCCCCCACTCCCCGCGTGCGCACACGTGGGGAGTGGGGGGCGCGAACATTTTTCTTGTAAAACAAAGGGGGGCCTAGTAAAAAAAGTTTGGGAACCACTGGCACAACACCTGGAGCTCAGGGGGCAAAACAATTGCATGAGTGCTGCTGTTTGACTGAGGAAGAATAAAGTAGTCATGGTAAGCCGATCACATGACCACTTAAAGACAAAGCAACAAGGTGAGTCATGATAAACAAGATATACGCCGCGTTTTTCCTCAATAGTTTCGTCACATTTACTGTTTAAGGGCAGCGCAGCGAGACCTCTCTGCTTATGAGCAAAAAATAAACAAAAAAAACAAAGGACGTTTTAGGAGTGATGGTGAGAGAGAGAGAGACAGCAGAAAAAGAGAGAGAGCGAGTTTTGAGATGTGAGAGATTTGTGACGTTTAGCGTGTTTGGAGCGTGTAGTTAATGTGTTGTCTTGTGTAGTTAGTGTGTAGTGTTGTGGATAGTTTTGTGTTGTGTGTCAGAACAATGAGTCGGCTGCTGTCTCCAGGTAGAAACAGGAGTGACACACCTGCTGCTGTCAGACCTGCAGGTATCAGGCTGTGATGTTCTCCTTTATAGTGGACAGAAATATTTGGAATTGCACAAATAATTTGTGGCATCTTATTGAAGAACAGCTGATTGTTCTGTAAATAGTTTGAAATGGTTATTTTAAAAAAGGGTAAAAGGTAAATGGCTGCAAATAACTTTGTTGTTTGCAAAACTTGAGCATATGATTTTAAAATTGACAATTTATATTTGCATTTAAAGTTATGAAATATGATTCATTAACCATGTTTGTGGTTATTACAGTAAAAATATAACTTTTTCTACTCTGATTTAATGTTTTTTGTCTGATTTTAGATCAGTTGTGTTAGTACAGTTTGTCAAAATGAAAACATGACTGTAAATTCAGACACGTGAGGTTGTGCTGAAAAGAATGAGACCAAACAAGGCAAAGGAAATAGTTTTTAAAGGTAAAATGTGGAGGAAACATTAAAAGTAGTCAAAAATGGACAATTACACCCTGGACCCCAGAGGGTTAAACATTTTTTTAAAGTAATGCAATAGTTACTTTTCAAGAAATCTCCCCAATAACTAAATAAAACCACTGTCCAAACTTCACTTTGTGAGGTTATTATTAAACCATTAAAACATCCGAGGAACATAATTACAGTGTGGTGCAGGTGCACATGAGAATTACAGTAAGAAACAATAAAGTAGGACTTGATCCTCTTGGACAAAGCAGATAAAAGATTATAAAGATTTCCCTGAAGAACTATGATTAGCTATTTCTTTTTATTTATATATATATATTTATTTTATATAAAGTCATATTCTAAACTCTAATAATATTAATTATGTTCAGTGTCATATGTGGTGTGTTGTTGTATTTCTGCTGTTTTAATTTTGGCCAGTGAGGCAAATCTCTGCTGACATTTCAGAGTTTGTCAGTTTGCCTCAGTCCTTGTTTCTTTCCGCAAATCCCTCAAACCAGCACAAAGGATGCAAGCAAAATGAAAATATAAATAAGCACTTAATGAAACCAAACAACAGAAATGTATTTTTTTTTTTTAAATCTAACATATTTAACCAAACTTTCAAAATATCATGAATTCCCAAATCTCCCAAACTAAAGACTGTTTAAATCCAAGTCCAGTAGCCGGAGCCCTTTCCTGTTTTTCTTTCTCCCCCACAGTTTAGTTCCACATTTACAGATACATATAAAGTCGTTTGATTGGATCTCACCTGGGCCCCTGAAGCTTTTTTAAATTTTTGTTTAGGACAAATCATCATTCAATTTATGTTCCCAGAACCAGGCACAATCGTCCTCTTGATGAGGACCTTTCAGCGCCGTTCTCGGTCCACCTTGCCAGCTGTAACACTTCAGCTGTGCCACAGTGTCTTGAGTTTGGAAGATCCTTAAACCAGGACGGACACTATTATAAGAAGTGACACTTTGTTCTCCTTTTCTTTCTGTCTTTTTGTTCGTTCTTCAGCTTCTCTATGTCCTCTCTGAGCGTCTTCATTTTCTTCTCCATTTCTTGAGAATCATTTTTGTTCTCTTTTAAATCTTTAATTTGACTTTTTTGTGCTTCCATTAACTTTCTCAGCTCTAACATTTCCCTCTCATGTTTTCTTATAAGAGCCTCCTTTGCTTCTTGTAATTCTTCCATCTCATTCAAAATGATCTTCAATTGATTCTTCATTGGTGCCCATGTCTTGTAGTAGTTGTCACCATTTTTATGGACCATTGTTTGAATTTTGGTCATCAGCTCAGTGACTTGAAGGCGGTTTTTCTGATCTTTGTTGTTGAGGACATGGTATCTCCCTCCACATTCATCAACTAGTTTTTTTAGAAATCCACGAGAGCTTTTTTCAATGAAGCTTTGAGCTGATTGATTGTTCAGGTCATCACCTCTGGTAAACACAACAAAGATAAAATCAACTGAATCCTGACCAAAGATCTTCTTGATCAGCTCCACAGTGTCTATTTCCTCCTGTGTAAAACGGCCGATTTGAAGCACCAATAAGAACACGTGAGGTCCAGGAGACAACATGTCGATACACTTCAGAAGCTCCTTTTCAGTGTCATTATAGAACAGAGTTGTGTCAAACAATCCGGGGGTGTCGATCACAACAACAGGCTGTCCATCAACCTTTCCTTCTGCTCTCTGACAAGATGTTGTTACTGACTCACCGCTGGCCTTCGATTCAAAATGTTCTTTGCCTAAAATAGTGTTTCCAGTTGCACTCTTCCCACAGCCAGTCTTTCCAATGAGCACCATCCTGATTGTCTCTCTGCTCTGCCATTTTTCTGTTGGTACTATGCTTATTCTCATTTGCTTGAGTTTGTTTCTTATAGTCTGTACCTGTAAAAATTCCTTTTTAAAGCTTTTAGATCCCAAAGCGCTAATCTTATCCACAACATTTAACACCTCTGAGATCTCTTGTTTGTCCTTAGTGAGAATGACAGCTCTTCCTTGAAATCTCTCACAGAGCATCTGGATGTCTTTGTCTTGTCTTACAAAGACAACAGCTGGATCTGTAGGATCTGAGTCCACAGTGAACAGAATCATGGTGAAGTTATTGACTCGAGAGCCGAATGCATCCTGGATGGTCTCTAACTCTCCCTTGTCTTCATCAGTGAGGGGAGCCACAGGTAGGACCAGGATGAAGGCATGGACACCCTCAGGATCACAGAGGGAGATACACCTGAGTGATTCCTCCATCACTGCCTCCTGAGGTTTTCCATACAAGGCAGGCAGCTCCACCAGGGAAACCCAACGTCCACACACCTCTCCCTGATGTTTAACACACTCTGATGAGTTGGAGGCTGGATGAAGCTCAGTCTGACCTAAAATGGCCTTGGCTGCTGACGTCTTCCCTGCTCCTCTCCTCCCACACAGAACCAGGTTCAGAGACGGTTTGATCGGTTCAGACTTTGGTTCTGTGGTCTTTTCAGTTAATCTGAGGAAATTCCTTCTATTTTCATGCACAATAGTCTCAATCTTATTCATTAACAGTTTGAGGTCATTTTTATACATGCCATAGTGTTTTCCTTCACACTTCTTAAGCAGCTGATTTACAGTGAAATTTGCCTCCACCCCCTCCTGTGCAGTGATGAGCATTGAGTGTTTAAAGGCATCTTCACCAAACAAACCCAGGATGAAGTTCAGCCTTCGTTTCTTCTCCTCAGTGACTGAAGGCTCCACTATCAGCAGCAGAACATTTGGTCCAGGAGGACAAAGACTCACACAGGTCTTCATCTCCTCTCTCACCGTCTCCTCAGACAGACTGAAGATGTTTGGAGTTTGAATGACTGTTAAACTGTTTCCCTCCCACTCTCCAGAGATGGCCACACAGTGATCAGCTCGTGGAAGTTTCTGAACATTTCCTGTGATGAAGCTGCTCAGTGTCCTCTTCGAATCCTCTTTTTCTCCCAACAGCACAATCCTGAGAGCAGAGGCTGTAAGAAAATATGAATATTGTTTGATTGATATTGGGAAAACATTTTTTGGAGAATTGTCAGGTGGCTTCAGAAAGATTTCAAATCCAGTGAGTCTCATCCCAGAAACTTGATAAAACTATGATGTACTTTTGTATAACGGATTTAACAGCAGAGAAACCAAACCAAATGTTTTTCACTTGTGCTTTTTTTCCATTTCACTTCTCACATTCATAGTTTTCTGTCATCAGAGTCAAAAGTGATTTTCCTAAACTGTGACTGCACTAATAAAAACACAATAGCATCAAACATATGTTTAAAAATTACCAAAATACTTCAAAACGTTGCTCTGAGCTGACAAAAAAAAGCTTTTGAGGTCCAACACCCGTCAACTGGATCTGTGTGAGGTGGGTGGAGTGTGTGGATAGCATCAAATTCCCGGGCCTCCACATCACCTTGGATCTGACTTGGTCACTGAACACCTTCGTTCTGATGACGAAGGCCCAACAAAGAACCTTCTTCCTCAGGAAACTGAAGAGAGTGGACTCTCCCTTCAGTTGCTCCAGAACATGTGATGGAGAGCATCTTCTGCCACAGCATGATGGTGTGGTACGGCCACTGCACAGTCCAGGACAGAAGACTTGGACCGGCTGGTGAAAACTGCCCAGCTGATTAGCGGACGACAGCTAACAAACCTCAATTCAGTATAATTACTAACTCTGGCAGACTGCAAAGGAAGGCCAGTCGTATAGCTGCTGACCTCACTCACCCGAGACACGAACTGTTCATCCTGCTGTTGTCTAGGAAACGGTACAGATACATAAACACCACCCAGCTGAGGAAAGCTTTCTCCCAAGAGCTGTGAAAGCCATCCCCCTGCCCTTCCCTCTGCTCCCCTGCAGACTGCTAAAGATTTCTGCATTTATTTTTTATATCTTTCTAATAAAAATCTCATTTATTTATTTATAATTTTTGTATTTTATATATTTCTGACATCACCACTGTAATTTTTGTTATGATCTAGCAACAAAATGACAATAAATAAATCTTGAAGTTTCTCGAAGTAGTCACGTACCTCTGGGCAAAAGTTTCCTTTTACCTTCAGTGTTAGAGCTCCGTCCTAAGATGACACACGGACACAAATCAATCAACCAAAAAATTAATGTCATCCAATAATCAAACATAATGATGTTTATTTATTAGTGCTGTCAGCTGTCATCTTGTTAAAATGACGTTAATGGCATAACCACATTTGCGCGGCTAACAAGTTAACAAGCTAACCGTGCTAACGCATTAACACTGTGCAGCCCTCGCACCGGGCGTTAACTCGCTAACGGAGATTTGCCGCATTAATGCAGTTATGGCGTTAACGTCATTTTAGTGAGATTAACGCTGACAGCAGTAATGTTTATATTTATTTCACACGTCCCTCTTACCAGGATCTGACACAACAGTTCGTGTTTCAGTGTTTTTTAGACTCCAGTGAACATTCGGTGAAGCATCCACATATAGATCACAGCTCACATACTCTCCATTGTTCTCTTTGACTATTTGAAACATGCGTGTTAACAGCTGTGAGCGCTCGAGGTTCTTCTGCCACAGAAACCTGCCTGCACATTTTTCCATCATGTCCTTTAAGGGTGGATGGTTCTCATAACTTTCCATGTAATCTGATTTCTCTTCTCCTTTGGGTGTTAACATCAGAATTAGTGAATGCTCAAATGACTGCTCGCTGAACAGCTGGAGGACTCTGCAGAGTCTCTTTCTGTGGTTCTCAGTGAAGTCTTCAGGCTGCAGAACCAGCAGGAACACATGAGGTCCAGGATCAGAGAGCCTCACACAGGTTTCTACATGTTCTCTTAGTTTTTGTTCAGAGATGTTAGAAGACATCATGTCTGGGCTGTTGATGAGAAGAATTTCATTCTCTCCCAGCTGTTCTCTGACTCGAAAACAGCAGTCTGCTCTTTCAGCTTTTAACCCAGTTACTCCCAGTATGAAGCTCTCCACCACTCTCTTCTCACTCCAGTTATTCCACAGGAGAACCACCCTAAGTTTAGACACTGACAAAAAAAAAATCAGGACACAAAATAAAATACCACAAGATAAATATCACAAAATAATATAGTGATGTACATTTACAGATGAAAGAAACTGAGTTTCTGCCCTGCACCAATTCTCCCTTCTTTGCTCTGTGGCACAGATCATTTACCTGAAACTCTCCTAATCCACAGTCTGTGCTGTATCTGTTCATTGAGTCGTAACAAGAGTTAAGCACAGCAGGGTTTCAATAACCTCCAAACAACTAATGGGACAAACTGCCAGCACAGACAGTGAAATCCAAGATGGCGGCGCGCACGGGTGCAGCGGCTCTTAGCTCTCCAGTTTGGTGCTCATTTTTACTTTTAATGTGGATATTTTTGAATGTTTGCAACTCCGCCATCTCTTACAGTCGCCAGAACCTAATTGACCTAGGTTTTAAATATAGTTTGTCTGTTTCTGGCGACTATCAGCGAACACACAACATCCTGGAGGAGATAGCGAGACCACCAGGGTCACCGTGGATGGTCTGCCCGCCCAGCAAGCGTAGAAGGCGACGGAGGGAAAGAAAGCAGAAGAGGGGATGCCGGTCGGGCTCAGACGCTAGGCAACGCAAACATCCACACCGGCCAGCACTTCCGAGCCTTTTCCTATCGAACGCCAGATCCATCATCCACAAACTGGACAAATTGGAGCTACAGATAGCCAACACAAGCTTTGCACGTAACTGCAGCATTATTCTTATTACGGAGACGTGGCTTCACCCGCTGATTCCCGACGCTGCAGTCGAGTTAGCAGGCCGCACGCTACACCGGCATGACAGAAACAGCAACTCAGGTAAAAGCAGAGGAGGGGGGCTATGTGTTTACGTGCATAACGAGTAGTGTTGTAACAGCAGGATCATTCACACACACTGTTCTCCTGATTTGGAGTTTCTGGCAGTCTCGTGCAGACCTTTTTACATCCCGAGGGAGTTTACAGTAGTTATTGTGATAGCTGTTTATATACCGCCGGATGCTAACGTTGGCACGGCTCTCAGCCTCTTGCTCAACACCATAAACAAACAACAGCTTGCCCACCCCGATGGGGTTTTTATTGTCGCCGGCGACTTTAACAAAGCGTGCCTAAAGACTGTGCTTCCTAAATTTGTCCAGTTTGTGGACTTTGCTACGAAAGGAGAACACACTTTGGACCATGTCTATTCAAACATCAGGCATGCTTTTAGAGCGACACCCCTCCCCCACCTAGCTGGATCTGACCACCTCTGCATGTCCCTCACCCCCACCTACACCCCCCTGCTGAGTAAAACAAAGCCCCAGACAAAGACAATAAAAAACTGGCCTGAAGGAGCCCTTTCTCAACTGCAGGACTGCTTCTCAACAACTGTATGGGATTTATTCTCCAGCCACAACCTCCAGGAGTACACGGACACTGTACTCTCGTACATCAGGAACTGTGTTGACAATCCCATATGGAAAAGAAATAGTAAAAACATATATGATTTACTCATGAAAGTGGCCACTTTCTCATTACTTTCATATATTTTTTTTAGTAAGTATACAAAACATACAAGTTTCATTATATAATTTTTCAAGGGATCTTATATGTGTTTTCACTCTTGTATGCTTTTCACACAAGTTTCATACAAGACAGATAAAAACTTTATAAGATTTATATATATCTTTTCCATATGGGATGTCACCGTCAACAAAAGGGTCAAGGTGTTTCCAAATCAAAAACCCTGGATGAATAGCGAAGTGCAATCCCTCCTAAAAAGCCGCAACACTGCCTTCAAGTCAGGGGACAGGGCTGCGTATAGGGCGGCCAGGGCAGACCTGAGTAGAGGCATCAGGAAAGCTAAGGCTGCCTATAGGAGGAGGATTGAAGATCACTTTGCTGACAACGACCCCAGAAAAATGTGGCAGGGGATCAATCACATTACCAACTACAGAAGCAATAACCAGGCGACATCTAGGACTGATGCCTCGCTGGCTGAGGATCTAAACCGTTTCTTCGCCCGCTTTGAGACGACCAGGCCCTCAGCTGTCACACCACTTCCACCCGCCCCCAGCACTGGCACACTAACACTTAGGGAGCACCAAGTGAGGTGTGTTCTAAGGTCAATGAATCCCAGGAAGGCGGCAGGTCCTGATGGAATACATGGAAAGGTTCTCACAGCATGTGCTGACGAACTGACCGGAGTCTTCACTAAAATCTTCAACCTTTCCTTGTCATCAAACACCGTCCCGCCCTGCCTCAAAACCTCCACCATCATCCCCATCGCCAAGAAGACAGCTGTGGCCAGCCCAAATGACTACAGGCCTGTTGCACTTACGCCTGTAGTGATGAAGTGCTTTGAGAGACTGGTCTGTCAGCACATCAGGGCCGGTCTGCCTCCCACTCTGGACCCCCACCAATTTGCCTACAGGACAAATCGATCCACTGAGGACGCCATCACCATAGCGCTCCACACTGCGCTGAGTCACCTGGAGCACCGAGGAAGCTATGTGAGAATGCTCTTCCTGGACTTTAGCTCAGCATTCAATCATATCATCCCGGAGATCCTGGTCCAGAAACTGTCTCACCTGGGACTCTCCACCCCCATCTGCCTCTGGATCAAGGACTTCCTGACAAATAGACCACAGTCTGTCAGACTCGGCCCCCACCTGTCCAGCACCATCACACTCAGCACCGGGTCTCCACAAGGATGTGTTTTGAGTCCCCTCCTGTTTACGCCCTACACATCCGACTGCTCCCCTACCCATCTCTCAAACACCATCATAAAGTTTGCGGATGACACCACAGTGGTTGGACTCATCTCAAGGGGGACAAGTCGGACTACAGAGACAAGGTCAACAGACTGACTGAGTGGTGTTCAGTTTACAACCTCCAACTGAACACCACGAAAACTAAAGAACTTATCTTGGACTTCAGGAAGGGCAGAGCAGACCCGGCCCCACTTTACATGTGTGGAGAGGGTACACTCCATGAGGTTTCTGGGTGTGCACATCTCTGATGACCTCTCCTGGACTGCAAATACCACGGCGGTGGTTAAAAAGGCCCAGCAGCGTCTCCACTTTCTGAGAGTGCTCAGGAGGAACAACCTGGAGGAGAGGCTGCTGGTGACATTTTACAGAGCCACCATAGAGAGCATCCTAACGTACGGCATAACAACATGGTATGCAGGGTGCTCAGCTGCAGACAGGAAAGTACTGCAGAGGGTCATCAACACAGCCCAGAAGATCACTGGCTGCTCTCTGCCCAGCCTGGAGGTCACTGCAAACTCTCGGTACCTCAGCAGAGCTGGCAATATCATCAAGGACCACTCTCACCCCAGCAACCAACTGTTTGAACTATTACCGTCAGGCCGACGGTACAGGTCACATAAAACCAGGACAAACAGATTCAGGGATAGCTTCTTTCCCAGAGCTATCACCGTAGTAAATAAGCACAAAAACAATTGAACCTGCTTAGCTATACCATACCGTCACTGCCATTATATCATGCTGCTATTAATACTGTCATTATATTAATGCTGCTATCCTGTATATATCGTTCTTACTATTGTTTGAGTACTTGCGATTATTTTATTGTATTTTTTATATTTTATATTTATATTTATTATTTATCTTGCACCAACGGAGTGGCACTCCAATTTCGTTGTACTCTGTACAATGACAATAAAGGCTATTCTATTCTAAATATCAGAGTTATTACAACTCTGGGATGTAAGTCTCATGCTGGGACTTGTATCCCATCTGGAGAAATGAGCCTTGAACTTTAACCAAAATGCATTTTTTGAAGTTTCATTCTGAGAATGATCAAAAAAAAGAAACATGCAGTGACTCATCATCAGCTGAATAACTACAGCCATAAATCCGGCTGACAGTGTAATCATGCATGGTTTTAGTTACCGATAGAGCATCACTTTATGTAACCTGCCAACAAACAATTAAATCACAGTGAAGAAGAAGAAATCTGTGACTGTCTGAAACAGCAGGTAGTGAAGGGCAGGTGAAGAAGGAAGGGTGGAGTGGGTGGAGCGTGTCGAGTGATTTGTGAGCAAGAGTGAAAGGGAAGGTTTAAAGACTGTAGTTGGATATTTTTCCAGGTAATATTTATGTTAAAAAAGTAAATTCTCTCACTTTAAACACTCAATGTGGTTTTTATTTTTAATTGTAAATAAAAATAAGAATTCGTGAGATTTGCCACTTATTGCGTTTTGTTTTTAATTTCTTCTTCACACAACATCCCTGAATAAGTTTGTGCACACAGTAAATACTGGTTACTTACCAGGCGCTGCGGTCTCCATTACGTCATTCAGCTGTGGACCTGCTGCCATTAAATTAGGAACCTAAGAAAAAACAAGTGGAATTTTTACGTGTTTCATGTTTGTTTGCTTGTTTGTTTGTCTTTTAAAAACATGAAACAGGTGGGGGCTTGGTGCTTGTGTGTGTGTGTGTGGGGGGGGGGGGGGGGGTACAAGGATGCTTCAGGTGCATGTGATTATGCGTACCAGATGTTGACAGATGTTTGTTATCTCTGCCTCTGCTGATTTGACTTTTGCACACATTACATATCACTTTGGTTTCATCTGCAGCACTGACTGTAAAAAGCTTCCACACAGAACTTGAGTTTATTTGGCTGGTGGAGGACCAAGAGGTGGCTCAGCAGCAGCAGCACTCTTTTCTATTTGATTGCCCAAATCCATGTGAGCAGTTTCAGCCAACACCGTTAAAAAAAAAAAATCCAAAATACCAGTAATATTCGGGCAGCTGGGGCGCCAAAATAATACCAGAAAATATCAGAGAATAACTTTCCCATGAAAATACAGTTATTTTCAGTAATGACAATACAGTTTGCTGCCCTACTTTTACATGGGATTTTGCCTTTTTCCAGTGCTTTTAAACATTAAATTAGGAACATTTTAATGTGATTGAACAATGAAATTACCTATAAACAAGGTCAATGAATGCGGCAATATGAATAATAATACTTAAATGTACAGAAATATACAGTTAACAGTTGGTTTAAATAATAATGGATTGCATTCACGTAGCGCTTTATGCGACCCTCAAAGCGCTTTATAATTCCCCTCTGGCCATCACCAGTAGGTGGTAGGTGAAGCGTCTTGCTCAAGGACACAACGACCGAGACTGTCCGAGCCTGGGCTCGAACCGGCAACCTTCTGATTACAAGACGAACTCCCAACTCTTGAGCCACGATCGCCCTAAATAACAATAATAATAATAATAATTTGATGTTACCAAAGTTTATACGAATAATTTTATATAGTTTTCCACAGCATTACATTTGAATTCAACAATTCAATCTTTCAAATAACAGACAAATATTTGTGAAATTATGATACATTTGTGAAAGTATTTTAACAATCTAAATATGCTCATGTACAGACAAATACATTTAAAAATACAAGAAAATTATGTTTTATTACATTTACAGTGATTTTACGTTAATTTACATTTGAAATGTAAAATCAGTCTATTGATGTGAATTGAATGATATTCTAGAAGAACAGTACAAAACTGTAAAATACTTTTATAATAGGATTTATTTTTACAGTGAAGTTAATGAGTGAAGGGAAGCTATGCTAAGGTTAAGTGGCCTATAGTCTACATCTTCCTGTCTGCAAAAGACAGAGTAACTTAAACGTACCATATAACTCCCACAAGTGCATACAATTCGACACAACTACACAAGCATTGTTTTAACCTTTAAACCGAACGTTAACGTTACTCTGTCAACAGTCTGTTGTCTAAATTACTGAGCTGACAGAGCTACGTAACTGCAGACGTCAGTAATGCAGCGTAATTGAATAAACTCCCGATCTTCAATCTTTTTTCGCTCAGCTGAGCCTCTCTGTTGCTGTGTGGAGCAGCCGGAGTCACTCACTCATGCACTGCGGTCTCATAAGGAAACTCAGCTTGTTGATATAACCTTTTTTTGTTCCCGAATACAAATATTTTTTAAAGTATTTGTTCGAAATAAGTATTCGGAAAAAACGCGCTATTTGTGCCTCCACCCCTAGTTCTTATATAGCATCATCTCAATAAAGTCCTTGTCTGTTGTTACTTCCTCTCTTCTTCTTTATTTGGGTCGTTGTCACCAAACAGATGACTGATCTCAAGCTCACCAAACTTTGACAGTCTTTAGAAAGAAAACTTTCATCTAAACAGATTAACAAGATTGCCTGTTTATAACTAAGTCTGACTACTTTATTCACCGATCAATAAACAATTAATAAAACAGGGAGTATTGCCAAAATTAGCAACATCTGTCTCAGAGTGAATCAGAGTGAACATCTCTGTTGCTTCCGTATATTATTAAAGGCTCCCTGTAAAATACTGCAGTGGATAAACTGACAGGGGCTAGAAGGGTCAGGTGACCCTGGACCCTCCAATAGCTACAGGCTCAGACATCATGTGTTTCTTTCAAACAAGCTCTTGCTTTGATTTTCGGTCCATATTATGATAAAATATTTACAGTGTAAACTGCCCTCAGATGACTGCGGTGATGAATTATTGCCACATTAACAAAACTGACTGAACTGATGGAGAAAAGCTGTGTTGATCATTTCTGTTGGACATTTCCTGCTTAAACTTTCAGACTTTTAACTGAGATGAATCTGTATTTGTGGAAACAGGATTTGCTCTGCTTGTTTTACATCATGGAGAAACCCTGAGGTGTGGCTCAGGTCGCAGTTTTTCAGTTTGCTGGACTGTTGGCTTCAAAGCAGTACAGCGTTCACACGATCGCTGATCAATCATACCTGATGTTCAGCTTTGAGAACTTTGTGGACTCATGTCAAGGAATTCAGGAAATTTCTTGGATATTTTTCTGAATAAAGTCAGATAATTATATCCAGTTTACTGAAAACCTGAAGCTGAGTAATTAAAGTAATTACAAACAAAGGAGAGACTAAAAATAAAAAACAATCCCAGCTGAGCCGGTTAAACAGCTTCATCCTGTCTCTGCTCTGAACCTCCCAAATGAAACAGTTCACAGCTGAAAGTAAAAGTCTGCTTGAAACTTTTACTTTAATGCAGGAATGTTCAAACATTTAGACGTTCCTATGAAACTGAATCATGTCATCATCTGATGTCATCAGTGTTTGTACTCTTAACATTTGTTAGTGTGACAGAAAATACACATTAAAGTTTTTATGTGTCTCTAAGAGTGGATGGTTTGAATTACAGAATATTGTTGTGGGAACACATTTAATGTCTCCACCTGCTTAAATGATTATCTCACTTTTTTCTAATTCATCAAATATTCACGAGTGACATAATATCAAGTGGACTTTCCATTAAAAGTTCATGTTTAAACAAAGTACAGATTATTATCTGATGATAGTTTATGACCACATGTGTTAATCTTTATTTTCATTAACTGTGTAATTCCAGTCCATGAGATCACTGCCTCATCACGCTGTGTGTACAAACTGTGAGACGCACACCTCAGCTTTAAACATGAGACAAACAGCTTTGCTTTGACACTGTGTTGTTTTATTCTGCGCTGAAAATACATGAGCCACTAATGTCTAAAGCACAGAGACATTAGCTGAAATTACTTCATGAATCTATGTAAAGAAATAATAACAGTTAAGATTACATCAGCAGTAGGAGACAAACATTCAGATTTCTTTCAGCTGACTGGAAATAAAACAGCTTCAGTCTTTCTTCTTCTGTTTCAGTGGGATTATCAGTGAATGGTTGTTATGTATTATTAATAATCACGTTCAGTGCTGTTAAAATAAGATCAAACACATACTGATTACAGAGAGGACTCTCATATAGACCTCATATTAAGAATGAGTCCAGAAAGACAAACATGAAACAGGTCAGACAGTCCTGAGTTCTTCTGACTGAGATCACAGCAGCTGACTGCTGTTCACACTGACATGAACATGAACACATCATCTCTGTCTTACCTTTCACCCTCCTCTCACGCAGCTCTGATGTGTTTCTCAGTTCACACGAAATATTTTCCTTCTGAGTGGAGTGAAAATGATCGTGTGTGTTGAGCCTTTTATTCTAAGGTGTGAGGATGTTCGGGATGAGGGATGGGCTACATCGTCCTTACTCGAAATTACATAACTTCAGGAAACTGGAGTGTTATTTACACACCTTTCCAAGAATAGAACCTGGGCACATGCACACACACACACACACACACACGCACACACACACACACACACGCGCACACACACACACACACACACACACACACACGCACACACACACACCTACACACACACACACCTACACACACACGCACACACACACACACACACACACACAGATTGTGTTTTAATTTAAGCTTGGTATCCTGTCAGATGACTTCAGTTGAGTGATATTTATTGTAATTGCTGTTCTGCAGCGGTATGAATGCCGGTGTAGAAGTGAGAGTGAAATAAACACTGAAGAATGATGATGATGATGAAGGTCTGCATGTCTGATTTCTGGTTTAGTTCCTTCTTCTTTTGTGTTTGACTGTTTCCTCCTCTCCCTCCTACCTCCCATCTCACCGTGTCTGCATGAGATTCATATTTTAATGTTACTTCCTCTTGTTGTTTCTATGTTTTTACGTCTGCCTTTTCCCGCCCTCACCATCGTCCTGACTGAGGTCAAGTACACGACAAAATATGACAGTCTAAATTCCTAAGCTCTCTCACGAGTTGAAAACCAAAGAATAAAGATGAGTCTTAAAGCACACTCTGAAAATCTGGAGGGTGAGGGCGAGCATAACATGTGGAGGTAACTCATTCCAGAGTTTGGAGGCTTTAGCTGAGGAAGCTCAATCCCTCAGTCTCCAAATCTATCCTTCAAAATACAAGAGATAATTCAATTCAATTCAATTTTATTTATATAGCGCCAAATCACAACAAAAGCCGCCTCAAGGCGCTTCATAGATACAGAGAAAAACCCAACAATCATATGACCCCCTATGAGCAGCACTTTGGCGACAGTGGGAAGGAAAAACTCCATTTTAACAGGAAGAAACCTCCAGCAGAACCAGGCTCAGGGAGGGGCGGGGCCATCTGCTGTGATTGGTTGGGGTGAGAGAAGGAAGACAGGATAAAGACATGCTGTGGAAGAGAGACAGAGGTTAATAACAGATATGATTCAATGCAGAGAGGTCTGTTAACACATAGTGAGTGAGAAAGGTGACTGGAAAGGAAAAACTCAATGCATCATGGGAATCCCCGGCAGCCTACGTCTATTGCAGCATAACTAAGGGAGGATCCAGGGTCACCTGGTCCAGCCCTAACTATATGCTTTAGCAAAAAGGAAAGTTTGAAGCCTAATCTTGAAAGTAGAGATAGTGTCTGTCTCCTGAATCCAAACTGGAAGCTGGTTCCACAGAAGAGGGGCCTGACAACTGAAGGCTCTGTCATGGTTGGCAGGGACCTCGTTCAATGGGCCGGCGGCGATGGCGATGATGTCCAGCTAGAGGCCTGGAAAGTGGCTTGCAGAGGTGAGGTGATCCAGGCCGAGCTGGATCAGACGGCAGTGTAGCAACCGCAGGACCAGGCGAGGTAGAGGCCGGACCAGGCGAGGCAGAGGCTAGACGTGGCAGCTGTGGAACCAGACGGCAGCGAGCCAGCTGCAGGTCGTGGCAGACCAACCGACAGTGTGGAAACCGCAGGTGGAAACACAGGAGGTGGCTGAGTGGAATCAGAGCCATCAGCGGACTCAAGGTGCTGGAGCGATTCCTTCATCAATGACAGATGGCTGAAGTGGCTCCTCTGGCCCCTCAGCGGAGACAGGCAGCTGGACGGGCCCCCCGAAATCTCTAGCAGAGACAGAAGGCTGAAGCGGCCCCTCAGACCCTCCAGCGAAGACAGACTGCTGAACGAGCCCCTTGGACCCTCCAGCTGAGGCAGGCAAAGGGCCAGTAGGCACATAGACCTCTGGTGGGTACAGAACAGAACCAGCAGTCGAGAGGACCTCTGGCAGGGACGACTCTGGTTGGAGCTGCGCAGGACAGTGGCTCTGTTCAGGGTGTAACAGCAGGATGCAGTCCTTACCTGGCCGCATGAGCTCACTAGAGCTTCCAGCACAGAACAAAGGTGGCAGTATTACAGTTTTTGCTCGTTGCTTGAACACTATAAACCCATGCTTAGACTAAAGTAACACAACTTGAAGCTTTTGTTACCATACCCCAAACACATGTACCCATACCTTAAACAAAAGTGCTGCTTTGCACTCTGGTTGCAATTATGCAACACACTTACTCCTTTATGCAACACACATGGTCCTGCATACTACACTCTATTTCATACATAAGACACTTCGTTCAAAAATGAAATTTCAGGGTGCCATTTGGAAAACACATGTATCCAAAATACAAAACACATCGGGTAATTGCAACCACTCAAATATACACCTGAAGGCACTTACTTGCAAAACTGAACACCAATTAGCCAACCACAAAAAGCCCTCAGTTTAGCCAATTCAAGAACTTTGCAAGCATGGATGGAGGGAGAGCAAGAGGAAGAGGAGGAGGAGGTCAAAGAGGCCATGCACGGACCCATATTTCTGATGATATAAGAGCAACTTTGGTGGACCATGTCATCAACCACGGCCTGACTATGAGGGAAGCTGGGCAGAGAGTCCACCCACATCTAAGCCGCTTCACAGTGACATCTGTAATAAGAAAATTCCGACTAGAAAACAGGTCTGTCTTCATCTCACTGCTTTCTACTCCACTCAGATGGTTTTCATAGTACTGTTCTACAGTTACCATATCAAGTGTACAGCGTACTGCAGGGTGCTAATGCTCCTTTTGCAGCCAAAGTGGTAGTTTCTGTGAAACATACCATGATTACTTATATTGAAGTACAGTGTTGTACAGTGGATGATACAGTATATACAGTAAAGTACTGTAAGAAAAATAAGCAAACCGATGACAATATGTGGTTGTATTTCTCTAGAATGACTCGAAGACCTTCTGGGGAGGACGCCAACGCCTGTTCACACAACAGCAGGAACTTGCTGTTGTGGACCTAGTGAGGGCAGACAATGCCATCCGTCTCCACCAGCTACGAAAGCAAATACTTGCAGACAGGCAAGTGTTCAACAACATAAACCATGTGAGCATCACCACCATCAGACGCATCTTGGGAAAACACAGCATCACCATGAAGCAGCTCTACAGAGTCCCATTTGAGAGGAACAGTGACGGGGTCAAAGGACTTCGAGCTGAATATGTACCAATATGCCTTCTGAATGAACAATGGAAATCAAAGACTGCAGTGCTTTATATAAAGTAGACTAGTGTGTTCCCCCTGCTCTGTAAGTGTTTGCATATGATGCAAGTATGTGTCATTTTGTCAACAGAGTTACATTTTGACAAAGGAATGTTAGGTTTTGATAGCAGAGTTTAGGTTTTGAGAGTAGAGTTTCAATTTGGTGCAGATGTGAATGGTATATTTCCCAGTGTTGTGTCATGTTTACTTGTGTTTAGGGTTTTGGCACAATGAGCAAAGTTTTGCAAAATGTGTTCAGGCAACGGGCAAAAACTGTAACTCCTCTGAGCAGTCAGCAGGGATCATTTGTTTAGACAGTCCTGTGGAGCTCCCAGGAAAGACAGGTTGTGCTTGCTTCTGCGTGTCCAGGGGTCCAGAGTTAACTGAATGCTGATATTCAGTCCCTGGGGAGGCGCTGGATAGAGTAAAAGTCTCTAAGTTGGTCAGGTCTTGAGGAGCAACAAAAATTTGTGTAGGGCTATCCTCCTCCTGAAATTGAGTGGGTGGAGCTGCAGATTGTAGTGGCGGTTGGTGTGAAGGTGGAGCTGGTGATTGAGTGAGCAGCAGGAGATTGAACTAGGGACAGCTGGGCAGCTAAACGGGCTTCTGGCCGGGCAGCTGCTGTCCTCACCCAAGGAGCTGATACGGGTACAGAGGCCGGCAGAGCCTCAGCCGGACTGGAAACCAGAACGGGGATCAACTGGGCCCCAACCCTCCTCTCCTGGGGAACTGGGACAGGAGCAGGAGAATGCAGGGCAGCAGCTGACCTTAGAAGGGGAGCACAAAGAGGCAGGGAGGCAGGCTCAGGGAAAACAGTCTTTTTTAGATTACTTTTCTGCTCCACATGAAAAAATAAAGAACAGTGTGTTAATTTCACCAACTGTACAGATTCTGTTAACTCCAGGGGTCCAGAATCAGCTGAGGACAGTAACTCAACCTCTGGGGAAGCCCTGGGAAAAATTTCAGTCTCCGGAAAAGCCAGTTCTTTAACTGCAGTAACAGTCTTAATGGAAACAGACTCTGAGCCGACATTAACTGTATGTGTTATTATATTCCTGGGCTCGGAAGGAACATGAAAGAGACCTTTAAAATCCATGGAGCCAGAAAATGTGGCCTGGGAAGAAATAGTCTCTGACCCTGCGATTTCAAATTTGACAAAACCTGAGCTGGTTGTCATAGAGTTCATTGGCTCAGGAATGGTTGACTCAGAGGTTGTAAGTCCAGGCTCGGAAGGAGCAAAATGAACACAGTCTTTCCGACTCACCGCATCTGTTGATGACTGCCGGTGACGTGGACCCATGACATTCATTTAAGGTCATCGTGTGTTTTGTGAGCAAATACATTTGCATATTCGTAGTGTTTCCTCCCTTAAATGAAATATCTACGTTGCAAGTATTGCAAGTTGCCCTGTTGTCATCCGTTCTCGTAAAGTATGACCAAACTTTTGAGCGTTTGAGCCGCCATGTTTCCTGCCAGGTAAATGACGCTCCGCAACGTGGTGACGTCATTCGGGGCGACTGGAATCGATAAGGGAATCGTTTGCAAAAATGGCAAACGATTCCAAGGAATTGAAACAGTGGGAACCAGTTCTCAACAAGAACCGGGTTTCGATACCCATCCCTAGTGATCACTGACTGTTTTTAGGAGCTTTTTGAGATTAAATAGAAGAAAATACAAAACATTAAACATGTTAACAACACAAAAGCCATATTAAACGCAGACTACTTTAGGCCCAGAAGTAGGATTCGTCACGTCATCACTTAAAGACTGGATTGGGTGATTTGGTACTACAAGGTCATTAAGACATATGGTTTAAATCTGTTCGCTCTTTCTAGTCCCTGTCAGGACTCTTACTGCAGCATTTTGGATGAACTGAAGGCTTTTCATTGAGTTTTTAGGACATCCTGATAAAAATGATTTATGTTGGTCAATATCAAAGAGCAAACCAAGATAATGAAACTGACTCATGATGGGCTAAAAACTGTCAGCAAAGATGTGGCAACCTGACAGGGAAAATATCGTTCTGAAACCTTTTGGGGAAATTACTGTTTCAAAACCTTTCTTTGTACCAATGTTAGGACATTGTGTCTTTCATCAACATTTACTTACACAAAATGTTCTTTTGATTTTTCAACCTGTCTTCTTTTTCATTTCTAGATTATAACGCAGCGTTCATAAACTTTATAAGGATAGATCACAGTTTCAGAGACATACCAGCAAAAATATTTCACATGTGTGGATGTGTGTGCACGTTTGTGTGGATTTGTTGTGGAGTCTGACAGCAGTTAGAAGGAAAGACCCGCCGAATCTCTCTGTCCCACATCGTGGCCACTGAAGGAGCTGCTCAGTGCTGTCAGAGTCTCCTGCATGGGCTGGGAGATGATAGCCTATAAGTCTGTATCCAGACTGTACCAGCCCATCACCGGGTGCAGACATGTAGTGCAGCCGTTGTATGTGTGTGCATGTGTGTGTTAGATATCAAAGCTCAGTTTCACCCATCGGCTGTGAAGGTTTTGTGTGGATGAGTCCATTTTGCTCAGACTGCATTTCTTCAGCTCAGCATATGAAGCTGTGCACCTCAGTATTTACTTGCTTTTTATGATTCTGACATAACAGGTTTACACTTTTCTTCTCAAGTGCAAAATGTAAATTATTTTCATTTCAGTTTTGTATTATGAATATTTTAAATATGCAGAATTCGACTGAAGACGTTTTACAGAGTTGATATGGAAAAGCTTTTGTGGGATTTCATCTTCCATCTGTAAATATGGAAACTGCATGTGATTGTCAATTAAATGACTGCCAGTGCACAGTTGAATTACAAATTAAATGATTCGCTCCTCTTCTCCGCTGTTTTCCCCCTCTTCCTTTCTCCCTTTTCTTTTCCTCATTCAGGTCTGTCCCGTATTCAGCAAGTGAAAATAAAAAATAAATAAAATAAACAATAAAAGGTGAATCAAATAGACCCAAGGCTGGGATGGTCAATTTGGTAAAGTAAATCCGTTGGGCATCTTTCTTCACCTTTAGACAATAATTCTGATGCAAAAGATCCAAACGGGACAGGCAAAAAAAAAAAAAAAAAAAAGCCTTTGAAAAACACTGAAAGAAAATGAAAGTGTTCAAAAAATGAAAGTGTTGATCAAGGGTCATTCTGGCTTTGAAGGTTTGTGTCTCGTTGTGTGTAATTGGGTTCAGCTGTGTTCCCCTCTGGTGTGTCATTCCCTCGTTACCTTGTGTGTATTTATAGTGTGTGCCTGCCTGTGTTCCTTGTCGGTTCATCTGTATTATTTGGTCATCTCTGCTTCTCATTCTGCTCTCCATCTCTTCCCTTCCCTCCTTATGTTTCCCCTGCGAGTGATTCTGTGAGTTATCATTTCAGGTTTTGTTTGTTAGTAGTTTTCCCCAGTTCAGTTTTGCCCTCGCTTTTGTTATTTATCGTTCACTGTAAAAAAAAAAAACTCACTTGCATCACCGCTGCTGTCTGCAACTTGGGTCCTCCTTCACTTCTCCACATGACTGCTGCGGCAGCCGTGACAATCGGAGGCAATGTTTGAACTTGAATGTCTCAAAAACTATTAACAATAAAAACCTGAAACTTTCACTGCCCTGTCAGCCACCACGAGATGAGATTCTGAGGCTACCACTGTCTTGGCTTTGCCTAGAAATGCTGTGCATGAAATGTATGCTTTGTGGTCCCATGTTTCTGGGACGCCCACTTCCCAGTCCTACCTAGAACCTGGCCTTCAGTTTGGAGGTGGCACTAAGGCTCACTCCAAATAATGCTGTGCAGTGGCGGTCCTAGCCTGTTTGCCGCCCTGGGTGAACACTCCCTCTGGCACCCCCCCCCAAATATACCACCACACACACACACACACACACACACACACACACACACACACACACACACATATGAAGAGAGAGAGAGTATGCATTGTATGCAAACAGCCATCATAATTCATCATACAATGAGAACAGGACAAATCAACAACTGACAATGACTAATTAATATTAAAATCTGTAACATAATGTGTTGTTTGGAGTTTAGTCTGTTACTGTTACTATTTTTACCATTTCTTCTTGGAGCAACTGTAACCCACAGTTTCATCAGGGATTAATAAAGTATTCTGATTCTGATTGGTTCAGGATGACCTGCCATCATCCAATCACACATCTGCTTACCTGCATCTTTTGCTCATTTCACCTCATTTTTCCTCTTTTTTTCTAAACTGAGCACCTGATGGCTTTGAACTTTTCTTGTCCATCTTCCATTGGTTTTAATTTTGCACTCCAGTACAAATCCCCCAACCCGAGGATCACCACAACATAACCTAACACACCTACACCTTAGTTCACAGATTCACTTTGTCCAAGGTTTATTTCTGGGATTTCACACAACCCAGGATTCAAATCAGGAATACATGATGGGCTTGTATTTACAACATTATGAATGAAATGTGCTCTATTTGGAAGCAGCCGGCCCCTCCCCCTCCCCAAGCAGCAGGCGCAGCTCGCAAACGGAGGGCGCCCTTACTCCCAGCAAATGGGCGATAGAAAACCAATCGGTGCCTGCGACATTCCCAATATGCGCTGGCTGATGTCGGTATGAGTACGAGCTATTTTTTTTATTTTTATTTTTTGCCGATGCCCGTGATGCCGCCCCGGGCAACCGCCCGTGTCGCCCAAAAACCGCTATCAAAAACCGCTATTGGCCCATTAGTGAAACGTGGCATGCTTAAAGCGGACACAAACTGTTGCAGGATGCAAACCACAGGCTCAAAACCAGAGCCGGTAGCAGAATAAGCTGTCCGGCATTGGCAGAGAAGATTTGACAAGTTTTTCATTGGCACAAGCCAAATATTCTGCTGCTCAACCCACAAATGAACTTTCCTTACAAATGTGGCGCCATTTAAGGGGAAATAAACAGGCGTTCCAATGTTTTAATAGTTTTTGCCCTGAACCATTGCTATAACAAGACATTTATATATTCATGTTATCTGTGTCAAATATTAATATTTGTTTGATGATTTGTACGTTTCAGTACATCGCTGCAGCTACTGCTCACATTAACAACATGTTTCCTTCTTTTAAGCTGTTTCTGAGCTTAAGAAACCAGTGAAGCAAACAAGACAGCAACTGTCTCAAGTTAGGCAAAGAAAAAAAGTGGGAACAATTTGGGAAAGACTGTCAACGATATCGTTTTGCAAACTTTGGTGAAACCATATCAAAAACTGTCCTTTGTAAATGTTAGGACATTTTGTCTTTTGTCATCATTTACTTCCACAAATCCTCTTTTATTTTTTTAAGCGGACTTCTTTTGTTCTAAATTCTTGACGGGTTTGGATGGGTGTGTCAGTTTATCTTACTCATCCAATGTCAGACCACGCCCCCTCAGCTCAGCACATAAAGCTGAGCATCACAGTGGGTTTCAGTGCATTCAGCGTCTGATCAAAGAGGGAAGAAGAAGAAGGGACATTAATCCATCCACAGTGGGTGCTGACAGCCGCCCACTGCACTGGGTAAGAATCTGAGGTCCTATTTTCCTCAATTTTAAAAATAATGCAGTATTTATTTTCAACAGACTATTATTCCTTCAGTAACTATCCAGAGGTCACTGCCCTCACCTGTGGTCACGAGCTCTGGGTAGTTACTGAAAGAATGAGATCAGGGCAGAGCAGCTTTCTGTAAACGGTGGCTGGCCTCTTCGTTAGAGAAAGAGAATATTACACACTGCTATAATTATACATGCAAATGTTGGCACACGACTTGACACATGTAGAATTTATTTCATATTATACTAATGACAAAATATACTAATACAGTGCGATGCAAAAGTTTGGGCAACCTTGTTAATAGACATTGTTTTCCTGTATAAATCGTTGGTTGTTACAATAAAAAAAATGTCAGTTAAATATATCATACAGGAGACACACACAGTGATATTTGAGAAGTGAAAAGAAGTTTACTGGATTTACAGAAAGTGTGCAATAATTGTTTAAACAAACTCTGCTACTACCAGAGGTTGTCTGCACCACACCAGGGCCTGTGCTGCTAGCATAAACCAACTGAGCCTCAACCAGGGCCTGTGCTGTTTTCTGAGGCCATCTCACTGCACCGGGGCCTGTGCTGCCAGCTGGATCCATCGGCACCATCCCAGGACCTGTGCTGCTGGCTGAGGCCATCTGCACCGCACCAGGGCCTAGCTGGACCCATAGGCACCACACCAGGGCCTGTTCTGCTAGCATAAACTAACTGAGCCTCACCAGGGCCTGCACTGCCGGCTGGACCCATAGGCACTACATCAGGGCCTGTGCTGCTAGCATAAACCAACTGAGCCTCACCAGGGCCTGTGCTGCCAGCTGGACCCATAGGCACCACCCCAGGGCCTGTACTGCTGGCTGGGGCCATCTGCACCGCACCAGGGCCTGTTCTGCTGTCTGGACCCATAGGCACCACACCAGGGCCTTTGCTGCCGGCTGAACAAACTGCATCTGTGTTGCTAGTGCAAGACATCAGCACCACACCAAGGCCTATGCTGCTCGAAAAGCTTATCTGCAATACATCGGGCGCTGTGCTGTTGATTGAAGCCTTCTACACCACATTGGTGAATGTGCTAGCAGAAGCCCTCTGCTAGCAAGCCACCAGGACCCGAACTTTTGGCTGGAGCCTTACTTGCCATCCTAGGTTTGTGCAGCCTATTTAATTCAGCATCAACAATCATTGTGTTTTGGATAATGGCTTTTTTAATAACTTTACTTTGCTTATTGGCCGTGGGGGACTTTTGGACACTCAATTTTTCTAAGATGAGAACATTTAACAGTGACCCCATTCTGCGAGACATGGTTCCCAGATCTACATACGTCACTGCTGCTATACATCCTGTACAATTTCCAATGTATTTGGAACAGGACACTAATCATTTTGAACTACAGAAAGATTTACCTCATCTTCAAAGCCTTCTTGCTTTGTACAATTACAAAATTAGTTACGAAAAATCCTGCTTTGTGTCAACATTTCACACGTCAAAATCAATAAGTACAAAGCAGAGACTTCTGATCGTCTTACTACTGCTCTTATCTGGTAATGTGCAACCTAACCCAGGCCCTGAGCTGCAATGTAGCCAGACACCATCTGAATTTAAATCCTCACCTGGGCTGAAGATAGTTCATCTTAATGTGCGCAGTTTGTTACCCAAGATGGATATGATCAAGATCTGGGTTCAATCAACAGATGCAGATATTGTCCTCATTTCTGAAACTTGGTTGTCTAAATATATATCTGATGAACATGTTAGCATGGCTGGCTACAATATCTATCCCACCGATAGGTTTAAGAAAGGTGGTGGTGTTGCTGCTTATGTTAAGTCAAAATTTGATGCTACAATAGTTCAATCAGAATCAATTTGCAAACAATTGGAATTTTTGGCTCTGAATGTGAATGTTGCAAAGGGTCTTTGCATAACAGTTGCTTGTTGCTATCGACCCCCTTCTGCCTCCACAGAAGCTCTGCGTTCTTTAAACCTCTTGCTGTCCAGACTAAATTATGGGGAGCTTGTTCTAGCTGGTGACTTTAACTGGGATTGGCTCAAAACTGTTTCAGATGATTTTAAATCTTTTTGTGATTCTATCAGTCTTACCCAGCTGGTCAATTTACCCACTCAGCCGAATCTCAAAAGCCCCGAAAAGTCTACCTTGATTGACTTGATTTTGACAAATGTTCCTCGTAAATTTTCATCTTTGGGTGTCTTTTGTAACGACTTAAGTGACCACTGTGTTGTTGCTGCTATTAGAAATACTAAAGTGGCCAAGTCACAACATGGTATTATTTTTAAAAGAACTCTTAAACATTTTAATGAGCAAGCATTTTATCATGATTTGTCAAACTATGACTGGAAGAAAATAGGATTAATCCCTGATGTAGAATTAGCGTGGGCATTCTTTAAGGATCGGTTTGTGCAAATTGTGAATAAACATGCTCCATTAAGAAGATATAGGATAAAAGGTCGTGAAAACCCCTGGTTCTCCCAAGAGCTGGCAGATATCATTCATGAGCGTAACCTGGCTTGGGCCAAAGCGAGGAAAACAGGCTACCCCAGTGATTGGCTTCTTTTCAGACAACTAAGAAACAGATGTACTTCCTCTATTAAGAAAGCTAAAACAGAATATTATCTGTTTTAGCTTTTAGATAGTGGAAACCTGCAGTCAGCTGGGACTGAAGAAGTCACTTGGATTTTTTTTTTTTATGTTCACACAAAACTCCTGAAAGTTCATCCAGTCAGCTTCACAGTTTGCTCTAAACTGAAAACGAGGCTCTGAACATATTTATGGACAAATGTACATTTCTGAGCATGTTTTCTTGTTGGTTTCTTAGTCATTCCAAATGTCTCTGCTTGGAAACTGTCATGGTCCGGGTGAGTGGCATGCCTGTCTGCTGTGTTTCTGGTCTCCTGCCCTGGCAGAGACTGTAGATTGTAGTGGCAGTACTTAAGACCGGCAAGCACTCTTCGCCTGAACGTCTGCTAATCACCGTTAGTGTTTGGCCGCTTACGTTACTTGCTTTTGCTGGTACATGTATTCACTGTATTCTCTGTCTCCAGTTAAATCCACAGACAACACTCGCAACCTGCCCACAACCAACTCAGTCAGATCGCTGGTCATTTCTGCTACTAACTCCACCACTTCCCAGGTACGAGTCATCGCCACTCCATCTCATCTGCCTGCCTCTCTGATGCACCGTCAGGACCAATTTGGATTCATCACTCACTGACTCACCCGGACCTAGCCTCCTTCCCGACCAATCTCCACCTGCTGACAAGTAAGCCTGAACAAACACATTCTAGAAATCATTTCCACCTGTCTCAACGTAACTCCTCTCCTGTGACTGCAGAGGCCCAGTTGGCACTGGCCCTTGTTTCATAGTGTTCATAGTATCCCAGCACCTGCCACAGTGAGAGACGTCACTCAGTTAACATTATAGCAGTAATCATTCAGCCCTCTTCTCAGCCAAGTGCCAGATAGTGCCCACCATAGTAGTTCTAGTTCATAGCATGTATTCCTGCCCTCTCCTTTGCAAATGATTTTCCCAGTCACTAGTCTTCTTGTGTAGTTATTCCCGCAGTGTCATTGTTTTCACTGAGTCACTATAGTACGTCACCTGTATATAGACACTCGTGTGTTTCTTCACTCACTCTAATATATTCTTGCCACGTACATCTTGTGTGTCTGTGTTGAATCGGTTTTGGGTCCATCTGCTCCAAATAGCTCACGCCGTGACAGAAACATCAAAACAAAAATATCTTTTATGATCTAATAAAACCAGACAGCAATGAAACAGGCTGCTGTCAATATTTCATTGTTTCTTCTACAATGCTTTCAAAATTTCATCTTCTTTGTGTTTTTATGGCATCATTAACATCTTTACTTTCATCACCCTCACTGTGGCACAGGCACTCAGTTTTTGGGCTTCACCACTAGGTGGGGCTATTTTCTATAATTTTGGGGTAACGTGTCGCTTGAACCCAGTTCACAGTAATACTGGTAAAACCAGAAAATTAATAATTAAAACAACAACAATGAAGATGTGAAAGGGAGGCCTGATTTACACCAACCTAAGAAGGGTTTAACCTTTAAAAAAGCATCATTTGATACAAACCTCAAACCTTTAAAACAAAAATAATCACTTTGTCCAGTGTTACGTCATGATAATATTTTTTTGTTTGTTTGTTTTTTACACTGGGCTTAACAGAAGGCTGTGATTGGCCACAGGTCCAATTTTGTTGCATTGTGGGAACAACTGAGTCTGAGGATCAGGACCTCAGCCTCCCTCTCATAAAACAAATAAGGCGCTCCAGGCTTTAATGTCATTTAAACATTCTGATAAAACTTTTGGTGAGCTGATAATTCATTTGGAAGACGTGGACTGAGATGCCTGATCCTGTCAGGATCCTACAGGAAGTAAAATAAAGAGAAAATAAACTGACTTTAAATGTTTACTCCAGGCTCACATACTCCTAACACTCTGTGCCTCCATGCATCACATCTGAAGTGTTACTTCACTTGCTGACTTGTGTAACTTCACCACATGGTTTCAGGCCACAGCAGTATGCAGAGTCCAGTGAGAAAATATTTTGCAGCCAACCTGTTCAAGCCATGCTTAGAGAGAATCCTGTTAAATGCTAATTTCATTCATATGCTAAACTGAGAATTTGAAGTCATCAATGAATGTGGGCAAAACTATCTTGGCTTTATAATTTTGTCGGCTTTTTAAAAGTCTTACCCGTTTATCTGTTTTTTTTTTTTCCTCTCTCTCTCCCTTTGCCGACTTCATCGAGCTCCCACTCCTTCTAACGCTCTCGGTCTTTGTGCTGTCACTAAATGGTTCAATGTAGCAGTGAAACAGAATTTACAACCCAGTAAGGCTTCTTATAATAATAACATTATATCAATATTCTTTTTTTTTTTTCTTGTTATTATTTATTTTATTTTATTTTCAGTTGTTACAGACGAGACAGACATGAGTGAGGGATCGGAAAGGGAGAGAGAAAGAGGAAGGAAAGGAAAAACAGAAGGGGAGAGGGACAGAGAGAGAGGGGGGGGGGGGGAAATCTCCTGGATCAGCTGTTGAGAGAGAAAAAGACAAGAAAACAAGCAAAAAAAAAAAACAGAGCAACATACTAAACACAACACCATCACATTAATCTAGCTAAGTGTAAACAGCAGTAAATACTAAATATTGAATGTTGTTGTGCAGCACGCAGGACCGACAGCGCACAATGTGCCTTGAAGTAGCAGCCAATAAAGGTGTAGTTTGTCTATGAACAGTGAACACCCGTGTGCACACCTGTGTGGATCAGCGCGCTTGTATTCAAAAGGTTTCCCCATGTAATGGTCTGCAAGAGGATGTAGAGAGCCATAGCCCCGCCCCCCCAGGGCATGAAGCAGGCATGGAGGAGATCCAGGGCCCAGACATCCAGAGGCCCCAGAGTGCGAGAGCCCAATGAGGACCACCGGAGGGGCATCCGTGCCACCCTCGTGGGAAGAGCTGAGGAGGCACACACAGACACAAACATGCATGCCCACCCTCATGCATACATTATATCAATATTCTAACTGAATATGTACAAATTTGATCCTGTGTGAATTAAAGAAAATCCCAAATAAATTCAACATTTTGCACCCTAATCCCCTTAGCCTTACATAGTTTTTAAATAATCACTGGACATATTTCCCACATAATTAATATGTCTTACTGTTCTTAGCCCAAGAAACCACTGAAGCAAACCAATATAATGAAACTGCCTGAAGCTGGCGACATATCTGTACATCTGTAAACCGTATTGTTTTGCAACCTTTTAGTGAAACGAACGTGTCAACAACAATTCTTTGTCAATATTAGGACTTGCAAAGAAAAGCGTCTGGACTTCTTTAAGTTGCTTGAAGATGTTTCACCTCTCATCCGAGAAGCTTCTTCAGTTCTAAGGTCAAATGGTGGAGAGTCCCAGATATAAACCTAGTGGGAGTGACCCCCCACAGAGGGACAAAAGGACCCCTGATGATCCTCTAATCGCCTGAGCCAAGGTGGGAAACTGGGTGTGGGTCCCAATCAGCCAGAGTTTCGGGTGAGTTCATTGTGAAACCTGGCCCCACCTTATCATGCGAATTCCTGAGATCAGATGGCCCAGGATGTGAGTGGGCGTTAAGGCGTCTGGGAAGGATCTCAAAACTGGATTATAGATGGCAGAGAGTTGGTGTCGTAAACCCCGCCTCTGTTCAAAGATGGTCGCTCACAGTGGACATAGATGGCTTCTTTCAAACCATCTGTCCTCTCTGTCCAAAATGTGAACATTGGCATCCTCGAAAGAGTGACCTTTGACCTTTAGATGCAGATGGACTGCTGAGTCTTGTCCTGTGGAGGTGGCTCTTCTGTGTTGTGCCATGCGCTTGTGAAGTGGCTGTTTGGTCTCTCCGATGCAGAGGTCTGGGCATTCCTCACTGCACTGTACAACAAACACCACATTGTTAAGTCTGTGTTTTGGCGTTTTGTTTTATCTGAGTGTATGGCTGGGTCTGAAGTACACTGAGATGTCGTGCTTGTTAGTTTTTTGGGGGTTTTTTTTTAAGCAACTTAAAGACGTCCAGACACTCCAAACCACATTCACTCAGGGCCTTCTTGATGTTCTTCTGCCTCCCTGGCTGCTGTGTCTGTGGGCATGATGTTCGCTCTGTGTTGTAGCGTCCTGATGACACCCAGTTTGTGCTCCAGTGGATGATGAGACAAAGATACTGATCTGTATGTGTAGGTTTATGGTACACGTCAGCTTGTAGATGTCCAGCTGGGAGAAATGTGGTTATCCCAGCTGGACTTTTGTCAAAGCTGGGAAGGCGCCAAAAGAAAGTTCCAGCTGATCCGGGAGAGAAGGACAACCGCTGCCCAAGCGGTTTCACACATGTACAAAGTCCATAAGTAGCATGTTACCGTTTGAACACTGGTCTGTATTCTGTAAAGGTTCTTGTTCTTATAACTGTACTGGTTTTGGCTGAGAGGAGCGAGGCTGGTTGTGCTCTTCACACTCCTCGAGAAAAAAACCTTAGTGTGTAAACTTGTGACTGTGCGACTTTTAAAGACACTAATAATGTACGTTGTATAATAATTCCACCCTGAAAAAGCAAAAGTTCAAAGAAATCATTTAAAGCTAATAATTGCCAATGCCTGTTGTCACCTTATATAATTATATATTATTTTGTTTTAATTCTTTCTGAGCTTAAGAAACCACCGAAGCAAAACAATTAAGCAAACCTGTCTGAAGGAAGGCAAAAGTGTATATTTAAATTATTGTATAGTTTTTATAATGTGCTATAAGCATGTGTGCACTTTTATAGAGCTGTTTCCAATTTCATTAAACTGTGTATAATGACAATAAAGGCTTTCAATTTCAATGTCAATTTAAAAAAACTGCAGCAGCATTTCTGTGGCGGCTCGATTGGGAAAAACTGTCAGCGATATAGTTTTGCAACCTTTGGTGAAACTGTGTTGACAACGTCTGTAAATATTAGGACACTGTGTCTTTTGTCATCATTCACTTCCAGAAATGCTCTTTCATTTGTTTCAAGCTGTCTCCTTTTTATCCTTTTTTTTTCTCGAACACAGTTTGTAGAAACCTTTGAGGTATCATTTTCAGTGACACAGACCAAAAGAGCGAGAGGAGAACTGTTTTTAATGTCACTCTGTTGTTGCACATGAGTCACATGTTCGTGTTCATTTGTCTGTTCTTTTTTTGTTTTTGTTTTTTTGTTATATGTTGTGCTTGTTGTCACTTCTGCTCTAAATGTAACTCAACATGACTGTAAATGAGATTCAGCCTCAAAGATTTCTTGGAGTAAATAACTCTGGGCTGACGAGACGGGGCTCTCTGCTATATTTTGTGGGCGTGGTTTAACTTGTGCTTGTTCATAGTATTGATACTATTTCATAATCAGAATAATAAAACACTTTGTGTGTGTGTGTGTGTGTGTGTGTGTGTGTGTGTGTGTGTGCGCGCGTGCGCGCGCATTTATCTTACCCACCATTTTCAGACCACGCCCCCTCAGCTCAGCACATAAAGCATCACAGTGGGTTTCAGTGCATTCAACAGATCAAAGGAGGAAGAAGAAGAAATGTCCTGCCGGAAGAATTTCAGTCTTCTCATCTCATGCGTGCTCCTCTTCATCATCCAGCCAGGTGAGTGATGTTTTCTATTGTAATTTAATTTATTTGTTGATAATTTAAATCTTCATGTAAACAAGCGTAACACAAAGTTCCTGATATTGTTCAGTGCTACAGAGCAGTTGGTGCTGTGTTTGTTTCACTCATCTGTTCTTCACTTCATCATCTGCTGATTTATGCATCCTGATGTTTGGTTTCTGCTTCAGGTCGTGGTTCTGAGATTATCAATGGGAAAGAAGTCGAGCCACACTCACTGCCTTTCATGGCTCATGTGACAGGTGAATATTCCTGTGGAGGGACATTAATCCATCCACAGTGGGTCCTGACAGCTGCCCACTGCACTGGGTAAGAATCCCATGCTTTAAGGAGCCTCGAACTGTCTGGGGTCTGGATCTCCACCACGCCTACTTCATGTCCCTGGGGGCGGGGCTATGGCGCCCCATACCCACTCTTAGACAGTTACACGAAGAAACCTTATGAATACAAAACGTGCTCACAAACACACACTATCTTTGGTGGCTGCTGCCTCTAAATAATCGTGTGTTGTCGGTCTTGTGTAGCATTCAATATTTATTATTTACTGCTACATGATGACTCATGTTGGTTGTTTCTGTGTTTCTGCTGTGTCTCTCTTTCCTTTGTCTTTCCCGTCCCCGCTCCTCTCCATTCTGACTGTAATAACCTTAAAGTAAAAAAAGTAAATACTGAAGATCGAATGAACTATGACAATCAAGTGGACCAATATGACAAAAACTGTAATGATCCACTTGTGAAAGTCAGTCTGTTGGGCTTTTTTTGGCCTTCAGACAGTCATACTGATTGTTACAGTGCCAAACAGGACAGGCAAAAAAAAAAAAGACATTTCTTATTCTTTAAATATTTATTATATTTGTTTTTAACAGACTGTGAAGAGAATATATTGTGACCTTCTTAAATTTCGATAGTTTAGAGCTTGGGATCACATGTCTGCACACTTTGATATACTGACTGTGAGTGAGGACATCAACATGATGTTGCTGGATTTATATTTATCGTAGCAAAAAATAATATCAGCAAACATTTTACTGATATGAGCAGTATAAACATTTTTCCAACTTTACATGACAGGAAAAAAACTAGAAAACAAGTAGACAGGTTTGTACTTTAACGAAACGAGAACGTGATCAGTCCAAAAAATGATGCTACACAAAATATGTTTGTAATTTAAATTAATAACATTCACAAACCCAAAGGAAAGCTGTTTCTCAGAGAGTAGAGCTGATCCTCTTTGAAGGTGTTATGTATAACAGCTGCATCAGAGTTTTCCTCTCTCCTGTAGGCCAGAGGTGGAAGCTCCTCGAGGGCCGGTGTCCCTTCAGGTTTTAGATCTCACCCTGGGTCAACACACCTGAATCAGATGATGAGTTCATTACCAGGCGTCTGGAGAACCTCGAGACATGTTGAGGAGGTCGTTTAGCCATTTGAATCAGCTGTGATGGATCAAGGACACATCTAAGACCTGCAGGACACCGGCCCTCGAGGCCTGGAGTCCGACACCCCTGTGCTATATATTAACACACATGCAATGAGACAATTATGATTATTGTTTTTGAACCTGAACTTTTAAAACATGTAAACAGTCATCGTGTGTGTGTGTGTGTGTGTGTGTGTGTGTGTGTGTGTGTGTGTGTGTGTGTGTGTGTGTGTGTGGTATGAATAAGGCGACTTTGGGAGCACACTCTATCAAGAAACGGGAAGAAAATTCTAAACAGATCCGAGAGGTTGTGACACACGTTCCTCATCCCAGCTACACCAGTGTCGCTCTGGGCAACGACCTCATGTTGCTCAAGGTAAGGAGATGATTCAGTGTCCAAAAGTAAGTAAAGAAAAAATGCAACATTTTCATATTAAATAAAGTATTTTCTCTTTAGACACATTCACACACATTTCAACAAATCACTGCAGATATTTCAGGAAAATATAAAAATAAATGAGTGAATGACTGATGGTGCAAAAGTTCAGCACAATGCTGCATATTTATGTATATATTAGTGCTGCCAGTGTTAATCTCAATAAAATGACGTTAACGCCAAAACTGCATTAAAGCGGCAAATCTCTAATACCTCGTTAACACAGATCGCCACGCGGGGCGGGTTAGCTCGTTAACGTGTTAGCCACATCATTTTAACAAGATTAAATTAATTGACTTAATTAGATAATTAATAATAAGAATTAACTTAATTATATGTATACTTTTTTTTTTTAGCTTAACAAACCAGCAAAGAAAACCGGGGCAGTCAAATGGCTCAAGTTACGCACAGCCAGAGACCCGGCAGCTGGCAGCACGTGTCTGGTGGCTGGATGGGGAATAACCGAAACAAAACGACCATCAGACGTCCTCAAGTCTGTCAATGTGACTGTGGTGGACAGACAGACGTGCAACTCTCGTGATTATTACGACCACGACCCTGTTATCACTGATGACATGATATGTGCTGGTTCAGATGGTACAAACGTCGCTGATACCTGTCAGGTACGTATGAAGAATACATGTATTTTTCCTTCTTTCCTTGCATTCAGCTCAACACCTGAAACACTGTCATGTGTTTGTTCTTGCTGCAGGGGGATTCAGGAGGCCCGCTGTTGTGCGATGGAGCGCTGGTTGGAGTCACTTCTTTTGGACGGGGTTGTGGTGTCATTGAAAAACCTGGAGTCTACTCGTTTGTCTCAAGGAAACAACTGAAGTGGATCAAGGAAACATTAAAGTCAGCTTAAATGTCATGAAAGCACAGGCGTCAGTCTCTACGAGCAAGAGGAGAATCTTTGATGCTTTCATGTTAAATCTCTCGGTGATGTCTCTGTAGACCATTGTCCATTTCATCATTTCTCATTTTTTAGTTTCTGCTAGCTTGCTCACATTCTGCACATGTAGCGGTGCTGTCACGGTCAGTCGTTTCCACTGCAGGAACTGAAGGCAGGAACATTAACTGGACTGACCTGAACACGTTTTTTAGCCATTCAGTATTAAAAAAGGCACAGCCACTGTGATGGTTTATGGATTGCTGTTTTTCATTTTAGCTGTTGTAATTACACGTGTATACACAACCCTGTATAAGTGTGATGACCTCGCAACGATCACGACAGCTCCAAAAGCAATCTTCACATTTCTACAGGGGAAAATGAGCTTTTTTTTACCCTGCAATTTACTGATTTGTGAAAAGATGTTATTTTCACTCAAATTTTAATTTGTAATTTCTCTTTTTCAATTATTTTTAATTATCACACATAATCCATGAACATAAAACAAAGTGAGTTTATTCAGTCTGTCAGTCATGGTTTGTCACCATCTCCTGTGTTAGAAACTAAAAATTGTGGCCAGAATGTTTTTATGCTGAATTTTTCAGCATAAATTCTTGTGTATTTTATTGCTCTTTGAATATTTGTGCTAAAAAAAACAAAAACAAACAAACAATCCTAAAACAACAATTTGTCCTGACACATTTTCTATTCTTTCTACTTTCGAATAAAGCTCGTGGCTCTTTCTTTCATTCATGGTTCTTTCAAAGCGTCCTGTTTTTTGCAGTAACTCCTTTTGGCACCACATACTTCACTCTTTCACACTTTTCTTTTTTCGATTGTCACTTCTAACAACACGTGGCTGCAGTTTTGTCTCACACACAGCCACAACCTCGGGTCACAGTCGTTGATGCAGGGAGGTGTGATGAGCTGATGGAGCTCCGGTGTGTCTCGGCCTCACCTGCCGACGAGCCCAAACCAAACTCCTAAATCTTTCACATTATTTTGCGATGAGGAATTGTTTCAGTCCTCCATTTTTAGTGTTTTTTTTATGACCACAAGCCACAGAGCAAGAAGTCCCCTGGCCTGGACCCTGAACACATCACTCACCACAAACATCCTTAAACAACACCCTGACATGATGTGTGTCAGTCTTTAGAGCACAGAATGAAAATGACAATCTAAGCTTAGTTTCACAGTGATACAGACACAAGGAGCGATCCAGTGTCCTGTAACTGTAACCTCTGAGGAGAACAAAAACAGAACGAGGACAATAACACTCGTGCAGAGCGACAATGACAGATCTGGCTTGTTGAGCAATAACCTGTTCGAGGCATTAAACTGTCCATCTGTTCTAACTGCATGATTGACCCTGCTTCTGAATGTGATCACTTTGCTGATAATGCTTTATGCATTTACTTTAGCCTGTTGTGTCATGGTGCACTGTGTGCAGGCAGAGTAGGAACCAAAGACAAATTAAATGAAGCCTCGTTGCTGTTACAGGAAATACAAAAACTCAGGCAAGGAGAAAACTGGACACACAGCCAGCTGAGATGATGCAACAAGGAACAGAGAAAACCGAGGACACAGCAGCTAACAAGACGATGACTAACAGGGGGGAAGACAACTGGAACTAATTACAGAGTAAAGAGACACAATGCACACAGGACGAGAGAAAAGAAACCAACACAGAGACCAGGACTAAGACACGTGACACTGACATGGAGACATGACGGACACAGACTGGACACAGAAAAGAACTGACATCATCAGGAACTAAGGACTAGTCCAGGGGTGGGGAACTCCAGGCCTCGAGGGCCGGTGTCCTGCAGGTCTTAGATGTGTCCTTGATCCAACACAGCTGATTTAAATGGTTAAATGACCTCCACAACATGTCATGAAGTTCTCCAGAGGCTGGTAATGAACTAATCATGTGATTCAGGTGTGTTGACCCAGGGTGAGATCTAAAGCCTGCAGGACACCGGCCCTGGACTAGACTATCATACTCAACACTAAATACCAGAGTGAAAGTAAATCATCCAAAAGAATAAATAATAAATTTAAAAAAATCAAACTTCTGGTCAAAGACCCAGGACCGTGACATGTTAGGTGATGTTATCATTATTCACAGCTTTCAGTTTTGTACACAGTCCAACCGGTTTGTTGTTTGTCACCTGTTTATGGGCCTTTATTTATCAGGCTGCAAACTTCCTGTTTGGGTCCCTTAGTCCCGCTGTAAGCTTCAGTCCAGGTTGCTAGGCAAAAGTTTAATGAAGGAGTCCCTCATGGCTGTTTGCATGTTCCAAACTTTAGAAGGAACGGCACTCTAACTCACATCCTGTCACATGAGCAGTTTTAACTTTAACACGGTCTAAATAGGACACAGGAAGACAAACAGTCCAGGATGATCTACAGCGACAAAACCAGCCTGCTACGTGCACACAGTCTGTTAGAGGTGACAGTGACACTAGGGATGGGTATCGTTTAGGTTTTGTCTGATACCGGTGCCAAACCGGTAATTTTGAAACGGTGCCGGTGCTTAAACGGTGCTCGAACCGATGCTTAAAGAATGGAGAACACACACTTTGTCCAAAACCCTCTCATGTTTAGCTTTTTTTGTCATGGTCCAGAGTCTGTGACTCCATGTTTATGTTTTAGTTTATTGTTATTCTGGGGTGTTGTACTGTCCTTTTTTCACGTTTCGTGTTCCTATGTTCTGTTGTTTGTGTGTGTCGTGTCATTACGTGTATGTGTTCCTGTCTTGTTCTGAAGGTCCTTTTCTTATGTGAGTGTGTTCAGCTTACGTTTCACCTGCCTCGTCAGTCATGATTTCACCCAGGTGTGCTTCCCTCCTGTCTCCCATCCCCTGATTACTGCTGTGTGTATGTGTGTGTGTTCTCCTGCCTGTTGCCGGGTTGTCTCCCTCTGTCGTCTGTGTTCGTTCTGTGTCATCTACCTGCGTCTGCCTGCTTTGCCATTTCAGTTCTGTGTTGTGTTTTTTCTCCAGTTTAGGTTTTGCTTTGTTTCCGTCCACACCTTTGAATGAAATGGATGTTACTACACTGCCTTCCCAAGTGACTCCCAATCACATAAGAGTATGAGACAGTGGACCTTTTTTACTTAGGGGTGTACTCACTTTTGTTGCTGCCACCTTTGCTTGGTTTAGGCAATAATGGCTGTGTTTGAGTTATTTTGAGGTGACAGCAAATTTACACTGTTATACAAGCTGTACACTGACTACTTTACATTGTAGCAAAGTGTCACATCTTCAATGTTGTCCCATGAAAAATGTGAGGGGTGTACTCACTTTTGTGAGATACTGTATCCATCCATCTCTCTCACACACAGAGTCAGATTTTAATGTTTATGCCTTTAATTTAAGAACAACTTTATTTCATATTTGGTAAATTCTTTTATTACAGAGACTAAACTCACAATGTTTAAGCTTGAAGTGAGCTCATAGCAGACTCCAGCTGACTGCAGTTGTATTAAAAGCAGTGATGGTTTCTCTGAGTGAAGGTGAGCTGCTGGCAGGAACACAGTTTGTAGGAATACACCCGGAGCGTCTGCAGGGAGAAAAGGAGAAGTTAGAAGCTGCTGTGGTGAGTTTGAAGAGTCTTTGCTTGTAATCGGGTTCATAGAGAAGCTGAGGAAGTGACATTTCTCCATTTCTGAATAATCACACCAACACTTGTCACCTTCTCACCAAGCTTATCGCTGATGATCTTGTTGTCTATCCCAGTGTACGTCTTCAGTCGTGTCCCTGATGTCCTTCGGTCTTACCCACGGTGATAGGAGGTGAGCATGGAGTGAATTGATTCAGTGGATCGGTGTGCTTCATACACTTAATGAGTAATCTGTAATCAGTTTCAGCAGAGGATCAAATAATTAGTGTGGCTGATTGAGGGAAATAGAGTTCAGTTATTGTATTCTGAAGTATTGGTCTGTAGTTTGTACGCTCTGTCCTTTCAGATCATTTACTTTCATAAATATTCTAATTAAAATGGGGCATTTAGAAACACTCATGAGTGTAACTGACAGTGTGGACACACACCCACTGAAACTGTGAGCTGTTGCTAGAAACATTCATACGTGTTGCTCAAAGTGTTGCACCAAGATTTGATGTGAGATAATGCACGATATAAAAAGAGCTTAAGGTCATCACTTATGACCAGTCTGAGCACAGGCATTAGAACAACATCAGCACTCCTCAGTTTTGTGTGTGATTCATCACAGCGGGTTTCACTGCATTCAACATCTGATCTACCACAGCCAGGAAAAATGTTCTGCCTGAGGAGTTTCGGTCTTTTCCTCTCGTGCGTGCTCCTCTTCATCACACAGCCAGGTGAGTAACGTTTCTATTGGGCTTTAATGAATGATTGTGTTATGTAAACAACAAAGAACACATTGCTGATATCTTGGTGCAGAGTGTTTTTCCACTCATCTGTTCTTGACTTGATCATGTGCTGATTTATGTTTTTGGATATTTTCTTTTTGTTTCAGGTCACGGTTCTGAGATCATTCAAGGGAAAGAAGTCGAGCCGCACTCGCTGCCTTTCATGGCTTATTTAAGAGGTAAACTGTCTTCGTGTGGAGGGACATTGATCCATCCACAGTGGGTGCTGACGGCTGCCCACTGCACTCGGTAGGAACATGAACTTTTAATTTTTTCTTATTTTTTTCTAAAAAATAAAATTACATTATTTATTTTTTACAGACCGTGTGAAACATTGTCTCCTTTGTTAATTGTGATAAATTGTAATGTCCATGCACTCACTCTACTAATACATACTGGTTTAGAGTGAGTGCATTACCATTTTACTGCGAAGGTCAGTACAAACATTTTAGCACGTTGCTATATCTACATGTCTTTCCTCATCTTATATTCTTGTTTTCTTACATTATAGACAGAAACCAAACAGGTGAATGTGTTTGTGGAAACCACTCAAAGTTTGTCTCCATGAAATGTCTGAAAGACAACAGCTTGAATGAAAACAGAGGTTTATCACATCATAAATGTATTTTAAAAAATAAATGTTTCTCTAATTCAGCTTTCATTACATTCACACATGAAGAAAATCTGCCTTTTAAATAGTAAAGCTGAACGTTTTAAGGTGTTCCAGCTGCTCCAGAGCTGGAACAAGAAAGTAGGAAGTAAAATCGATCCAGAGTCTTCAAAGGTCAAAACACACACGTTTCTATAATTTTACATGTCAAGCTGTTTAAGCCAAGAACTGTACAGATATTTACAACTCTTAAAACATTTTATATTATTGAATTCTTATTTTTTTCTTATTCTTGATTTATAATATTTTATATTGTTGAAGTTTGTATTTCAGCTGGAGGAAATACGATGCTACGATGTTGTTAAGTCTCTAATGATCATCAGAGACTTAGTAACAGCCATTACGCAGCCAGATGTATTAATATATACACTAATAGCATTAATATGATTATTCTTATAGAAACTCCTGATCTGTTAACCCTCTAAATGTGTAACTTTTCTTTGACAGTATGTATAAGGTGGTCCTGGGAGCGCACTCCATCAGGAAAAAGGAAAAAGATTCAAAGCAGATCCGAGAGGTTGAGAAACTTTTTCCACATCCCAACTATACCCATGTAACCAAGGGCAACGACCTCATGTTGGTGAAGGTAAGGTGGTAAACTAATGCCCAAAAACAAGTCAAGTAAAAATGCAACAGGATTAATGCATTTGTTTTTACCTTACATGACGTATGTCTGTGTATGTCTACGTTTCAATAATACTGCACATATTTCCCATTTTCAAAGTAAAACATGCAAATAGATGACGGTTCAAGACTTTAGCACAGTGCTGCATAAATATAAGCTTTAAGACCAACTCTGTAAAGTTACTACATCAGTGTCACTCGGTGTTTCTTTTTTTAGCTTCAGGAACCAGTGACTCTGACCAGGGCAGTGAAGTGGCTCAAGTTTGGCAACACTGTGAGAGACCCGGCAGCTGGCAGCAGGTGTCTGGTGGCTGGATGGGGACGAACCGAAACAAAACGACCATCAGACGTCCTCAAGTCTGTCAATGTGACTGTGGTCGGCAGGCAGAAGTGCAACTCTCGTGATTATTACAACCACAGACCTAAGATCACCAAACACATGATATGTGCTGGTTCAGATGGTACAAACGTCGCTGATACCTGTCAGGTACGTATGAAGAATACATGTATTTTTCCTTGTTTGAGGTAAATGTTCATTCAGCTCAACACCTGAAACACTGTCATGTGTTTGTTCTTGCTGCAGGGGGATTCAGGAGGCCCGCTGTTGTGCGATGGAGCGCTGGTTGGAGTCACTTCTTTTGGACGGGGTTGTGGTGTCATTAAAAAACCTGGAGTCTACTCGTTTGTCTCAAGGAAACAACTAAAGTGGATCAAGAAGACAATGAAATCATTCTGAATGTCATGAAAGCACAGGCGTCAGGCTGCACAAGCAAGATGAGAACCTTTGATGGTTTATGGTAAATCTGTCAGTGCGGTGTCTGTAGACCATTCTGCATTTGATCATTTTAGTGTTTCTCTTACATTTCATTATATTTTAGCTTCTGCTTTGCAATAATTGTTACACACTCTGCGCATATACAGTATGACAGCAGCCCTCTGTTGGTTAGTCCATTACTGCCATTGAAGGAACTTAAAGCAGGCACAATGTGGCACAAACATTAACTGGACCCCAAACCATCTGGGGGGGGGGGGGGGTAAATCAGCTTCCTGAAACAAGCTGCAAATTCCTGCTGCAGGACTTATTTTCATTTTGCTCTCTTCAGAGAGATTCACCACCTCCTGTATTATATTCTTTCTTTTTTTTGCACGCTTTCTCATTTGTTCATTTCTCATTCCAATTATTTGTGCTTAAAAACCAACAATGATATTTCTCTAACTTTCTAATAAAGCTGAACGCATGAATAAAAAGACACATTTCCGTCCTCTTTCTTTCATTGTTTCAGAGGATCTCTGACATCCAGCACATCCATAAAGTCATGATTTCAGCATCTCCACCAACTCTGTGTCTTTGTTTATCTCATTATTATTCCAGCAGCCTTCTTTATTTAAAGTTTAGAACAGCATAGTTAATATTATTTATGATAAATGTGACCTCAGGTGTTAAAACAATATCAGCACATCTCATTTCCCATTGGTCTGTTTTTACTGTGTGACTGAGGGTGAGATCACATCCTGTGAGCTCAACATAGAAACTCTGAGTCGTTGAGTTTCAGAGCATTTCACACCTGATAAAGAAAAGAGAAGAAGAAATGATCTGCGTGAGAACAAGAAGGAAATGTTTGCATGTGTGGTGTAATAAAGAGCTGCTAATCACCCTATAAACTGAAGTCTGACAGGTTTGCAGAGGAGCAGGACGCTGAGGATTAATATTAATGATATATTTCTGTTCTGTTCCTTCAGAACCAAAGTAACAAATTGCTTCACTGGACTGACCAAAAAATTTAAAACATGTGAAAATATATTAAATGAATAATAATAATAAAAACAGAAGGGAATAAAAAAAAAACACAAAGCAAAAAATATCAAGACATAAAACATTCTACAAAAGCCAGACTGCTTAAGTAGTCCTGCACTGCCGGGACTGCGATCCCAAACTCCTGAGAAGGAAACAGTGGTAGCTGATACCGGAGACACATCTCAATGACATGAATGAGTCATAAGCAGGGCTGGACAGGGACAAAAAATCAGCCCAGGCATTTTATGATATACAATTTTTATTCGTTATCAAGAATAGCATAAAACATAACAACCAAACAGAAAAGAAAGAGAAAAAAATTTTACACATCCACACACACACAAAACATGTTTTCACTCAATTATTTAAAGTTATTCCTCACGAAAGAACTGCTGCTATTTTAGGAGGAAATGAGGGTCTCTTTCTCAATGTTTGGTCCCCTTTGCTTTCTTATTTGCCAAATGTTTTGTCCCAACTGTTGAGGGGGGGTGGTTGCGATTAAGATGACAATGAGGACAATTCATTCTTAGAGTTTATCTTTTTCTCTTTCTATATCTGTGGGTAATTGAGTGAAAATGTGTTTTGTGTGTGTGTGTGTGTGTGTGTGTGTGTGTGTGTGTGTGTGTGTGTGTGTGTGTGTGTGTGTGTGTGTGTGTGTGTGTGTGTGGATGTGTAATTTTTTTTCTCTCTTTCTTTTCTTTCTTTTCTTTTCTGTTTGGTTGTCATGTTTTGTGCTACTCTTGATAACGAATAAAAATTGTATATCTAAAAAAAAAAACCAAAAAAAACTCCATATCTCGTTCTGGGCGTGGAGACTGCAGGGACAGACCCAAAGGGGTTAATAAAAGTTAATTTTCTTAAAAAAGCTAATCCAACAAAGCCTGTAGTAAGGGGTAACGGGACATAAAAGGTAACCAAAACTCAGATAGAAAGGTAGTTGTAGTCAACTACACTCGCCTGAAACCACAAGATTTAATTGAACGTAATCTCTGGCTGGACTGGGTGGCTCAAAATAGGGAACAGCATGTAGATGATTGTGTTGCCTGTGCCACAGCTAGGCCTCGTTTGTCCACTGAACCTGCGCCTCTGTATCCAGAGGGTGAGTGGGGTTATAATTGTATGTTGAGGCTGACTAGAGAAGCTGTGTCCACAGGAGAGTGCACCACACTGTCAAGTTTATATCCACCAATTGACAAGCGCACACAGGTAGGATCATTTATACCCAAACAAAATAATTACACATGTTTTAAATTCTCAACGGACAGTGTGAAATACTCTCATGGGAAGGACCACAAATAATGGAAGTGACACAAACACCATAATAGGTACATGGGCTAGAAGTGGTTGTATTATTACTGTGGACATCACACCCTTTTGGTGCATGTTCCTTTGGGGAGTGTGGGGACATGTGCTATGGTGCGGTTAGAGGCACCAATGATGCCTATAGGGAGTAAGGTAAAAGCTATACCACAACATGACACGCGCACATTGATGTGTATGTGCCATGTTTGGTGACATGTGTTGTACTTTCATTCCCAGCAACACTGCTCCAGATGGCTCTGTAACCAGGGCTCTGGAGGGTTTGAAAACGTTGTCCAAAACTATGCATGAACATTCGGGAGTCAATAATGCGCCGGAGAACTGGGTGACATCTGTGTTTGGCCAATGGAAGGGTGTGTTTATGTCTGCCATGTTTTCTCTTGTTACTTTCATGGGAATATTGGTTACAGGTTGTTGTCTCATTCCTTGTGCCAGACGAGTGCTGGAGAAACTGATAGAGAAGTCCATGAATCCTGGTTGACCCGTTCTGCACTCCTAGGAGCCTCAGGTTGAGCTTCTTCCAGAGCTCCTTCTGGGCTGAAATGCAAAAGAGGAAGCAAAGTCACACTCTGTGTAGTTATGCTGCCTTGTGATGTCCCAGCTACTGGCTGAGACCGGGTCACCTCTGGTGTAGCTGCCATTGATTGAGGCTGAGTCACTCCTGTGGTGGCTCCCTCTGCCTGCCGGAAGAGAAAGAACAGACCATGCTGATGCAGTGGCCGCACTTGTGACTCTTCCTGACACTCTGTGGTCAGCAGGACCCACAGATGTGGGGCCTGGCAACTTTATTTCAGCTGAAGTCAATGGACTCAATGATAAGGATAATCAATTCAAATGTAAAGAGGTCCAGTTAGAGAGAATATCCTTAAACAAAGAGTCAAGATTCAAAGTGTTTAATGTCATATGTACAAGAAGAAAAAGCATTTCTCTGTGCAATGAAAGTCTTTCTTTGCTTCCACACACAAATGCCGGTTAGGTTTCAGAAGATCATAAAGTTCCACATACATTATAATTCAATACAAGATTTATATTGAAGTAGCCTAACAGTGGTATCAGTGTCTGCAAATGTCAAATAAAGAAAGTACAGTTTAGCAATAATTATTATTAATTTTCACAATGAAGGAGCAGAGAATAAATGAGAAACATCAAACATCTGAGTTCAGATCTGAACTGCAGCCCGCCTGTTGGTGACCAAGGCTCTATGATGTGTTGCCAAAAGTGTCAAACAACACCCAGCGGCACTGTGAGCTGCACATAAACCACAGGTGCTAAAACACAATCAGCCATCAGTTCACGTCTCTATTTTTGCTGACTCATCGTTGGATCACATCCTGTGAGCTCAACAGAAAATGCTCGGTGCTTTTAAGAATCTGATAAAAGAGAGATAAGAAGAAATGTTCTGCTGAGAAAAGTATTTTTATCTCATGTGTTGTCACAGTCTGCGCTGGCAGACTGTGGGGTTGTGGGGACAGAGGACCCAAATGCTGGACTCTTGGAAGCAGACAGTGTGTTTGTTTACAGTGTCGTTGTGGTGGAATTAAGGCACGACGGGTCCAAGAATCATAGTTTTGAGCCATTTTATTGAGCACTTCTCACCACAACACACACCAACCCCTGAGTCCCCGTGTGTTAACTCGCCCTACATGCACGGCATCGCAGACCACGCCCGACCACAGTCATAAATAATTGCACAACAAACAATCCCCCTGCACCCCGATTGCCGTTCCGTGTCTTCTTCCCAGTGCTCGTGCTCCATGTCTCATGATACTCCTTGCACACTGCCCCCTGAAGATGCCTGTAAACTGGTGCTCAAACACACATATGCACCGAGGGACAGCAGCACCAAAAATACACAAGTCCAGAAACTATTCCTGAGCCCTGGGTCCCTCAGACCCAGCTCCCTGACATGTGTGGAGCAACACAGTTTAATAAAAAGAGCTGATCAATGTCAACTAAACATGAGCAAGTTATGTGACTTTACCAAATTAAAAACATTTAAAAAATACATTAAAAATATTTTTAAAAAAAATACATAAAGCAAATAATAATAATAACAAATATGCAAACAAAAGACAAAAAAAGCCCAGATTATATAAGTAGGTTTTCATTTATTTATTTTCCACATATGAGGAACTGACTGTGCTCACTCAATAATTACGCCTTATACAATAAAACAATGTGACCAACAAATAATGGAAGAAATTCCAACACAGTACAGAGAGTTGGGGAATGGCTGCAATCACAGCATTGTACGATGCTGACAGATGGACCCTTGGGCCCCCTCCTCCATTCAGAGATGGTCTTTCCCTGTTCACATAAATGGCCTCCTTGACTCCGTGCTCCTCCCTGTCCTGGATGTTACATCCTCATCATTGATTGATTGAATGATTGATTGAGTCCTGGCCTGACGAGGTAGCTCTGCTGTGTTGCGCCATCCTCTTTGCCAGAGGGTGTGTGGTCTCCCCGATGTATGAATCCTGGCAATCCTCCTAGTACTTCACAGCGTACACTATGTTACTCTCTTTGTGTCGGGGGACCCGATCCTTGGGTTGGACCAGTTTTTGCCACAGCATGTTTTTGGGCTTTAAAAGCCACAGCGACACTGTTTAGAAAAAATGTTTCACCTCCTTTGTTTAGTGTTTGGTTATGTGAGATTATTGCATGTTTGTATCTTGAAGAGGTTCGTTATCGTCTGGCTTACACTCACTTTAAGTTTGCCAAAATCTGGGGCCTTTCTCAATTATATTAATGGGGATTCGGAACTAAAGAAGCTTCTCAGATGAGAGGTCAAACATCTTCAAGCAACTTAAACAAGTCCAGATGCTTTTCTTTCCAATCTCCTTAGACTACGATGACCTGAGAACCTCCACAGACACAAACAATGGGGATTCAACATAAACTGACCCATTTGACTGCACTTTGTGTTTATCTGAAGCCAAGGCTGGACTGGGACAAAAAATCGGCCCGGGCATTTTGACTAGAGACCGGCCCACCAGGGATAAAGATTGAAAATGTGACGTCATTCAGAGGTAAACCCGCAAAGGATTCTGGGAACTTGTGGCAAGAGGTACTAGCGCACGCAGGCTTTCAATTGAACTCAGTTACACAGCGATAAAAAGAAACACAAAAAATGTCAAGAAGCCGTTGTATTATTAACTGCAACAGCCGGTCGCATGACAGCCACGGGAAGCCGATCGTTTTTTTTTTATCGGATTACGTCGTTGAAGAGAAATATTTTTAAGCCATGTTTCCGAAGTAAGAGCCGACGGATGGTCTGGATATACCAAATATAACGTCCCAGAACACTCCAGCTCACAGGTTAGTCTGCTCCAAGCATTCCCACAAAGGTCAGAGTTTTGTAGTAGTTAATTAGTAGTTAAGTCATTTTTCTTAACATAATTGGTGATATAGGTTACAAGCAAGTCTGGCGCTGAACAGAAATCGTCGCGCTATGCTCCTTTGTTTATTGTGCATAAATAGTAAATTGTCCTGACACAATATTGTGTTTCGCTTCTGTTATTATGGTACACTGACAAAAACATATACTTTTATTCACAGGATAAAACAGTTGTTTTGTATCACTAATTGTCCAGTACGATTACAGCATACAGTATTATTGTCACTGCTACATTTCTGTAATGAACCAGAAATCATTTCCACTACTAATTAATTACCGTTGAGCTCAAAGGTTATATTAATAAACGGTTAACGAATGTGTATTTATGACGACGATTTGTGAGACTGGTAAACTTACCTTTGTTCGTATGATGGTCTTTCGTTCTACACGGTGCATTTCAAGGTCCTGCACCCATCCGTCGGTAAACTGTTCCTGGGCTTGTTGCAGTGACCTGAAGTTACTAAACTTCATGAGTGTGTGCACTCACTCCAAGAACCGTATGATTATAAATATGAGCGTGGTGAAAGTTGGGCAGCACGCTAACGTCTTTTGTCCCTCTGTGTGCTCGTAAGGGTCTGACCCTTTCACTCCTTTGATTTTTTCCTCGTATCTTTTCTTTGTCTTTTCGTCGAGTCAGTCTTTGTACGGACCGGCATTGTTCTCCTTTTGTTTTGTACATTCCTTTTTTGTGCGGCAAAGAAAAAACAAGAAGGTATTGGAATCGAAGAATGAACGTTTTGCGGTACTGCAAATGCTTGCATTTGATGCGGTACTTGGATTGTTTTGCCACGAGTTCCCGGCATGCAATGCGCGAAAATCACGTGATTGCTAAACAAGGGGGAGGGTACATCCGGCCTCCTCGGCTGTAATTGGTCCAGCCCAGAGTCGATCATGACCAATTGGCCAATCCAACACCTTTCATTATATATACCCTTCCTAAAAAAAAAAAAAAAAAAAATCCATCGGCCCATAAAAACAAAAAATCACCAGCGGCCCACCGGGCATTTGTGTGAAGCTGCACTTCTGCCGGACCCTGATTCTTTCTTAGACTTGTTCTCCACATCTTCTGGACTTGGTGAACTCTCTGTTGCCCTGGATAAGCTCAAATAAAAGATCATCTTCTTTGAACACTGGCATTTCTCTGGAACTTTTGATTTGGACTGGCTAACCGGTGTATTTTTTCTTTTCTTGTCCTGTTTTCCTGTTCAGGTTTTTTCTTTTTTCTGTGCTTCAATGTTATTTTCATTGAATTTTGTGTCCTTTGTCTGGTGTGATTTTATGTAATTTTGAACTTAAAATCTTATAAATAAACATTAAAAAATGCTTCTTAACTGTCCCAATACTGACACGTACAGGATCACTACAGGTTTTCACTTATTCAGCAGTTGTCCAGGGGCAACTCCAGACTGAGACAGAGTCCAGCTCCTCTCCAGGAGACTGGTTCCAGAGCCCAAGTCATGCGTAGAGGTGAGCCCGACTATATCTAGCCGGTACCTCTCAACCTCACGCACTAACTCAGGCTCCTTCTCCACCAGAGAGGTGACATTCCATGTCCCTATTGCCAGTCTTGGCAGCCGGGGATCAGTCCGCCAGGGCCTCCACTCCTGGCCGCCACCCGACCAGACACTCGCCCTCGGGCACCCTCCCCGGGCCTGGCTCCAGGGCGGGGCCCTGGTAACCCTATCCCGGGCAGGGTAAACTGTTCCCTTGATGTTCTCTTCATAAGAGTCTTCTGAATCGCTCTTTGTCTGGTCCCTCACCAATTTGCCATGGGAGACCCTACCAGGGGGCAAAAGCCCCCAGACAACATAGCCCCTGGGATCCCTGGGACACACAAACCTCTCCACCACGATAAGGTAGCAATTCACGGACAGGTGTCTGTCTCCTGAATCCAAATCTGCTCTCTCTTTCTAGTCCCTGTCACGACTCTTGCTGCAGCATTTTGGATTAACTGAAGGCTTTTCAGGGAGTTTTTAGGACTTCCTGATAATAAGGAATTACAGCCGTCCAGCCTGGAAGTAATAAATGCATGAACTAGTTTTTCAGCGTCACTCTGAGACAGGATTAGGGATGGGTACTGGTATCCGGTGCCATGATGGCACGGTAGTAACCAGACCGAAAAGCAGCGCACATTTCGGTGCTTTTTTTGTTGCTTTTTTTTCCTGAGCTGTGATACACTTTAGATTCTAGCCAATCATTTTACGTTTCCGAGGATAGTAGGCGGGCCCAGGTACGTACGTTCTTTTAGAGCAGAGCTACAGATTAAAAATGCCCAAAGCGAAGCGGTCAAAAGTCTGGCTGTACTTCACAGCAAAAGATGCAAACTCAGCAGCAACAAGTGCTTTAAGCTGATACTGTGATACTGTCAAAGGAAGTAACACCTCAAATCCGATGAAACACCCGGCGACGCATAGCGTTTTTTTTAAAGCCGAGAAATGCGCCGTATTTGATTTCTTGCTGCGAGACCTCACACCGAGCACATCTACTGCGGGTGTGGTGCCTGTTATCGGACCCGGAGTTAGCAATATCCCCCAAGAACCAGAAGAGGAGAGTCCTGGCCCCTAGCCCTGCCAGTGTAGCAGAAATGATGAGGATGATGATGCAGCAGCAGCCGTTCTTCTCTGCGTGAGGAGCTTAATGTTGTTCGTGTGTAATTTACGTTGAGTAGGCTAACCACATTATTATATTAATGCATGTAAGGTGAACTAGCAAACATCATCATAGCTACATGCGGCTGTCTTCTTGTTTGATGGCAGATACTCCCTTCACCCTGGCCAAAAAGGCTAAAATGACCAAAGAAAAAGTGGAAAACAGCTAAACATGAGAGGTTTTTGGACAAAGTTTGTGTTTTTTCCATTGTTTAAGCACTGCTTCCAGCCAAGAGTGATGCCATATATGCCCCATAGCTGCAGAAAAGGCACACATTGTTATCTTTTTACAAAAAAACAGCTGAACATGAGAGGTTTTTGGACCAATTTTGTGTTCTCCATTCTTTAAGCACCGGTTTGGCACCGGTATCGGATAAAACCTAAACGATACCCATCCCTAGACAGGATATTTCTAACGGGGCGATCGTGACTCAAGAGTTTGGTGTTCGTCTTGTAATCGGAAGGTTGCCGGTTCAAGCCCCGGCTCGGACAGTCTCGGTCGTTGTGTCCTTGGGCAAGACACTTCACCTACCGCCTACTGGTGTTGGCCAGAGGGGCCGATGGTGCAGTATGGCAGCCTAGCCTCTGTCAGTCTGCCCCAGGGCAGCTGTGGCTACAACTGTAGCTGCCTCCACCAGTGTATGAATGTGAGAGTAGATGAATAGTGGTATTGTAAAGGGCTTTGAGGGGTCCTGAAAAGCGCTATATAAATGCAATCCATTATTAACTTTAGAGATGTTGCACAAATGGAAGAAAGCAGTCTTACATATTTGTTTAATATGTGCATTGAAGGACATGTCCTGGTCAAAAATGACTCCAAGGTTCCTCACAGTGTTACTGGAGGCCAAGGTAATGCCATCCAGAGTAAGAATCTGCTTAGATACCATATTTCTAAGATTTTCAGGGCCGAGTACAATAACCTCAGTTTGATCTGAATTAAGACATTCCTGAAGTTTACTAAATAATACAAGATATTACAAAGTTACAGAATGCAACTTTGTAATATATAAAAAATATATTTTAATAACAGTAATATATATATATATATAAAAAAAAAGGCTCTAATAGAGGCAAATAGTGCCAGTTATAAATACCCCAGTAAATTTCACAAATTAAATACATATGGTTGTTCTGAAAGGGGGTGGAGTTGGGGGAGTTGGGGGTGTAGATATTACTGATACTCCTGACCATCGATTTGAAGGTTTGAGTGAGTGTTGTTTTGCTGACTCATTCGTTTCCACGGTCAGACCACATCCTTTGAGCTGAACATATAAAGCTGAGCATCACAGTGAGTTTCAGTGCATTCAGCGTCTGATCAAAGAGAGAAGAAGAAGAAATGTCCTGCCTGAAGAATTTCAGTCTTCTCATCTCATGTGTGCTCCTCTTCATCATCCAGCCAGGTGAGTGATGTTTTCTACTGTAATTTATTTACCTATTGGTAATTTTAATCTTCATGTAAACGAGCATAATGCAAAGTCACACTGCTGATCTCCTTCAGTGTTGCACAGCAGTTGGTGCAGTGTGTTTGTTTCACTCATCTTTTCTTCATTCATGTGTCCTGATATTTTGTTTCTGTTTCAGGTCGTGGGTCTGAGATTATTAATGGGAAAGAAGTCAGGCTACACTCACTGCCTTTCATGGCTTATGTGAGAAGTGTGACTAAATCTTGGTGTGGAGGGACATTAATCCATCCACAGTGGGTGCTGACAGCTGCCCACTGCACTGGGTAAGAATCTGAGGTCCTATTTTCCTCAATTTTAAAAATAATGCAGTATTTATTTTCAACAGACTATTATTCCTTCAGTAACTACCCAGAGGTCACTGCCCTCACCTGTGGTCACGAGCTCTGGGTAGTTACTGAAAGAATGAGATCAGGGCCAGAGCAGCAGAAATGTGCTTTCTGTACATTTAAATTTCTTCATTCAGCTGGAAGAGAAAATAACGCAGATTCACCCAAAGCTCAGTAACAGCTATAACCCAGCCATATGTAGTAATACACAATAATAAAGAACTATGATGACTGTTTTAGAAGCCGCTGACCTGTTAACCTTTTAAATATGTAAACCTTCATCACCAGATTGTGTTTTTTCTTTTACAGGAGTTACTGGGTGATGCTGGGAGCCCACTCCAGAACGAAAAACGAACATTCCAAGCAACTCCGAGTCGTCGAGAAAAGTTTTCCTCATCCTGACTACTGTTGTGCAAAGCACGACAATGACCTCATGTTGCTGAAGGTAAGGTGATATATCAGGGTCTGATACAAATGATGTAAATGCACTGCTTCTTATTTAGCACCTTTCTACTCTACCTGAGCTCTCAGAGTGTTACACAACATGGTTACACTTGTTTTCTATGCTTAAGTGCTTTCTAACACTCACACACACTCACACTCTAACGTAGCATCAGAGCGCATCGTGGGGTTCAGTATCTTGACATGCAGACTGGAGAGACCAGGGATCAAACACCAAACCATCCGATTAGTAGATAACCTGCTGTACCTCCTACAGCCAACTCAGGTTTTGCTCACTTAACTAAAACTTAGTTTCATTCTTTAAATTATAAAATATATTTCAATGTGTGTATAGACACGTTTCAACACATCACTGCACATATTTTATATTTTCAAAGCAAAGTATTATAAATAAATGAGTGGTGATTCAAGACTAAATTTTTTTTTATCAGCTTAACAAACCGGTGTTGGAAACCAGGGCAGTGAAGTGGCTCGAGTTTGGCAACACTGTGAGAGACCCGGCAGCTGGCAGCAGGTGTCTGGTGGCTGGATGGGGACGAACCGAAACAAAACAACCATCAGACATCCTCAAGTCTGTCAATGTGACTGTGGTCGGCAGGCAGAAGTGCAACTCTCGTGATTATTACAACCACAGACCTGAGATCACCAAACACATGATATGTGCTGGTTCAGATGGTACAAACGTCGCTGATACCTGTCAGGTACGTATGAAGAATACATGTATTTTTCGTTGTTTGAGGTAAATGTTCATTCAGCTCAACACCTGAAACACTGTCATGTGTTTGTTCTTGCTGCAGGGGGATTCAGGAGGGCCGCTGTTGTGCGATGGAGCGCTGGTTGGAGTCACTTCTTTTGGAGAGGATTGTGGTGTCATTAAAAAACCTGGAGTCTACTCGTTTGTCTCAGAGAGACAGCTGTACTGGATCAAAACCACGATGAAGTTATTCTAAATGTGTGAAACCACAGCATGATTTGATGTTACATCTGTCAGTGTTGTCTCTGTAGACCTTTATCCATTTCATTGTTCCTCTTACAGTTTATGATAATTTAGTTTCTGCCAGCTTAATATACTTTTTTTTAAATAGATTCTGCACTTGGTTAGTCCACTGCATGAACCACATTTTAGTCCTACTGTGAACAAAATTGGAAACACTGTTTGAAATTTTACCATCTTTCACCACACAAACCAGACAGAAACATGGTTATATTTAATCATCATTTTTCCAAATAATTCAAAGAACTCCCAGACATGAGTGCTCCTGGTTGGTGCAGATGAGTGCGGCTGCAGTAAAACCAGGGAGAAGCAATTTTTATGTACACACAAAACCCACGATTGTAATATGAAACAGAGATTATTCAGACTGTCAAACATATACAACCAACTGAAACTGAAGATGAGGCTTGTGGACAGGTTTGTTGAAAAAGACACAAAAAACTTGTTTTCTTCATTTTGCATTACTGTTGCTTGAAAACCAAAAAAAACAAACATCTTTTTCTACTTTCTAATAAAGCTGGAGGCATGAATAAAAAAACACATTTGCTGTCTTTTTCTTTGATTGTACTGCAGTTTCAAACTGTACCTTTCAAAGTAGCATCGTTAATATAATGAGTTTACAGTTACAGTCTAGTTTGAGGCCTAAGAAACATTTTCACTGCTTTTTTCAACTCTTTTGATCAGCTGTAGATTTTCTTGTACAAAAACTTTTCTTCAGAAGAAATGAACACAGAGAATATTCACTCATGAGAAACAAAGGAACCTGAGAAATACTGACAGCTTCACATGTTGAGGATCTCCTCCTCCTTAGGATTCAGTGACATGATCTTCACACATTCACTTCCATCAACTCTGTCTGTTGTCATTGATTACTTCCACAAATCCTGATTCATTTCTTTCTTTTTGTTAAATTGGCTGAAAGTATCAGTCATGTACACGTCTGCACCCAGTGTCCTCTATAATATTTATGATAATTTGACCACAGGCTTTGAAACAATATCAGCACTCGATCAACAGTTGTCTCTGTGTGTGTTGCCGTGATCACACAGTTTATAAATATCATTACTCAGAAAAGAAAGAGTACTTTTTATTTGAAGTAAATACTTCAGTCAATCATCTCATATATCTTATGATTCTTGGTACTTAATCAAGACTGAAACAATCATCTGAGAGAGTTTGGGAACAAACAGAAACACGTGTATGCTATGATCAAACTAATCCTTTCATTAGAGGACCGAGGAAGAGGAAATACCTGTCCTGCACAGAGAGCAGCACTCGAGTCTTGTGTTAGTCATAATAATGTGTGTGTTCATTTATTCCACTGCTTGAATGCCAGTTTAGCTCCTTAGGTAGATGTTTTTATATAATTATTGTTATCATTAATTATCATTGTTACCAGTATTGCTGTGAATTTGGTGGAACATACACAGTGCCCCCCAAAATATAGCAGAGACTGCCACCTAATGGTGGAGTATAAAAACTACATGTCAGTTACATGTAGTTGTCTTTTGCACGAAACCTTTTCATAAATATGTTTAGAAGAAAACAAACGAACAAATTATTGTTTCACTGAACTTAAAATCTAAAACAAAGGCAGTGACATATTAATTTTTGATGCCACAGAAAGACTTTGTAGCTGCTGTAGCAACCATATACACTGTGTGGTGTGTGTTGTTGCGTGTCTATTCCTGGATTTATAGTTGTCATGTGGAAAGTGTTGAACGAGCAGGACATGTGTTCACTCGGTCGCTGGTGTGTCAGCAGGGAGGCTGGGTGAGTAAGGGGAGGGTGTTTCTTGTTGACGGCTGTCAGTCATCTTGATAAGTTCAGAGCACCTTGGAGTAGCTTCCTTTTGCTCGGGTTGACTGCAGCATTGATGGATTATTAAACATGCAAATAAACAATTTATGGACCAGTTCTTGGAAACTGGATCAATTTGTTGGGTTGTTACGAGTCATTAGAGCAGTAGTCCTTACTTCAGCCTCATGTGGCTAAATTGGTCATGACAGCAGCATTTTGAAAGAGTTCTCGTACAAACAAAGAAAGTATTCGTTTTTTTACTTCTGTGTCTCGCTTTATTGAAAAGCACAGAATATACGTAAAAATGTATTGTTTTGATGTTTCCAAGCACAAACACTCAAATTTAGACATAAACAAACAAGGAAGCATGTGGAAGAATTTATCCATGTCAACAAATATGTTCAAGCTTAACTTTGAGTTTACATTTAAAATACAACAAGTAGTGAATCTGTTTGGCTGACAGGCTGGATAATCTCACTTTGTTGTTTTACCTTCACGGGTTCCTTCATAATCTGCAGCAAACAGGAGCACTCATCTTCTTAGAGTTAATCTAAGTTAGCTAGAAAAACAGAAATTAAGATTTCTACAATTTGCAGGCTGTTCAACTCTGACTCCAAAGTCCGTGCAGCTTCTCAGTCACCCAGGTCATGACAGTCTTAAGAGCTTGAAAAAAAGATGACTTTCTTTAAGGCTTTTTTCACCTCTCATCCAAGAGGCTTGTTTAGTTCAGAATTACTCCAAAGGTGTCATCACCTCCTGGCCTTTGCAAAGAATACACGGTTAAAACACATGTAGACTGGGTACTTTGTCAGGTCTGGGATCTATGTGCATCCAGCTTTATGTACCCTCTGCAGTGATATGAACTTCAGTGTTTACTATGCATAAAAGCCAGATCCATGCATCTCCTGTATTGTTTAAACGAACATGACTCTACTCTCAGCTCCTAACACTTCCAAAATCCAGTATAATTCTCACTTGCAATAGTGCGGTTGCATCTGATTTTGGTAACATGTCTATTTATTGATATTTATTTCTGTTTGGCATTGCAGGTTCTTATTGCATCTGTTTTAGATGTTGTATGTGTGTTTGTATGGCATGCAGGCGGTAGCATATTACCTTTTGATTAGCAGCTTGTTTACTGCACTGCTTCACCACACATGAGATGAAGATATTCAGATGTCTCAGGCACAACAGTTTCTCGTATCTCTGTTTTATCAGGTGTTGAATGCAATGAAACCCAATATGGCACAAAGCCTTTTTGTGTTGATCGCAGCGATGGGAATAACAGAGTTAAAAGTAATAGAGTCACTAACTCCATTACTTTTTTCAGTAACTAATTACTATTTCTATCATTGCAATGCTGTTACCATTAATAAAAAGAAAAATGCAGTGCAGACTATTTTTCAGCACACAGACGGTTGAAGCTTTCTTCATTTTACTGGGAGCTATGGGGGGGGGAGGGGGGGCAATCACATGAGTGCTGCTCATTGGCTGAGGGAGAATAAAGTAGTCATGGTAAACCAATCACATTATCAACTTAAGATGACATAGAAGCAAGATGCTGTGTCTCTATTTTTGTGTTAAAAGTGTGGACTTTAAACTATATTAGGGTTACAAATGGTACAAACATCGTTTTCTAAGGACAGCGCTGGCAAGCATTCTCTGCATGCAACCAACAAAGAAAGGAAAAGAAAAAACATCGCTTTCCTATTGGTGGAAAGATCAATCAAAAAATGGCAACATGGCATTTGGTTGTTTAGGAAGAGGGGAACGTTTTGGGAGTGACGGCAGTGAGAGAGAGCAAGTTTTGAGATGTGAGAAATTTGTGATGTTTAGTGTGTTTGGAGTGTGTACCGAACAAGGCACGATAAATAGTTTTTAAAGGTGAAAAGTAGAGGTAAAATCAAAAGTAGTCAAAAACGGCCAATTATACCCAGGACCCCAGAAGGTCAAGCATTTTTTTGAAGTACTGCATTAGTTATCTTTCCTAGTAATTAGTTACTTTTATAATATTGTAACTCAGTTACTTTTTTGAAGTAGTAACTAGTAACTATAACTAGTTCCTTTATCAAAGTAACTTGCCAAACACTGGTTGAGCCTAAATGATGTATCCTGCCCACGAGTCATCAAAAATAGATGTGAATGTGGACTCGTGCATGTTGATACTGTTTTAACTCGTGTGGTCAATTTTATCAAAAACAATGATTTTTTTTGTTGCTATGTGATGGAGGGAGTAAATAAATAAATTTACTGTACAATACAAAGCACCTTGAGGTGACTGTTGTTGTGATTTGTCGCTATATAAATAAAACTGAATTGAATTGACAAATAAATATAAGTAGTAAAAATTAGCGCTGTCAGCGGTAATCTCGTTAAAATGACTTGACCGCATGACTTGACCGCATTGACGCGATGCCTGTTAACGCCGTCAGCGAGTTAACAGGCATCGTGCCGTGCGAGGCGCTGCATGGAGCTAACGCATTAACGCTGTGCAGCCCTCACACAGGGCGATCCACATCAACTTGCTAATGGAGATTTGCCGCGTTAACGTCGGTTAATGTCATTTTAACGAGATTAATGCTGACAGCACTAGTAAAAATAAATATTAGCATACACCCCACAAATACCAGCAAATTGTTCTTGTTTCCTTGTTTTCCTTCCTTTCTTTTTCAGTTCCTCTATTTCATAGGGAGCTACTAGTAGTTTCAATGTTAGTCTAGCCATAGCCCCTCTCACTGGGATTAAATGTATAGTATAATTCCAAAAATCTCCTATTTTATTTCCTTTGTACACTTACGGCTTCTTGTTCCAATAACCCATTTTTCATCGCCACGTCCTGGTTCCTCAACACCAGACCTTTAATCCGTTGTCTGGGGACCCTTACTTGATATTTGCCCCTGATCTATTCTTCTAAGACCGGTTACGATGGAACCATCCAGCTGCTAAAGCTGCACACTTCTGGATGGAGATCTTGGATGTCATTCCTGCAATCCTAAAAGTGATTAGTTACCACTGCTGTAAACAATATTTTTCTTATTCCACTATAAACAGCATTTTCATTTTACATGTTTATGAACAAAGTGTTGTATATATGCTCGTGTGCCTCCTGACTGAAAGGAATATGCATTAAATACACCAGCAGGAGAACATTTCACTTTTACCACCAAACAGTTTATTTTCATTATGCAAGGATCAACAGTTTTCCATATTAAATATGGACCTGCACTTACAGAGTACAGAATAAAAGCAAAAACTCCTCACAAGTAGAAAAAAATGAAAATAGTTTTATAAAACTGTATATGTACGCCTTGGAAGCTGATGTCTTCTGTGTTGTGAGATGTGCTGATTCATGTGCAGAGGTGTTTTTTTTCTGTTCTCAAACTGATCTCCCTGTTGGAGCTCAGTTTGGGGGGAGTTATTTTTCTCCTCGTCTTTCCTCATGTTTTGCATTTTGCATTGTTATACCTCTCTGACCTGTCTTCCCCATGTGATGTTTGTGTAATGTATGTATGGTCGGAGGGTCAGATGATGCTGGCAAAGGTCGGCAGCCTTAACAACAAATAAAGGTTATCTTATCTTATCTCCTTTTAAATGTTTTTCCTTGTGAAATTTCCTCATATAATTTTTGTGTTTTTAAGGAACTAGAGAACAAGTAGACAGGTTTGCACTTTAATGAGACGAGAACGTGATCATAGCCCAAAAAAATGATACAACACAAAATATTTTTGTAATTCACATTCATGACATTCACAAAGGAAAGCTGTTTCTTAGAGAGCAAAGCTGATCCTCTTTGGAGGTGTTATGATACAAAGAAAGAAAGAAAGAAAGCAAAAAGTTTTTGTGCTTAAACTTATGTGACAGTCACACAGTGTTGTACGTAATGGCATAATACAAAAAAGTGACTTAACCCTTTACATGCCTCACGTAACGCGTTATTAAGAAAAAAAAAAACTTTGTGAGGAATTATAAGTGAAGCACTTTCTCAGGACATTGTGTAACTTTATTTTCTAATTTTCCTAGCAAACGCGCTACAAAACTAAACGAACTGCAAAAATAACTCAGCTATTGCTTTCTTATGTGCACTAGTGGTGTTAGGCTTAATGTATGTGTTGTAGGTCGCCATTTAAAAAGCTAGAATGCTTCTGTTTGCTCTCTATGTAACCCACGCGTATGAGTACGTGCACGACCTTCATTAGGGGAACAAGCAGCCTTGAGAAGAACAGATTCTACTCAATGAAGGAAGCCACCTGGCTGGGATGAGATACCGAAAACATCCTGGGAGAGCTGCAGTCAAATCATATGACCACAGACATTGTATAACCATGCTTGCACAGCACAATCACACTTTGTAACCTAACTTCTCATAGGTAATACAGCAACAAGCTTCATGAATATTCATGTGTGTAACCAATAAAAACAACCTGTGGGTTGGAGACAACTGCTTCCCTCTCGCGAGTGAAAACTTGAGCTCTGTGCGACCTCGTTCCTGAGTGAGTTTCTGTTTATCCAGCAGTGTCAGGGGTAGAACTCTGACAAGCGGCATCTCGATCATCAGTGATTAGCTCAGTTTGTAAGACAGAGGACCGCTGCAACACTTTTTGGGCATGTTAAGTGTAGTAATAAACCACCAACACCAACATTCCTTCCCAGAAATCCTCGAAGGGGAGAGTGGTCACTGGTATGTTTCCCACAGCAACAATGCTGGTTGTTCCATCAAAAAGCAGCACTGGGGAGGAGAGAGGCTGCCTCTCCAGGTATAGCGTCTTCGCCCGGCTATAAAGAACAAAATAAGTACAAATTCTTCAAGATCTTAAATCAAAGCATTGATGTGCATCCAAACAGCTTAAGACACAGAAAACACCATCAACAGTTTACAGTTCTCCAACTGATTTACTATTGGAACAAAACTAATAATTATATAAAATATCTGACTTGCATAAATGTGAAATTTTTTGAAATGTATTAATTCTGAACAGTAATATTCTCCAATTCTCCTGCAGGTTTAGATGTGTCCTGATCCAACACAGCTGCTTTAAATGACCAAATTACCTCCTCAACATGTCTTGAAGTTCTCCAGACGCCTGGTAATGAACTAATCATCTGAAACAGGTGTGTTGACCCAGGGTGAGATCTAAAACCTGCAGGACACCGGCCCTCGAGGCCTGGAGTTCGCCAACCTTGCAGACCATTATCCATTTTATCATTTCATTGTTTCTTTTATATTCCATTATATTTTTAGCTTCTGCTTGCTTGCTATAATTCTTACACACTCTGCACATATAGAGTATGATAGCAGCCCTCTGTTGGTTAGTCCATTACTGCCATTGATGGAACTTAAAGCAGGTACAACGTGGCACAAACATTAACTGGACCCCTAACTTTTTTTTTTTTTTTTTTTTTTTTGCATTTCTGTATATAAAACTGAAAACAGGAAAACTGGAAAATTACTTTCTCTTTTCTCTTTTTTTGCTCTTGCGTTTTTGTCAATAATATAAATCAAAGGAAAACAGTTTTTCTTATTGTTGTTTTGTTTTTTGTACACACAAAACTCATAAAAGTAAGACAACAACGTAAGATTATTCCGGACGTCGGCCACACAGACTCAAAATGAGAACTGCTTGTGCATGTGTTGACAAAGATACATTTTTGAGCACGCTTTCTTTGAAAACCCCAAACAACAACATTTTTAGTAGACTTATTACTAGTTCTACTTTTAATAGAGCAAACACATGAATAAATGTACTTTTCTTTCTCTCTTTTGCGGAGAGAAATTTCATATTTTTAACTTGTTTTCTTCCTCATCTTTGAGTCACATGTATTATGAGAAAAAGGTTTTGTCATGGTCTCCATGCCTGCCCAGCCGCCCCGCAAGGCTACATGTGTTTGTTTTGTTTTCTCTCTCTCTCTCTCTGCCTGGGCGGAGCTCACAGTGAGCTCCCGCCCTTGGCGCACACACCTGACCGCAATCAGCTGTCAGAGGTTGTCACTGCTTCCAGCTATAGAAATTCCTGTTTTTGGTGGTGATCCTTTGCATTTTAGATCCTTTCTTAAGGCGTTTGAGCAAGGAATAGAAACTAAGACTGATAACATGCAGGATAGGCTTTATTATTTAGAACAGTTTACTACAGGACAGCCCAGAATTTTAGTGAGAAGTTGCATGCACATGAGTCCACAGACAGCTTCTGTTGAGGCAAAAAAGCAGCTTGAGTGGAACTTTGGTAACAGAGCAAAGATAACATCTGCATTTATAGACAAGGCTCTTAACTGGTCACTTTTAAAGTCTGATGATGCTTCAGCATTACGAGCTGACACATTCTTTCTAAGAAGCTGCTTCAACACAATGGATGAAGCTGGGTTTCTTGATGAGCTGGAAAATTCAACCAATATGAGGATTCTTGTTTCAAAGTTGCCTTTTAGACTTCGGCAAATACTAGTTGTTGATATAACAGAAAAGTGCAATCGCAGAGCAAGTGTGGTATCGCAAGAAATTAGTAGGTTATATAAATATATGAGTATGCATAATAGTTATTATTCATAGATACCTACATCCTAAGTTCCTGTTATTCATCTGAAAGAAACAGAATGAGTGTGTTGTTACAATGGTAATGCCAGGAGAGGCAGTATTGGTTCTGTGTTACATTAATGTGTAAGGATGTGGAAGAAGAGTGTGTCCTGTAGGAGGCAGTAGAAAATGGATACTCCTGTTCTGTATATGCACTGAAAAGAAGGTTCAGTAAACCAGTTGCAACGATACTTCATTGTAAGTCTCAGTTATTGTATTTTTATTTTTTGAAGATGCAACAACAAGATTTAAAGATCTTCTTGATTTTCTTGAAAAGCAAACAGGAGCTGCATTAGATCCTGTTTTTGGAGAGAGTCACAACACAAAAGAAAAGATGGCTTCAAAACCATCAAAGACACCGTTTAAAACTAAAAGCAGTAGCTTTGCTACTTCTGTTGCTGTAGTTTCAGAACAGAACAATGACAAACACAAACTGGAACATATTCAAATAAGTCATGAAGATAAAGGCTTAGATCAAACTCGGTGCTTGTTTTGTAACCAAAATCATTTTTTGGACGTATGTGACTCATTCAAACTAAAAGCCAACAAAGAAAAGGTGACATTCCTTAAGAGTAAAGGTTTATGCTTTGGTTGCTTACAGAGAGGCCACATGAGTAAAGCTTGTCCACATCGTTTGACACCTGTAATAAAAATCACCCTACTGTTGGCAAAAAGAAAGCCGTGTTTCAAAGCTACCCTGGAGCCCCGGACCCTTCCTCCGGTGAAACCACTGTAAATAAACACACTATCAGTTTTTGCAAAAGTCTCCTGGTCTGCGCCTGAGTTCATTTACAAAACCGTGTCAGTTTGACTGCGTTTTGGGCGTTTACATGTGGAAAGAGATATTTTTCAAAACTCCACGTGTGGACGGGATTTAAAAAAAAAAAAAAAAAAACGAAAATGGAAAATCTCTGTTTTTCAAGCATACCCATGTATGTCTGCTTCCACACACACACTGAACTTTTCATACTGTGACAATCGGTGGTGCTCTGTGCTGTATTTTGTAGGCACTATGTTCCTTTAACCACACAGTTCACTGTAAGAACTGGAAAATATATAAGAATGATTCAAAAGCACGTGTTATTCATACATTAGCAAACTGGGAAAGTGTTCTTTTAACCATCAGTGATTATTGTTGCAACATAAATAATTCAGCGCTTTGACAGAAATGACACACATATGATACTTAGCATTCATCTTAAAGTCGTCTAGTGAGCTAGTGACTACTAATGAAAAACCTCTCTACTGTTAAATAATGTCTACACTATTATGTTTTAGCCTTTGATGAAACTGCTGTGTCTACAACTATTCTCAGTAAATATTAAGGTTTTTTTCATCATTTACCACAAATAGTTTTTTCAAGCTGTTTTGTGTTTTGTCTGAATTACAACACAGCTTTAAGAAACCCTTATAAATATAACTGATAATTTCAGTGACGTACTTACTCGTCTACAGCCTGTGATAAAGTGTGCTCTATCATATCAAGAGTCTAAAATGGTTATTATTAATGATAAATTTGACTTAGTAAGATAGACAAGTGGATTGATACATGCTGATGTTGTCCCTGTTTCACAGTTAGACCACATCCTTTGAGCTCATGATGAAAATCTTTACACCACACTGGGTTTCAGTGCTTTTAACAACTGATGAAAGCCAGATGATAAGAAATGTTCTGCCTGAGAAATAAAGTATTTTAATGACTTCCTTGAACGGTTTGTTTTCCAGTGTGCATGATTTTACAGCATACATCTACAATGACTACAAGTGCACAACTTTATTCTTAACTTTTATAATTCACACGAAGTAAAAAGCATAGAGACAGGCTCAAATATATACATGCACTCGCACTAATATGCTGCTCAGAAAATTAAAAGAACACCTTTAATGAGAGTATAACATCAACAGAATTACATTTCTGGGAATGTGCTCTGTTCAGTTAAGAAGCAGAGGAGATTGTTTATTAGTTTCAATTGTTATGGTGTTAATCAAATTAACAGCTGGTGCTCTAAAGGGGAAACAATGAGACAGCCTCAAAAACAGGAATGGTTTTACAGGTGGAGGCGACTGAAATTTTTTCCCTCTTAGTTTTTTCAGACAGGGTTTTTTTCTTCACTGGTTTTGCATTTGACTGGGATCAGTATCATTACTGTTAGCATTACGCCGTACCTGAACCCTACAGAGGTTGCACAGGTAGCCCAGCTCCTCAAGTCTCAAGAGCGTGGAGGAGTCATGGGGGACAGTCAGTTACTCAGCGAGAGCTGAACAGGGCTGTAGGTGGTTCTTAACAGTTCAATACCACCAGTATCTACTGCTTTGCGCAAGGAGGAACAGGCTGAGCTCTGCCAGAAACAAAATCACCTTCAACAGGCAACTGGTGTCAATGTTTCTTACAAAATGTTCAGAAAAAGGATTTATGACATTAGACTGAGTGGCCAACATCCCCTGGTAGGCCTTGTGCTTCCTGCCTGCGACCAGGTCCACCACTGATAGAGGACCTGCCATTGTCAGCCCTGTGTTTTTCAGAGATGAGAGCAGGTTTGCCCTGACCACGTGTGACAGATGAGAGGGTCTGGAAAAGCCACGGAGAACGTTATGCTGCCTGTAACATCATTCTGGTCTGGTGGTGAGTCAGTGATGGTCTGGAGAAGCATCCATGGAGCGACACACAGAACTTTACAGGCAACGGTATCCTGACTGCCATTAGGCATTGGGATGAAATCCTTGGAGCCTCTGTCAAGCCGTTGGCTGGTCCTTCGCTGGACTCTCTGTGCAGCCTTCACCACTGATAGGTTTATGCTACAAACCTATTCGCTGGAACGTTCAAGACAATTCAGTTAATGTGTGAACCCATAAACGACTTCCCTAAACCTGCTGGTCTGCAAGTCCAGCAGTTCATCTAAACAAAAGGCACTTAGACTAAAACAGACATAGATACGTTTATCCTACCATAAAACAATAAGAGAAGGTACGACCTCTTCTCGTGACCCCAGGATGTGAGTGTGAATGCCAGAACAGAGTCTTTGCAGACTATTAAGGATCAACCCTCTACCAACGTGAATTTGATTATACAACTCTAAGCATATATGACAATCCAATAATATAAACCTGACAACCACCCTCTGTAGAGCTTTCCTCTCTGCCACAGTGCAGTTTCTGTGCCACACGTTAATGCCATGAAGGTGGTGGTTGAACAGGTGGCTGAGCTAATCAGTGACCTGAGCCTCCAGCGAAAACGGGAACAGGTGCGTCCCCTCGGATCACTGGCGGACCGGTCGTAGCCATCTCAGTTTGGAAGCTGTGGGACACTCCCTAGAGCCAAACGAGACCCGTCAAAGGACTCGTGCTCCTGGGCACGCCTAGCCTCCTGCCTCACCCTCTCCTTGAGGAAACTGCGGGCTGCTGATATCACACGGAGTCCACTGGGTCCATAGTATGGTCGGAGCGTACTGTGACAGTTTGCGAGGGAAACCATGTGGAGATGAAGAGTGTGGACCCACACGCAGACGATGCAGGGAGTGAGTTTTATAGGTGAAGTACAAAACAGAAGCTAGAATGGCGTGGACCAAACTGGGAAAACTACAAACAGAAAATCAAACCTGAAACACGAGGAGACTGAGGCTGAGAAAACACAGAGGAAGACCAACAGGACTGACACACGGAAGAAATACAGGTGAGACACAGAAGCTCCGACGAAGAACAGAGGCAAACACACGCTAATATACACACAAGGAAACAAGGAAATGGCACACAGGGGGAAGACACAGCTGATGCTAATTAGATGAGACTGGGAGGAGGTGAACCAGAAAACATTACCATAGAACCAAAAACACTAGACAAAAAACAAGGGAGGCATGGAAAACACTAAACACTGAGAATAATCACAAATAAGCCAAAATGAACAAAACCACAGAATATTAATAAACCTCAAACATAAACACGGAGTCCGGACTATGACAATCTCAGCATCACGCACAGACCTAAAAGGCAAGGCAAGGCAAGGCAAGTTTATTTGTATAGCACAATTCAACAACAAGGTGATTCAAAGTGCTTTACAGAGACATTAGAAACAAGAACAAATAAAAAGCATGATTTAAAATTGATTAAAACAAGCAAATAAACTAACTAACTAATTAACAAACAAACAAACAAACAAACAAACAAAACAGTATATAAAATCAAAACAGATAAAATCAGAACAGTAGATAAAATCAGTAGTTAAATGTAAGTTTTGAAATTTAAGCTTAAAGTGTGGATTTGGTGCTTTATTCAAATGCAGCTGAGAACAGGTGAGTCTTCAACCTGGATTTAAATAAACTGAGTGTTTCAGCTGATCTGAGGCTTTCTGGGAGTTTGTTCCAGATATAAGGAGCATAAAAGCTGAATGCAGCTTCTCCGTGTCTGGTTCTGACTCTGGGAACTGATAAAAGACCGGATCCAGATGACCTGAGGGATCTGGATGGTTCATACTGGGTCAGGAGGTCATTGATGTATTTTGGTCCTAAACCATTCAGAGCTTTATAGACCAGCATCAGAACTTTAAAGTCTATCCTCTGACGGACAGGCAGCCAGTGTAAGGACCTCAGAGCTGGACTGATGTGGTCCACTTTTTTGGTCTTAGTGAGGACTCGAGCAGCAGAGTTCTGAATGAGCTGTAGTTGTCTGACTGATTTTTTAGGTAGACCTGTAAAGATGCTGTTACAGTAATCAAGCCTACTAAAGATGAATGCATGGACTAGTTTTTCCAGGTCCTGTTGAGACATCAGATCTTTTATCCTTGATATATTCTTGAGGTGATAGTAAGCTGACTTTGTTATTGTCTTAATGTGTTTTTCTAAGTTTAGGTCTGCATCCATCACTACACCCAAATTTCTCGCCTGGTTTGTGGTTTTTAGATGTATAGATTGAAGTTCTCTGGTGACCTGTAATCGTTTTTCTTTGGCGCCAAAGACTATTACCTCAGTTTTGTTTTTGTTTAGCTGGAGAAAATTGTGGCACAACCAGTCATTGATTTCCTCAATGCATTTACCAAGAGCCTGTACAGGGCCTCGGTCTCCTGGTGACATTGTGATATATATTTGTGTGTCATCTGCATAGCTGTGATAGTTTATTTTGTTGTTGTTTATAATCTGTGCCAGTGGGAGCATGTAGATGTTAAACAGAAGGGGTCCCAAGATGGAACCTTGGGGAACTCCACATGTGATACTTGTCTGCTCAGATGTGAAGTTACCTATTGATACAAAGTATTTCCTGTTTTCTACGTATGTTTTGAACCAGTTTAGTGCAGTTCCTGAAAGACCTGTCCAGTTCTCCAGTCGTTTGAGTAATATGTTGTGGTCAACTGTATCAAATGCTGCACTGAGATCCAGTAAAACTAGGACTGACATTTTTCCACTGTCTGTATTCAGACATATGTCATTAAACACTTTGGTCAGAGCGGTTTCAGTGCTGTGGTTCTGTCTAAAACCTGACTGGAAGGCATCGTAGCAATTATTCTGTTTTAAGAAGTAACTGAGCTGTTGAGAAACTGCTTTTTCAATGATCTTACTTAAAAACGGGAGATTTGAGATCGGCCTGTAGTTGTTCATTTGTGTCTTGTCAAGATTGTCCTTTTTCAGTATAGGTTTTATTACAGCAGTTTTTAGTGATTCTGGAAACACACCTGATAATAAAGAAAAGTTGACGATCTGTAACAGGTCTGACTCTAAAGTCTTTGAGACCTTTTTGAAAAAACTTGTTGGCAGGACATCTAAACAGCAGGAGGAGGAGTTCAGTTTACCTAAGATGTCCTCCAGGTCTTTGCTGTTAATAGGTTGAAACTGTTTCATGGTGTTTAAACAGTTTTTTGGTGGACACAGTACATATCCTGGATCTGCTGTTGATGTACCAATTGCTTGTCTAATTTTTTGGATTTTTTCAGTGAAGAATTTGGCAAAGTCATTGCAGGCCATGGTCGAATGAAGTTCAGCTGCCACTGACACAGGAGGGTTTGTTAGCCTGTCAACTGTAGAAAATAAGACCCGAGCATTATGGCTGTTTTTAGTGATGATGTCAGAGAAGTAGGACCTCCTTGCATTCCTCAGTTGTAAATTATAATTGTGAAGTTTCTCTTTATAAATGTCATAATGAACCTGGAGGTTTGTTTTTCTCCATCTGCGCTCAGCTTTCCTACACTCTCTTTTTTCTTTTTTCACCAGTGTGGAGTTTCTCCATGGAGACTTTTTCCTTCCAGAGATAACCTTCACCTTAATGGGAGCAATAGTGTCCATTACATTTAACATGTTAGCATTGAAGCTATTGACGAGCTCATTGACTGACCCTCTGGACAGGTCAGGTGTTAATGGGAAGACCTGGTTAAAAATTGCACTACTGTGTTCAGTTATACACCGTTTTGTGATCACTGTTGTTGATATATTTGTGTGGGCTGAGATTTTACTTTCAAAGAAAACACAGTAATGATCAGACACGCCCACATCAGACACAGTAACCTTTGAAATGCTCAGGCCTTTGGAGATCAGTAGGTCAAGAGTGTGTCCTCTATTATGTGTGGCCTCTGTTACATGCTGAGTCAGCCCAGACTTTCTTTTGAGTATAAAAAACATCTTTGATGAAACTGCTGTGTCTGCAACTATTCTCAGTGAATATTAAGAAATTGAAACTGTTTGTGGAAGTTAAAGATGACAAAAAACACAATGTTTTTCCAGCTTTTTTCTGTGTTTTCTGAATTACAACACAGCTTTAAGAAAGCCTCATAAGTAAAACTGAGAGTTTCAGTGACGCACTTACACATCTACACGCTGTGATAAAGTGTGCTGCACCATATAAAGAGCCTCTAGCATCTAAATAAAATGGTTATTATTTATGATAAATTTGACCTCAAGCTTAAATAATATCAGCATGCATCAGCCCAGTTGTCTCTTTTTTACTAATTCATATTTAGACCACATCCTTTGTGCTCATGATATAAATCTTTACATCACACTGAGTTTCAGAGCTTTTAGCGCCTGGTAAAAGACAGATAAGAAGAAATGTTCTGCCTGAGAAATGTAACTATTTTAATGACTTCTTTGAACTGTTCATTTTCTAGCGTGGCATGGTTTTACAGCATACAGGCTCAAATATTTCAGCACTCACTAACATACTGCTCGATAATTAAAAACTTGTTTTGGAATTTGGTAGATCTGTGTCACTACTGGTAGCATGAGGCCATACCTTGACTCTACAGAGGTTGCACAGGTAGTCCAGGTAGTTATTTTAGAAGAGCTAGACAGGGTTGTAGAAGGTCTTTAAACATTCAGCAGGACCAGTATCTGCTCTTTTCTGCCATGAGGAACAGGCTGAGCACTGCCCGAGCTACCAAATGACCTCCAGCAAGACACTGATGTGAGTGTCTTTGACCAAATGTTCAGTGTTGGGGGAAAACTCTGTAAAAAACCCAGGAGAAATAAAGACACAATGAGACAAAGTTACTTTCTTTATCAAACGTGTACACGGGTGAGCTGCTAAGAACAACTCACACCATGCACAGTGGCTTGGTAATTTTTATAGGCACAGAGCACAGAGACAGTGAGAACAGGATAACAAATAATAAACAGATAAAATAAAACAACTCCATATATGGTGCTAGTCTCGTCAGCAGAGGGCTAGGGAAGATAAACAATCTAAAACAATATGTCCCAGAAACAAGATGTGTTTGCTGGGAAAGTCTAAAAAGATAATTCTAAACTAATCTAACCATAGGGAGAGGGCAGACAAAAGGCATCTTTGTACATTTAAAAGAAGGTAAAGAAACATAGAATCATTTTTCCTGTAACATTCCCTCCTGTTTTAACTTATTTTAAATGTATACAACAATTGTCTGTGAAGGTTATTTATTAAGTATCTTAAGCAATTTTTTAATTTTCAAAATGTCAGCATAGCAGAAATGGAAGTCATTTGGTCTAAAGAATAAAACAAAAGAAAATAATAAAAAGAAAAACATAGTAAATGAAAATCATAGTAAATGAAATAAACAAGAAAAAATAATAAAACTAAAACTACAAAAAATAAAAGGATGAAAACTAAAATGAAAACTTTGTATTTAAAAATGATGAAAACCTAATATGTAAAATGAAAACTTCAAAAAATAAAGGATGAAAACCTTATATTGTACCTGCATAAACTACTAATGTGTTAATCAGTGCATGATCACTTGAAAAAGGCAGAAGTCATTTTTAATCACCACGTCATTCATTAGCAGTTATTACAAGTTCTCCTCTAACAGAATTGCAACAGGATGCTGGTCTTCTTGAGGCACGGCAACATAAGCAGTCATTGTAGTTGTTATCATCTTTGAAATCATTACTCTTAGACATGGCGGTGTAGCTGCTCCAGATGTGTGGTCAGTGACATATTTTTGCAGAATGGACAAATTCTGCAAAGCTTCATAAATGTCTCCTCCAGCTTTGTATCCATCAGGGATAAAAGTGCAATATGTCTCCCCGATCAGCTTGCAAACTCCTCCTTGTGATGCTGTTAGCAGGTCTAGTGTCAGTCTGTTCTTCAACACCATCGTTCTGATGGCCTTCTGTTCTCCTGCTAAGGCCGTTCCCAGGGCCTTAGTTAAGTTGATGTGTCGTAGCAGAGCATATCGGTTGATTTCCACGTGATCCCGCACCTCGGCAACTCCAATGCCGGGGATCAAGCTCTGTAAGAATTTCACTCCTCCTCAGATGCGAAACTCTGGTTCCTTTACTGCTTGGTGCCGTCCGTGCACATCCTGTCTGGTAATGAGTCTTTGTTTGTAGTATCATTCGGTAGCTGTAGTTGGAGCGACAGTTGAGGCTCATCAGTGTCGCGTTACTGGCACAGGTTTCGTTGAGTGAACAGTCCATACACTTCCTCTCGTTTCTCGGTGGGCAGAAAGTGTATATGTATTTGCATAGCAGTCAGTTTTATTATTCAAGTAAGCTGTAGTGTTCATAAGCTGCCACCAGAAATTAGTGGCATAGCCATGGGGAAACTTGGTGTACTTTCCTTTGTCATACAGTGTCTGCCTTTTCTTCATATAGCGTGACTTATTGTCCCTCACGGAAGCAAAGATGAGGAGCCCGGCCATGGTCAGGGCCGCTGCAGTTGTTAAGAGCCACCACCTCATGACGACGGGACACACCCTCCTGTCGCGAGTAGACCCCCCGGCCAGGAAAGCTGACCCCTCCACCAGGCGAGATCACAACAAGTGGGCAAGCCTGCCGTCAGCTGTGTTTAGATGGCTTCACTGACTCGCTCTGATGGATGCAAGATGGTCGTTCCGCTATTTTGCAAGCTCCAGTTTTTCCTTTGGAGCACTTTGATCAGAACCCAGTCACCGGGCTGTGATCTGCAAGACACTTGATAGACATCATTACATTCTTCGTCATTTACAATCATCTCTTTATTTTCCTACAACTTAGACATACATTTTGCTACTGAAATTGTATCTGCCTTTTTCACTGGGTAGATTTCTGGCCACTTTGAGGATACATCTATAACCACTAGGGTGTATTTTTACCCTTGGCATTCATTTAGCTCAATAAAGTCCATATGGATTGTGTGGTCTCAGGTTTCCCTGAGCATTATATTTTTGACACGTCATGCACGTTCTGACAAATTGTTTTGCTGAGGTTTCAAAATTTACAGTGTAGAATTTACAGTGTAGAAATGAGAGTTGACAATACTGGTCAGTCCCCCCGTTGACAAATGCGTACAGCCATGAGTCACTAATGCCGCCATTTTGTGGAGGAATTTTGGCAACACTGGCTTGCCATAACACATCATTAAGTCGTTTGTCAGAACTGCACCGTGTTTTAGCCATTTTGCCTGCTCTGCTGTGCTTGCTGCTTTTGTTCATTTTTCAACACATCCAGTGGAATCTGATGTGTGTTTACTGCCATCAATGTGATGTTTGTCTTTTGTGCCGCCTATTTTGCTGCTCTGTCAGCAAAATTGTTGCCTGTAGTAATGAAAGAGTCAGTAGGCTTTGTAAGAGGTTGGCATGCTGAACCGGTTTTCCAGTTGGTGTAATCATTCCTCTGTTATGCCAAATTTTTTGCAAAATGATGCACAGCAGAGAAAACATACTGGCTGTCTGTATGTATATTTATTAGTTTGTCTTTGTGTATTTCACTTTCGCGTATCACAGCTATCAGCTCAGCGCTCTGTGCAGAACATGAAGAAGAGAGTGGTTTTGCTTCTATTATTTTACTATCTGTGGTTACTGCGTAACCTACACAATTTCGGCCTGTGCTGTAAGGTCAAATAAGTTCTTAAGTGGCTGCCTCAAAACTGTTTTGCATTATTTCTCTGTGGCCTACTCCTACAATGTCGTGTGAAGTGACCTTCCTCTCCACGGTTCTAGCAGGCGTTGTCTCTATGTTATCTGCTGTTTCTGCGTGGCTGTCTGCAGCCTTGGTGTTTATGACTTTGCTCGCCTCTCTGTTCCTGATAGCCACCTGCGGATTAGTGTTTTAGTCTGTTGTCAACACGTCAGCCTTATTTTTAAGTTACAGAATGCTTCTTCTTTTTTCTTGGTTTGGGAGAATAGATGCAACACTACATGTTCACGTAAGGCAATTTTAAATAAGTTCTAGTTTTTCAAACAATTCATGGATCTCACACATTTCAAACTGTCAAGTTAGGGTTGTTTCCCATTTATACATATATATATATATATATATATATATTTAACTTTGCATTGCTCACAGCTCATAGCTCACAGCTCTAAACCTAGGCATTTTTCAATCATATGCCTAATCACTATGTGTCACTGTGATTCTCAAGTATGGTCACAAGTTCGTTTAAATTCGTTTCCAAAAACCAACAAAATAATCAAACAAAAACAAAAAACATAAACGTGTCAGGACACAAAAGAAAAAGAAAAATGCTGCCACCCGAACAAGGCAGAAGTCTGCATATGTTGGCTTTTAATAGCATGCAGCTTGTAACATGGTAGACTAATGTGCCTGTGTTAATTCAGCTCCATATTATTGTGTGAAGTTGCACTGGGTTGGGAGTGGTTTTGTGGTTGTCACATTTTTGGTGAGCCAATGGCTGGAATGGGGTTGGACTAATTAGAGGCAGGTGTACTTGATTGCACTGATACACTGGTCTACATATAGCCCACACTACAAACACTGCTGTGTTGTTTTGTCTCTCTGTGCAGTCCAGGGCCTATTATATGCCACAGCCTAAAGGCAGCAGAGTTCCAGAGGCTTGAGTGACCACTGACTATATGCTTGCAGGGTGGTGGGTCTCCAAGGACAACTTCTAACCCTGTTAAACTTGGCCGTGTGGCATAGCTGGCTCTGGCCTTGGGACTGTGTGTTTTTATACAATTCATAAGTGGGACACTGGACTGTTTTATCTTTTATCTCTTGATATATTTTTCGTCAATAAATTATCTTTTAGAATTTTATTGACTGTCATCTTTTTCCCACGACTGAGACGGTTGGTCAGACCTAGAGTCTTTCTTTGGGTGTGTTACAGCAGCTTCTGCTCTAAAAGAAACAAAAAAGAAAAAGAAAAGAAAATGTGGAACATGCTCATCAGCTTAGCAGTGTCTACATATTTAATTCAGCTTCTCAATCCTGTAGTTTTAGCTGTTGTCTACAGGGTTTTGCTTATTGGTTGTTATTATAGGTGTGCTCTATATCTCAGCAATGTGTCATTCTAGGATGATAAGCTTCAAGCTGGTCAAGTGCCTCTATGCACTTCATTAGTTTAGTTATTCTCTGTATTGTCTTCATCTCACATGTCGTTACACTGAGTTTCAGCAAACCTTAAGCTTGATGCAGACTACTGCTTAACAATTATCCACCTTACATCATAACCGACTAAGGTGCCTCTTCATATTAATATTATGTCATTGTTAATATTATCCTCTTTGTCTTATATAACAGCAATAGCATATTATAATATTTTATCAGTGTGTACCACTATACTACTACTGAGCCAATTTGTTAGTTAGGATCATCTTATTCAGCAAACAGATAATTTAGAATTCATCCAATCTGCGGTCACATTTGTTCTCTCTGTTGCATGGCGGACCAGGCAGTTCTATTATAATATATTATTTATATTTTATTTTGTATCCATCAAGGGCTTCAGATGACCTGCAGAATCATCCTTTTCCCAAGGTGGAGACAGTTACCTTTTCACACACTGTCCTTGGCTGAACAATGACACAGCCTTAATATACTTTATTTATGTTATTAAAATATTTTCGTGTGAATTATTTGCTTTATATTCATTTTATACATTGTGGGCATGGTCATCATGCCAACTGTGTTTCATTGTTAATATCACTTTACAGGTTGTTATCCTTGCTATTATTAATTTCAAATACTCTAAAGATCATTTCTACTGTAACTTTCCCTTTGTTCATCTTTATTTCGTACTTTTTATATTTATATCTACTCAGTGGGGTCTGTTTTCAACCCTTTTAAACTACTACAAAACTACTGTGATCTCTAGTTTTCACTTAATAAGGGATTATTATGTTCTTCCTGATATGGGTGTTGCTGCAGATGCGGCTGCAGGAGTGAGTGATGGTTTACTAAAAGGATTGTGGGAACTGCACAGTGTCTCGTCTTCTGGTTTTACTAAACTGGCAGTTGAGTTCTGTTCTTCTGACTGTTTATATTTTGTTTTCTTAAATCTCTCAGTTTACAGACACTGTTTTTGTCCGGCGTCTGGACTTTTCTTTTCTCACCACTGCTCGTCAGCAGGAGTGAGTTTTAATTTCACTTGCTTGATTACCCATCTTATTTATGTATTTACTTATTTTTGTTTAAGTAGTATATACACGATACAGCTGCTATCACCTTCGCTGGTATTAGAGACGAGAGTGGTTGCTCACACGCCCTTCTACTTTCGGACTATTTCCAAAAGCGGTGTGAACTTTACGAGACGGAACTCGACCGTTCTCTCAACTCACCAGCACGTCAGTGAATAGCAGTAAAAGAAAAACACAGTAGGAGCAGCTCAGTCTCTTATTGGACCGTGAAAATTCAGCTTGCTCCGTTAATTAAAACAATGCACACACACACATTCACATTCACACCTATTCGCGCGATCGGAACCCTTATCATAAGGGGAGCTGCCAGTCTTTCTGTAGACGAGCTACTTATTCCCTAGACCCTGTCTAGACCCAGCTGGGGGAGCTACCCAGAGCTCCAAACCTAACCCACAGAAGTGGGGAGCTTCCAGTCGACGAGCTCCAAGCTACCAGCCGACGAGCTACTTTAAACCCACAGAGGTGGGGAGCTTCCAGTCGCGACGAGCTACTTTCGCTATTTTAAATTCCCTGAATTTAAAATACGCTTTTACGCAAGATTGTGTCAGTGTGTCTGTATCTACCTGGTCGGTGTCGCCGGGTCTGGTCCACCTCGATCGGGCCCCACCACCGTGGGTCGCTTTCTAGAACGTTGGCCAAGACTCGAATTTAACGCCCTTGGTCTTTGACCACACACCTAGTGTGTGTGGGCTGTCGACAGGCGAACAACGTGGACTGGTCACGGAGATGGGACACGATGGAGGCGCTCCGGCTCCGAAGGACCAAGAAATGTTGGGGGAAAACTCTGTAAAAAACCCAGGAGAAATAAAGACACAATGAGACAAAGTTACTTTCTTTATCAAACGTGTACACGGGTGAGCTGCTAAGAACAACTCACACCATGCACAGTGGCTTGGTAATTTTTATAGGCACAGAGCACAGAGACAGTGAGAACAGGATAACAAATAATAAACAGATAAAATAAAACAACTCCATATATGGTGCTAGTCTCGTCAGCAGAGGGCTAGGGAAGATAAACAATCTAAAACAATATGTCCCAGAAACAAGATGTGTTTGCTGGGAAAGTCTAAAAAGATAATTCTAAACTAATCTAACCATAGGCAGAGGGCAGACAAAAGGCATCTTTGTACATTTAAAAGAAGGTAAAGAAACATAGAATCATTTTTCCTGTAAACATTACCATAGAACCAAAAACACTAGACAAAAAACAAGGGAGGCATGGAAAACACTAAACACCGAGAATAATCACAAATAAGCCAAAATGAACAAAACCACAGAATATTAATAAACCTCAAACATAAACACGGAGTCCGGACTATGACAATCTCAGCATCACGCACAGACCTAAAAGACTTTCTTTTGAGTATAAAAAACATCTTTGATGAAACTGCTGTGTCTGCAACTATTCTCAGTGAATATTAAGAAATTGAAACTGTTTGTGGAAGTTAAAGATGACAAAAAACACAATGTTTTTCCAGCTTTTTTCTGTGTTTTCTGAATTACAACACAGCTTTAAGAAAGCCTCATAAGTAAAACTGAGAGTTTCAGTGACGCACTTACACATCTACACGCTGTGATAAAGTGTGCTGCACCATATAAAGAGCCTCTAGCATCTAAATAAAATGGTTATTATTTATGATAAATTTGACCTCAAGCTTAAATAATATCAGCATGCATCAGCCCAGTTGTCTCTTTTTTACTAATTCATATTTAGACCACATCCTTTGTGCTCATGATATAAATCTTTACATCACACTGAGTTTCAGAGCTTTTAGCGCCTGGTAAAAGACAGATAAGAAGAAATGTTCTGCCTGAGAAATGTAACTATTTTAATGACTTCTTTGAACTGTTCATTTTCTAGCGTGGCATGGTTTTACAGCATACAGGCTCAAATATTTCAGCACTCACTAACATACTGCTCGATAATTAAAAACTTGTTTTGGAATTTGGTAGATCTGTGTCACTACTGGTAGCATGAGGCCATACCTTGACTCTACAGAGGTTGCACAGGTAGTCCAGGTAGTTATTTTAGAAGAGCTAGACAGGGTTGTAGAAGGTCTTTAAACATTCAGCAGGACCAGTATCTGCTCTTTTCTGCCATGAGGAACAGGCTGAGCACTGCCCGAGCTACCAAATGACCTCCAGCAAGACACTGATGTGAGTGTCTTTGACCAAATGTTCAGTAAAAGACTTGATGAGGGTGGCCTAAGGCCCCGGCATCCTCTAGTGGGCTCTGTCCTTACTGCTGGGTCCTGTGGAAACATAAACATATAATATCAGAAATAGCAGGTCCACCGCAATCGTGGCTCAAGAGTTGGGAGTGTCCTTGGGCAAGACACTTCACCCGTTGCCTACTGGTGGTGGTCAGAGGGCCCGGTGGCGCCAGTGTCCGGCAGCCTCGCCTCTGTCAGTGCGCCCCAGGGTGGCTGTGGCTACAATGTAGCTGCCATCATGTGTGTGAATGACTGAACGTGTAAAGCCCTTTGGGGTCCTTAGGGACTAGTAAAGCGCTGTACAAATACAGGCCGTTTAGTACTGCGTCGTGTTTTTCACAGATGAGAGCAGGTTTACCCTGAGCACATGTGACAAAAGTGAAAGGATCTGAAAAAGCCGTGAAGAACGTTGCCTGTAAAATGATTTTGCATGACCAGTTTGGTGGTGAGTAACTGACGGTCTTAGGAGCCATCAGGTATCAGAATGTCAGACTCTTCAAACTTTTACTTACAGTTTTTTTGAGCAGTATGTTTAATTAAAATTGATTTCAGTTCAATTGTATTATATAGCGCCAAATCACAACAACAGTTGCATCTGTCTTGGCACTGGCTCCATGTCTTGTTACGACATCAACATGTTGTTCATTACAAGGTGAGGTACTCTTTGCATGCGTCAGGTTTTCCCGAGCTAACTGACATGCAAGGTGGAGCATTTCCCAGAGTCTGCTAACATAATCAAGGACATTATGTTGACTTTCAGAAGTCTCTGACAACCAATTCTCCTTCAGAAGCCAGAGGGGACTACGGACCACATGTCCAAACACCAGATCCGTGGTCCTGGACCCCAAGGATTCCTGAGTGGCCTCCTTGATGGCAAACAGTAATAATGGCAAACCAACACCCCACTCTCTTGTGCAGCATAGTTTTAAAGGTTTGATCAAATCTTGCCAAGGCACCCTGACTCTCCGGGTAGTATGGACTGGATTTTACATGTTTTATCTGCAACTCATCAACAACCTGTACAAACACCTTTGAAGTAAAATTGGTTCCTTGGTCTGTTTGAATAATCTTTGGGAGCCCGAAGGTAGTGAAAAACTTGATTAGTGCCTTTTTCACCATTTTAGCTTTCAGTATACGTAATGGAATTGCTTCCAGAAATCTTGTTGCTGAACACATCACTATAAGTATGTATTGGTGTCCGGATTTAGTCTTCGGCAGGGGACCCACACAATCCAATATATACTTTGGTGATGAACGGTTTAAAACTTTAAGACTCTATTCCAGCATTTAGATCACAAGTGAGAAGCATTTCAGGTGGAGACATAAGCTTAATAAGACCTACGCCTGCTGGACTTTCAGATCCTTTGCGCTGCTGCTTCCTCCGAAGTGCGGGACAAACAGCGATCAGATGCCCAGGTTCGCAATTCCCACTGTCCTCCTGTCTATTCTTCCGACCCAGTGGGAAGGAAAAACTCCCTTTTAACAGGAAGAAACCTCCAGCAGAACCAGGCTCAGGGAGGGGCGGGGCCATCTGCTGCGACCGGTTGGGGTGAGAGAAGGAAGACAGGATAAAGACATGCTGTGGAAGAGAGACAGAGGTTAATAACAGATATGATTCAATGCAGAGAGGTCTGTTAATACATAGTGAGTGAGAAAGGTGACTGGAAAGGAAAAACTCAGTGCATCATGGGAATCCCCCGGCAGCCTACGTCTATTGCAGCATAACTAAGGGAGGATTCAGGGTCACCTGGTCCAGCCCTAACTATATGCTTTAGCAAAAAGGAAAGTTTCAGGCTGAAGAGGGGCCTGAAAACTGAAGGCTCTGCCTCCCATTCTACTTTTAAATACTCTAGGAACAACAAGTAGGCCTGCAGAGCGAGAGCGAAGTGCTCTAATAGGGTGATATGGTACTACAAGGTCATTAAGATAAGATGGGGCCTGATTATTTAAGACCTTGTATGTGAGGGGCAGGATTTTGAATTCTGGATTTAACAGGAAGCCAAAACAGGAGAAATCTGCTCTCTCTTTCTAGTCCCTGTCAGGACTCTTGCTGCAGCATTTTGGATTAGCTGAAGCAGAAAATTAGTTGTCACGGTTCTGGGTCATTTTGACCCAGTATTTTGAGTTCTCATGTTTTGGTTTCATTTTGTATTTTGGGTTATATTCTAACTCTTGTGCTTCGTTGATTTTTTATTAGAATTCTATGTTTTTGTTTATTTGTGTTAAGGGATTAGTTCTTAGGTTTTGTGTCTCTGTGTCTGGTCTGCGTCTTTGTGTAGTTGTTTCTTGTTTCCTGTTTTATTGTGTAGGTCCGTGTCTCATGTGAGTGTATTCAGTTTTGCCTCTCTTGTCTCGTCTCATCAATCACTTCCAGCTGTGTTCAATTTCCTCGTGTTCTCCTGTGTGTATTTAAGTCGTGTCTCCTCAGGTTCTAGTTGCTGGTCCATTTGTTAGTCTCCCGTAAATCAACTGTGTGTGTGTGTGTGTGTGTGTGTGTGTGTGTGTGTGTGTGTGTGTGTGTGTGTGTGTGTGTGTGTGTGTGTGTGTGTGTCCCTGCTCTCAACCTTCATGTGCCTCTGCTCACCCTTGTTCGTGTTCATGTTTAGTTGTTCCCAGTATAGTTTAGCTTTAGTTCTGTTTGCTGTTTTCTACTTGTGTTTTATATTTACAATAAACCTCCTCCACGCGTGCCTGCATTTGGATCCTCCTTCATTTTTCTCCACACGGCTCATCCTACTCACCGTGACATTAGTGGCCATCCAAGTCTTTATGTCTTTAAGACATTCCTGCAATTTGAATAAATAAGTTATAGTTATAAGTATCCAAGTATATTTCACAAATTAAACGCATATGTTGTGAGGGGGGAGTGTAGATATTACTGATACTCCTGACCATCGATTTGAAGGTTTGAGTGAGTGTTGTTTTGCTGACTCATTCGTTTCCACGGTCAGACCACATCCTTTGAGCTGAACATATAAAGCTGAGCATCACAGTGAGTTTCAGTGCATTCAGCGTCTGATCAAAGAGAGAAGAAGAAGAAATGTCCTGCCTGAAGAATTTCAGTCTTCTCATCTCATGTGTGCTCCTCTTCATCATCCAGCCAGGTGAGTGATGTTTTCCACTCAGTTTTTACTTACTACTTTTGGACAATATTTGCTGTTTGTGTGACACAATAAAAATATAAAAACCATACAGTACATGGTTGAGATGTAATATTTTAACACCAAAAGTATAGATATATTTTGTACATTTCAAGGACTCTTCTGTTATTGGAGTGTATTTTTTTTATGTATCTGTATTATATTATACATATACATTAACAATGAATCTCTGTCCAAAAAATGCACTCAGTTTACTTTTTACTCACTATGAGCATCATTCATTATTCTCCCAGTAATTAAGGTTAGGATATGTATTTTTTCTATTCCAATCCATTTAAATAACCTTGATCAGATTTGATGGTTTTGTTACAGACTTTAAAAACGTGTTTTTCTTTTCTTTCACAAATGTGGATTAAATTGTGTTAAAATGCACAAAGCAGTGATGTCATGTTTTGTGACGAGGACCCAGGCACAGAGAGACTTGATGGATTTAAGAATCTTATGATTTAATAAAGAAATTTGCAGACTTGCACAGAGAGGGTAAAATTATGATGACTGATAACGGAGACGAAGACAACAGACGACGAGGACAAGGACAGGGAGGAACAGAGGTTTAAATGCACCAAGGAGACAGACAGAGAGAACTCCGGACAACTGGAGACATTTAGGGATGCAGGGACTGACAGAGACGGGGTAGAAGTCTCATCCTGACAAGTACAGTTTATCTTGCCTGGCTGGGCAGCTCTCTGGGTGCTCTGTAATTTCCACTGTAATTTAATTTACTTATTGACATTTTTAATCTTCATGTAAACGAGCATAATGCAACGTCACACTGCTGATATCTTCAATGTGGCTATAGCTCAGGTGGCAGAGCAGGTCAGTTACTGAAGGTTGGCGGTTCGATCCCAGTCTGCATGCCAAATAGCTTTGAGCAAGATTCTAACCCCATGTTGCTCTCCGTAGTATCAATGTTAGATACTTAAGTGAATGAATTAGTTGTATGAAGTGCTTTGAGTGATCAGACAGAGTAGAAAAGCGCTATATAAGAACCAGTCCATTTCACTCATCTGCTGATTTATGTGTCCTGATATTTTGTTTCTGTTTCAGGTCGTGGTTCTGAGATTATTAATGGGAAAGAAGTCGAGCCACACTCACTGCCTTTCATGGCTTATGTGATAAGTGTGACTGATTCTTTGTGTGGAGGGACATTAATCCATCCACAGTGGGTGCTGACAGCTGCCCACTGCACTGGGTAAGAATCTGAGACCTTATTTTAAAAATAATGCAGTATTTATTTTCAATGACTATTATTCCTTCAGTAACTACCCAGAGGTCACTGCCCTCACCTGTGGTCACGAGCTCTGGGTAGTTACTGAAAGAATGAGATCAGGGCCAGAGCAGCAGGAATGTGCTTTCTGTAAGCCATGACTGGCCTCTTCTTTAGAGAAATGGTCATTCATCCAGTCATTGGAGAGAAGCTCAGCTGCTTCTCTTCCACAGTCAAAATAATACACACTGCTATAATTATGCATGCAAAGCTCATAAATTTTAATGGAGAGAATGAATATAAAGAATATTTAAAGTTGAATTCTTGTTCATAGATTTATTTGTTTTACAGAGGTGTTCTAGAAAATGTTATTTGTGATGGAATAACAAGGAAAGTACGGAGCCCTGTGAGGGACATGGGAGGAAAATAAATGAAAATAAAATTTTGCGAGATCCTGAGTTACTTTTGTGAGATCTCGGGATCTCTCAAAATCTTAGGCCACATCTTTCGGAGGCCGCCAGAAGGAAGCTGACAGGGAGGTCGAGGCACAGTGTGCCGGGAGTGCGGTATTCTCGCCGTCTCTTGTGGCCTCGACCTCCCAGTCAGCTATCGAGCGCAGCGGGTGGGTAACAGACGACTACGAAAACATCGGAGCACTTTTTACAAATATGTGATGTCTTGATAAACCAATCAGATATTTGAAGTTTACACAGCTACATTTTTGCCTGATATCTTAAAATTTTATTTTGTGACCCAGAAAGAATAATATTAAAACTAAGCAGCTGCCACCATTGTTGGAAACTGGAATTGGCTGGGCTGCGCTATGAATTCTGGGATAGGATGGGCCACAAAGGAGGTCTCGCAAAAGTTCATCTTCATTTTTTTTCCTTCCATGTTTGTTGCGGGGGAAAGAAGTGTTGCACTCACTTAAAATAACACAGAAGCCACAGCTACATACACATCAAACATTTGATACATTTCTTCATCTAAAACATTTTATGTACATTTAAATTTCTTCATTCAGCTTAAAAAGAGAAAATAACGCAGATTCACCCAAAGCTCAGTAACAGCTATAACCCAGCCATATGTAGTAATACACAATAATAAGGAACTATGATGACTGTTTTAGAAGCCGCTGACCTGTTAACCTTTTAAATATGTAAACCTTCATCACCAGATTGTGTTTTTTCTTTTGCAGGAGTTACTGGGTGATGCTGGGAGCCCACTCCAGAACGAAAAACGAACATTCCAAGCAACTCCGAGTCGTCGAGAAAAGTTTTCCTCATCCTGGCTACTGTTGTGCAAAGCACGACAATGACCTCATGTTGCTGAAGGTAAGGTGATATATCAGGGTCTGATGATGATGAGATGATGAGATAGCCTTTATTTGTCAGTTGCAGGTCTTTTGCCCACAACCGATACAAACGATGTAAATGCACTGCTTCTTATTTAGCACCTTTCTACTCTACCTGAGCACTCAGAGCGTTACACAACATGGCTTATTCACCCGAACACATCTTTCTGTGCTTAAGTGCTTTCTATCTAACATTGACACACACTCACACTCTAACGTAGCATCAGAGCGCATCGTGGGGTTCAGTATCTTGACATGCAGACTGGAGAGACCAGGGATCAAACACCAAACCATCCGATTAGTAGATAACCTGCTGTGCCTCCTACAACCAACTCAGGTTTTGCTCACTTAACTAAAACTTAGTTTCATTTTTTAAAATATAAAATGTATTTCCATGTCTTTATAGACATGTTTCAACTCAGCACTGCACATATTTCATATTTTCCAAGCAAAATATTAGAAATAAATGAGTGGTGCTACAACTCTTTAGCAAATATCTGTTTATTTAATGTAGTTAATGTAGAGAGATTCATCACCAATATCTGAGATTCTTTTTAACTTTTTTTCAGCTTAAAGAACCGGTGAGGAAAACCAGGGAAGTGCAGTGGCTCGAGTTTGGCGACACTGTGAGAGACCCGGCAGCTGGCAGCACGTGTCTGGTGGCCGGATGGGGAGTAACTGAAAACAACCAAACATCAGACGTCCTCATGTCTGTCAATGTGACTGTGGTCGACAGGCAGACGTGCAACTCTTGTGATTATTACGACCACGACCCTGTTATCACTGATGACATGATATGTGCTGGTTCAGATGGTACAAACGTCGCTGATACCTGTCAGGTACGTATGAAGAATACATGTATTTTTCCTTGTTTGAGGTAAATGTTCATTCAGCTCAACACCTGAAACACTGTCATGTGTTTGTTCTTGCTGCAGGGGGATTCAGGAGGCCCGCTGTTGTGCGATGGAGCGCTGGTTGGAGTCACTTCTTTCGGAGAGGGTTGTGGTATCATTAAAAAACCTGGAGTCTACTCGTTTATCTCAGAGACACAGCTGTACTGGATCAAAACCACGATGAAGTTATTCTAAATGTGTGAAACCACCAGCATGATTTGATTTCACAGGTGTCAAACTCCAGGCCTCGAGGGCCGCTGTCCTGCAGGTTTTAGATGTGTCCTTGATCCATCACAGCTGATTTAAATGCCTTAATTACCTCCTCAACATGTTTTGAAGTTCTTATGAAAGGTACTGGTAATGAACTCATCATTTGATTCAGGTGTGTTGACCCAGGGTGAGATTTAAGACCTGCGGGACACCAGCCCTCGAGGCTTGGAGTTCGACACCCCTGCTGTAGACCGTTATCCGGTTTATAATTTCATTGCTCCTTTTAAATTTTATGATAGCTTAGTTTCTGCTAGCTTGCTGCACTTTTTTTTATAGATTCTGCACTTGGCTAGTCTGCTGCATACACAATTGGAAACACAGTTTGGCATTTTACCCTCTTTCACCATACAAACTGTACAGAAACAGGGTTATTTCTAATAATAATTTTTTCAAATAAATTAAAGAATTCCCAAACATAAGTGTTCCTGGTTGTTGCAGTAAAACCAGGGAGAAGCATTTTTTATGTATATACAAAACCAATGAACGTAAAATATTATTGTATTATATCCTACTGTTTTATTGTAGGGTCTACTTTACAATATAAAGCACCTTGAGGTGACTGTTGCTGTGATTTGGTGATGTTTGAATAAAATTTAATTTAATATAATTGAAATTGAAAATAAAAAAGTGAGATATTCAGACTGTCAAACAGATTCAACACATCTTATACAACCAACTGAAAATGAGGCTTGTGGACAGTTTTTTTGAAAAAGACATTCTTTACATTCTTATTTGTTCCATTTCACATTATGACTGTGTGCTTGATATACTTGCTACTTTTTTACTTTCTAATAAAGCTGGAGGCATGAATAAATAAAGACACAATTCCTTCTCTTTTTCTTTATTTGTTTGCACTGCAGTTTCAAACTGTACCTTTCAAATGTCATTGTTAAAATGCTTAGAGAGTTTTATTGTCATTGTGCAGTTTCTTGCAAAGTGAAAGTGGGTAGCTGGGCCACAAGGTGCAAAAGTAAAGAAGGGAAAACAATATACAATGAGGGGGGGAAATAAATAAAAACCAATATATATGTATACATGTGTGTGAGTGAACTAATATACATGGTGTATACATAGGAAAGATTGAAACAGAAACATAACTACAGTATGCAACTGTACAGAATAGAATAAAATAAAATACTATATACAGTAGAATAAAATATACAATAGGATAAAAATAGAATACAAATTCTGTATACAACTGAGTAAAAATACAACGATGCCAGAAAGGAATATTGCACTTAGTGTTATTGCACATGTGTGGATGTGTGTGTTTGATCAGTTGGAGTCTTTGTTGTGGAGTCTGACAGCAGTGGGGAGGAAAGACCTGCGAAATCTCTCCGTCCCACACCGTGGGTGTAGATGATCAATAGCAGCATTAGAGTGGATGTGTTGGAGAAGTCTGCCACCAAGGACTTGTTTAACTTCCTCAGTGCCCTCACCCCCAGTGATGGGCAAGTCTTTCCCTTCATCTTCAGACTCTGCTTCCTCTACAAAAGACATGTCACTGGGATTAAGGAAGTCCTCGAAATACTCCTTCCACCAGCATGCAATATCCTCAGTTCAAATGATCAGCGCTCCACTCACACTATACACAGTGCAGATATATCACTGCTTTCCCCTCTCGAGTTCCCTGATGGTTTGCCAGAACCCTTCGAGGCAGTCCAAAAGTCTTTTTCCATGGCCTCTTCGAATTCCTCCCACACCCAGGTTTTTGCTTCACCCACTGTAAAAGCTGCGTTCCACATGGCCTGTCAGTACATATCTACTGCCTCTGAAATCCCACAGGCTAACTAAGCTTGATAGGACTCCTTGTGCCTGATTCTTCCCTTTACCTCCAGTGTCTACCATCTGGTTCAGGGTTACCACCGCGAATGCTGCTGGAGCTCTGCCTGAGGTGGGAGTTGAAGAACTCGCAGATCAGGCATTCCCAGCGCACCCTCCTTATTCGTTTAGGCATGCCATGTCTCCAATTGGGCAAAGCTGTCAAAGACCCTGCAAGTGTCTGGACGGGTATAAATGCCTGATCTGCGAGTCATATCATATCTAGCAGTAGAGGAACGCTGTCTGATTTGACTCTGCACTGTACCACTGTACATGGTTGAAATGACAATAAAAGTAACTTGAGGAGATGGAGAAAAGCAGCAGAACAGCACAGAGAGGACTGAGAGGCCATGACACAAACCTGGTCTGTAGTGATGGCCACATGAAGCTTTCTGAAGCATTAACGCATCAAAAAAAGGCTTCATTACTCCAAGCTTTTCAACACAGTCCTCTTTGGGAACATCTGGTGGCCAAAAATATGAAGAGCAGCTTGAATCTACAATTTAAATAAACTGGTTTGTTATTATTGCCCACTCTACAGAGCTCAGTTTATTTAACATCATCTGACAGCTCTGTGTGATATCACGCTGCCATTGTGGTGCTTTGAACAGGTTTTTTGTGGTAGAAATATTGTTACATCCATAATAATAATTTCAATGAATTAACCTTCCTTGTTTAAACATGTGCTATGATGTGTTCTCACTTTGCTTCTGACTTCTTGACATTTGTAAACATAAAAGATGAAAATGCATCATATCTTGTAAAATGCTGCTGCTGTGAGGTCCCGCCTCTATGTGGTATATTTGTATAGCTCTTTACTTAGTCCCTAAGGACCCCAAAGCACTTTACACTACATTCAGTCACACACACATTCATACACTGGTGATGGCAGCTACATTGTAGCCACAGCCACCCTGAGGCGAACTGACAGAGGCGAGGCTGCCGGACACTGGCACCACCGGGCCCTCTGCTTTTGATGGAGTAATGAAACAAATCTTGTTGTGTCGGCTATTTTAACATCTTTGGAAAAAAACAAAACAAAACACTAAGCCAGTATTTTGGTAACATGTTGAGTTTCCTGTGGACTGTTATCTTTCAAGGTAAGGCTCACAGTGTTCCTCTGATCACTGTATCAAACACTGATTTCCAATTCTGAGAATCACTCATCTATGAATGCAGCCAGTTTCTTCTATGATTTTCCAAACAAAGACAGTTTTACCAACCTCAGATAAGTTCAAGTTCAGATTTATTTATATAGCACTTTTTAAAGACAACAAGTGTTGAAGAAAGTTCTGTAAAATAAAATAGACAAAGCAGAAGACATAAAAGTATTTTAGGAGAGAATAAAATCATTAAAAGAATAATGGTAACAAAGTCATGATGAATCAAAAGCCAGAGAATAAAAATGGGTCTTTAGACTGATTTAAAAAGTATCCAGTGTTGGGGAGGACCTAATATGCAAAGGCAGTGTATTCCACAGTTTGGGGGCAGTCACAGCAAATGCCTGGTCTCCTCTGTGTTTCAGTCTGGACCTAGGGACAACCAAAAGCATTTGGTCTGCAGACCTCAAGGATCTTCACAAGGGGAGAATACCAGGTTAGGAGATTAGCAAGATACGTAGGGGCTAGTCCATGCAACGTCTTAGAAACAAGTCTTAAGATCTTAAAGTCAATTTGAAAGCTGACTGGCAGCCAGTGTAGTGATGCAAGTATAGGAGAATAATGATCTGATTGCGTGTGCCAGTTAGGAGTCGTGCTGCAGCGTTTTGGACTAGCTACAGTTGGCCATTTGATGAAGAGGTAACACCAGAGTAGAGACTATTACAGTAGATGAGATGAAGGCATGGATTGCTGAAACAGAAAGGGCTTAACCTTTGCAATTATGCAAATATGAAAGAAGCTGGTTTTGAATACATTGACTAAATGTACATTGAAATCTACATTGACCATAAATTTCTTGCAAACAGTTTTTTATAGTATCCTAAGGTGTCAAGGTCATAACAGTCAGAAGGACCCAAGACAATGACCTCAGTTTTCTGTTCATTTAGAGCCCTCCATGCCTTGACATCTTCTAGACAATCAAACAGTCCCTTCCCAGGATTCACCGATTTCCATTTCAGTGGAATATGAGAATCATCTGCATAGCAATGAAACAAATTACCTTTTTTTAAAACAAGTGATCCCAACGGGAGCGTGTAAATTCAAAAGAGGACTGGGCCAAGGGTAGAGACTTGGCCCTTGGCAAAAAAGCGTGGTCCTTGGAGACAATGTGGATTTAAATCATTCCAAAGCAAGCCCTTTAATTTCAGCACATTGTTCCAGTCGAGAGATAAGAATCCTGTGATCTACCATGTCAAAAGCAGCACTGAGGTCTAATAATATTAAAATAGCAGAATCTATAAATCTATAGTCTGTAAAAGTTAAAAGGTCATTAAAAACTTTTAAAAGAGTGGTTTCAGTGCTGTGGTGCATTTAAAACCGGACTGCAATAGTTCACCAATGTCATGTTGATCTAAAAAGGTTTAGAGCTGCAAAAGGACAATTTTCTACAGAACCTTTGACAAAAAGAACAATTTAGAGATTGGACGGTAGTTTGATAGAACTGTTGGGCCCAGATTCTGTTTTTTAAGGATTGGTTCAACCACGGCATGTTTAAAGTCAGAGGGAACAGACCCAGACTGAAGACTGGTATTAACAATGGAAGCAAACATGTACAGTGGTTTGCAAAAGTATTCGGCCCCCTTGAACTTTCCCACATTTTGTCACATTACAGCCACAAACATGAATCAATGTTATTGACGTGAAAGACCAACACAAAGTGGTGCACAGGTGAGAAGTGGAATGAAAATCATACATGATTCCAAACATGTTTTACAAATGGTTTTTTTTTTTTTGTGATCACACTTGCTAATGTGTATCTTCCTCCAGAATGGGATAGAAAATTCTTTAAGTCATTTTTTGATGCTTTAATTATAGCGAGCGAATGTATTTTAATCTTTGGTGAAGACTGGAATACTATTCTGAATTTCTCCCTGGATACAACAAGTTGTAAGAGACAAAAATTATGATCTCGAAAAAGAACGGAAAAACTTAGAAATCAAACTATAACAAAACGGTAAAGATTAAAGCTTGGCCAACAAAATTAGAGTACTTCCATCCTGGCGCGAGGCGGTAATATCTGATCTACCTAAAGAGGGTAAAATTACTATGAATCTTACCGCCCCATTTCTATTTTGAATGTAGACTATAAATTATGTACCTTAAGAATCTCTAAAAGACTAGAAGTCCATTTGCTGGATTTAATACATTAAGATCAGACAAGCTTCATAAAAGGCCACCAAACACATGACAGTATTAGAAGAACGCTTCATATTATAGAAGAAGCAAAGAATCACAAACTGAGTATGGCATTAATAAGCCTAGACACAGAAAAAGCCTTTGACTGGGTCAGCTGGCCCTTTCTTTATAAGGTACTAGAGCGTATAGGATTCAACAATAAGTTAATTAAATGTATACAATTATTATACAGTAATCCAGTGGCCAGGTTAAAGATCGATGGACATCTTTCCTCTAGTTTTTAATTGAATAGAGGCACCCGGCAAGGCTGCGGGCTCAGCTCTTCGCTTTGTTTATAGAGCCTTTAGCCCAGGCAATAAGACAGAACCCAGAGGTAGTTACTCTTTTTGCTGACGATATCATTACATACCTCCAGAATCCTGATATGTTACTCCCTGAGCTCATGTCAAGAGTTTGGGGCCCTGTCTGGTTATAATTTAAATATAACTAAAACACAAGTCCTGACAATTAACTACTCTTCATGCAATTCAATAAAACAAAATTATAAGCTAAAATGGGATGCAAACAAGATTAAGTATCTTGGACTTTACATTTCACAGGATTTTAATAGTCTGTTCACTTTGAACTTTGATAATCGAACTCAATTCAGGAGCACATAACTCGCTGGTCTTCACTAACTCTGGACTTTAGTACAAGAATACAGATTGTGAAGATAAATCTGTTGCCCAGATTCTCATATCTTTTTATGGCTCTACCCATTAAAATCCCAGATTTCCAATTCAATGCTTGGGACAAGTTAATATCACGCTTTATATGGGCAGGAGTTAGACCAAGGATAAAATTATAAACCCTTCAAATCGATAAAGAACATGGCGGACTGGCCCTCCCTAACTTAAAGGAATATTACTTGGCAGCACATCTGAGAAATATTGTTTGTTGGTGTTCCCCAGCAGTGGAGGACCAATGGAAACAAATTGAGTTGAGCATGGGCAAGTCTCCTCCCCAAACATGATTGGTAGAAAAATCAAGGAGAGGCAACTTAAATAACCATATTGTGAAAAACACTCTTAATTTGGCATGAAGTTGTTAACAAATACAATCTGGGGAGCAATATTAAAATTTTGTTCCCACCTGGAAGGTTAGATCCAACATACTCAGAGCAGTTAAACCTTTTCCAATCCAACCTGTGTCTGTTTGTGGAAGGGGGCACTTTTAAATCATTTTAAAAAATTGAAAACAGAATTTAATCAGGAAAATGCAGACCTGTTCAGATATCTGCAGGTACGTCATTTTTGCAATTTAGAAATAAAGGGTGCCTCCTCCCCAGTAATTGATCTTGTCAAAGTTTTTACAAATGCCTACAAATGTCTGCCCACTAAAGCCATGTCTAAACTCTACGAAGGGCCACAAAAACAAAATGGCAACAACACACTATATCCATTCGCTTCCGCTTATCCTTTTCAGGGTCGCGGGCAGTGCTGGAGCCTATCCCAGCTGTCATAAAGGCAGCTTAAGAAGCTTAAGAAGGCTTAAGAAGGATCCTGTCCGAGTGGACTTTCTTCCTACGATTAAAAGGTCACCTTTTTCTACAACGTTGGACTAAATGGCATAAATACAAGCAAAGGCTTGAAGATTCTGTGACTTAATTCAGCTAATATATCTTGTATGATGCCTGGAACAGTGCCCCAATTTGTTCCTCTTTTGTTCTTGTTGGGTTTTTTTGTTTCTTTTTGTTGTTTTTTGTTATATTCTTGTCACAATGAAAATTTTAATTAAAGTTGTTGGGGTTTTTTAAAGTAAAGCAATACTACTTTTATAAAGCTATTTGTAGTAAAAAGATATAATTGAAAAGGTGACATCCCAAAATCAACCAGAATGGGTTCAATTTCATTATAAAACTCATAACTGATCCCTTATTTGTTTAAAAATAAAGGATACAAATAGCATGTGTTGTTTTCAAAAACGGGATTGTAGTAGTGTCATTGCAACTAAAAATCTCCACTTAGAATGAAAAAGTAGCATCACAGGAAGAGTAGTCCCAGGTGGGGCTGTGGGACATGGCAAGGACCTGGTTTAATTTTGATTCTTCACTGGAGAACATAGATTTGGTTACATATATTTAGACATTCATTTAAAACAAAACAAAATAATAATAATTGTCTTTTCTATTGTTTATTGTTATTTATAAAATAATGTACCCAAGTAAAAAATTCCCAAAGCCCAATGTTTTTTAGGTTTATAAGTCCTTCAGTATGTAGGCTCTCAGGAAGAGATACAGTTCAATGGATTCATCTGATGTGCTTAGTGGAAGTCAGAAGTTCTCTGACACTATAAGGCAACACAAGCTGAAAACTGTTTCATCACAGGTATAATTTCCTCTGTTGGCATTCCTGCTTACAAGCATCCACTGCCATTATAATGTACAAACATGAAAAGTATATTGTTAGAACAATAAAGTCTTCATGGTATAATGTGATATACCTCTATTTTTCTTTTGCTTGGGTGGCAGCTCTATACTTCCGTAACTTGATCCAACAAAACTGAAGAACAACATTTTAGCCCTTTTAGTCTATTTATAAAGAAAGTGTGCCACATATCCATATATGTTCCCGACTTTCCAGTAATCAGACTACACACAATGCATTAATAGGAGGACATTTTATTTTTACAAACATTCTGATTACATAATGACCAACAAACTTTTTCCATTCACTCTGATGCTGATGCTGCTACACACTTTATTTACATTTTTTAAAGTTCATGTAAATAGTTTGTAATTCATTATTCTTGAGGTATTTTATATTTACTTAGTTTAAATCATTATTTTCTTCTTATGAACATTGGATAAAGAAAGAAAAATAAACTTTTGTTGTGACCATTGTATCAGCATTGTAAGATTCAATGCTGTTTGCAGGTGTTCCCCAACTCTCTATGAATGGGACTCATGGCCATTGATCAGTGGGTTTTGGTCAGTGGTTGTTGGTCGACGGTCACGAAAATTTGCATAATTATGGTTAATGAACTGACCTCCCAGCCCATTGTTCCTTCAGTGGGCTGGTTTCAGTCATTATGCAAATGTCCTGTTTATAAGATTGGGGAAACCTGCAGTCAGCTGAGACTGAAGAAGTCACGTGGATGAGTGATGAAACGTTTCTCCCACAAAACGCTACGTCCAGATGAGCAGAATCAACTTTTGGATAAATCTGTTGGGCATTTTCTTGGGTTTCAGACAATAATTTTTATTGTTTCATCCAAACAGGACAGGCAAATAAAAATAAAAGAATCTGAAGGTTAACATTTCTTATTCTTTTAAAATATATTTTCTTATTATACTTGTTTTTAACAGACTGAAAGAAAACGGTGTCCTTAAATTTTAATAGTTATAAAGAACACGTGATCACATGTGTGCACACTTTAATGTATTGACTGTGAGAGAGGACATAAATATGAAGCTGCTGGATTTATATTTATAGTAGCAAAAAAATAATGTCAGCAAAAATTTCAATGAAATGAGCAGTATAAACATTTTTGCGACTTTACATCTAAGCATACATTTCCAGATCATGTTGACAGAAATCAAATTAGTATCTCCTTGTAAATGGTTTTCCTTGTGAAACTTTCTCATATATTTTTTCTTGTTTGTTGTGTGAGAGCTTTTCCTCTCACTAAAACCTGCAGGACCCTGCAGGCGTCAGATCTATTCTTGATCCATCATAGGGGATTCAAATGGCTAAAGTACCTCCTCAACAATTCTTGAAGTTCTCCAGAGGCCTGGTAATGAACTAATCATTTGATTCAGGTGTGTTGACCCAGGGTGATCTAAAACCTGCAGGACACCGGCCCTCGAGGCCTGGTGTTTGCACTTCTTCACTCACTACCCTTCAGGTTCTATCAGGTTCATGCTGGCTTCAAACCTCATCAATGTTTGAAAGTGATTGTCTCCCCTCTTACCCTCGTGTGAGTTACGATTGCACCAAATGGTCTTGTTGTGGTTGTAGGTATTGCCCATAGTGCTGCATTAACATCATCTAGCAGACCTTCTGAGGGTACTTCACGTAATCTTGGTAACCGGCTACGGGGGATCCAGGTTACAAGCTTGGCCATGATCCTATTTTTCAGGTCAGTTCCTCTCGCACTCAACGAAAGTTGTGTTTATATATATATATATATATATATATATATATATATATATATATATATATATATATATATATATATATATATATATATCGGAGATCTCTGTCCAGAAGAGCGCAGTCCTGGGAACAGCTAAGATACTGCGCAGGACCCTCAAGCTCCCAGGCCTCTGGTAGAGGACCCGAGCTTGAAGGATAAACCGCCCGCAGGGGCGTGCTGGGTGTTTTTATATATATATATATAATGTTCTTCCTCTACAGCGTGTCGAGGAGCGTGTCAGGCTACATTTCACTGTGTGTTATACTTGTATAACTATGCATGTGACAAATAAAGAACCTTGAACCTTGAGCCTTGAGTTGCTGCTGTGCCTTCTTGATCATAGCTGTGGTGTTTGTTTTCCAGGATAGGTCGTCACCCAGGTGCGGGCCCAGGAGCTTGAAGTCAGAGACCCTCTCCACACAGACCCCATTAATTTGTATGGGCTGAGATTTCTTTGGCTTTTGTGGTGTTGAGGACCAGATTGTTTTTGGCTGCACCATGTTGAAAATTTTTCCACTTCTTCCCTGTAGGCAGGAACTCGTACCTGACCCAGCGTGGGCACTCCACCTTCTTCCGGCTGAGGACTATGTCTAAGACTTGGAGGTGCTGATTCCCATCCCCACCGCTTCACATTTGGCTGCGAATCGTTCCAAAGGCCATCACCCGAACTACATCATTCGCGAAAAGCAGAGATGAGATTCTGAGACCACCCAAGTGAAAGCCTTCAGCCACGTGGCTACGCCTAGAAATTCTATCCATAAAAATTATGAACAGAATCGGTGACAAAGGGAAGCCCTGGTGGAGTCCATCACCCAACGGAAATGAGTCCGTCTTATGGCCGGTGTACCAAGCTCTTGCAATGTTTGTGTAAGGATTGAAAGGCCCGTAGCAATGGCCCAGACACCCCATACTCCTGGACTTCTCCAAGTCCACAAAACACACGTAGACTGGTTTGGCAAACTCACACGCACCCTCAAGTATCCTTGAGAGGATAAAGAGCTGGTCCAGTGTTCCGCACCCAAGTTTTTGCTTCAGCCGCTGCCAGAGCCACGTTCCGTTTGGCCTCTTGGTAACTATCAGCTGTCCCCAAAGTCCCACAAACTAACCAAGCCCGATAGGCCTCCTTCAGCTTGGTGGCTCCCTTGGTGGCAGCTCAAGCTCAGACTACAGTCAGGACCCATTCCCCGACATGAAGGCGCAAGAAACAAACCCTTTCATTCACCGGGAAAAACCCCAACGTGCCGGCAGCAAGCCAAGGGGATATTGGATAGCCACCTTAGCCCCCTGCCTCTCACCATGGGCAACTCCAGACTGAGACAGAGTCCAGCTCCTCTCCAGGAAACTGGTTCCAGAGCTCAAGCCATGCGTTGAGTTGACACCGACTATATCTAGCTGGTACCTCTCAACCTCACGCACTAACTTAGGCTCCTTCCACACCAGAGAGGTAACATTCCATGTCCCAGTTGCCAGTCTTGGTAGCGGGGATCAGTCCACCAGGGCCTCCGCTCCTGGCCGCCGCCCGGCACACAATGCCCTCGACCACTATGGCGGATGGGCCCATGTCCCCATTTCGGGCTATGCCCAGGCGGGCCCCATGGACTAAGCCCCGGCCACCAGACGCTCACCCTCGGACACCCTCCCCGGGCTTTGTTCCGGGCAGTGTAAACTGTTCCCTCAGTGATACTCTCGTAAGGGTCTTCTGAATTGGTCTTTGTCTGGTCCCTCACCCAGGACCAATTCGCCATGGGAGATCCTACCACGGACTGCGCAGCTCAGCTGGCTGGAGTGTTCACGCACATCTTCAACCTTTCCCTCTCTCTGTCTGTAGTCCCAGCCTGCTTCAAAATGGCCACCATCGTCCCTGCACCCAAATCCTCCACCATCTCCTCACTGAACGACTGGCGACCTGTAGCCCTGACCCCCATCATGAGCAAATGCTTCGAGAAGCTGGTCAGGGACTTCATCTGCTCTGCACTACCCGACTCACTGAACCTTCTACAATTCGCATACCGTCACAACAGGTCCACTGATGATGCCATAGCCCTGACACTACACACTGCCCTGTCACACCTGGAGAAGAGAGACACGTATGTGAGGATGCTGTTTGTAGATTACAGCTCAGCATTTAATACCATCGTTCCCTCGAAGCTGGACAGGAAACTGCAGGATCTAGGACTGAGCAGCATCACCTCATCCCCCTTCACAATGAACTCTGGTGCTCCACAGGGGTGTATTAAATTCGGTTCTTTTGAATTCTTTTGGCGACAGAGAAAGACTTCCGACTCAGAGTGGTCAAGTTCAGAAACTGATCTTTATTTTACATTTCCGGAAACAGAGAACTGCAGACACGAGCACGTACGCACAATTCTGTCTGGTTTCCTGTATTTTATTAATATGCCTCTGCAACTCTGCACTAAACTTCCTGTTCTCGGCGTGCAGTCTCCTATCAGTGCTCTGTGACTTTTGGCACGCATTCTAACTCACAAGGGCGTTTTCCTACACTGGGCTCTATAAAACAATATAAACAGAAAATAAAGCATTAAGAATATATATTTATCTTGTAACAGGTGTCTACTGAGCCCTCTCCTGTACTCACTCTACACTTATGACTGCACAGCCACTAGCAACTCCAATATCATTGTGAAGTTTGCGGACAACACTACAGTGGTGGGTCTTATCACCAAAGGCCTTAGTGATATGAAGTCATGGATGGCAAAAATGTTTTTAAATTTTAAAGATCGTAAAACAGAAACCAAGGGGTCTTGTTCGCGAGTGATGGGAGAAGGGAGCCGGAGATCGACAGACGGATTGGGGCTGCAGCTGCAGTAATGCGGACGCTGCACCGGTCCATCGTGGTGAAGAGGGAGCTGAGTGTAAAAGCGAAGCTCTCAATTTACCGGTCGATCTACGTCCCTACCCTCACCTATGGCCACGAGCTGTGGGTAGTGACCGAAAGAACGAGATCGCGGATACAAGCGGCAGAAATGAGCTTCCTCCGAAGGGTGGCTGGCCTCTCCCTTAGAGATAGGGTGAGAAGTTCAGCCATCCGGGAGGGGCTCAGAGTAGAGCTGCTGCTGCTCCACATCGAAAGGAGCCAGCTGAGGTGGTTCGGGCATCTGACAAGGATGCCCCCTGGGCACCTCCTGGGTGAGGTGTTCCAGGCATGTCCCACCGGGAGGAGGCCCCGGGGCAGACCCAGGACACGCTGGAGAGATTATATCTGTCGGCTGGCCTGGGAACGCCTTGGTGTTCCCCCAGATAAGCTGGAGGAGGTGGCTGGGGAGAGGGAGGTCTGGGCCTCTTTGCTTAGGCTGCTGCCCCCGCGACCCGGCCTCGGATAAAGCGGATGAAGATGGATGGATGGAAGATCGTAAAACAGAAACCATTTTATTTGACCCAAATCGTTTTTCCAGCCCTCCATATGTTGATTTCGCTGTTCTGACCTCTCATTTCAAGAGTTCAATCACAAATCTCGGAGTAAAGATCGATTCTGAACTTACCTTTGATGACCACCTGAATGGGGTGGTAAAATCAGCATTCTACCACCTCAGTCGTCTATCAAAGGTCAAGCCCTTTCTGTCCAAACGTACCTTAGAAACTATAATTCATGCTTTTATTACTTTACGCCTGGATTACTGTAATTCCATTTAAATAGGGGCTGGGCACTTTATCAGAATCAGAATCACAATACTTTATTGATTTATTGATCCCCAGGGGAAATTATTTTTCATTACACTGCTCCATTATAAACCAACATTAACAGAGACAGACAATACACTAACTAAGAATAGCATAAGATATACATATATATACATAAAAGTCACTTATTAATAAATAGCTGAAAAAGAACACGTGCAGCTGTTGCAGTAAACAGTGTGTTAAGTAGATGAGTTGTATCATGCTTACAATCAGAGGTGGAGCCAGACATTTGAAACACCCAGGGCTTAGCCCAAAAGGGTAGTATGCATGTGGGATTTTTATTTTTATTTATTTATTTATTTTTTGGGGGGGGGGGGGGGGGGGGGTAGAAATGACTGAAAGATTAATAGGCTCTGTTTTGAGTTTTGTTCAAAAAAGAATGACTTCATATAGGGAAAAATATATATCACATGTGCAGGACACCTTAAACTAGTTTTTAATTAAGCAGCAAGGCAGAACAAAGTCGGGGCTGCATCAAGGCACAGGGACTAAACCCCAATTCAACCAGACCCAGAACTGATCCAGAATTAAAACAGGACTACAACAGTAACCAAGACAGAACCAGAATCAGAACTAGATGATAGCAGCACTAAAAATCATCATAGACCTGCACTACACTTATTTTTTAATTCTACCAAAGTCCACTATTTACACTCTAAAAAATGATTCATGGGGTTAGTAAGTAAAGCTTAAAATTAATAGCTTTTTCTGCATAAAAAATTAAGTTTGTTGCATGTACACATTGTAATCAGTTGATAATTTAATTTAATGAGTTGGTCGAAATGAAAATAAAGAAAACAGTCTTAGCTCAGTAATATATCGATTTTGAACAGACATTTCTGTGTTAACTTAACATGAAAGTGTATTCAGTTAATACAACTTAAAAATCTCGTAAGCGTCCTTTAAAAGCTGAGTACAAGGCTGACTTGCCCGGACATGTTGTGCTCTCAGACCACTGATCGAAAGAAACGGAGGCAAAGAGAGAAAGCAGAGAAGCGGCATTTTGTACGGAACATTATCAAACGTTAAAGCTTTGTGGTGAGTACAATTTTTTGCCTTGTTTTATTCACAGCAGCTAATAACTCTAACTTTAACTCTATCAACACGCACTGCAAGAAATCCTTTTTACACAACACTAAACTCTTCCTCGGCGAGTGGTGGTGATAAGCTAGTAACGTTACACTTCTGGCTAACTTGTGAAGTAATTCGACCGTAACATTAGTCTTTGTTAAGTTTTGTTTTACGGTGGCAGCCAAATGGTGTTAATTGACACTGAGCTTCTGTAGCAGTAGTTTTAACTCTGCAAAGACAGGGTAATACATGTGTAACAAGTGTCACCTGGCAGTTTGTTGCTCGCTGCCAGGTGATTGGCTGAAGAGCTGTGAAAAGGTAGTGGGTGTGTGGGGTGAAGTCAGCGCTCTTCTGTGGAAAAAACCAGAGGCAATTAATTCACTCAGGTGCGAGTGGGTATACTGTCGGTAAGAGACTTTTGCCATTTTTTGTTTGGATCTTTTGCTATTGCATGTGCCTATTTTTTTAATGTGTCATTGGACTTTTTTAGTGTGACCACGAATTTTAATAGAAGAATTGATCAAGCCCTAGATCGACTGCGCGCAGGGAAACTGATCAATATTGTAGGTATATTGAGTGTTTGTTTTAGTTTCATGATTTTGAATGGTTTTATAAAATTGCTATTTTATTGGGTAATATTTTAATTGATAATGTTGTTTGTTTTTCAGCTGTGCTGTCTCTGCTGTCCTTTTTTTTGTTCTTTTGATTGATTTGTAATTTTGTTTTGGTTAGTCCGTCCAGCCGTAGAGGCGGTTATTGATTGAGAGTAAGTTTTGTAAGGGCGGACTAACCTCTCTTTTGTTTTTTTTATTTTAATTGTTTGTGCCACTTCCCTTTATCTCTCAGATCACAGGCCATACATAGCACTGATTCCCAGCTGCGCTGAGACCCGAATTGTTTGCAGTGTGTGCCACGATTGCAGTGTCACTAAGCGGGGTGTGACGGGTTGTAGTGTTATTTCGCACAGTTTGTGTGGTACGTCTCATGCGCAGCTGGGATATCGGCAGGATGTGTTGTAAGTCCTGTCTGGAAACGACTGGGAATTTGTATGTTTAACTTATGTAATAAATAAATGATCAATTATTTCTTTGCCCCGTTTACTCATCCCTTGTCCTCGGTTACACATGTTTTTCTTCTTTCTACTTTGAAATCGTTGCAGCGTTGATGAAGGTTTGACCAGCAAAAGGCTGGGCCATTTTACATTCATGACTAAACAAATGTAGGTTACTGAGTATACATTCGGTTTAACATCGATGCATTTTGATGTTTAAGTCCTAGAGTTATTTTTATGTGAGATTGAAGTTTGTTAATTGAGCCCTAGCTGAAGAACAGCCTGTGTCAAAGTTCAGTCAAAAAACGCGGGCGAGGAAGCGAACGCCATGTTGTAGAAACGCCACAGGAAAGATCTTAAGTAACATTCATAAACTAGTTGTTTTAATGACATTACATTGAGTGTGCATTAGCACATAAAATATAATTTTGCTCTTTTGGGTGTTAACTGCAGATACATAAGCGCAGTTGTATCACTTAAGAAAAAATATCTTTGATTTGGAAACATAACATAACATTCTCCATTTGCAGGCAGGAAGTTGTCAATCAAGCACCAAAAATCAATGACCTGAAAGAAAGATGGCCTGCTCTTTTTGATGCAGTTCAGGTAAATATTTTTCCATAAGATAATTTGCAGTATGTATTCTTTTAAAGTAAATTGTATACATTAACATGTTGTGCCTATTTGTGCCTTTTTTTTATACAGATAAACCAAGAATTCAGAAGGATCACCACTGTTAACCTGGAGACAACATTCATGGCAAAGCTGGACCAGTACTCTCAGAAAATAATGTCCTTGCTGTCCTCAAGAGGTGGGGCTGAAAAAATGCGCATTCGGCGCATCCAGAACATGCTGCTAGAGGTATGAATGAATGAAATGTAGTTTATTTCAAATAGGATAATCCACTTTTTTTTTCCAATAGGTGATATTGAGTCTTAAAAGGTAGCTGTTTACAACTCAACTATGTCAAATTATTGTTTAGAGCTTGAGGCACAAATATCAATTAAAACTATAAATACTTAATAATAAAACAAATTATAGGTGATGTGGATCATGATTGGCAGAGTAATTTGCAAGATTTTGCAGTTTTTCTATTTGTTACCTGGATTTTTCAAGTTCATGAATTGATCATTTCAGAGAAATGGCTCTTTGAAATGATCAATTCATTATTTTGATTATCACTGGAAATCTATAATTGGTACAGTTCAGGCCATATAAAGTCAATCCTTTTTTTTTTTTTTTTTTTTTTTTTTTTGGATGTAATTATCAAAAACCCATCCTCCTCGAAGAGCAGTTCGACATTCTTTTTCTTATTCACAGGACGATTCTGTGGAGAGAAGGCGAGAGGTCGCTATCTGTGGCTTAGTGGTGTATCTCAGGGAAAAGGAGGAGGATCTCTTCAAAGAGCAGGTAAATCAGACATGACTATACTTTGTATTAGAGGTACGATCTAATCTATTATTAATTGATTTCTAAATTAATCGGCAACTATTTTGATAATTGATTGATCGGTTTAAGTAATTATTTTAGAAAAAGAAGTCCAAATTCTCTGGTTTCAGCTTCATAAATGTGAATCGTTTCTGGTTTCTTTACTCCTCTATGACAGCAAACTGAATATGTTTGACATTTGAGGTCATCATATTGGGCTCTGAGAAACATTGACATTTTTCACCATTTTCTGACATTTTCTGGACCAAACAACTAATCAGATAATCGTCAAAGGAGCTTGCAAAGAGAACCTTCACAGACATAATCAGATAATCGAGAAAATTGTTAGTTGCAGCCCTATTTTGTGTTACTCTCATGTATAAGTATGATTACTTAAAACATTTATATTGATTCTGATCTACCAGGATGGTGGCGGGGATATTACCAATGAAGTGATGAAGATTGTAACCAGAGGTGCCACAACGTCTGATCCAGCCAGCGCAAGGATCATACTTGAAGGAACAGAAGTCCTAGCAGACCTGGATGTACCCAGAGCCTGTGCCTTGCTAATGGGGCTGATATATGCACTCAACCTCAGCTACCCAAAAGAACTGAAAAACACTTTTGAAAAACACTTTTGAAGTGTTTCAAAAGATATTCCTCGAGCTGGATGATCTGAAAGCCAGTCCTAAGGTAATGTCACTAAAAAGTAAACTGTTGTACTAAAAAATGTGAAGAGTGAGGCTATCCTCAAATTAAACGGGAAATGTTCCACTGTTGTTTGCAATGTGTTGTGTTACATACTTTACAGTAGGCAGTAGGTGTAAAGTTGAGCGTTGAGCATTAAGTACACCTAGTTAAAAATAATGCACTTTAAAAGAATAGCTCGGGTCTTTTGAAGTGAGGCTGTATATGAGGTACATATGTATTGTGAGTGTATTACACACAGTAGATGGCAGTCAGTAAGCTCCACCTACGGAGAAGCAGACGGGGCCACCGGCACGCAAGATGAGCCTCCATCCTAATAAAACTGATGTCAGTTTAAATGTACATTATATCAAGAATATGTTTACTGCTTTATTTTGCTATCAGACAGCCTTTTCTGTGAGGAAAGAGAAGTTCTACTGCTTGTTGTTTCAATCGCTCTGGCCCACCAGCGTCCATGGACAAAAACAGCAATTTTACCTGACAGCACACAGGAGTTGCTGGTCTCCTGCTGCCTTGATCAGTAAGTGTAATTGTGTTATTTGGTGACTTTGGTGTTAGTTCGGGTTAGTTCAGATTTACCAAAGTCACACAAACAAACTGAGCCTATCGTGCGTGTTGGTGGCAGGAATGTGCTGACTGCTGTCTACTGTGTGTAATATACTCACAATGTACTTCATACTTAAAAAAACCTAAACTATCACTTTAACACAAACAAACTTGAATCAGAGCATGACTGTCAAAATGTTCAGTCTTTTTGAGACAGATTTACAGGGGTGTTTTATGTCATTTATTTTATGGAGGCAACAATTTTGTCTGCTATTGAAATGTCAATGAGTCTGGAATGGTGGACTGGTGTTCTAATAAACAGTTTGATCATAAAACTGGAATTTCAATGTGTAATTTATTGTATAATTGTAAGTTATAAGTTATTGTAAGTTACTAGTACTCAAAAAAATTAAGGTAACAATTTGCATGGATATTTCTGAGTAGAATAAAAGTAAAAAAATACGTTTTAATAACTAAATGGAGTAATTTTTTAAACAATTAAAATTAAGTTGGTTCAACTTAATTAAGCTTGTAGAGGACAAAGCAAATCATGTTGTTTGTACGTAAGGAATAGAGTTTGCCTAACTAGAGAACTCTTGTGGCATTTACGCTATAGTGGCTAAGCTGAAGTAACTTAAAAAGATCCATGCAAATTGTTACCTTAATTTTTTTACGTTAAGCCAGCAGATCTTTTTTTAGAGTGTAGATTGAGAAAAGTTTATATAATTATTTAGCCTTGTTGTGCAAACAAGCCTGCAGAACTTAATAAATGTAGAATTTGAAAAATAACAAACCTAAAAAGAAACACTAGGTACGAGATACATGAGGACCTGTGATACGGTGATACTTTTGGTAAACAACCATGTGACTAACATGTGTGTCTCACCTGCTCTTGTTCATCTCTGTTCTGTCCTCATTCTCCTCTCTCTCCATCTTTGTGCTGACAATCATCAAATATACAGTTGAAACCAGATATTTACAAACTCTTCAGATAAAAACACTTTTTTAATTGTAACATCATATCAGACTAAATTATTATTTTTTTTAGGTTGATAAATATAAAAAACATATTTGTTAACTTTAAGAGTAAAGAGAGAAACTATCTGTATTTCTAAAGCTGAGCCACACTTATGGAGCTCCACGATTCTTTTCCTGGTGTTTTGTTGACATCTCTTGATTTTCCCATGTCACAGAAACAGGCTCTGTGTTTTACCTTATATGCATCCACAGCTGTGCCACCAGTTTACTCACATGGACTCTACTAACCAATCAGAAGCTTCTTCAGCTCAGAATGGAATCGTCTGGAGTTTTCTTATTAATTAACAATAAACTTAGTGTACATGTACTCCTACATTTGATCAAAGTGACAAAAACAGCTCTGTCTCTCTTTATTCTGACATTTAACTAATTCAAAAGATATTTCAACATTTATTTATCCAAAACAAAACAAGTTTACTCTAAATTGATGTTGTACAGTAAAAAAATGTTCTTGTGTTTTCCATAAAGTGTAAATATCTGGTTTCAACTGTGAATATACTGCTGTGTATTGAAGTTCCTCTTGTCTAAGTCTATGTACTTACTTACTTACTCACTCACTCACTGAATGTTTGCCTACGCTGTAGCTGTTCTATGAAGTCGCTATAAAACAACAACAAAAAAAATAAGTCCCCCTTTCTAGTATTTTCAATAGAAGGCGATTGTCTCGTTTGTTCTCGGAAGAGGGAGAGATACTGTCCGACGCTGAGTGTGACAGAGGCGGGCGAGCGGCAAGACGCCGAGCTTGACGGTTGGGCGTCTTCTTTACTCGTCGACAGTGTTGGTCAAGTTACTTGGACCGTTGCCGACCCGCATTCCCTGGACCAACCCCTGTGTTTCCTGAGTGATTGAGTGTGCGAGGAGTGGAGTACGTCATCGTGTTTTCTGTGGAGTGTGGAGAGGAGCGTGAGGAGCGTGAGGAGTGGACGGAGTGCGTGTGGACTTTCAGTGTCTTTTCCCTTTGTGTGTGGACCCCCGGAGCCCGGCTTCCCCCTCACCTCTGTAAATAGATCGCCTGGTGTGCTGTAATAAAGATTCTTGTGTTTCCCAACTCAGAGCCTGCGCGTGTGTCCGTTTCATCCCGCTGTGACACTTGGAGGATGACTTACGCTGAACATTATTACAGCATCAGGAAAAGACTCCTCACGCCGCGTTTCATTCCTTCCATTCAACGTCTCCTGATCATGTATTCACAGCCACCGGAGGCGCCGTACAGCTCCGAGCACCTGAAACACGGACAGTTTGTTGATATTGTAATCAAAAATACAGCCCCCCTTCCCCCTATTGCGCATGTCCCTAAATGGTATGGCTTTCCAGATTGCCTCAGTTGTATCGTGAGTGTAATTTCAAATAAAATAAAATAAAACTCAGAAGCGTCTGTGTGTTGTCTTCTTCTTCTTCTTATTATTATTATTATTATTATTATTATTATTATTATTATTATTATTATTATGATGATGATTATGCTTCATTTTCATGTACTGGGATGTCAATGACCCCCACGCTGCCGCAGCAGCTTCTGTGCGTGGCCCCCAAGTCCTATGTTTTCTTTCCCGATCCCCTGACGGACCCATTAGAATCGCTCTGGGGCACTCTCCGACCCCAAATGATCGTTCTGTTTTTTTCATTTTCATTCACCTGTCTCTACTGAGGGTGGGGTACTTTGGGACCCCCGGGGTCTGGGGCTGCCCCGAAGGGGAGCACAAGGGTTAAGGGACGTGACAAATCGTCAGTATTTTACGTGTCGGGAGTGAGAACGGGCTGTGGGACTTGTAAATGACAAGGACCTGGTTTAATTTTGATTTTTCACTGGAGTACATGGATTTGGTTACATATATTGAGAAATTAATTTGCTATGACCTTGAAACAGAAAACCCAAAAAAATAACAATAATTATCTTATATCTTTTTTATTAATTAATTTTATTAATCACTTCTCGTTACCCCATGTATACTACACGATGCATGACTCACGATGAAGGCGAAATTCGGGCCGATCACCAAAACGGTTGCACGACTGAAAAATCAGCTCAAAAATCACAGTGTATGCCCAGCATTACATTATGATCCGTCGGCACGTGCACGCTCTGTGTTTACGTCATTGTGCAGAATCTGTGTACCTGCTCTCATTTACTGTTTTAGCTGTTTGGTGGTTGTTGAAATTTATGAGGTTCAACCTGAGATTCTGGGCAAAATAGATTTATATTTAAAAATCAATTCAGGACTTTAAAGAATTGATTTTGATCGGAAAATGGATCAACAAAACCACCCCTAACATGGAGCAACTGCATTTCTGCTTCCTCATATTATGTGGGTGTTCCACAGATGTGTAACTTGCTGCAGCTCTTCCTGTTAAATATTTAATATTTATCTTATATCAGCACAAAAACACATTTCTTTTGGCTCAACATGTCACCCAAGAGCACCGTATCAGTCAGAACAATAGAGTTTATCAAAAATACCCAACAACAAGAATAACAGTGGTAGATGCATAATATTGGGGAAAATTATTAATTATTTAACGTGAATTGTTTAAGTCAGCCTGATTTTATGTTTCTGGCCAATGAAATATGATTTTTTTTTTCCTATTCTGAACACAATGATAATAAGCCTGGTTTACAAGCATGATGGCTGTTAAAGCCAACTTTTTATCCTCTCTCTGTCTGTCTTTCTCTCAACCCCATATCAAGATATTTCGGTAAATGTCTCACAGTACTCTGCGTGACAACATAACCTGCCTGAATGCAGTTCAGGTGGTGTAGTTTATATCCATGGACCCTTCCATGTCCCTCCAGTTGATCAATAAGAAATCCTGCCACCTCAGTCGGATCGGACTCTTTCTCCTGTACAGTCCCATGCGTTTTAGGTTTCTTCTACGTGTCCGCATGCTTATCACAGTACTGTCCAAGCTGGTCAATAACAGCAAGATCTCCCCATGCCTCAGTCCAAGCACAAAATAGAAGTTAATGAATTCAGATAAACGAGCCAGGCAAACAAATATAACGTGTTTGAACAATAAAAGATATGCTATAACGTAAAAAACTTTACTGTTCAAACAATGTGATTATCACATTCTAACAATATAATTTTTATGTTGTTCAAACGTGAAAAATATATTGTTAGAACAAGTTTTCATGTTATAATGTGATATACCTCTATTTTTCTTTTGCTTGGGTGGCAGCTCTATGCTTCTGTAACCTGATCCAACAAAACTGAAGAACAACATTTTAGCCCTTTTAGGTTATTTATAAAGAAAGTCTGCCATATATCCATATATGTTCCCAACTTTCCAGTAATCAGACTACACATGATACATTAATAGAAGGACATTTTATTTTTATAAAACATTCTTACGTAATGACCAGCAACTTTTTTATATTCACTCTGAATTTCCATATGGGAACTATGGCACTGCACGTGTATAGTATCCACCAATAAAATCAGAGTAAAACTGTTCATAAGTCAATAAAAGTCAATAAAACATTTCCTACCCCTTAAATAATTGTATCAAACTTTATATAAACACAGCGCTCAAATAAATGCTTACAAAGACACATTAGAAAATAATGTAGTAACATCATATAAGTTTTTTAAACCCTCAATATCCATAATTATTATGTGCATGTATTTTGATATTTACCAATTTTATATCTAAATGTATGTTATCTTATTGTTTACAAAGTAAATTTTTCACAACTATTTTTCTTCTTATTTAAATTAATAAAACTTGCAAAGAACAGATCAGAAATTATTATTATGTTTTTAATCCTGCCATAAAATGTTTGTGGCTCATATAATACAAATCATACACTTAATATTTCAAATACATCATCTGTAGACTGTTCAGTATTTCCAGGTTTGCAGTGGAAATCATAAACAGACAATAATTTGGTGAATTACTTTGAATTACTTTTACTTTCAAAAGGAGAAGATTAATGTCCTCTTATGAGAGCACCACCTGCTGGGCACAATAGTAAAAACACTCAGTGTAAAAATATGGCTCTAATAATAAACACTAATGTTGGTGTCTTGCTGACACTGCTGCCTTTCCAGAGTCTAAAAATTAAAAATGACAGATTTCAGCAGCGATTTTGCATTTTGCTGCTTTGTTAATTGAAAAAACAAACAAACAAAAGTGGTGCTCTCTCTATCACTCGCTCTCTGGTCTGAGGCAACTGTAGGTCCTTTGTGATGTTCCATGTTTTATTTTATGTTCACTTTCAAACACTGGTATGAAACTCATGTGTTCTTCTCTGTTTTACTGCTGCACTGTTTAAAGTCATCAGGCTATGATGCATTTATGCTTTTGTTTATATTTGTTAATTTCTTCTTCATGCTTTTTCTGCATTTCCTCCAATTCTTTCTTCAGTCTTTCTTCTTTGTCACTGGAGACCTTGTGCAAATGAGAATACTCATGTTTGTGTTTCTCATGCCTTTGCACCAACATCTTATACGTTTCCTTCAGATCCCTTATCTCATCATTATATTTCTCTATCAGAGATTCAAAGTCACTGGTGTATTTCTCTTTGAAGTCATTGATGTCTTCAGCTTGATTTCTGGCCTCGTCTTCATGTTTCTGCTTCATTTGTCTCATTTTTTTCTTGTTGTCATTCTCTAATTCTCTTCTTTTTCTTTCCTCCTGTTCTATTCTGACACTGTCATCTTTTATTCTTCTGTGATAATCTTCTTTTTCCTTTTCATATTTTTCTGTCAGCTTTTTAATTTTCACTTCTTCTGCTTCTCGTCTCTGTTTACTTTCTTTATACTTATTGTCCCACCAGTCTTTCCTTTCCATCTCCCAGGCCTCTCTCTCTCGTCTCATTTCTTCTCTGTTTTGCTCCAGCTCTCTGATGAGCTCTTCCTTTGATTCAGATTCTATTTGCTTCTCCAAAGTTTCCAGTTTTTGTTTCCATTGTTCTCGTTGAGTTTCTTCCTGTTCTTTCTTCTTTCTCTCCTCATCTTCTCTGATTTTCTGTTCTCTCTCTCTCGCTTCTCGCTCCTGGTTAATGCGTTCCTCCATCTGTTTGAGTTGTTTCATACTCTGCTCTTTCTCAGATTCAAATTTAGAGATCTGTTCTTCCATTTCTCTTTTTATTTTTTGCATTTCTTCTTCATGTTTCCTTTTAAGCTCCTCCCTCTCTCTCATCATGTCTTCATCCTTCTCTTTCAGTATCCTCTCCACTTTCTTCTGTATCGCTGCCTCAGCCTCTTGGAACATCTCAGTGGTGTAGTATCTGCCACCATTGTCTTTCAACATGGCTTCAATTTTCATCAGCAGGTCTGACACTTGTCTACGGTTTTTTGGATCTTTGTTGTTGAAGACGTGGTATCTGCCTCCAAAGTCTTTAATCAGAGTTTTTACAAAATCAGAACAGTCTTCTTCTATGTAACTTTCAATGGATGTGTCTTCAAGCTCATCTCCTCTGGTGAAGGTAACAATGATGAAGTTTCCTGACTTCTTTCCAAAAATCTCTTTGATCTTTTTCACAGTTTCTTTCTCCTCCTCTGTAAATCGACCGATCTGCAGCACCAGTAAGAACACGTGAGGTCCAGGAGACAATATGCTGATACAGTTCAGAAGCTCCTGTCGAACTTCATAACTGGACAGAGTCGTGTCAAACAAGCCGGGGGTGTCGACCACAACAACAGGACGTCCATCAATCTCTCCTGCTGCTTTCTGACATTCTCTGGTCACAGAAATCTGACTGATTTTAGATAAAAACACCTTTTTGCCCAAAATGGTGTTTGCAGTTGCACTTTTTCCACTGCCAGTTTTTCCGAGCAGCACCATCCTGATGGACTGTTCACTTTGATGTGCATCATCAGATGAAGCCACACTCCTGCGTTCAACTTCCTGAAGTTCAGCTTTAAGTCTTGTTACCTTCTCCATTTGAGCTTTGGTGAACATTTCTTTTGTGAAGCACTTGGATCCTTCAGCTTTCATCTTATCCACTTCATGCAGAAGCTTTGCAATCATTCGCTTTTCTTCGATGTTGAGAACAACTAATTGTTCTCTATGAGTCTGACAGAGCTTCTGAATGTCCTTGTCTTGTCTTACAAAGTTTAAAACAGCTGGATTTGTAGGATCTGACTTGACAGTGAACAGAATCATGGTGAAGTCATTGACTCGAGAGCTGAATGTGTCCTGGATGGTCACTAACTCTCCCTTGTCTTCATCAGTGAGGGGAGCCACAGGTAGGACCAGGATGAAGGCATGGACACCCTCAGGATCACAGAGGGAGATACACCTGAGTGATTCCTCCATCACTGCCTCCTGAGGTTTTCCATACAAGGCAGGCAGCTCCACCAGGGAAACCCAACGTCCACACACCTCTCCCTGATGTTTAACACACTCTGATGAGTTGGAGGCTGAATGAAGCTCAGTCTGACCTAAAATGGCCTTGGCTGCTGACGTCTTCCCTGCTCCTCTCCTCCCACACAGAACCAGGTTTAAAGATGGTTTGATGAGTTGTGATTCTATTCTTTTGATCCCTTCAGGTGGTTTGATGTCTTCAGACTTTGGTCTGATGGTCTCTTCAGTGACTGTGAGGAATTTTCCTTTGTTCTCATGCACGATGTTCTCAATCTTCTCCATCAACTGTCGATGATCATTTTCAAACATGTTGTAGTGTCTACCTTCACAATCTCTAAGTAGAGAATTAACTGAACGTCCCATCTCCTCCTCATCTGTGATGATGACCATTGAGTGTTTAAAGGCATCTCCATTAAACACACTCAGGGTCAAACTGAGAGTTTTTCTGCTCTGCACAGTGAAATCAGAAGGTTTCACCATCAGCAGCAGAACATTTGGTCCAGGAGGACAGAGACTCACACAGCTCTTCATCTCTTCTCTCGCTGCTTTCAGAGATGGACTTAAGAAGTCGGGAGTTTTCACTACTGTTAAAGGTTTTCCTCTCCACTCTCCATGGAAAACTTGTCTGTCTGGAGAAAATCCTGAAAAATCGTAGTTTTTCTTCACAATAAAGTTACAGAGTTCTGTCTTCTTTGCTGAGTTTCCTCCAAACAGCAAAATGCAGAGTCTACATCCTGTAAAGGAGCAAAGATACAAACAGGAAATTACTCTCAGACAGTCTGACTGATCCTAAAAGCCTTTTGGTCTTTCTTCACTTTTTCCATCTTCAGTAAATGCTGCTTCATGTTCTTGGTGGATCGTTCCTTCTGAGCACTTTAGAAAGTGTCTTTATGTTAAAATATCTACAGATAGAGTTTGGGGTTTTTTACTTACCAACAGGCTGAGGATCATTCAGAGTAACAGGAGCTTCTTTTCTTTGTTCAGCGCTGGTGTGCTGACAGGTCACATGTGTTCCATTGTTCATTTCTACAATGCGTTCCATGTTTTCTAGTAACTCCCGAATGTTGAGGTTTTCAAGCTGCAGTGACTTGTTTTTACATCGTCTGATCATTTCCTGTATAGGTGTATGATACATAACACTATGCCATAAACCCAGACGCCTCTCTCTGGGTGGTGATATCAGAACCAGTGAATGATCAAAGGAATGATCACTGAAGAAGTTCAGGACTCTGCAGAGTCTCGTTTTTTGATGCTCAGTGAAGTCTTCAGGCTGTAGAACCAGCAGGAACACATGAGGTCCAGGATCAGAGAGCCTCACACAGTTGTTCACATGTTCCTTTAATTTCTCCACTGAGATGTTTGGATGAAGCAGATCTGGAGTGTTGATGAGAAATATTTCTTTCCCTTGAATGTGTCCACTGACTCTCACACATCGGTCCAGTTCTTCCTCAGGGTTGAACTTGTTCTCTCTCAGTATAAAGTTTCCCACTGAGCTCCTCTCAGACCAGCTGTTCCCCAGCAGGACAGCTCTGAGCTCAGACACTGAAACGACAGCAAACACAAACACTGAACAAAGAATCTTTCAAAGTTAATACAAGCAGAAACAACATTATATCATAGGTTTTAATTAATCTAATTTTAATCATTTTCCACTTGTAACCACTGAGTTGTAATTATTGAAAAATGCGCAAAAATTGTCAGTTTGTTTAAATATGTGTTATTTTTTCTAGTATTTATGGATCATTACTGAGCCATAAATATATATTCACATGTGAGAATACTACATAAAGTTTGAGAGCTGAAAAATGTGTCTCCCCGGCCAGCCCAATGTGGCCACAAGTGTTTGTTGTTTTGCTCTCCTTGCTCTCTCTCTCTCGTCTGTCTGCCTGGGCGGAGCTCAGATTAGGCTCCCGCCCTTGGGATACGCACCTGCATCTGATCACCGGTGATTTGCAGTTTGATCTCTGACTCTTCTTAAGGCGGGGGCTCTGAGCTACTTGTCGCTGGAATATTGAGTAACTCTCGTTAGTATTGCCTGGCTTCATTGCGATTCTGTTGACCCGTGCTTTCCTTGGATTAATCCTCGTCTCTGTAAATAGGTATTTCTGGCTCTGCCCTCATTGTGACCCCTGGACACCGTGGGTGAGAGTGGAGCTGCTTGTGTGGAGATCAGGAGTGATTTTAGCCCATTTTTGGGGGGTGCTGAATGAATCAAAGCACCCCCAAAGATTTCTTACTTTTTTGACATTATTTGCTGTTTGTGTGACACACTACTAAAAATATAAAAAGCATACAGTACTTGATTGAGATGTAACATTTTAACAACAAAAGTATAGATCCCTCCCATAATGGTTTGTTCCAGCTCGCCTCTCCCCTGCTCTGACTCTAGCGCTCTTGCTGCCAGAGCGATGGTGGCTGAGAGCAGCGGCGTGGAGGTGTGGTTTAAAACAGGACATCTTAGCTGCATTTAACCTTCAGTTACTCTTTATATAGTTGGTAGGAGTCAGACCATGTTTCTTTGTAGCTGAAAAACATTACATCAGGTAACCTGCAGTGTGGAGAGCGGAGCCAGTACGAAGGCGTGTGTTTCCCAACCTGCTGACCCCCAGAACCCTGGTCTACCCCCCCTGCTAACTCTTTTACACATCGCCAACACCTACACGTGTATTTTTGAAAACGCAGCTTTTTCTATGCGTTTGGACCTCTCGCCCACACGTAAACGGCGTTTTTGACTATCTTCAGTTTTTACACGCTTGCATACACACACGTAGTTACTGTCCCTCCACAGAGGCGTCACGGTGTAATTATTTTACATGTAGTTGTTTTTTTTTCCTGTGCAATAATATTCAGCATTGCTAACAATAATTTGTTTTTCAAAAAATTCCTCTGTGCAAAATGGGTTCATAAACAACTGTGGGATACTGTTTGTCTGTGGTTTGGACTGGGGGAACAATTAGTGGCAGGATCAGCCTGATATTATTTGTATCCCACAGTAACTTTACTGTACAAAGAGCTAACAGCCAGCCGGACCTAACCCAGCGGTTCATGGTGGAGATGGATGCATCAGAGTCGGGGCCGTGCTTTCTCAATGGTTTGAGGGTAAGCTCCACCCCTGTACCTTTTTCTCTTGTCGACTCGCCCCAGCCGAGAAGAATTATGACATTGGAGATCGCAAACTGCTGGCCATAAAACTTGCTCTAGAGGAGTGGAGAGACTGGCTGGAGGGGCCGCACAGCAGTTTATCGTATGGACTGATCATAAAAACCTAGAGTACATCCGCTCGGCGAAGCGACTCAACTCACGGCAGGCCAGGTGGGCTTTGTTTTTCACCCAGTTTAATTTCACTATCACTTACAGGCCAGGCTCCCAAAACGTTAAACCAGACGCTCTATCCTGGCAATTTGCCTTAGTTGGATAGGAATCCGACCCTGGATCTGTTCTGCCCGCTTCCTGTATTATCGGAGCCGTTACGTGGGAGATTGAAGAGCTCATCCAGGAGGCGCAAGAGACCAATCCTGATCCCGGAGCAGGCCCCCCCGATCGACTCTTTGTTCTGGTGGCTGTCCGATTCTGAGTGCTCCAGTGGGTTCACACAGCCCGTTTCTCCTGCCATCCGGGAGTTAACCGCACTACTGCAATCCTGCAAAGGTATTTCTGGTGGCCCACCATCAAAGACTCACGGGAGTATGTAACTGCCTGCATCACTTGTGTTCAATATAAGTACTCCAGTCAACACCCATCTGGACATCTGCAGCCACTCACCACACCTGGGCGACCTTGGTCCCACATCTTTCTGGATTTTGTCACTGGTCTGCTGCAATCTGCAGGTAACACTACAATAATGACCATTGTTGACCGGCTCCATGGCATCCCTGAGGACATTGTCTTGGACCGGGGCCCTCAGTTCATGTGGCGGGTGTGGAAGAGTTTTGCTCTACCATAGGACCCAAGGTCAGCCTCTCCTCCAGCTTCGACCCACAAAGCAACGGCCAAACGGAGCGCATCAATGAAGATTTGACACAGCCCTCCGCTGTGTCACCTCTCATAATCAGGCCATCTGGAGCGAACACCTGCCATGGATAGGGTATGCTCACAACAGTCACACATCCTCTGCATCTGGTGTGTCACCCTTCAAAGTGTCTTTTAGGATACCAACCACCTCTGTTTCCCAAAGTTGACGGTGAGCATACTGTTCCTTCTGTCCAACATCATCTTCGCAGGTGTAGCAGGTGTCGCAGGGCCTGGCGGGCCACTCAGGCAGCGTTACTCCGGACCGAGGAACGTAATAAAGCACTCGCGGATCGCCACCAGACAGCCGCCCCTGAGTATGTGGTGGGGCAGAAGGTATGGGTCTCCAGTCGATACGTGCCGAATCTAAGAAACTCTCCCCCAACTTCATTGGCCCATTTGAAATCAGTGCTATAATCAACCCTGCATCTGTCCGACTGAAACTGCCACGCAATATATTCATGATGTATTCCATGTCTCTCAGGTCAAGCCAGTGCTCTCCAGCCCATTATGCCCTCCTTCCAGGCCCCCGCCGCCCCCCTGGCTCGTGGATGGCCAGCTGGTGATTAATCCTCATCTCTGTAAATAGGTTTCTCTGGACCTGCCCGCATTGTGAACCCTGGACACCGTGAGTGAGAGTGGAGCTGATTGTGTGGACGAGGAGCGGAGCCAGTATGAAGGCGTGTATTTTCCCCAACCTGTTGACCCCCGGAACCCTGGGCTACCCCCCCCTTCATGTGTATATAGCGCACCAGTGTGGTTAATAAAGAACTTTGAACCGTGTTCTCTCAGTCTGCGCCCGAGTCCGATCCACCACTGTGACAATAAATAAATGTACCCTCTGATAAAAGCTCAGTTTTAAATCCACAGTGTCATAATCTGAAGACCTATTTTTTTTCCTTGTTCAGCACAGTTTTCTTTCCTACAGTCTCTTTTGAAAATTGCACCAACTTCATGTCTGTGGCATAGAGCTACATAAACAAGCACTGGCATCCTGAATGTTTGATCTGTTAACATGAAGTTAAGGAGACATTTGATATGCTGTAACCTCTCCCAGAAATGACCCCCAAAAGTTTACATAAAATAGTTTTCTTCACTTTTCACTCACTGTAGGGTGGCAGAAATTCGAAGCTCTTCCTGCGACGTCTGGGAAAAGTGTCTTGTGGTCCTGCAAAGATAAAGAAATAACTCTTCTTTTATTATTATTAGTAGTAGTTGATGCACTGAGACGTGTTATCCTGCAATGACTACATCAGATGGAACAAAGCACTTTTAATGTCAACAGCTGCATGAACAGATCACATTAGTTCTGGGAAACTGTCGTCTCGTCTCTGTATGTACTGAACTGTATATAGCAGAGGAAACAAAGTTTACTTTGAAAGATTATTAAATGTGACTTTTAATTTTCAGAAAATACATTCTGACAAATGTTATTGGTTAAATGCATTGTTAAAGCATGTTACATGCAACACAGCATCCAGCCTGGTTCAGCAAAGACACTCAGATGAGACCTGCTGTAAAATATTCACCTGTAGTCACATCGTTTATTCTCCAATCAGACAAATTTCAGATTTCAGCAACAAGGAGAAACCAAGAAACAAATTACTGTCAAACGGTGCTTGTAGAGGGAGGTAACCCACAGGTACTGCATGTAAGTGTGACAAAGTAAGACTCACCAAAAGCTGCTGCCATGCTGTCATTCAGCTGCAGAACTCACTGTGGAGTTGAAAAGAAAAAAAGAACAATGTTCTAAATATTCACAACAAAGTGAGCAAAATCTTCTGTCTTCAGAAGCGTGACTGCATTTAAAATGTTGCAGAACAGAGCATGCTCATGAGAACAGGTCCCGAGGTGTCCCATGAGAACGCAAAATGTTACCTTCCGTGTCCCTATGATACGTGTGGATGGAATCCAATAGGTTGATGCTCCTGGTGGTAACACGTGTATTCCAGCCTTAACCCTAATTATAACCATAATCGCTAACTTTAACCACAACTGTGTTAAGATAGTGTTTTCCAAAGTGATTCATGATGGGAAAGTAAAATAAATGTACATGTGTAGATTCAGTACAAACTGTTCTCATGTTTCCTCCTGTTTCTGAACGCGTAACATAGGAAAGTGTTGGGTGGCCAAAAGCATAACATACAGACGATTTGTCACATAGCGGAGTATGTTACGCTTTGGGAGTGAGAACATGTTGGGCAGAGAGTACATTTCAGGCTGTTGTTCACTTTTAAGGTTTCAGTGCTGGTTTGATCGTAGTTCACAAGTTTTCAGTGCATTTAATGCTTCCTAGTAAATCTTGAATGTTTCAGTAGTTTCAGTAAATATTCTAAATCTTCTCATCCTTTCCTTTGGGGAAATAATTTAACACCATCCTGAAAGTTTGCTTCCCTCTGCCATCTCTGGTCACATGGTTCAGATTTTATTCATTCAGATCAAAAACATTATTATTGCAAAGTGTGACTGAGTGTGGTTAGATGTGTCTCTGGGGAAATTTCAATCCAGCAAGGTGAATAATCAAACCATCGCAGTAATATCTGTACCTGTCTGCCAGAGAAGTTGTTGATTGAGTAACATGTGTGTGTCAGCAATCACTCTGGAGTTCGATAAAGATTCAATCAAACTCTGTAATCACTCATCTGTCAGCTTTCCTGGTGTTTGGGCTGCTCGTCTGTTCTTTATGTCTGTCTAAGTTCTCAGTCATCCAGTTCATGGTAGACTAAGGAGCTTGGAAAGGAGGTGACTGGGTTTCTTTAAGTCTTCATGCTTATTACACAAGTCTATTCTTTACATCACTTCTACTTTTCCATGTTTTCAGATTTAATTCTGTCATCCATCCATCCAATTTTCTTGCTCACCTTCTGCAAGCCGGTCAGATTCTGTTCTGTGTGCTTTAAATATCTGTTCTCGTCTTTCAGTCTTCCTTTCAAACTCATTTATGCAGCACGCTTCCTCCCAGTCTCCGCTTCACCTTTGTCATTCGGAGCGTCGTCCGAGCCTCCATCTTTGTGTCCAGCACCACCAGCATCTAGACTCTGGGTCTGTCCTCATTCCAATTATTGCGAACCATCTGCTATGATGGATCATGGAAGCCTATTCCATCTCAGCATGTAGTCAGGTTCTAGAGAGTCTTTAATGTTATTCAGGTGTGTTGCAGCAGGGACACAAAAGTTTCAGGACACAGGCCCGCGAGGACTGGAGTTTGAGACCCCTGCCAAAAACCACCCCCACCCTCACCACCCCTCCTTTGTGGGGTTTTGGAGTCTCAGGGCGTTTGTGTGTATTACTTCTTATTTTATTTTGATATTTGTCCTGTCCCATGTGTGCCGTGTTCAGTTTCCCACACACAGGGAAAGATTAAACCTTTCATTATACTTTTATTTTGTATTCAGATTTTGACATTTAAACCATCTAAGTGTGATAGTCCGAGTGAGCTGCTGGTAGTTTTCCACTGAGCTCCAGATTCTCCTGTGCCCGCCCCTGGGCGGAGCTGTCATCTCCTCACCTGCCCAACTTACCTGGAGTTAATCTAGCGCAATCTACTGAGAATATTTAAGACCAGCGTCTTCATTGCTTGTTTGTCACTTTACCCACATTGGTAAATGTCTCTCATGCTACATGCTTCTAGTCTAAGTCTATGTACCCACCTTGCTTTTCTTGTGCTACAGCTCTCTGATCACACCACCTGTTTCACACTCTGACTCCTGGGAAGGATTTCAGTATGGCACCTGGCTGCCCTCTTGCCACTGTTTTGCACTGGATCTCTTTTAACTCAGGTCAGCTCAGCATCGCTCTCTTCAGCTCACCCGGACCTTCAGCTGCTCCTCAAAGTGTCGCCAACTCTGCCTGCAACATGAGTCATATTCCTCTTTCAAATTCATTCAAGCCTGGAGAAGTTTCATACCCACAATAATCACCCACTCCTCTGTCCACAGTTACAGCTTTAGATCTCCACACTACGAGTCGTGTTCAAACATCAAGCCCTGAATCCCTCACCAAGTTTATTCCTTTGCTTAAACTTGTAAATAAAGTTTGAAAATTGCTCTGCTGTCTCCACAGTCACATATTGGGCCCTTTGTAAGCTTCTGAGCTCTGAGTTGTTTTGCGGTGTGTACAGACACATTTGTGTTCACCTGTCCTGATAAAACACCTGGTCGCTGTGTCATCAAATACATGCTTAACTGCATCTGCATGCACATCCAACAGCAATGTCGAGTAGCCCTGACCATCACTGCTGAGGTCATAAATAAACCTCCAGATTTGCATATACGAGAACTCTGAGAGGTCAGGTTACTCTAATATTTGCTCCCACCAAGCTTAGAGGCTTTACTTGATGAGTTTGCCTCTGTTCAAATTAAACAAGGTAACAAGAAGTCTGTGTTTATCTGTATACAGTGGATGTTATCTACTCTGTGGTCAATGTTCACTTGTTTCAAACGTTATCATTTTCTTCTTTGTGCATGCTGTTACTCATCGACTCACAGGGCGTGATACATTTACTTTATATCTAACTGCAGGTCAAAGGTCGGCTTTATTAATATGAACGTGAGTTAATGATTTAAAAAAGGCCCTTTCTGAATATTCTCTGCTATCAGCTTTATGTTCCTAGATAATCTGAGACTAAGACTTATGAACCTTTTTAAAGATTAATACAAAAGTTTCAGACTTTGATGCAGACGAGAAAATAACAGCTACGGTCACAAAAATAAAAATACTTGAATACATAAAAAGAAAAATACATCAGGTTATGATGGAATAAGCGCACGACCTCATTCAAGTTGACTTTTTTTGTTTTTTTCCTACAGACTAACAGGAGGTCACACAGGTCACAGTGAGTATTACATTACTGTTACTCAGCTGTATTCCACGTATCGTATTTATTACTCTGATGTCTGTAAACTGATGAAAAGAAGGAAAGCATCCATAACTGTGATTTAAAAAAAAAACACACCAGATGGGACATGACTGAAACTTTCTGAAAACCAAATGTTATTTTGACGGCTCCTGGTTATTAACATGAATAGAAGCTGCACTAATACACACAGATCTACATTTACACAGTTAATATTCTTACAGTTAAATATTATACTTTTATTAATGAATTTTTTATTGCTCCTAACATTATGGCTGCAATTAAATTCATCGTCCCTGGACTTTAGACTCTCCGCTCTTGAACAACAACGCACTGCCCGGCTGGATTAAAAGCGTTACTTTGTTAAAATCTGAACAAATTTAAAACAGACGAGCTTTTTGACATAAGATTTAAAAAATCATTTCACTGGATTTTTGTCTTTGAGATCAAACGTCACAAACAGAACCACAGGGATCCTGCAATCTGTGCATGGACTGATTTTAGTTCTTATTATTGATCAGGTCATCCTGCAGATCTTACCTGAGCTGTGTGTCTGTGACATCACTGTGCTGGGAGCAGAATTCATGCTGACTCTTCAGGTCTTTTAGCTAAAAACAGTCGTCTTTTGTTATTCCACATGTTTCATGCGACATCGCTTCAAAGTGAAAGCTCACCTGTAACAAAGTCGTCTCAGCAGAGTGGGCGGGAGTCTCACTGCTGACATCAGCGTGACATCACTGAGACACCTGAACACCTGAGTCAATGTTAACCTGCAACGCGATCGTGGCTCAAGAGTTGGCAGTTTGTCTTGTAATCGGAAGGTTGCCGGTTCGAGCCCCGGCTCCGACAATCTCGGTCGTTGTGTCCTTGGGCAAGACACTTCACCCGTTGCCTACTGGTGGTCAGAGGGCCCGGTGGCGCCAGTGTCCGGCAACCTCGCCTCTGTCAGTGCGCCCCAGGGTGGCTGTGGCTACAATGTAGCTGCCATCATGTGTGTGAGTGACTGAATGTAGTGTGAAATGCTTTGAGGTCCTTAGGGACTAACTAAAGCGCTATACAAATACAGAACATTTACTATTTAACACCTCAAAGAAAACTAAGACTGAGAAAATTTACAAGTGAATAAAAACTGGTTTCTGTTAGATGAGGAGAACAACCTCTCCTGGTTAATTCCTGAATTGTAGTCTGTAAATGTGCAAAGTTACATTCAACCACTGAATCTATCAGATTCTCATACGACAGTAGGAGTGTAGATGGATCACAGAAACAATTCTTCCTTATTTAAGTTTATATTTAATTTCCAACTGAGGATATAAAATATTCACAGTATGCTTGGTGAATTGGCACTGAACTCAATTTTATTACTGAAATTTGTAAGAATGCTGCCATGGGAGTGAAAAGTCATTTAGGGGATCCAACAGCAGTGTGCTAATGTATGTGCAAATATGCAGTCAGATCATTTTAATAAATTCCTGCCAGGAGCAGCGCAAATTAGCAGCTCAAAGACGAGCACTGATGAAGGCGTGTGAGGGACAGATTGATGTCCTAAAAATAAAAATAGAGTGTAAGTGTAGGTTTTACATGTATTTCTCTCCTAGTAGTGTGGCAGTTAAGAAGAGTAAGAGGAGGCTGAAGAAGGTTTCTATAAAAGTGAACTCTGTTAAGGTCCTGAGGACTTAGACTCAGGTGGAGCTCAGGATTTATCCAGAGGAGAGCTGCATTATTAAAAACAAGCCTGTGTGGAATAGCTGATCTGTGCAGTGTGTGGAAGAGTTATTTACCATCAGATCCTGAACTGTCTGTGTGTTCATTAACATACCGTCAGGTCGCTCTTGTTAACAGCTGGAATTTGGCAGATGTTTATATACAGTGTGTATGGCTCTGAGAGGGAGAAATAAAATCAATTTAAAAAAAACATGAAAATCTGAGCGTGCACACTGCTGGAAAAATACATCCAGAGACCTGTCTGTCTGTCCTGCACTCTCTCTCTGTTTCTTTCTCTCTGATTGTGGAATAAAAGTATGAACATGTGTTTATAAGTTACACTTGTGTTTGAATCCTGCAGCTTATCACACATTTGATTTCCATGTGTGACGACTGCAAGTGTCCAGAGTGAGGACAGACTGAGGGACCCACTGCTGCACATCATCTGTGAGGCTTTGCAGCCCTGATGATCCACCAGGACAAACTCAGCAGTGTGTGAGGAAGAGGAGGAGGAAGAGCCAGCAGCAGCTGACAGATGGAGAGAATAGACAGACTGTTCCCTGTTTGTGAAGGACTGCTAGGAAAGTTTAAAATAACTAACTGTCTGTGCTGAATCAGTCTTATTAGGTAATGTTCAAATAATGTGATCATCCCAGTGTTTCCAGTGTGGGAGAAAGTACTCAGGGCCTTCAAGTTACGCACTATGAAAGGCAGCAACAAGTTTAATATTCAGAAACCTAAAGTATGTATCAGCAGCAGAATGGAGCTAAAAATAAATGTTGGTTTCAGTTCTATGAAGCTTTGAGTATTTTGGATCAGTAGCACTGCTGTGTTTGTTGCATCATATTGCTGTAACTGTTTATATGCTTTATATATTCTGAGCTAAGTTGATCTATACAGGGAGTGCAGAATTATTAGGCAAGTTGTATTTTTGAGGAATAATGTTATTATTGAACAACAACCATGTTCTCAATGAACCCAAAAAACTCATTAATATCAAAGCTGAATGTTTTTGGAAGTAGTTTTTAGTTTGTTTTTAGTTTTAGCTATTTTAGGGGGATATCTGTGTGTGCAGGTGACTATTACTGTGCATAATTATTAGGCAACTTAACAAAAAACAAATATATACCCATTTCAATTATTTATTTTTACCAGTGAAACCAATATAACATCTCCACATTCACAAATATACATTTCTGACATTCAAAAACAAAACAAAAACAAATCAGCGACCAATATAGCCACCTTTCTTTGCAAGGACACTCAAAAGCCTGCCATCCATGGGTTCTGTCAGTGTTTTGATCTGTTCACCATCAACATTGCGTGCAGCAGCAACCACAGCCTCCCAGACACTGTTCAGAGAGGTGTACTGTTTTCCCTCCTTGTAAATCTCACATTTGATGATGGACCACAGGTTCTCAATGGGGTTCAGATCAGGTGAACAAGGAGGCCATGTCATTAGTTTTTCTTCTTTTATACCCTTTCTTGCCAGCCACGCTGTGGAGTACTTGGACGCGTGTGATGGAGCATTGTCCTGCATGGAAATCATGTTTTTCTTGAAGGATGCAGACTTCTTCCTGTACCACTGCTTGAAGAAGGTGTCTTCCAGAAACTGGCAGTAGGACTGGGAGTTGAGCTTGACTCCATCCTCAACCCGAAAAGGCCCCACAAGCTCATCTTTGATGATACCAGCCCAAACCAGTACTCCACCTCCACCTTGCTGGCGTCTGAGTCGGACTGGAGCTCTCTGCCCTTTACCAATCCAGCCATGGGCCCATCCATCTGGCCCATCAAGACTCACTCTCATTTCATCAGTCCATAAAACCTTAGAAAAACCAGTCTTGAGATATTTCTTGGCCCAGTCTTGACGTTTCAGCTTGTGTGTCTTGTTCAGTGGTGGTCGTCTTTCAGCCT